>NC_080378.1:63540034-64240138 GCF_014773155.1 Arachis stenosperma | reverse complement strand
ATCACCAAAGCTGATTGATTCTCATCAATTTAGCTCTTGAATGCAATGTCCGCTGACTTGGCTAGCCATGTCTAATTTCTTTAGACTAAAGCTTTAGACTAACATTGCATGATTCCTGGAATTCTCATTAAGAATTTTGATATCTTTATTTTCTTTTCCACTTAATTTTCGAAAAAAAAAATTATAAAATCATAAAAACCAAAATATTTGATGTTTCTTGTTTGAGTCCAGTGTCTCATTTAAGTTTGGTGTCTTGCATGCATGTTTATATGATCTTGGTTCTATTTTCAAGTCAATAGTACAGGGAACTGAAGATTCAGAACATGCAGCAGAGGAATTACACAGAAAAGCTGGGCGTTCAAAACGCCCAGTGAAGAAGGACAGACTGGCATTTAAACGCCAGCCAGGGTGCCTGGTTGGGCGTTTAACGCCCAAAAAGGTAGTGCATTGGGCGTTAAACGCCAGAATGTGCACCATTCTGGGTGTTTAACGCCAGGATAGCACAAGAGGGAAGATTCTGTTTTTAATGCAAATTTTTTTCAAGTTTTCAAAGTTTTCAAAATCAAATCTTTTTCAAATCATATCTTTTCAATCAAATGTTTTCAAAATCAATTTCTTTCCTTTTTCAAAGATACTTGCTAACAATTAATGATTTGATTGAACATTTCAAGTATGTTGCCTTTTCTGTTGAGAGAGGTTTAATGTTTGAATCATATCTTTTCTTGTTAGGCAAGTCATTAATTTTTAAAATCAAATCTTTTTCAAAATAGTTTTCAATCATATCTTTTTAACTTCTAATTTCAAAATCTTTTTCAAAAATTACTTGATTTCTTTCCTACTCTTGGTTTTCGAAAATCAATTAAAGTTTTTCAAAATGTTTTTAAAATCTTTTTAACTTAATTTTCGAAATTTCTTCCCCTCTCTCACATCCTTCTATTTATGGAGTACCACTCCTCCTCAATGCACATTCGAACTCTATCTCACTAAGTTCGAATTCTTCTACCTCTTTCTTCTATTTTTCTGTTCCTCTGACACCTCAAGGAATCTCTATACTGTGACATAGAGGATTCCATATTTTCTGTTCTCTTCTCTTTCATATGAGCAGGAACAAAGACAAAGGCATTCTTGTTGAAGCTGACCCTGAACCTGAAAGGACCTTGAAGCGAAAGCTAAGAGAAGCTAAGGCACAACTCTCTGTAGAGACCTAACAGAAATCTTCAAAGAAGAAGAACCCATGGCAGCCGAAAATAACAACAATGCCAACAATGCAAGGAAGGTGCTTGGTGACTTTGCTGCACCTACTCCCGACTTCTATGGGAGAAGCATCTCTATCCCTGCCATTGGAGCAAACACTTTGAGCTTAAGCCTCAATTAGTTTCTCTAATGCAACAGAATTGCAAGTTCCATGGACTTTCATTGGAAGATCCTCATCATTCTTAGCTGAATTCTTGCAAATCTGTGACACTGTCAAGACTAATGGGGTTTACCCTGAGGTCTACAGACTTATGCTATTCCATTTGCTGTAAGAGACAGAGCTAGGACATGGTTGGACTCACAACCTAAAGAAAGCCTGAACTCTTGGGAAGAGCTAGTCAATGCCTTCTTGGCAAAGTTCTTTCCACCTCAAAATTGAGTAAGTTAGAGTGGAAGTCCAAACCTTCAGACAAAAGAAGGAGAATCCCTCTATGAAGCTTGGGAAAGATACAAACAATTGATCAGAAAATGTCCTTCTGACATGCTTTCTGAGGAGCATCATAGGTATTTTCTATGATGGTCTGTCTGAACTGTCCAAGATGTCTTTGGATAGCTCTGCTGGAGGATCTTCATCTGAAGAAGACGCCTACAGAAGCTCAAGAGCTCATTGAAATGGTTGCAAATAACCAATTCATGTACACTTCTGAAAGGAATCTGTGAACAATGGGACAAATCAGAAGAAAGGAGTTCTTGAGATTGATACTCTGAATGCCATATTGGCTCAGAACAAGATATTGACTCAGCAAGTCAATTTGATTTCAAAGTCTTTTTGGAATGCAAAATGCACCAAGCAGTACTAAGGATGCTTCATCTGAAGAAGAAGCTTATGATCCTGAGAACCCTTCAACGGAAGAGGTGAATTACCTGGGAGAACCCTATGGAAACACCTATATTCTTCATGGAGAAATCATCCAATTTCTCATGGAAGGATCAACAGAGACCTCAACAGGTTTCAACAACAATAATGGTGGAAGAAACAGGTTTAGCAATGGCAAGCCTCTTCCATCATCTTCTCAGCAACAGACAGAGATTCTAAGCAGGGCCACTCTGACTTAGCAACCATGGTCTCTGATCTAATCAAAACCACTCAAAGTTTCATGACTGAAACAAGGTCCTCCATTAGGAACTTGGAGGCACAAGTGGGTCAGCTGAGCAAGAAAATTACTGAACTCCCTCCTAGTACTCTTCCAAGCAATATAGAAGAAAATCCAAAAGGAGAGTGCAAGGCCATCAACATGGCCGAATTTGGAGAGGAAGGAGAGGCAGTGAACGCCACTGAGGAAGACCTCAATGGACGTCTACTGGCCTCCACTGAGTTCCCTAATGAGGAACCATGGAATCTGAGGCTCAAAATGAGACCATAGAGATTCCATTGGACTTACTTCTGCCATTCATGAGCTCTGATGAGTATTCTTCCTCTGAAGAGGATGAGTATGTCACTGAAGAGCAAGTTGCTAAATACCTTGGAGCAATCATGAAGCTAAATGACAAGTTATTTGGTAATGAGACTTGGGAGAATGAACCTCCTTTGCTCACCAAAGAATTGGATGACTTGTCTAGGCAGATTACCTCAAAAGAGACAAGATCCTGGAAGTTTTCAATACCTTGTACCATTGGCACCATGACCTTCAAGAAGGCTCTGTGTGACTTAGGGTCAAGTGTAAACCTCATGCCTCTCTCTGTAATCGAGAAGCTAGGGATCTTTGAGGTACAAGCTGCAAGAATCTCACTAAGATGGCAGACAATCCAAAGAAACAAGCTTATGGACATGTAGAGGATGTTCTGGTAAAGGTTGAAGACCATTACATCCCTGCTGATTTCATAGTCCTAGAGACTGGGAAGTGCATGGATGAATCCGTCATCTTTGGCAGACCCTTCCTAGCCACAGCAAAGGCTGTGATTGATGTTGACAGAGGTGAATTGATCATTCAAGTGAATGAAGAATCCTTTGTGTTTAAGGCCCAAGGATACCTCTCTGTCACCATGGAGAGGAAGCATGAAGAGCTTCTCTCTCTCAAAGCAGAGTCAAACAAGCCCCCACAGTCAAACTCTAAGTTTGGTGTTGGGAGGCCACAACCAAACTCTAAGTTTGGTGTTGAACCCCCACATTCAAACTCTAAGTTTGGTGTTGGGAGGTTCCAACATTGCTCTGAGCATTTGTGAGGCTCCATGAGAGCCCTCTGTCAAGCTACTGACATTAAAGAAGCGCTTGTTGGGAGGCAACCCAATGTTATATTTTATCTATTTCCTTTGTTATTTTATGTTTTCTGTAGGTTGATGATCATGAGAAGTCACAAAATCAATTGAAAAGCAAAAACAGAATAAAAACAGGAAGAAAAATAGCACACCCTGGAGGAAGAACCTACTGGCGTTTAAACGCCAGTAAGGCTAGCAGATGGGCGTTTAACGCCCAGTCTGGCACCATTCTGGGCGTTTAACGCCAGAAAGGGGCACCAGACTGGCGTTAAACGCCAGAAAAGGGCAAGAAACTGGCGTTAAACGCCAGAAATGGGCACCAGCCCGGCGTTTAACGCCAGAAATTGGCTCAAAACGCATTTTTGCATGCCATTTGGTGCGGGATGCCTTTTCCTTGACCTCAGGATCTGTGGACCCCACAGGATCCCCACCCACCCCACCACCCTCTCTCTTCTTCACCAATTCACCAATCACCTCACCACTCTTCCCCAAAAACCCTTCACCTATCACTCCCATCTTTCTCTTCACCACTCACATCCATCCTTCATAAAACCCCACCTACCTCCTCCATCTCCTCCATTTTCTTCTTCTTCTCCTCTATTTTTTCTTCTTTTGCTCGAGGACGAGCAAACCTTTTAAGTTTGGTGTGGTAAAGCATTGCTTTTTGTTTTTTCCATAACCATTTATGGCATCTAAGGCCGGAGAAACCTCTAGAAAGAGGAAAGGGAAGGCAAAAGCTTCCACCTCCGAGTCATGGGAGATGGAGAGATTCATCTCAAGGGTGCATCAAGACCACTTCTATGAAGTTGTGGCCTTGAAGAAGGTGATCCCCGAGGTCCCTTTCAAACTAAAAAAGAGTGAATATCCGGAGATCCGACATGAGATTCGAAGAAGAGGTTGGGAAGTTCTCACCAACCCCATTCAACAAGTCGAAATCTTAATGGTTCAAGAGTTCTATGCCAATGCATGGATCACCAAGAGCCATGATCAAAGTGTGAACCCGAACCCAAAGAATTGGCTTACAATGGTTCGGGGGAAATACTTAGATTTTAGTCCGAAAAATGTGAGGTTGGCATTCAACTTGCCCATGATGCAAGGAGATGAACATCCTTACACAAGAAGGGTCAACTTTGATCAAAGGTTGGACCAAGTCCTCACTGACATTTGTGAAGAGGGTGCCCAATGGAAGAGAGATTCAAGAGGGAAGCCGGTTCAATTAAGAAGGCATGACCTCAAGCCCGGCTAGAGGATGGTTGGAGTTTATCCAACGCTCAATCATTCCCACTAGCAACCGATCTGAAGTTACTCTAGAACCGGGCCATCATGATCCATAGCATCATGATTGGAGAAGAAGTAGAAGTTCATGAGGTTATAGCCCAGAACTCTATAAGGTGGCGGACAGTCCTCTACCTTAGCAAGGTTAGCCTTTCCTCATCTCATTTGTCACCTCTGTTATTCAGTAGGAGTTGACATAAGGAGACATCCTCATTGATGAGGACAAGCCCATCACTAAGAAAAGGATGGAGCAAACAAGAGACCCCACTCCTCATGAAATCCCTGAAATGCCTCAAGGGATGCACTTTCGTCCACAAAACTATTGGGAGCAACTAAATACCTCCCTAGGAGAATTGAGTTCCAACATGGGACAACTAAGGGTGGAGCACCAAGAACACTCCATTCTCCTCCATGAAATTAGAAGATCAAAGAATCATGAGAGAGGAGCAACAAAGACAAGGAAGAGACATTGAGGAGCTCAAGCACTCCATAAGACCTTCAGAGGAAGAACAAGCCGCCATCACTAAGGTGGACCCGTTCTTTAATCTCCTTGTCCTCCATTTTCCTGTTTTTCGAATTTTATGCTTATGTTTATCCATGTTTGTGTCTTATGATCATTAGTGTCTTAGTGTCTATGCCTTAAAGTTATGAATGTCCTATGAATCCATCACCTCTCTTAAATAAAAAATGTTCTTAATTGAAAAAGAAAAGAATTGCATGAATTTTGAATTTTATAATAGTTTAATTATTTTGATGTGGTGCAATACTTTTTGTTTTCTGAATGTATGCTTGAACAGTGCATATGTCTTTTGAATTTGTGGTTCATGAATGTTTGGCTCTTGAAAGAATGATGAAAAGGAGACATGTTACTGAGGATATGAAAAATCATTAAAATGATTCTTGAAACAAGAAAAAGCAGTGAATACAAAAAAAAAAGGAAGGAGAAAAACGAAAAAAAAGGGAAAGAGAAAAAGAAAGAAAAAGAAATAAAGTTGTGATCCAAGGCAAAAAGAGTGTGCTTAAGAACCCTGGACACCTCTAATTGGGGACTTTAGCAAAGCTGAGTCACAATCTAAAAAGGTTCACCCAATTATGTGTCTGTGGCATGTATGTATCCGGTGGTAATACTGGAAGACAGAGTGCTTTGGGCCACGGCCAAGACTCAATAAGTAGCTGTGTTCAAGAATCATCATACTTAACTAGGAGAATCAATGACACTATCTGGATTCTGAGTTCCTAAAGAAGCCAATCATTCTGAATTTCAAAGGATAGAGTGAGATGCCAAAACTATTCAGAGGCAAAAAGCTAAAAGCCCCGCTCATCTAATTGATACTGATCTTCATAGATGTTTTGGAATTCATTGCATATTCTCTTCTTTTTATCTTATTTGATTTTCAGTTGCTTGAGGACAAGCAACAATTTAAGTTTGGTGTTGTGATGAGCGGATAATTTATACGCTTTTTGGCATTATTTTTAGTATGTTTTTAGTATGATCTAGTTAGTTTTTAGTATATTTTTATTAGTTTTTAGTTAAAATTCACTTTTCTGGACTTTACTATGAGTTTGTGTGTTTTTCTGTGATTTCAGGTATTCTCTGGCTGAAATTGAGGGACCTGAGCAAAAATCTGATTCAGAGACTGAAAAGGACTGCAGATGCTGTTGGATTCTGACCTCCCTGCACTCAAAGTGGATTTTCTGGAGCTACAGAAGCCCAATTGGCACGCTCTCAACGGCGTTGGAAAGTAGACATCCTGGGCTTTCCAGCAATATATGATATACTTTGCCCGAGATTTGATGGCCCAAACCGGCGTTCAAAGTCACCCTCAGAATTCCCAGCGTTAAACGCCGGAACTGGCACAAGGATGGGAGTTAAACGCCCAAACTGGTGCAAAAGCAGGCGTTTAACTCCAAGAAGAGTCTCTACACGAAAAATGCTTCATTGCTCAGCCCAAGCACACACCGAGTGGGCCCGAAAGTGGATTTTATGTCATTTACTCATCTTTGTAATTCTTAAGCTACTAGTTCCCTATAAGTAGGACCTTTTACTATTGTATTTTCATCTTGGTTCTTCTGGTTCCCTCTTTGGGACCGAAGCCAATGATCACTCTTGTTCTTATGTATTTTCAATGGTGGAGTTTCTACACACCATAGATTAAGGTGTGGAGCTCTGCTGTACCTCGAGTATTAATGCAATTACTATTGTTCTTCTATTCAATTCCGCTTGTTCTTGTTCCAAGATATCACTTGTTCTTCAACTTGATGAATGTGATGATCCGTGACACTCATCATCATTCTCACCTATGAACGTGTGCCTGACAACCACCTCCGTTCTACCTTAGATTGGGTGGATATCTCTTGGATTCTTTAACCGGAATCTTCGTGGTATAAGCTAGAACTGATGGCGGCATTCAAGAATCCAGAAGGTCTAAACCTTGTATGTGGTATTCTGAGTAGGATTCAATGATTGAATGACTGTGACAAGCTTCAAACTCCTGAGGGCGGGGCGTTAGTGACAGACGCAAAAGAATCACTGGATTCTATTCCGGCCTGATTGAGAACCGATAGATGGATAGCCGTGCCGTGACAGGGTGCGTTGAACATTTCCACTGAGAGGATGGAAGGTAGCCACTGACAACGGTGAAACCCTTGCATACAGCTTGCCATGGAAAGGAGTAAGAAGGATTGGATGAAGACAGTAGGAAAGCAGAGAGACGGAAGGGACAAAGCATCTCCATTCGCTTATCTGAAGTTCTTACCATGAATTGCATAAGTACCTTTATCTTTATCTTTATGTTTATTCGCATATCACCCATAACCATTTGAGTTTTCCTGGCTAAGATTTACAAGGTGACCATAGCTTGCTTCATACCAATAATCTCTGTGGGATCGACCCTTACTCGCGTAAGGTTTATTACTTGGACGACCCAGTACACTTGCTGGTTAGTTGTGCGAAGTTGTAGTGATCACAATTTCGTGCACCACAAGTATAGACTATTATATATTTCTGGAAAGCTCTAGATGTCTAATTTCTAACGCCGTTTAGAGTGCGCCATTTGGAGTTCTGTAGCTCCAGCAAATCTATTTCGAGTGCAGAGAGGTCAGATTCCAACAGCAACAACAGTCCTTTGTCAGCCTTTTATCAAAGTTTTACTCAGGCCCCTCAATTTCAGCCAAAAATTATCTAAAATCACAAAAAATTACACAAACTCATAGTAAAGTCTAGAAATGTGAATTTAGCATAAAACTAATGAAAACATCCCTAAAAGTAGCTAGATCCTACTAAAAACTAACTAAAAACAATGCCAAAAAGTGTATAAATTATCCGTTCATCACTGGTTTTTCTAAAGAATGATGCGTGTCACTTAGCTGTACATCCACTATGGCGAATTATATATCATTTCAAAGCCCGGGATGTTACCTTTTCAATGCAACTGGAACCGCCTCATTTGGACCTCTCTAGCTCAAGTTATGACCGTTTGAGTGCGAAGAGGTCAGGGTTGACAGCTTTGTAGTTCCTTCAATTTCTTGTATTCCTTCCACTTTTGCATGCTTCCTTTCCATCCTCTAAGCCATTCCTGCCCTGTAATCCCTGAAATCACTTAACACACATATCACGGCATCGAATGGGAATATGAGAGGATTAAGATTAGCAAAATTTGGGCCAAAGAAGCATGTTTTCAATCATAGCACAAAATCAGGAAGGAAATGTAAAACCATGCATTTTGTATGAACAAGTGTATGAAAGATTGATAAAATACACTCAATTGAGCACAAGATAAACCGTAAAATAGCGGTTTATCAGTCACACAACTCAAAAGCTTCTTCACATAAGAAAACCGGCATTGGTTCCGTCGTTCATATCGATCCATCTTCTTGTGGAGATCCTCAAGGCGTTGGTGAGATGATCTTGATGGTGCGGATGAAGTAGTGGGAATGCCTGCAAGAATGGCCATGTCAAGGTTACCGGTGTCCACTGGAGGCTTGAGATATTTCCCAGTTGGGACAACATTACCATCCACTGGGATCATGGCCCTCTGATCCTTAGTCTCCCATGAAACACCAGCTGCAGCAACTAACTCGTCACCAAAGTTGGGAAGGGTAGGTTTTCCTTAGCATGGATACCCCATGGCTTGTCAGATGATAGATGGGATTTTGACCGATTTCTCTATAAGTATGCACCAAACCAATAAGGCTAGCTCAGTAGTGATAGATGACCCGTGGGTGCTTGGAAGCACATAATGGGCTAAGATTTGGGCCATGCCTGAGCCTTTACAGTGAGAAAACACGCGTCAATGCCCTTGGGCCGGGATCTCATTCTCCCTTGAATCCAAAATGCCTTGGGTATGGCAATGACCCGGAGAATGGCATCCCAATCGAACCCATACTCACAACACTGTGACAAGACCTCTTGGTAAGCGTCAATCCCATCCGCTAATGGCCCGGTCCTAAGCACTCCTTGAATAGCTTCCTCCGTGACGGGGACTTGCTTCCGATGCACAAAAACCGATACAAGAGAAGGTGAGTGATAGTTGGAGTAAAACTCCACTACCCAAGAAAGGTTGACCTCCTGCGGTTGACTCATGAGAAACTCCCACTGCCGCCGCTCGATGCGAGGTATCACAAACGGAACAACATGAGTCGGAGGGGCAAGAAGAGGCTCAGCGTGATAGTTCCTTTCAATTATCATGGGGTATACGAGCTCACAGTATCGGTTGGGGAACTTAGTTGGATCCCTCGCAGGGTTTTCCTTCTCTAGTGCATCAACATTAATGATGCTCCTTGCCTTCTTGAGGAGGGTCTTAGCCGTAGGTGGTGGATATTTGGGTGCCTTTTTAGTAGGCGGTTTCTTTGGCGCCTTCCCCTTATCCTTTTTTATGACCATCCTATGAAAGAGGAAAGGAGGAGACATTAAACTCAAAGAAACACTCATAATGGTAAACATGCAAGTGGAAAAGAAGGCCATAAAGAATAAGTGTCTTAAATACATGACAGCTGCAACATGTGACTAATACAACAATGGAAACAATGGCATGTCACTAGCATGTGATGCAAGAGGGCTGTAAGCATGCAAATAAAAGGCATGAGAAGCATATGCTCAAGCATCAATAACAAGAAGCAATTCATAAGGGGTGAGCATGTGGAACATGAAGAGTAATAGGCTCAATGCACATAGGAATAAGCAAGTGAGTAAGAAAGAACACTAAGTGGAAAGCATGAAGTAAATTTGAAATAAAAACTCATATGTGTCTTTCATCAAACACTTGGTGCGCAACCCTCAAGCAATAAACAAATGGAGGAAATGTAACAATGTAGCATCCCATAAAGCATTATCAATCATCATAAAGTACCACATATTGCAAAGAATGCAAGATATAACAAAATAACCCACTAATGTAAGAGAAATCTCCACCCACAACACCCATGAAAAATAGAAAAAGAAAGGAAAAAGCAAACAAACAAGTAAGCATGAAGGAGAAGCTAACTAAGAAGGAAAGCAAAGAAATGCAACTAATGAAAGAAAAAGAAAGAGCAGAACAAGGAAATGGAAAGGTAAGAGTACCTTGAGAGGGAGAAGAAGGTAATAGAGAATGTAAGTGAGAAGAGAGGAGGAAAAAATGGGGAAAGAGAGGAGAGAGAAGAGTGTGGGACCGTCAGAAGTGGTGGTCGCCGGTGAGAGGGTTTGAGAAGGGGTGGTAGAAGCGATTGAAGAAGGGGGTTGGAGTAGAGAAGTAAGATGGAAGTGGAAAGAGGAAGAAATGGTTTGAAAAGGGCGGCTACAATGTTTCTGCGTCATGGGAATGACGCGCACGCGCCATCCACGCGTACGCGTAGATGGGCAGAAGATAGTAGGGACGCGGAAGCGTCGTCCACACGTACGCGTGGGCAACAGAAGAGGATTGGACGCGTATGCGCAAGTGGCGCACACGCGTGGGAGTAGTTGTGCTAGTGGCACAATGTTAGCCTAAACTTGCGCAACTCTGTGATTTGGATACCAGGTGTTGGCTGCAGCAAGATCGATGCACACACGCACGGTGCCCACGCGCGTGGGTTTGGCAGAAAGCAGTTGGACGTGCAAGCATCATGTACACTTGCGCGTGAGTGGGAGTTGTGCTCCCAGCACAGTGTTGGCGCAATGTCTGCGCAACTCTCGGGAAAAATGTACCAAGAGTGGAAGTCACGCGATCGACGTGGATGCATCATGCACGTTTACGCGTGGATGTGCAGATGAACAGAGGGATGCATACACGTCATGTGCGCGTACGCGTGAGCTGGGTTAGGCGCAAGGCATAGTGTTAGCTCAGAGTTTGCCTAACTTTCTGGAAAATGTACCAGGGGTGCAGGTGACGCAGTCGACGTACACGTCGCCCTCGCGGACGCGTGGGTTGCGCATTCAGAATCATGGACGCGTACGCACTAGGTGGGCATACGTGTGAGTGGGGTCAGGTGTGGCACTCAATGCTGGCTTAATTCTCGCATAACTCTCTGGACTTTTGTACCAGGAGCTGCGAAGACCATCGACGCGTACGCGTCTAGCATGCTCATGTGTGGAACCCCCTCCCTTTTTTTCAAACAATGACATGATAAAAAAAAAAACTTTTTATCACAAATTTGGAAGGCAAGCAAGCCAAAGGGACCAAAAACACCCAAAACTCCATGCAATACCTAAAAATAGGGTGTTTTCTTCCACACCATAAATCCACCTATTTAAAATCAATGCAATCCTTCATGAAGAACTTATCTAAGGCAAGCAAAATCAAATCTATCCAAACAATTCTATTGCCCGAAGCAATCACAAATCAACAGAGAGTTCAAGAACTATATACAAAAGACACAAAAAGGTAGATCTCACCATGGTGGGGTGTCTCCCACCTATCTCTTTTGTTTAATGTCCTTAAGTTGGACGGTCACTAGTTCAATTCCCATTGCCATGAGATGCATCTTTCAAAAGGAACACCTCAATCTCCTTGTTGCTTTTCATCTTTTCACCATGATACAACTTTAGACAATGCCCATTAACCTTGGAAATGTCGGGGCTTGAAGGATGGCGCAAATGATAGACCCCATAAGGTTCCGCCTACTCTACTTGATAGGATCCTTCCCATCTTGATCTTAGTTTTCCGAACAAAAATTGTAATCTTGAATTGTAGAGGAGAATGAGGTCGCCGGCACTAAATTCTCTTCTTCTTATGTTCTTATCATACACGACGAATGAGCGGAGAATTTATACGCTTTTTGGCATTGTTTTTATGATAAATTCATATTTCTGGACTTTACTATGAGTTTTTGTATTTTTCTATGATTTCAGGTATTTTCTGGCTGAAATTGAGGGACCTGAGCAAAACTCTGATAGGAGGCTGACAAAGGACTGCTGATGCTGTTGGAATCTGACCTCCCTGCACTCGAAATGGATTTTCTGGAGCTACATAACTCCAAATGGCGCGCTCTCAATAGCGTTGGAAAGGCGACATCCAGAGCTTTCCAACAATATATATTTCATACTTTATTCGAAATTTGATGACGTAAACTGGCGCTCAACGCTAGTTCCATGCTGCATTCTAGAGTCAAACGCCTGAAACACGTCACGAACCAGAGTTGAACGCCCAAAACACGTTACAACTTGGCGTTCAACTCTAAGAGAAGCCTCAGCTCGTGGATAGATCAAGCTCAGCCCAAGCACACACCAAGTGGGCTCCGGAAGTGAATTTATGCATCAATTACTTACCTCTGTAAACCCTAGTAGCTAGTTTAGTATAAATAGAACTTTTTACTAGTTTATTAAAATCTTTGATTGTATTATTCAATCTTTGGACATTTAGTTATTAGATCTGGAGGGCTGGCCATTCGGCCATGCCTGGACCTTTCACTTATGTATTTTCAACGGTGGAGTTTCTACACACCATAGATTAAGGGTGTGGAGCTCTGCTGTACCTCAAGTTTTAATGCAATTACTACTATCTTCAATCCAATTCGATTTATTCCTGTTCTAAAATATTCGTTACACTTCAACTTGATGAATGTGATGATCCGTGACACTCATCATCATTCTCACCTATGATCGCGTGACTGACAACCACTTTTGTTCTACCTTAGACCGGGAGCATATCTCTTGGATTTCTTAATCAGAATCTTCGTGGTATAAGCTAGAATTGATGGCGGCGTTCATGGGAATTCGGAAAGTCTAACCATGTCTGTGGTATTCCGAGTAGGATTCCGGGATTGAATGACTGTGACAAGCTTCAAACTCCTGAAGGCTGGGCGTTAGTGACATACGCAAAAGAATCCCGGGATTCTATTCCAACCTGATTGAGAACCGACTGATGATTTAGCCGTGCTGTGACAGAGCATTTGGACCATTTTTACTGAGAGGATGGGATATAGCCATTGACAACAGTGATGCCCTACATACAGCTTGCCATGGAAAGGAGTAAGAAGGATTGGATGAAAGCAGTAGGAAAGCAAAGATTCAACAGAGAAAGCATCTCCATACACTTGTCTGAAATTTCCACCATTGAATTACATGAGTAACTCTATATTATTTTCTATTTATTTATTATTTTAATTTAAACCAATAATCTCTTAAATTAGTTAAATCCACTTGACTGGGATTTACAAGATGACCATAGCTTGCTTCATACCAACAATCTTCGTGGGATCGACCCTTACTCACGTAAGGTATTACTTGGATGACCAAGTGCACTTGCTGGTTAGTTGTGCGGAGTTGTGACTAAGTGTAATTCACGTGTGAAAGCTACCAAGTCATTGGAGCCATTGTTGATGATCACAATTTCGTGCACCAACGACTTTCATCCTTTGCTTGTAAAGTCTAGAGTTCTCATAGGTTTTTAACCTCAAACATTCCAATTCCACTAATTGTAGCTTTCTCTCAATTCTGGCCCCTCCCGAACTTGTATTGCACTCCTTGACAGCCCAATATGCTTTATGCTCTACCTCTACCGGTAAGTGGCAAGCTTTGCCATAGACCAACCGAAAGGGGCTTATGCCAATTGGCGTTTTGTACACCGTTCGGTAGGCCCAAAGTGCATCGGTGAGCTTACACTCCAATCCTTTCTATTAGGCTTCACAACCTTTTCTAATACTCGCTTGATCTCTCGATTGGAAACCTTGGCTTGGCTGTTCGTTTGTGGGTGCTAGGCCATGGTTACTTTATGTATGATGCCATATTTCTTCATGAGTCCTTCCATTCTTTTATTGCAAAAATGGGAACCTTGGTCACTCATGATTGCTCGTGGTGACCCAAAGCGGCAAATTATGTTATTCCTTACAAAAGAAAGGACTACATTAGCATCGTCCGTCCGGGTGGGTATCGCTTCCACCCATTTGGACACATAATCAACGGCAAGTAGAATGTAGAGAAAAAACATTAGAATTTCAAAATGGCCCCATGAAGTCAATGCCCCACACATCAAAGGTCTCACAAAATAACATGGTTTTTTGGGGTATTTCATCCTTCTTGGAGATATTAACCAATCTAAGACATTGGGAACAAGATTTACAAAAGAGAGAAGAGTGCTTGAAAAGAGTTAGTGATGAGCGGATAATTTGTACCCTTTTTGGCATTGTTTTTAGTATGTTTTTAGTAGTTTTAGTTGAGTTCTTAGTATATTTTTATTAGTTTTTAGTTAAAATTTACTTTTCTGGACTTTACTATGAGTTTGTGTGTTTTTATGTGATTTCAGGTATTTTCTGGCTGAAATTGAGGGACCTGAGCGAAAATCTGATTCAGAGACTGAAAAGGACTGCAGATGCTGTTGGATTCTGACCGCCCTGCACTCGAAGTGGATTTTCTGGAGCTACAGAAGCCCAATTGGCGCGCTCTCAACGGCGTTGGAAAGTAGACATCCTGGGCTTTCCAGCAATATATGATAGTCCATACTTTGCCCAAGATTTGATGGCCCAAACCGGCGTTAAAAGTCACCCTCAAAAATCCCAGCGTTAAACGCCGGAACTGGCACCTAAATGGGAGTTAAACGCCCAAACTGGCATAAAAGCTGGCGTTTAACTACAAGAAGAGTCTCTACACGAAATTTCTTCATTGCTCAGCCCAAGCACACACCAAGTGGGCCCGGAAGTGGATTTTTATGTCATTTACTCATCTCTGTACACCCTAGGCTACTAGTTTTCTATTGTATTTTCATCCAGAGCTTTTGATCATGTTTTATGATTGAACTCACTTTGGGAGGCTGGCCATTCGGCCATGCCTAGACCTTGTTCTTATGTATTTTCAACGGTGGAGTTTCTACACACCATAGATTAAGGTGTGGAGCTCTGCTGTACCTCGAGTATTAATGCAATTACTATTGTTCTTCTATTCAATTCCGCTTGTTCTTTGTCCAAGATATCACTTGTTCTTCAACTTGATGAATGTGATGATCCGTGACACTCATCATCATTCTCACCTATGAACAAAGTGACTGACAACTACTTTTGTTCTACAAGCAATCAAGGCTCTAGTGAATATCTCTTGGATTCCTGATACACGATGCATGGTTGATCGCCTGACAACCGAGTGCTCGCCTGACAAACGAGCCAGCCATTCCGTGAGATCAGAGTCTTCGTGGTATAGGCGAGAACTGATGGCGGCATTCAAGAGAATCCGGAAGGTCTAACTTTGTCTGTGGTATTCTGAGTAGGATTCAATGATTGAATGACTGTGACGTGCTTCAAACTCCTAGCAGGCGGGGCGTTAGTGACAGACGCAAAAGAATCACTGGATTCTATTCCGGCCTGACCGAGAACCGACAGCTGATTAGCCATATGCTGTGACAGAGCATAGGAACATTTTCACTGAGAGGATGGGAGGTAGCCACTGACAACGGTGAAACCCTACATAAGCTTGCCATGGAAAGGAGTAAGAAGGATTGGATGAAGACAGTAGGAAAGCAGAGACGGAAGGGAAGGCATCTTCATACGCTTATCTGAAGTTCCTACCAATATATTACATAAGTATCTCTATCTTTATCTTTATGCTTTATTCGTATACCACTATACCCATTTGAGTCTGCCTGATTGAGATTTACAAGGTGACCATAGCTTGCTTCATACCAACAATCTCCGTGGGATCGACCCTTACTCGCGTAAGGTATTACTTGGACGACCCAGTGCACTTGCTGGTTAGTTGTGCAAAGTTGTGTAGTGATCACAATTTCGCGCATCAAGTTTTTGGCGCCGTTGTCGGGGATTGTTTTGTGTATGGACAACTGACGGTTCATCTTGTTGCTTAGATTAGGTATTTTTCTTCAGAGTTCTTAAGAAGGAATTCTAGTGTTTCATGATGATCTGTTGAAGTCTGGCTGGCTGAAAAGCCATGTCTAATCTTATTGGACCGAGGTTTCAACTAATCATCACAAGAGCTTGTTGATCTCTATCAATCTTGCTATTGGAGCAATGATCTGCTAAGGCTTGGCTGGCCATTGGCCATGTCTAGTGTTTTGGACCGAAACTTTCTTTGAAAGCTTGGCTGGCTGTGAAGCCATGTCTAATTCCTGGACCGGAGTCTTAGACTAGCATTGCAATGATTCCTGGAATCCGAATTAAGAATTCTGAAACTTTTATTTTCTATTTCCATACAATTTTCGAAAAAAGCACAAAAAAAAATTTAAAAAATCATAAAACACCAAAAAGATTTTATGTTTCTTGTTTGAGTCTAGTGTCTAATTTTAAGTTTGGTGTCTTGCATGTATTGTCTATTTGATTTTGGTTCTATTTTCAAGTCAATAGTACAGGGAACTGAAGATTCAGAACATGCAGCAGAGAATTACACAGAAAAAAACTGGGCATTCAAAACGCCCAGTGAAGAAGGACAGACTGGCGTTTAAACGCCAGCCAGGGTGCTTGGTTGGGCGTTTAACGCCCAAAAAGGTAGCATTTTGGGCGTTAAACGCCAGAATGGATACCATTCTGGGCGTTTAACGCCAGGATGGCACAAGGGGGAGGATTTTGTTTTCAAATCAATTTTTTTTCAAGTTTTCAAAGTCTTTCAAAATCAAATCTTTTTCAAATCATATCTTTTCAATCAAATGTTTTCAAAATCAATTTCTTTCCTTTTTCAAAGATACTTGCTAACAATTAATGATTTGATTCAACATTCCAAGTATGTTGCCTTTTCTGTTGAGAAAGGTTTAATGTTTGAATCATATCTTTTCTTGTTAGGTAAGTCATTAATTTTTAAAATCAAATCTTTTTAAAATTGTTTTCAAATCATATCTTCTCAATCACATTTTTTTAACCAATCATATCTTCTTAACCTCATCTTTTTCAAAATAGTTTTCAATCAAATCTTTTTGACTTCTAATTTCAAAATCTTTTTCAAAAACCACTTGAATTCTTTTCCACTTTGAGTTTTCGAAAATTATCAATCAATTTTTCAAAATGATTTTAAAAACTTTTTAATTAATTTTCGAAAATTCTCTTCCCCTCTTCCCACATCCTTTTATTTATGGAGTACCACTCCTTCTCAATGCACAATTCGAACTCTCTCTGATCAAGTTCGACTTCTTCTACCTCTTTCTTCCATTTTTCTGTTCTTCTGACACGTCAAGGAATCTCTGTACTGTGACATAGAGGATTCCACATTTTCTTGTTCTCTTCTCCTTCATATGAGCAGGAACAAAGACAAAAGCATTCTAGTTGAAGCTGACCCTGAACCTGAAAGGACCTTGAAGCGAAAGCTGAGAGAAGCTAAGGCACAACTCTCTGCAGAGGACCTAACAGAAATCTTCAAAGAAGAAGAAGCCATGGCAGCCGAAAACAACAACAATGCCAATAATGCAAGGAAGGTGCTGGGTGACTTTACTGCACCTACTCCCGACTTCTATGGGAGAAGCATCTCTATCCCTGCCATTGGAGCAAACAACTTTGAGCTTAAGCCTCAATTAGTTTCTCTAATGCAACAGAATTGCAAGTTCCATGGACTTCCATTGGAAGATCCTCATCAGTTTTTGGCTGAGTTCTTGCAAATCTGTGACACTGTCAAGACTAATGGGGTAGACCCTGAGATCTACAGACTTATGCTATTCCCTTTTGCTGTAAGAGACAGAGCTAGGACATGGTTAGACTCACAACCTAAAGAAAGCCTGGACTCATGGGAAAAGCTAGTCAATGCCTTCTTGGCAAAGTTCTTTCCACCTCAAAAATTGAGTAAGCTTAGAGTGGAAGTCCAAACCTTCAGACAGAAGGATGGAGAATCCCTTTATGAAGCTTGGGAAAGATACAAACAATTAATCAGAAAATGTCCTTCTGACATGCTTTCTGAATGGAGCATCATAGGTATTTTCTATGATGGTCTCTCTGAACTATCCAAGATGTCTTTGGATAGCTCTGCTGGAGGATCTCTTCATTTGAAGAAGACGCCTACAGAAGCTCAAGAGCTGATTGAAATGGTTGCAAATAACCAATTCATGTACACTTCTGAAAGGAATCCTGTGAACAATGGGACTAATCAGAAGAAAGGAGTTCTTGAGATTGATACTCTGAATGCCATTCTAGCTCAGAACAAGATATTGACTCAACAAGTCAATTTGATTTCTCAAAGTCTGTCTGGAATGCAAAATGCACCAAGCAGTACTAAGGATGCTTCATCTGAAGAAGAAGCCTATGATCCTGAGAACCCTTCAATGGAAGAGGTGAATTACCTAGGAGAACCCTATGGAAACACCTATAATTCTTCATGGAAAAATCATCCAAATTTCTCATGGAAGGATCAACAGAGACCTCAACAAGGTTTCAACAACAATAATGGTGGAAGAAACAGGTTTAGCAATGGCAAGCCTTTTCCATCATCTTCTCAGCAACAGATAGAGAATTCTAAGCAGAACCCCTCTGACTTAGCAACCATGGTCTCTGGTCTAATCAAAACCACTCAAAGTTTCATGACTGAAACAAGGTCCTCCATTAGGAATTTGGAGGCACAAGTGGGACAGCTGAGCAAGAAAGTTACTGAACTCCCTCCTAGTACTCTCCCAAGCAATACAGAAGAAATCCAAAAGGAGAGTGCAAGGCCATCAACATGGCCAAATTTGGAGAGGAAGGAGAGGAAGTGAACGCCACTAAGGAAGACCTCAATGGGCGTGCACTAACCTCCAATGAGTTCCCCAATGAGGAACCATGGGAATCTGAGGCTCAAAATGAGACCATAGAGATTCCATTGGACTTACTTCTGCCTTTCATGAGCCCTGATGAGTATTCTTCCTCTGAAGAGGATGAGTATGTCACTGAAGAGCAAGTTGCTAAATACCTTGGAGCAATCATGAAGCTAAATGACAAGTTATTTGGAAATGAGACTTGGGAGAATGAACCTCCTTTGCTCACCAAAGAACTGGATGACTTGTCTAGGCAGAAATTACCTCAAAAGAGACAAGATCCTGGGAAGTTTTCAATACCTTGTACCATAGGCACCATGACCTTCAAGAAGGCTCTGTGTGACTTAGGGTCAAGTGTAAACCTCATGCCTCTCTCTGTAATGGAGTAGTTAGGGATCTTTGAGGTGCAAGCTGCAAGAATCTCATTAGAGATGGCAGACAACTCAAGAAAACAAGCTCATGGACTTGTAGAGGATGTTTTGGTGAAGATTGAAAACCATTACATCCCTACTGATTTCATAGTCTTAGAGACTGGGAAGTGCATGGATGAATCCATCATCCTTGGCAGACCCTTCCTAGCCACAGCAAAGGCTGTGATTGATGTTGATAGAGGCGAACTGATCATTCAAGTGAATGAAGAATCCTTTGTGTTTAAGGCTCAAGGATGTCCCTCTGTCACCATGGAGAGGAAGCATGAAGAGCTTCTCTCAAATCAGAGTCAAATAGAGCCCCCACAGTCAAACTCTAAGTTTGGTGTTGGGAGGCCACAACCAAACTCTAAGTTTGGTGTTGAACCCTCACATTCAAACTCTAAGTTTGGTGTTGGGAGGTTCCAACATTGCTCTGAGTATCTGTGAGGCTCCATGAGAGCCCTCTGTCAAGCTACTGACATTAAAGAAGCGCTTGTTGGGAGGCAACCCAATGTTATATTCTATCTATTTCCTTTTGTTATTTTATGTTTTTTTGTAGGTTGATGATCATAAGAAGTCACAAAATCAATTGAAAAAGCAAAAACAGAATGAAAAACAGGAAGAAAAATAGCACACCCTGGAGGAAGAGCACACTGGCGTTTAAATGCCAGTGAGGCTAGCAGTTGGGCGTTAAACGCCCAGTCTGGCACCATTCTGGGCGTTTAACGCCAGAAAGGGGTACCAGACTGGCGTTAAACGCCAGAAAAGGGCATGAACCTGGCGTTAAACGCCAAAAATGGGCACCAGCCCGGCGTTTAACGCCAGAAATGGCTCAAAACGTGATTTTGAATGCCATTTGGTGCAAGGATGACTTTTCCTTGACACCACAGGATCTGTGGACCCCACAGGATCTCCACCAACCCCACCACTCTCTCTCTCTTCTTCACCCATTCACCAATCACCTCAACTCCTCTTCCCCAAAAACCCTTCACCTATCAAATCCCTTCTTCCTCTTCACCACTCACATCCATCCTTCATAAAACCCCACCTACCTCACCATTCAAATTCAAACCACTTTCCCTCCCAAACCCACCCATCAATGGCCGAACCATGAGCCCCCCCTCTCCTATATAAACCCTTCTTCACCCCTTCATTTTCATACAACCTAAACACCACTTCTCCCCCTCTTTGGCCGAACACAAAAGCCATTTCCTTCTTCCTCATTTCTTCTTCTTCTTTCTTCTTTTGCTCGAGGACGAGCAAACCTTTTAAGTTTGGTGTGGTAAAAGTGTTGCTTTTTCGTTTTTCCATAACCATTTATGGCATCCAAGGCCGAAGAAACCTCTAGAAAGAGGAAATGGAAGGCAAAAGCTTCCACCTCCGAGTCATGGGAGATGGAGAGATTCATCTCAAGGATGCATCAAGACCACTTCTATGAAGTTGTGGCCTTGAAGAAGGTGATCCCCGAGGTCCCTTTTTCACTCAAAAAGGGTGAATATCCGGAGATCCGACATGAGATCCGAAGAAGAGGTTGGGAAGTTCTTACCAACCCCATTCAACAAGTCGGAATCTTGATGGTTCAAGAGTTCTATGCCAATGCATGGATCACCAAGAACCATGATCAAAGTGTGAACCCGGATCCAAAGAATTATCTTACTGTGGTTCGGGGGAAATACTTGGATTTTAGTCCGGAAAGTGTAAGGTTGGCATTCAATTTGCCCATGATGCAAGGAGATGAACATCCTTACACTAGAAGGGTCAACTTTGATCAAAGGTTGGACCAAGTCCTCACAGTCATATGTGAAGAGGGCGCCCAATGGAAGAGAGATTCAAGAGGGAAGCCGGTTCAATTGAGAAGGCATGACCTCAAACCCGTGGCTAGAGGATGGTTGGAGTTTATCCAACGTTCAATCATTCCCACTAGCAACCGGTCCGAAGTTATTCTAGACCGGGCCATCATGATTCATAGCATCATGATTGGAGAAGAAGTGGAAGTTCATGAGGTTATAGCCCAAGAACTCTATAAGGTGGCGGACAAGTCCTCTACCTTAGCAAGGTTAGCCTTTCCTCATCTCATTTGTCACCTCTGTTATTCAGTTGGAGTTGACATAAAGGGAGACACCCCCATTGATGAGGATAAGCCCATCACTAAGAAAAGGATGGAGCACACAAGAGACCCCACTCATCATGAGATCCCTGAGATGCCTCAAGGGATGCACTTTCCTCCACAAAACTATTGGGAGCAACTGAACACCTCCCTAGGAGAATTGAGTTCCAACATGGGACAACTAAGGGTGGAGCATCAAGAACACTCCATCATCCTCCATGAAATTAGAGAAGATCAAAGGATCATGAGAGAGGAGCAACAAAGACAAGGAAGAGACATTGAGGAGCTCAAGCACTCCATAGGATCTTCAAGAGGAAGAAAGAGCCGCCATCACTAAGGTGGACCCGTTCTTTAATCTCCTTGTTCTTTATTATTCTGTTTTTCGAAAATTAATGCTTGTGTTTATCTATGTTTGTGTCTTGTGATCATTAGTATCTTAGTGTCTATGCCTTAAAGTTATGAATTTCCTATGAATCCATCACATTTCTCAAATAAACAAACGTGCTTAATTGAAAAGAAAGAGGATTGCATGAATTCTGAATTTTATAGCAGTTTAATTATTTTGATGTGGTGGCATTACTTCTGCCTTCTGAATGTATGCTTAAACAATGCATATGTCTTTTGAATTTGTGGTTCATGAATGTTGGCTCTTGAAAGAATGATGAAAAAGGAGACATGTTACCGAGGATCTGAAAAATCATAAAAATGATTCTTGAAGCAAGAAAAAGCAGTGAATACAAAAAAAAAAGGAAGCGAAAAAAAAAGAGAAAAAGAAAGAAAAAGAAAGAATAAAGTTGTGATCCAAGGCAAAAAGAGTGTGCTTAAGAACCCTGGACACCTCTAATTGGGGACTCTAGCAAAGCTGAGTCACAATCTGAAAAGGTTCACCCAATTATGTGTCTGTGGCATGTATGTATCCGGTGGTAATACTGGAAGACAGAGTGCTTTGGGCCACGGCCAAGACTCAATAAGTAGCTGTGTTCAAGAATCATCATACTTAACTAGGAGAATCAATAACACTATCTGGATTCTGAGTTCCTAAAGAAGCCAATCATTCTGAGTTGCAAAGGATAGAGTGAGATGCCAAAACTGTTCAGAGGCAAAAAGCTAAAAGCCCCGCTCATCTAATTAATACTGATCTTCATAGATGTTTTTGGAGTTCATTGCATATTCTCTTCTTTTTATCTTATTTGATCTTCAGTTGCTTGAGGACAAGCAACAATTTAAGTTTGGTGTTGTGATGAGCGGATAATTTGTACCCTTTTTGGCATTGTTTTTAGTATGTTTTTAGTAGTTTTAGTTGACTTCTTAGTATATTTTTATTAGTTTTTAGTTAAAATTCACTTTTCTGGACTTTACTATGAGTTTGTGTGTTTTTCTGTGATTTCAGGTATTTTCTGGCTGAAATTGAGGGACCTGAGCGAAAATCTGATTCAGAGACTGAAAAGGACTGCAGATGTTGTTGGATTCTGACCTCCCTGCACTCGAAGTGGATTTTCTAGAGCTACAGAAGCCCAATTGGCGCGCTCTCAACGGCGTTGGAAAGTAGACATCCTGGGCTTTCCAGCAATATATGATAGTCCATACTTTGCCCAATATTTGATGGCCCAAACCGGCGTTCAAAGTCACCCTCAGAAATCCCAGCGTTAAACGCCGGAACTGGCACCTAAATGGGAGTTAAACGCCCAAACTGGCATAAAAGCTGGCGTTTAACTCCAAGAAGAGTCTCTACACGAAATTTCTTCATTGCTCAGCCCAAGCACACACCAAGTGGGCCCGGAAGTGGATTTTTATGTCATTTACTCATCTCTGTACACCCTAGGCTACTAGTTTTCTATAAGTAGGACCTTTTGCTATTGTATTTTCATCCAGAGCTTTTGATCATGTTTTATGATTGAACTCACTTTGGGAGGCTGGCCATTCGGCCATGCCTAGACCTTGTTCTTATGTATTTTCAACGGTGGAGTTTCTACACACCATAGATTAAGGTGTGGAGCTCTGCTGTACCTTGAGTATTAATGCAATTACTATTGTTCTTCTATTCAATTCCGCTTGTTCTTTGTCCAAGATATCACTTGTTCTTTAACTTGATGAATGTGATGATCCGTGACACTCATCATCATTCTCACCTATGAACAAAGTGACTGACAACCACTTTTGTTCTACAAGCAATCAAGGCTCTAGTGAATATATCTTGGATTCCTGATACACAATGCATGATTGATCGCCTGACAACCGAGTGCTCGCCTGACAAACGAGCCAGCCATTCCGTGAGATCAGAGTCTTCGTGGTATAGGCGAGAACTGATGGCGGCATTCAAGAGAATCCGGAAGGTCTAACCTTGTCTGTGGTATTCTGAGTAGGATTCAATGATTGAATGACTGTGACGTGCTTCAAACTCCTAGCAGGCGGGGCGTTAGTGACAGACGCAAAAGAATCACTGGATTTTATTCCGGCCTGACCGAGAACCGACAGCTGATTAGCCATATGCTGTGACAGAGCATAGGAACATTTTCACTGAGAGGATGGGAGGTAGCCACTGACAACGGTGAAACCCTACATAAGCTTGCCATGGAAAGGAGTAAGAAGGATTGGATGAAGACAGTAGGAAAGCAGAGAGACGGAAGGGAAGGCATCTTCATACGCTTATCTGAAGTTCCTACCAATGAATTACATAAGTATCTCTATCTTTATCTTTATGCTTTATTCGTATACCACTATACCCATTTGAGTCTGCCTGACTGAGATTTACAAGGTGACCATAGCTTGCTTCATACCAACAATCTCCGTGGGATCGACCCTTACTCGCGTAAGGTATTACTTGGACGACCCAGTGCACTTGCTGGTTAGTTGTGCAAAGTTGTGTAGTGATCACAATTTCGCGCACCAGTTAGCCACCAAAATCCACAGTCTAAGATCTTTCTTGCCATCCTTTGAGGTCCATATTGTCCACTTCCCTCAGAGGAGTGGCAAGCTTCCAAGATTAATTGGAATTCGGTTTGTGGAATGCACCTTCGAATTACTTGATCCGCTCCACATCTCCAAAGGTATGGGTCATCCCATACATAATATTTTGATTCACTTTTTAGCTTATACTTTTGATGTTTGGAGAGATTAGGAGGAAAGGTGCAGGATACCAAGTAATTAGCTATTGGTGCATACCAAGGAATGACTTCCGAGATTGCTTGAAAGCCCTCAAAGGGGAAAGAATCATTAATAGGAGTGGAATCGCCTTTGGTGTGCTCAAGGTGACTCAAGTAATCCACCACTAGGTTTTGCGAACCACTCCTATCTTTGATTTCCAAGTCAAATTCTTGCAATAATAAACCCATCTAATCAATCTCCGTTTGGATTCCTTCTTAGCCAACAAATATTTTAACGCCGCATGATCCGAGTACACTTCCACCTTGAAGCCAAGTAGATAAGCTCGGAATTTATCCAAAGCGAAAACAATAGCCAATAGCTCTTTCTCGGTGGTAGTATAATTGGATTAGGCTGCATCCAATGATTTTGATGCATAGGCGATGACATATGGATTTCTACCCTCGCGTTGTGCTAGCACGGCTCCTACCACATAGTTTGAAGTATCACACATTATTTCGAACGACCGACTCCAATCCAGACCTCTCATGATGGGGGCTCGGGTCAATGCCACATTAAGCTTGTCAAAAGCTGCCATGCATTCTTTGCTTAGGTGAAACTCAACGTCCTTTTGCAACAATTGAGATAGAGGCAATGCTACCTTACTAAAGTCCTTGATAAATCTCTGATAAAACCCTGCATGTCTAAGGAACGAACGGACTTCCCTCTCGGAGGAGGGGTAAGACAAGCTAGATATAACATTGATCTTTGCTAGATCTACAGAAATATAATCGTTGGAGACAATATGTCCTAAAACGATACCTTGTCTAACCATAAAATGACACTTCTGAAAATTTAAGACAGGGTTCAATTTAGTACATCTCTCTAACACTTTTGCAAGGTTATCCAAGCAATGATCAAAAGAGTCCCCATAGACACTAAAGTCATCCATGAATACCTCTATGCATTGCTCTAGAAGATCCGCAAATATGCTCATCATGCACCTTTGGAAAGTTGTCGGTGCGTTGCATAGGCCAAATAGCATATGCTTATTGGCATAAGTTCCAAAGGGGCACGTAAATGTAGTTTTTTCTTGATCTTCTAAAGCAATGTGTATTTGGAAATACCTCGAATAACCATCTAGAAAATAGTAATGAGATTTACCAGATAACCAATCAAGCATTTGATCGATAAACGGTAGCGGAAAATGATCCTTTTTGGTGGCCGTGTTCAACCATCGGTAGTCAATGCACACCTACCATGAGTTTTGCACCCAAGTCGCTATAAGTGATGTGTAAAAATTAGATTTCACGTATAACCGGCAAGTATACCGGGTCGTATCAAGTAATAAAACTCACAAAGAGTGAGGTCGATCCCACGGAGATTGGTAGATTAAGCAACTTTAGTTAAATGGTATATTTAGTCAAGCAAATATAGTTTTGATTTCATGAGCATTTTGATTTTTGAACATAATTGCAAGAATTTAAATGGCAAAGAATGTAAAGAACTAGAAGAGAGAAATGAAGTGAAAGTAAATAACGGAAACTTAAATTGCAAGAAACTTAAATGACATCAAAAGTAAATTGCAGGAAAATAAAGTGCTGAATTCTAAAGAGTAAAAGAGTAAATAGCAAGAAATAAAGAAACAGAATGTAAATGACAAGAATAATAAATTGCAAGAGTGTAGAAGGGAATTGGGCAATGGGTATTCAAACACTAAGAGCAAAAGAAATGAGAATTAATGATAGAGAGGATCATTAGGGATCAGAGATGCAAGTTTTCATGAATTGATGTTAGTCAAATCCTTCACAATCATGGGTATAGATCCATGGCAAGTGGGTAATTGAATCCCAATCTCTTGGTGATTCAATTTCTCTCAACATGACCAATTGCCACTCTCGTGATCTAAGTGTTCATGAGAAGAGATGAAGCTCAAATCTAATCCAGCCACACAACTCCCATAATCTTAACCAAGGAGAGTTACATCTCACTTACTAACCAAGGTGTATTGATTAAAGAAATTATGAAAGGATGAACTCTAAACTGAATTATGTGGCTCATTCCTCCAATTCACCACATAATTCATATAGATTAACCCCTCTCTCGATGGTGGTTGAATCTTTGAAGAACAAGAGTTCCCTCTTTAGATCAACCACTAGAATTGAGGAGGAAAAGATGAGTTCACCAATGCATTCCAACAAGCAGAGCTCTTCCCCCTAATGAAAGTGGGGTTTAGTGAGTCATAGCTCCAATTTCAACAACAATTGCCATAAACCAAAATTAAACTAAATGCAAAGAAAGATGAAGAAGAATAAAGAAATGCTTAAAGCTTAAAAATGAAGAAGAGAAGTTCCAAGAAGAACCAAAAATGCTCTCCGGGTATCCTCCCGGAAGTGCTAAAGAGTCTCAAAATAAAAGTGCTAAGAGTCTAAAAAGTCTAAGTGTCAAAAAGTCCTCTCAAAGTACAAACTCAATCTCTATTTATACTAGTCCCAAAACTCTTTCAAAGATCTTGAATTGGGTTGGAAATATGGGCTTCCTCTTTGTTGAATTCTTGGCTCAATTGGAAGAAGTGTTGCTAGACTTGGAAAGGAAGAGTTCATTCATCATGCTTCTGGCCCAATGGCTTGGTGTTTTTGTCAATAACGCTGGCCTTAATGCACGTGGGCAACGTGTATCACAATTTCCTGGGAGTTAGCTTTGAGGCTTGGGCGTTGCTAGCCCAAGTTGTTGCTAACAACTTGCTTCTCCTCTTCTTGGCTCTACTTTCATGCTAAATGTAGCCCAGAATTTGAGTGTCAACCTTCTGCTTCAATATGGACTACTATACATCATTGGAAAGCTCTTGATGTCTATTTTCCAATGCCACTGGAATCACCTCAATTGGACTTTCCTAGCTCAAGTTATGCTTCCTCAAAGAAGGTAAGGTCAAGCTGCCAAGTTGTTGGCAAAAACGCACCCATTCTAGCAAGTTAGCAACGTGCCCGTGCCTAGCCTTCCAAGGCAGAGACATGAGGCTGGCGTTGTTGCCAAACACGCCTCCTTGCTAGCACGTTGGCAACGTGCTCGTGCCCCACTCCAGGGCTCATCTCTAGCCTTCTTGAATTTCAACTTCATGTTCTTGTTTTTAGGGCCTAAAGATGACTCTGGTTTGGCTTCAATTTTGTGCTCCACCATAGACTATTATATATGGTTGGAAAGCTCTGAATGTTAGCTTTCCAACGCAACTGAAAGCATTCAATTTGGATCTCTGTAGCTCAAGATATCTTCCATTGAAGGAGGTTAGGTCAGGCTGCCTTGTTGGAGTTGTTGTGGATAACGTCCCTATATTCCAAGTTAGCAACGTGCTCTTCACCATCCAAAGCTTCCTGGCGTTGTTACCAAACCCGCCAATGCTTTTTTTGAGTTGGCAACGTGCTCGATGCTCTTTCCTAGCTCCAAATATTGCTTCCCACGTTGCCATTGAACACGCCTATAGAAGCTGGCGTTGGCAACGTGGTTGGCAAGGCTTCCTGGCGTTGGCAACGTGAATGGCACTCCTCCCTGGCGTTGGCAACGTGAATGGCACTCCTCCCTGGCGTTGGCAACGTGAATGGCACTCCTCCCTGGCATTGGCAACATGGTTGGCACCCAAGACTTGGTGCCTAGCCAAGCAACCATTTCTGGCGTTGCCAAGGAGCACGCCAATGATAGTGGCGTTGGCAACGTGCTCGAGGTTGTTCCCTATGGTGCCAAAGTTGCTTGGCGTTGCCTTGAATAACGCCTATGGTTCTTGGCGTTGGCAACGCCCTCGAGCTCCTCTTCAAGGCTTCATTCTTGTTGCTTGGCGTTGCCTAGGGACACGCCTATGGTTCCTGGCGTTGGCAACGCCCTCGAAGCTTCTTCATGGCCCAAGTTCCTTGCTTGTGTGCGTTGCCCATAAAAACTCACTCCTTTCTCCAAGTTGGCAACGCCACTTCTCTTCCAAGGCTGCCTGGCGTTGCCTCCAATAACGCAGCCCTTCTCCAAGTTGGCAACGCCAACATATGCTCTTCCAAGGTTGCCTGGCGTTGCCATGAACAACGCCCCCTATCTCCAAGTTGGCAACGCCAACTTCTCTTCCTGGCGTTGCCATGAACAACGCCCACTATCTCCAAGTTGGCAACGCCAACTTTTGCTTCTCCAGGGCTGCCTGGCGTTGCCTTCAACAACGCCCCCTATTCTTCAAGTTGGCAACGCCAACATTTGCTTCTTCTTGCCCAGCTTGCATCATTCTTGCTTCCATGCTTTCTTGTTTCATCACCTATCATCAACAAAGGAAATAGCTTCAAAGTCTTACCCATTCATGCAATAAATTTCATGAGATTCATTCATACTCATTCATGTATGCATTCCTTAAATCATTTGCATGAATTTGGCTAGAATCAACATGTTCCTTGGTATTCTTATGCATGAAGACAAAACTCATAAAAGGACTTGTTTATTTAGAGAAAATGAGTGAAATTAAACTAAAACCAACTAAACTAACTAGCTAATATAACAAATATGCAATTGCATCACAACACCAAACTTAAAGTGTTGCTTGTCCTCAAGCAAAATATAAAGGACTTTGTCACAAAAATCTAAGATGTAAGACTTGAATGTTTGACCAGAGAAGAATTTTTTTCATTGAACATGTCATCCTCATTTGTGTGGTTCTTGATTTATTGCAAATGAACATGGCTATTCAATTTTTCAATTAAAATGCTTGCTTCAATGCTAAATTGGTTAACTTCACTAGACTTCCTTTTTCTATACCGTAGCACATGATCCTTGAACCATTTTTTTCTGCTTCTTTTTTTTCTTTCCCTTTTTTTTTCAATTAAGCTCGAAATCTTGTCTTAAGGCGGCTCTTTAGCATAAGCTTTCAATCAACAATCCCAAACCAGTTGGTTCAAGTTGTTAAGTATTGAGACACTCTTAAAGATTTACTTACTCAAGCCTCTTTCCTTAACACATTCAGTCACAGGCATATAACATTGAAATTTTGTTTGGATAGTGGTGTCCAGCACCTCTTTGGGTTGCTAAATGTTTTGTTTTAGAGCTACTCTTGATTGTGAGTTTTCAATCGATAATCCCGAGTTAGTTAACTCAAGTTATCGGGTGATGAAGCACCCCTCGGATTTACTAGCCCAAGTATGTCTCCTTAACATCAATCACCACAGACACATATCCAAACTTTGTCATTGATGCCTAGCCTTTCATTCTTTGTCTTCTGTTTTCTTTATTGTCAAGGTTATTTGTGCTATTACTGATAAAGTCTTTATGATCTTTAACCGAACTAGTCTTGTATAGGCAAGCATTCTTTTGAGTTCATTGAGCCTTGATTCTTTCACAATAAATGCATGTATGCTAGCACTTTTCTCATGGGACAACATGATTCTTTTTAAGCTAGAATTCTCTCTGTTCTTGCTCAAACTACATCTTTTATTCCATTGACAAGTAAAAGTACTTAAGATAAGCAACCATTCCAAATCTGTGAGTGGTGATGCATGGAATGGGCAACATAAAAAAAAATGCTTCAAAAAGGAAAATGCATCCTAGAAGGTATACCATATTTCAGACATACATCTTCTTTATTTAATAAAACATAAAGAAACATAAAGAAAAACAAAGGAACTTCACCACCTTTAGTCTTCATGTCCCTTTTCCTTTGCTTGATTCTCCTTGCTTTCCTTTGCCCTTTGGATCTTCTTTCTTTTTCTTCCTCAACTCTCCTTGTTGTTTCGTTGTTGTTGAGTCCCCCTTTGGATCTTCTTTCTTTTTCCTTCTTAGTTCTCCTTGTTGTTTTGTTGTTGTTGGATCCCCCTCTTCTCTTTGCCAAATTCCTGAGCTTATCATTGTCTCCTTTAGCCTCTGTTGATTAAATCTCACCCTTGCAAGTTCCTGCTCTTCAAATATCTTGCGAGCTTCATTAAAGGTTTTAATTTGTGGGTTGAGTAATGGGGGTGTGGAACAGAGGTAACTGAGCTTTTCTTGGGTGCATATATCATAGTCAAGTCTGTCCTTATGCCTGGCTTCCCTGAACATTCTGCTTTCATTGAAATCTTTGTGAAATGTATCATGTCTAGCATCCAACCTATGGAGAAGCTCCCTTTGCTGAGCTTGTTCTTTCCTTAGTTGAGCTTGTTCTTGTATTATTTTCTCCATGGCTTTTTTATGTTCCATAGTTGAATTGTTGATGACTTCCTGCATCTTGGCATATTGTTCTTGTTGTAGTTCCATCATGTGTGTTTGGTATTCATTTTGTTGGTCCATCCATTGAACTTGAACCCCTCTTTGTTGATCCATCAATTGCCAAAGGTCCCTTTATTGCTGAGCTTGTTCCTCTTGGCTTCTTTGAATTTGTGAATATTGCCCAGAAATTCCTTCTAAAGCGGCTTGGAGTTGATTCATGTTCAAGGTATGAGGTTCTTCCATTTCTTGAGGCTCCTCCTCTTGTCTTGCTTCTTTCCTTTTCTTCCTTCTTGCTAAAGGTTGCCTTTCCAATTGGGTTGTGGTGATGAATTCCAACCTTTCTCGGGTAAGAGGTTTTCCAACAGAGACTACATCAGTTTCTTCAAATTCTTCCAGAGGTACTCCAGCTTCTTCACATAGGCGCAGAATAGTACTAGGATATCCTAGCCAGCTGTCCTGTTTGACCTTTTGAGCTATGTCAATGATGTTCTTGGCTATAATGTCTCCAACATTGATTTCCCCTCCTTTCATTATGCAATGGATCATTATTGCTCTATTCACCGTTACCTCAGAATTATTTGAAGTGGAGATCAATGACCTCCTCACTATGTCATGCCATCCTTTTGCTTGAGGTATGAGATCACCTCTCCGAAGTTTGAGTGGTTGTCCATGTGAATCCAACACCCAATCCGTGCCTATTCTGCATAAGTCACTCACCACATCCACATATCTTGGGTCATTTTCAATCCTTTCTTCATAGCTAGCTCGTTTGAACTGTTTTGCCTTGACTTTTAGCACCCTGTTGATGGTGTCCGGGCTAAAATCAACAGTCACACCTCTTACATAACTCATGTATGGTTCTTCATCATCATATTCTCTTATCACATTAGTGTAGAACTCATGGATGAGAAGCATGCTCACTTCTTGAGGTTGGTCACAGAGAAGCTCCCATCCCCTTTTTCTGATTATTTTTTGTATTTCAGGGTATTCATCTTTTCTTAGCTTGAATGGTAATTCTGGAACAACATCTTTGCTTGACATCCAGCTGAAGATACGCTCGTTGTGTTTGGATTTGAATCTTCTTTGATCAAAGGTGTCTTGTCCTTCATCTCCTCTCCTATCCCTTGATGATGAGGCCATTGAAATTCACTTGCAAGGGTTGAATTTTCCACACCAAACTTAGATGAATGCTTGTCCTCAAGCACAAGGAAAATGGTTGTGAATGGGAGAGATATATGACAACAACGTGACTTAGGCAAGCTAGAAAATGATGGTGAGGGGAGGTGGAGTGTTTCGGTTATGTGAGGGGATGTAGTGCTTCATGAGTTTTGTTGGGTAAAGATTAGGCCTAAGGTAAGAATATAGGAAACATGGAATGAGTTGGGGGTGTAGTGTGACTTCGGGAGATGAAATGAGGTTATGGGGGGTAGAAGAATGAGTGATGAAGAGTGAGGTTTGATGAATATGGTTGAAGTATTTAAAGTGAACTTTGGTGGGGATGCATGATTCTAGTGAGTTCCGTGGTGTTATGCATGGCTCTAAGGGTTCGGTCATAGCATGGGGAGCATGCTTCCTTGTGCCCAATGCATGTTGAGTTGTGTTTCCCATGCACAAAGTTCAAGACTCATGTGACTTTCTCTTCCTTGTGTATCCGTGACCTCTCTCTCCAAGATTCCCCATCACTTCTTTCTTTCTTTCCTGCAACAAAATTCCAAAAGCTTGAGATTCTTAAAGTGACATTACTAGCTAACAACTTATGATGATATTCCTATGCAAAATTGACTATACTAAAATTAAAATTTATGAATTGATTCCCTAATCTATTTTTTCTAGCATTAGTAATGTAAGTAAAGACACCAAACTTAGTTTGTGACTAAGTGTTCTATGGAATTAATTCCAAAGATAGCCACATCAAACTTAGTATTTTACCTACATTATATGCTATTTCACGTTTTTTTTTTATATATATATAACTAAAATGATGACTGTACTTTTATAGTCTAGCATTTTCGTGTATGTATGGACACCAAACTTAGTTTGTGGCTAAGTGTTGTAGAACACACTTTTGCCATTACTTCAAGATTGGCCACACCAAACTTAGTGCCTTGCATACACCATGTACTAGTCTACTTAATCATTATTGGTTACTAAAGTATGAAAATAAAAGACTCCCTGTGCATGGGTTGCCTCCCATGAAGCGCTTGTTTATTGTCCTTAGCTTGACACTGCAGCTTCTTTGCTCATGTTAAGAGTTGCACACTCTCTTCCTTGCTCCAGGGGCCACCAAAATAGTGCTTCACCCTATGTCTATTAGCTGTGAAGGTTTGTTTTGAGGCTTCATCAAGTAATTCGACATAGCCATGAGGTGATACTTTGGTGATGGTGTATGGACCAGTCCATCTAGACCTCAGCTTCCCAGGAAAGATCTTCAATCTTGAATTGAATAACAACACCCTTTGGCCTGGTTCGAATGTTCTTTGAGAGATCCTCTTATCATGCCATCTCTTTGCTCTCTCTTTGTATATTTTGGCATTTTCATATGCCTCCAATCTGAACTCCTCAAGTTCATTGAGTTGTAGCAACCTCTTCTCTCCTGCTGCCTGAGCATCTAAGTTCAGAAGTTTGGTGGCCCAAAAGGCCTTATGTTCAAGCTCCACAGGGAGGTGGCATGCTTTTCCATACACCAGCTGAAATGGAGATTTTCCTATGGGTGTCTTGAAGGCTGTCCTATATGCCCAAAGTGCATCATCCAACTTCCTAACCCAATCCTTTCTTGTTGTTCCCACAGTTTTCTCCAAAATCCTTTTTAGCTCTCTGTTGGCAAGTTCAGCCTGCCCATTGGTTTGTGGGTGATATGGGGTAGCTACTTTGTGAGTAACACCATATTTGTGGAGTAATGAGTTTAGTTGCTTGTTGCAGAAGTGGCTTCCCCCATCACTTATAAGTCCTTTGGGCACTCCAAATCTAGTGAAGATGTTCTTCTTGAGGAATTGCAAGACCACGTTGGTATCACATGTGGTGGTGGCTATTGCTTCTACCCATTTGGAGACATACTCTACTGCTACCAAAATGTATTTGAATGTGTAAGATGGAGGGAAGGGTCCCATGAAATCTATTCCCCACAGATCAAAGAGTTCCACTTCCAAAATGAACTTCTGAGGCATCTCATTTTTCTTTGACAAACCCCCTGTTCTTTGACATTCATTACAATGACTCACAAACTCTCTAGCATCCTTGAAGATTGAGGGCCAGTAGAAGCCACTTTGAAGGACCTTTGCAGCTGTTCTTTCAGCTCCAAAATGACCACCATAACTAGAGTTGTGACAATGCCATAGTATGTCCTTCATCTCACCTTCTGACACACATCTTCTTATCATTCCATCTGGGCATCTTTTGAACAAGAATGGTTCATCCCAGAAGAAGAACTTAGCCTCATGCAGCAGCTTCTTGACTTGTTGTTTTGTGTACTCTTGTGGAATGATTCTTCCGGCCTTGTAGTTGGCCATGTCTGCAAACCAAGGGACATGTTGAATTTGCAAGAGGTGCTCATCTGGAAATTCTTCATTTATTGATGGAAGGTTGTCTTGGCATGCATCTTGTGGTACCCTTGATAAGTGATCAGCAACTTGATTTTCATTGCCCTTTCTATCTTTTATCTCAATGTCAAACTCTTGTAGGAGTAGCACCCATCTGATTAGCCTTGGTTTGGCATCCTGTTTTGACATAAGATACTTAAGAGCAGCATGGTCAGTATACACTAAGACTTTAGATCCAATCAAATATTGTCTAAACTTATCAAAAGCATATACCACAGCTAGTAGCTCTTTCTCTGTTGTGGTGTAGTTTTTTGAGCTTCATTCAATACCTTACTTGCATAGTAGATAACATGAAGCTTCTTTTCCTTCCTCTGCCCCAACACAGCACCAATTGCAAGGTTACTTGCATCACACATGAGTTCAAAAGGTAGTCCCCAACTTGGGGGTGTGATGATTGGTGCTGTGGTGAGCTTAGCCTTTAGAGTTTCAAAAGCATGTTTGCATTCATCATCAAAGATAAAAGGATTGTCTACCACCAGCAAATTGCTTAGTGGCTTTGCTATTTTGGAAAAATCTTTGATGAATCTCCTATAGAATCCAGCATGTCCTAAGAAACTTCTAACGGCTTTCACACTAGTTGGCAAAGGAAGTTTTTCTATAATTTCTACTTTTGCCTTGTCAACTTCTATACCCTTTCTTGAAATTTTATGACCAAGAACGATGCCTTCGGGTACCATGAAATGGCATTTCTCCCAATTCAAGACTAAATTGGTTTCTTGGCACCTTTTCAAGACTAAGGTAAGATGGTGCAAGCAAGTATTGAAAGAATCACCAAAAACAGATAAATCATCCATAAATACTTCAATAAATTTTTCTACCATGTCTGAGAAGATTGATAGCATGCATCTTTGAAAGGTAGCTGGAGCATTACACAGTCCAAATGGCATTCTCCTGTATGCAAAGACTCCAAAGGGACAAGTAAAGGAAGTCTTCTCTTGATCCATGGGGTCAACCACTATCTGGTTATACCCAGAATATCCATCAAGAAAACAGTAATAGGCATGGCCAGCCAACCTCTCAAGCATCTGGTCAATGAAAGGGAGAGGAAAGTGATCTTTTCGTGTGGCATCATTCAGCCTCCTATAGTCTATGCACATTCTCCACCCTGTCACTGTTCGTGTTGGAATAAGCTCATTCTTCTCATTAACAATGACGGTCATCCCCCCTTTCTTAGGTACTACTTGCACTGGACTGACCTACGGGCTGTCAGATATAGGGTAGATGATCCCAGCTTTACACAACTTCAGGACTTCCTTTTGAACAACCTCCTTCATTGTGGGATTCAATCTTCTTTGGGGTTGTACCACTAGTTTGGAATTCTCCTCTAAAAGTATCTTGTGCATGCATACGGCAGGGCTTATGCCTTTCAAGTCATCAATGGTCCATCCCAACGCCTCTTTGTGAGCTTTCAAAACCACAAGGAGCTTTTCTTCTTCCTCTGCATTCAATGTGGAATTGATGATCACTGGAAAGCTGTCCTTCTCACCAAGGAATGCATATTTAAGATGAGGGGGTAGTGGTTTCAACTCTTGTTGTGGTGCCTCTTCTTTCGTAGCTTCACTTGGTTCCTTTGATGCTTCCAATTTGTTCCCTTCTTGTCCCTTGATGTCATGGACTTCCTCTTGTTTCATTTGATGGTTTGTGTCAAGCACTTCTTCAACCAAAGAATCTACTACATCAATCCTCATGCAATTTTCTTTCTCAACAGGGTGTTGCATTGCTTTGAAGACATTTATGGTCATTTGCTCATCATGCACTCTGAAAATCATCTCTCCCTTTTCCACATCAATGATTGTTCTAGCTGTAGCCAAAAAGGGTCTACCAAGAATGACTGAATTGTTTCCCTCTTCATCCATGTCTAGGACCACAAAATCAGCTGGGAATATGAAGTTTCCCACCTTCACCAAGAGGTTCTCAACTACTCCATTTGGTATTTTGATGGATCTGTCAGCAAGTTGGAGTGACATCCTTGTGGGTTTAAGCTCTTCAATCATCATTTTCTTCATCATGGTAAGGGGCATTAGGTTAATGCTTGCTCCCAAATCACAAAGTGATTTGTCAACGGCCATGCTCCCAATCGTGCAGGGTATGAGGAAGCTGCCAGGATCTTTGAGTTTTGGAGGTAGCCCTTTTTGAATGATGGCACTACACTCTTGATTGAGAACCACCGTTTCTTTTTCTTGCCAACTTCTCTTCTTGGTGATCAATTCCTTAAGAAACTTTGCATATAATGGCATCTGTTCCAAAGCTTCTGCCAATGGGATGTTGATTTCAAGTTTCTTGAAGATTTCTAAGAACCTTGGGAATTGTTGGTCCTTTGCTCCTTTATGTTTCCTAGTTGGGTATGGAAGCTTGGGTACATAGGCTTTTACTCCTTCATTTTTGTTTTCTTGTTGTGGATTCACACTCTCATTGCTATCATGGTTGCTTCTTTGTCTGGGTGGATTGCCTTGTGGCTTGACAACTTCTTTGCCTTTGTTAGATTTTGAAGCCTTTTCTTCATCTTGCCTTTCCATATGAATTTCCACTGTGTCTTGCTCTTTGGGTTTTATTGCTTCTTTATTCGAACTTTCACCAACTACCTTGCCACTCCTTAACTGCAGAGCTTTACATTCTTCTCTTGGGTTGGGTATTGTGTCACTTGGGAGAACATTGGTTGGTCGCTCAGCTTGTTTGGCTAATTGTCCCACTTGTCTCTCAATATTCTTCATGGTGACCTCATGTTCCTTTTGTCCCTTAGCTAAGGCTTGAGTGGTTTGAGCAAGTGCTTGCAAGGTTGCTTCAAGACTTGAAATTCTAGTCTCATGATGGTCAATTGGGGATATGATGGGGGTTGATTGTTGTTGAAAGTTGTTGGGTGGATTAGTGTGGTAATTCTGTGCATTGGATGTTGGTGCAGGAAAGTTGCTTTGGTGAGTTTGTGAGTTATTATGAGGGTGTTGATATGTGTTTTGTGTTTTTCTATATTGGTTAGTGTTGTTGGCATGGTGATTTTGGTTATTTGTGTTGCGGGTGTGATTGTGGTTGTTATTCTTTTGCCAATGGTTTTCACCCCACTTTAGATTGGGATGATTTCTCCAAGATGAGTTGTATGTATCACCATGAAATTCATCCTGAGAATTTGAAGTATTCTGCATGTATTGAACTTGTTCTTGTGGTTGTTCAACAGTGGTCCCTTCACCTTGGCCCCATTGATGACAAGTCATCTTAGCCTAGTTTCACTAGTCTTTTTCTTTTGTTTTCACTTGAATTATGCACTTTCTTGAGGCTTAAGCAAGCTAATTTAGGTAGATTTTCATGCTTCCTTTGATTGAATCAACCATATGTGAATTAATGCTTTTTCATGAGGTTTGATGCCATAATTGGTGCATATTAGGATAGAATGATCATCTCATGATTTCAAGCATAGCTTTGATGTGTTTGGTTGATTTATGATAGGTGAAGAAAGCTTGGAAAAGGATTGAAGTGAGAAGGAATGGCTAGAAGCTAAGAGAAGACAAGGAATCAAGTGAAATTGAACCAAGAAGAATGAAGTTGGAGTTGAAGTTAGCCTCAACGTTAGCCCCCTAACTTGGAGGCTAACGTTGGAAGCTAAAAATTCCTCCCAGGGCTAGCCACGTTAGCGCCAACGTTAGCCCCCTAACTTCGAGGCTAACGTTGGCATAAAAATCTTCCCCAGGGTGTGCCAACGTTAGCGCCAACGTTAGCCCCCTAACTTGGAGGCTAACGTTGGCATGAAATTTTGCTCCCAGGAAGGCCAACGTTTGCGCCAACGTTAGCCCCCTAACTTGGAGGCTAACGTTGGCGCCACTCCAACTCAAAGCAAGGCCAACGTTAGGGTCAAAGTTAGCCCCCTAACGTTGGCCCAAACGTGAAGTGCAGCAAATTTGTTTTGCTGCTAGAAAAAGTTAGCTTTGAAGTTAGCCCCCTAACTTTGAGGCTAACTTTGAATCCAAATTTGCAAAACTCAATTCCGGTTCAATTGGTTCACTTGGGTTCTTCTCCAAACTTCAAGAGCAATCAATCAAGGCCTCTTTCAACCCAAATCCACCAAGAGCAAAGGCCCAACTCAAGGCTTGAAGATCAATTGAAGAAAGTGTATAAATAGGCTTAGATTCAATTTATTCGGGGAGCTTCCCTTTTTAGTTTTTAGAAGGCTTTCTTCTCTGTTTTGAGAGCTTCCCTTTTTAGAGTTTTTAGAGAGTTTTCTTTTCTATTTTGGGAGCTGGAGTGCTTTTGAATTTCTTAGTTTAATTGCTTTCAATTTCACATACTCTTGTCTTGGATCTTGGGTTGGAGAATTGAAGGAATTCTGTTTCAATCTCACCTTGGATCTTGTTTACTTTCACTGCAATTTGAATTTCCTTTTCTGCTACTTGCTTTCTCATTTAATTTCCTTGCAATTTACAATTCCTTTGAGATTGTTCTTGTTGGATCTAGGAAGGCATTGAGATCTAGACTTGGTTTTCTAGTCTCTGGGTCCTGAGATCCAATTTCTCATTTCAATTCTCTGCACCTTGCTTTAATTGTTCATTTAATTTCCTGTTTCGAATCTGTTTCAAACCCAATTCCCATTTACTTTCTGTTTGATGCAATTTAACTTTTCTTGGTTTAATTCTTGCAAATCTAAGTCCCAATCCCCTTTACATTTCAAGCCATTTACATTTCTTGTCATTTAAGATTCTTGCAATTTACATTTCTTGCAATCTAAGTTTCTGCCATTTAATTTCTTGTTCCTTAAGATTCAGCACTTTAATCTCTTGTTCTCTTTACTTTCAATGCAATTTAATTTCTGCAACTCAATCAACCAAATCTTGATTCGCTTGACTAATTCAACCACTAAACTAAAATTGCTCAATCCTTCAATCCCTGTGGGATCGACCTCACACCCGTGAGTTTTTATTACTTGATGCGACCCGGTGCACTTGCCGGTTAGATTGGTGTTGTTTTGGGAGAGATTCATTTTTCCACCAAAATATCCCATCAAGTTTTTGGCGCCGTTGCCGGGGATTGATTAGATTGACAATGATTAAGTGAGGTGGAAGTTTAGATCAAGCACTTTTTCTTAATTTTTGATTAACCCACTAACTGTTTGACTTTTTGCTTAAACTAACTAAACCTTCAATTTAGCAGTAGATTGAAGTATCATTGGTGTGTACATTTCTTATGATATGCTTGTATGTCAGGTACACGAAGAACCATACTAAACCTTCATGAACAAGATGAGAGGACCCTCAGGAGGTTAAGGAGAGCTGAAAGAGGGAAAAATATTGTTGGAGAAGAGGAATCAGAAGAAGAATTTCATGAGATGGAGGAACATTCAACTAATCCACCAGGAGGAGTAGAGAACAACAATGGCAATCCACCTCAGAGGAGAGTTTTGGCTTCCTATACCTTTGCCAATCCTAGACATTGTGGAAGCAGCATCTTGGCTCCAAATGTCAATGCAAACAATTTTGAACTCAAGCCACAACTCATCACTTTGGTTCAGAATAATTGCTCTTTTGGTGGAGGATCACTTGAGGACCCACATCAACACTTATCCACCTTCTTGAGGATATGCAACACTGTCAAAACCAATGGAGTACCTCCTGACAGCTACAAATTAATGCTATTCCCATTCTCTCTCAGGGATAAGGCTACACAATGGTTGGAATCATTTCCAAGGGACAGCATCAACAATTGGGATGACTTGGTAACCAAGTTCCTTGCCAAGTTCTATCCACCACAGAGGGTTATAAGGTTGAAGGCCGAGGTACAAACATTCACACAAATAGAGAATGAACCCATCTATGAGGCATGGGAGAGGTACAAAGCTCTAGTCAGAAAATGCCCTTCCAACATGTTCAATGAATGGGAGAAGCTGCAAAACTTCTATGAAGGCTTAATACTGAAGTCTCAGGAATCCTTGGATCACTCAGCTGGAGGTTCCTTGCAACTCATGAAAACTGCAGAGGAGGCTCAAGAACTTATTGATATGGTGGCCAACAACCAATACTTCTTTGCTCATCAAAGAAGTTGCCAACCATCACAGAGAAGAGGAGTAATGGAGCTAGAAGGAGTGGATTCAATCCTGGCTCAAAACAAATTAATGCAGCAGCAAATTCAACAATAATTTGAGCAAATGACCAAGAGGATTGACAACCTCCAAGTTGCAGCAGTCAACACTAGCCAACCATCAGGCACATGGGGACAAAATGAAGAAGTTCAAGAAGAGCAACAGCAAGAACAAGTTCAGTACATGCACTCTAATCCAAATGAAGTCTATGGTGATACATACAACCCCTCATGGAAGAATCACCCCAAGCTCAGATGGGGAGATACTCACAACCAAAACCAACAACCATGGCAGAGAAACACAAACCAAAACAACCCAAGACACAATCAAAATTTCAACCAGCAGCAAACCAACCAAAATACCTATAGAAAACCTCAAAACAATTACCCCATTCACAACCAATACCAATCCACCCCCTAAAATTCCTATCATCCACCAACCACAACTCATAACCCACCACAAGCATCACCTGAACCCCAAAGAATTACCAACTTGGAAACCATGATAGAAAAAATGATGAAACTCCAAGAAATGACAAACAAAAACCATGAGGCTTCCATAAAGAACCTAGAAAGGCAGATCGGGCAAATTTCCAAGCAAATGTCTGTTGAGAGACCTTCAAGTTCACTGCCTAGTGACACAATCCCAAATCCCAAGGAGGAATGCAAGGCAATACAATTGAGAAGTGGGAGAATATTGATGAGCAACAATGGCACTACAAAGAAACAAAAAGAGAGCATCAAAGAACCAACAGAGGATGAGAGGCAAACAAAAGCAGATCAAGCTAAGGAGCAAGTTGTGGTGCCAACCAAAAGCAATGAGAAACTCAAAGAACAGGAGAACCAGCCACATAGCTCAAAGGAAAAGACTCAAGGACAGCAGCAAATAGGAAAGAACATCACACCTCCACTGCCATATCCTCAGAGATTCAACAAAGAGGTTAAGGATCAACATTTTCACAAATTCCTTGAGACCTTCAAGAGGCTGGAAATCAATATCCCTCTAGCTGAAGCACTTGAGCAAATGCCTTTATATGCCAAGTTCTTGAAGGACCTTATCAACAAGAAAAGAAGTTGGGATGAGAAGGAAATCGTATCACTCACTGAGGAATGCAGAGTCTTGATTCAAAAAGGGCTGCCTCCTAAGCTTGAGGACCCAGGGAGTTTCTTGTTACCCTGCACCATTGGGGAAGTGACCATCACTAAAGCAATGTGCGATCTTGGAGCAAGTATTAATTTAATACCATCCTCCCTGGTGAAAAAGCTGCATATAGAAGAAGTCAAACCAGTACAAATGTCACTGGAGCTTGTAGATAAGTCAATGGTGCACCCCAGGGGTGTAGTTGAAAATCTGTTGGTCAAGGTGGACAACTTTATATACCCTGCTGACTTTGTGGTTCTAGAGTCAGACGAGGATGATGGTGACTCTGTCATACTAGGAAGGCCATTCCTGGCCACGGCTAGAGCCATCATAGACATAGAGAAAGGGGAGTTAACTCTCAAGATGCATGAACAGAGGGTCATTCTGAAGGTTTTACCAGAGGCACAGTTTAAAGACTCTATGGCAATTGATAAGGGAGGATCACAGCTGAAGGAAGAAAATGACAAGGAAAGTCACAGCAACACCCCAAGGACAAAGATTGTGCAAATTAATGAAGAAGCTCAAGAAGATATTGGAATATTAGCCACAAAGAAGAGAGGACCCCAAGAGAAACCCATGACCAGAAAAGAAAGATCGACAAAAGGAAGGATGAAAAGCAGGAACAAGACAAAAAGGGGTTGGAAGAATAGGAAGATTCCAACAGAGGGACTTTCCAAAGGTGACAAAGTACAGCTGATATATCAACAGCTGGGGTCAAATCAACAAAATGAGGACTACTACATTGTCAGCAACATACTCTCATTAGAGCATGCTGAGATTGAACACAAGAAAACAAAGAAGAGAATCACAGTCAGGGGAGACAAATTGAGGCCCTACAAGCACCAACCACCATAAAAGAGAGCCTCAATGTCAAGCTAATGACAATAAAAGAGCGCTTCATGGGAGGCAACCCATGCTTTAAAATTCATGTCATTTTAAATTCAATAAGCTATGATCATTTGAGCATGAACCCCCCTGCCTTTCATGAACAGGATCATTAACTGCATGCATTGTCTGAAGTTGGTATGCTTTCAAGCAATAATTCCGTTTTACATGCTTAAAGTGTCTTGATAAAGCATATAGCCAAACACTAAGTTTGGTGTTCACTTAACTTCATGAAAGTTAAGAATTCATGCATCAATAATCATACAATTGTTATTTTCCAAAATCTCATAAATAGAAAAATCCTTTTCGGTAATGAAGGCATCAATTGTGAGGCACTTTTTGCCAAGAAACAAGTTTGGTGTCCACCAAACTTTGATGTACCAATTTAGAGACACAATTGATCCTTCATGAAGAAAAGAGAAAAAGAAAGTGTAACAAAAACATTCTTATGAACATTTGACATTGGAATTATACTAATTGGAGGAGGAGACTTATTTTTCTTTATATATGACCAAACACTAAGTTTGGTGTCCTCCTAAGAGAGTGTCACGGTTTAAATAATTGTTTTGTTATAAAAAGAACAACTCTAGCCACGGTTGAATAAGCTAATGTGTTTTGTCTTATTGTGATGATTAGGTGGTCAAAGAATCTTCAATGAAAGAGACAAGACAAAAGAAAGCATAGCATGAAGACAAAATATCATCATATCAAAAAGAGAATCTGCCATTCCTCAGAAGTTGGTCACGGCAAAGGCAAGGCAAGGAGTATATTTTGTCTTCATTTATCCTTACATACATACCTTTGATTCCCTTAAGTCCAATTGCATCCTAGCCTTTCATTGCTCATTTAAAAAGCTCACCACCTTTTAGCCATGCACATAACCGAATCCTTGTGGCATTGAAACCTCAATTCTTTCATCCTTCATCATAAGCTACACCTCTTCATCAACTCTTCACACCCCATCTAACCTTACAAAACTCCATCAACTAAGTGATCATGGCCTCCTCATCAAGAACCAAACGAAGAAAAGGAAAAGAACCTATGGTGGAGGAGAGCACCCATGAATATGACCGATGGAGATTCAAATCTTCATACCATCAATTTCAAATGGAGTGGATGAACGACAAGAAGATCTATCCAGAAATTCCATTCTTATTTCCGGATGATGGATGTCAAGAAATGAAGAACAAAATTCAAAAGAGGAGGTGGGAGGAGCTTACATCACCAGATACTCGAATCAATGCCAATATTGTAAGAGAGTTCTATGCCAACGTCCCAAGGCTTGACTTGCGTGAGCCACCAACATACAAGAGCTATGTGCGGGGAGTGGAAGTAGATTTAGCTCAAATGCAATCAAGAAAGTCTTGGGGCTAAAGTCAGTCCGCTTTAATGAACCAGGATACCAACAAAGGTTGAATGAGGATCAGGATTATGATGCGATTGCTAGAGATATTTGTTTAGAGAACTCCGAATGGGAAGGATCTGGGAAGAACCGATATAAGTATTTGAAGAGATGTGACCTCACCCCAGAAGCTAAAGGATGGTATGAGCTGATGAAAGATCAATTCTGGGCACAGTAAACACCTCAGAAGTTAACAAGGAGAGAGCTGTGATGTTGCATTGCATCATGGTAGGAGGAGAGATCAAAGTCCATGAGATCCTTGCAAAAGATATCCAACGAATTGCTGAGAAGAATGCATCCGGATCTTGGTTGTACTATCCAAGTACCATTTGGAGGTTGTGTGTGAAGGCTAAAGTACCACTGGAAGATGAAAATCCAAAGTGGGTAAGCCAAGGCTTACCCATAACCATTGAAAGAATGACAACGACTCTCGAAGCACATCATGGCCGAAGACCAAGAAGGCAAAGAGAAGAAGCAATGGACGAAGATGAGCCACAACCAGAAGAAGAATCACAAGAGGAGGAGGAACAGCCACACTTTGTCCCACATGGAAATATGGATATGACTCAAATGCAAGAAGCAATTGGAAGACTGTCACACCAGTACACAAGAATTCAAGAAAGGCAACAAGAGTACCATTCACAATACTTGAAGCATCACCAAGAACAACAAGAATGGCAGCTGAAAATGATGAACCAACAAATTGAGTTTGAGTCAAAATTCGTTGCAATGCAAGAGGAGCATGCCTTTCAATCTCATGAGGCATTTGGGAAGATAGCACAAATGCAGGCCGAAACCATGAGAGCTCTCAATGAATTTACGACTCTCCAAGATGCAAGATATGAAGTCCAAGCCGATTACAACATTAATAGTCAAATCAAACTGAATTATATTGGTGAACATCTGCACAACATGGATCCAGCATTCCCAACATATGAAGAGTTCTTCAAAAAGAAAAGTGAAATAGAAGCAAACAAAGCCATGATGCTTGAAGATAGAGTGGAGGAGACAATGAACAAAGCTGGGTTTTGGAGGGGTCAACAGACAACAAACATGGACACAGGGAACTCCAACAACCAAGTATATGAAAGAAGAAGAAGAAGCATGACAAATAAAAGGTGGACTTGTTCCTTATTCATCACTACAAAGAAAAGCATGCATTCTATCTGATTGAAGTGTCCTTGCATCTTTTAAGTTGTCATCTTAATAGTCTTTGCATTATCTTAAAATAAGTAAGCTAGTTTAAGTTTGTGCTTGTGTGTTTACTTTCACTTGACTAAGAGCATGTTATGTCCCCTGCATCTTTAATTCAATAAAAGAATGTTTGATTGTGAAATGAGATAATTCTCTGTTAGAAAGAAGTAAAATAATAGTAAGTGGTGGTATGTGTGATTGTATAAAAACTCACTTTTAGTGAATAAAGGGCTAGGATGTCTTTTTCTAAGTATAGAGTACTTACTGTCTATGAATCTCAATAAAGAAAATCCTTGGTTCAAAAGAAAATAAAAGAAAGAAAGAAAGAAATAGCCAAAAGATGGCAGAACCAAAGAAAACAAAAAAAGAAACAAAGCTGGACACCAATAGCTTGAACCTCCAAAATATATGCCTGTGGTGTCTATGTATTAGGATCTGCTTGGACTACTAAGCTCTTTGGAGTGCTTCAACACTCGGTGACTTGGATTAACTAATCCGGGATCATCAGCTGAAAATCCACTATCAAGAGCAACCTAACTACAAGGCATTTAGTAACCAAAAAGGTGCTGGGCATCAATGTTTAAGAGGAAAGGTGAGCCAAGTGTCCATGGTGAATAATGTGTCAAGTATACAGAAAAGAAAATGAACTTGCTACACATGACACTCAAATAAAGCTTTGAACAAAGTAATAGCCAAGGATGAAGGAATAATGAGAGGTCATAGCAGTAGGTTGCTTGAAGCTTGAAGGAGACTTTCTAGGCCTAAGAATCAATAAGGAGTGAGTATTGCATATCCACACAAAATCCCATGAACTACCAATAACATTCTGCTAGCATGAACATTCTCTTTCATTTCATTCTTTCTTCTTAATAAGTCATTTCTTGCTTGGGGACAAGCAAGCTTTAAGTTTGGTGTTGTGATGACAAGTCATCTTAGCCTAGTTTCACTAGTCTTTTTCTTTTGTTTTCACTTGAATTATGCACTTTCTTGAGGCTTAAGCAAGCTAATTTAGGTAGATTTTCATGCTTCCTTTGATTGAATCAACCATATGTGAATTAATGCTTTTTCATGAGGTTTGATGCCATAATTGGTGCATATTAGGATAGAATGATCATCTCATGATTTCAAGCATAGCTTTGATGTGTTTGGTTGATTTATGATAGGTGAAGAAAGCTTGGAAAAGGATTGAAGTGAGAAGGAATGGCTAGAAGCTAAGAGAAGACAAGGAATCAAGTGAAATTGAACCAAGAAGAATGAAGTTGGAGTTGAAGTTAGCCTCAACGTTAGCCCCCTAACTTGGAGGCTAACGTTGGAAGCTAAAAATTCCTCCCAGGGCTAGCCACGTTAGCGCCAACGTTAGCCCCCTAACTTGGAGGCTAACGTTGGCATAAGAAATCTTCCCCAGGGTGTGCCAACGTTAGCGCCAACGTTAGCCCCCTAACTTGGAGGCTAACGTTGGCATGAAATTTTGCTCCCAGGAAGGCCAACGTTTGCGCCAACGTTAGCCCCCTAACTTGGAGGCTAACGTTGGCGCCACTCCAACTCAAAGCAAGGCCAACGTTAGGGTCAAAGTTAGCCCCCTAACGTTGGCCCAAACGTGAAGTGCAGCAAATTTGTTTTGCTGCTAGAAAAAGTTAGCTTTGAAGTTAGCCCCCTAACTTTGAGGCTAACTTTGAATCCAAATTTGCAAAACTCAATTCCGGTTCAATTGGTTCACTTGGGTTCTTCTCCAAACTTCAAGAGCAATCAATCAAGGCCTCTTTCAACCCAAATCCACCAAGAGCAAAGGCCCAACTCAAGGCTTGAAGATCAATTGAAGAAAGTGTATAAATAGGCTTAGATTCAATTTATTCGGGGAGCTTCCCTTTTTAGTTTTTAGAAGGCTTTCTTCTCTGTTTTGAGAGCTTCCCTTTTTAGAGTTTTTAGAGAGTTTTCTTTTCTGTTTTGGGAGCTGGAGTGCTTTTGAATTTCTTAGTTTAATTGCTTTCAATTTCACATACTCTTGTCTTGGATCTTGGGTTGGAGAATTAAAGGAATTCTGTTTCAATCTCACCTTGGATCTTGTTTACTTTCACTGCAATTTGAATTTCCTTTTCTGCTACTTGCTTTCTCATTTAATTTCCTTGCAATTTACAATTCCTTTGAGATTGTTCTTGTTGGATCTAGGAAGGCATTGAGATCTAGACTTGGTTTTCTAGTCTCTGGGTCCTGAGATCCAATTTCTCATTTCAATTCTCTGCACCTTGCTTTAATTGTTCATTTAATTTCCTGTTTCGAATCTGTTTCAAACCCAATTCCCATTTACTTTCTGTTTGATGCAATTTAACTTTTCTTGGTTTAATTCTTGCAAATCTAAGTCCCAATCCCCTTTACATTTCAAGCCATTTACATTTCTTGTCATTTAAGATTCTTGCAATTTACATTTCTTGCAATCTAAGTTTCTGCCATTTAATTTCTTGTTCCTTAAGATTCAGCACTTTAATCTCTTGTTCTCTTTACTTTCAATGCAATTTAATTTCTGCAACTCAATCAACCAAATCTTGATTCGCTTGACTAATTCAACCACTAAACTAAAATTGCTCAATCCTTCAATCCCTGTGGGATCGACCTCACACCCGTGAGTTTTTATTACTTGATGCGACCCGGTGCACTTGCCGGTTAGATTGGTGTTGTTTTGGGAGAGATTCATTTTTCCACCAAAATATCCCATCACCCATTCAAGTGATGATTGATTTGTTGTGTTCACTGCTGCAAGTTGCAAACCATCCATTCTCTTTGTTATCGTCTCCATTTGTTGTTGGATTTGTTGGTGCATTAACTTGTTTTGTGCCAAGATAGTATCAACACCTTCAAGCTCCATTACACCTTTCTTTGGGGTCAGATTATGCTGCCTCTCTGATGAGTAATAATATTGATTGTTTGCCACAATCTCAATGAGGTCTTGAGCCTCCTCGGCAGTTTTCATCATGTTGAGTGATCCTCCTGATGAGTAGTCTAGTCCTTTCCTTGCTTCTAAGTTTAAACCTTCATAGAAGTTTTGGAGTTTGACCCAGTCACTAAACATGTCGGGTGGACATCTTCTCATGAGTGCCTTATATCTTTCCCAGGCTTCATACAATGACTCCCCTTCCATTTGCCTGAAAGTTTGTACCTCTGTCTTCAACTTGATGATTCTTTGAGGTGGGTAAAACTTTGCTAGAAATCTGCCCATCACATCATTCCAATTGTTGAGGCTTTCCTTGGGGAATGACTCTAGCCATTGAGTGGCCTTGTCCCTCAAAGAGAATGGAAATAGTAGCAGTTTGTAGACATCTGGATGCACTCCATTTGTCTTCACTGTATTGCATATCCTCAGAAAAACAGATAGATGTTGATTTGGGTCTTCAAGAGGTCCCCCCCCCATAAGAGCAGTTGTTCTGTACCAAAGTGATAAGCTGAGGTTTCAACTCAAAGTTATGAGCATGGACATTTGGTGTAGCAATACTGCTCCCACAATGTCTTGGATCAGGGATAGTATATGAAGATAACACCCTTCTAGGTGGTCCATCATTGTTGTTGACCCCTCCAGGAGGATTTTGCATCTCATCCTCCATGACTTGATCTTCTCCCTCTGACTCCTCTTCACCAACTATTCCCTTTCCTCTTTCTGCTCTCCTTATCCTTCGGAGAGTTCTCTCGTCCTCAATATTACGTCTATTAGTTCCTGACATACACAAACAAAACCAAAATCACAAGTGAGACACTCTAAAACTAGAGTGGAATTGGGGTTAGTGAAATAAAGTATCAAACAGTTAGTAGGCTTAACAAAAACACTAAAAAAAAATGCTCAATCTAAACCACCTTTCACTTAATCATTGTCAATCTAATCAAGCCCCGGCAACGGCGCCAAAAACTTGATGCGTAAAAATTAGATTTCACGTATAACCGGCAAGTATACCGGGTCGTATCAAGTAATAAAACTCACAAAGAGTGAGGTCGATCCCACGGAGATTGGTAGATTAAGCAACTTTAGTTAAATGGTATATTTAGTCAAGCAAATATAGTTTTGATTTCATGAGCATTTTGATTTTTGAACATAATTGCAAGAATTTAAATGGCAAAGAATGTAAAGAACTAGAAGAGAGAAATGAAGTGAAAGTAAATAACGGAAACTTAAATTGCAAGAAACTTAAATGACATCAAAAGTAAATTGCAGGAAAATAAAGTGCTGAATTCTAAAGAGTAAAAGAGTAAATAGCAAGAAATAAAGAAACAGAATGTAAATGACAAGAATAATAAATTGCAAGAGTGTAGAAGGGAATTGGGCGATGGGTATTCAAACACTAAGAGCAAAAGAAATGAGAATTAATGATAGAGAGGATCATTAGGGATCAGAGATGCAAGTTTTCATGAATTGATGTTAGTCAAATCCTTCTCAATCATGGGTATAGATCCATGGCAAGTGGGTAATTGAATCCCAATCTCTTGGTGATTCAATTTCTCTCAACATGACCAATTGCCACTCTCGTGATCTAAGTGTTCATGAGAAGAGATGAAGCTCAAATCTAATCCAGCCACACAACTCCCATAATCTCAACCAAGGAGAGTTACATCTCACTTACTAACCAAGGTGTATTGATTAAAGAAATTATGAAAGGATGAACTCTAAACTGAATTATGTGGCTCATTCCTCCAATTCACCACATAATTCATATAGATTAACCCCTCTCTCGATGGTGGTTGAATCTTTGAAGAACAAGAGTTCCCTCTTTAGATCAACCACTAGAATTGAGGAGGAAAAGATGAGTTCACCAATGCATTCCAACAAGCAGAGCTCTTCCCCCTAATGAAAGTGGGGTTTAGTGAGTCATAGCTCCAATTTCAACAACAATTGCCATAAACCAAAATTAAACTAAATGCAAAGAAAGATGAAGAAGAATAAAGAAATGCTTAAAGCTTAAAAATGAAGAAGAGAAGTTCCAAGAAGAACCAAAAAATGCTCTCCGGGTATCCTCCCGGAAGTGCTAAAGAGTCTCAAAATAAAAGTGCTAAGAGTGTAAAAAGTCAAAGTGTCAAAAAGTCCTCTCAAAGTACAAACTCAATCTCTATTTATACTAGTCCCAAAACTCTTTCAAAGATCTTGAATTGGGTTGGAAATATGGGCTTCCTCTTTGTTGAATTCTTGGCTCAATTGGAAGAAGTGTTGCTAGACTTGGAAAGGAAGAGTTCATTCATCATGCTTCTGGCCCAATGGCTTGGCGTTTTTGTCAATAACGCTGGCCTTAATGCACGTTGGCATCGTGCATCACAATTTCCTGGGAGTTAGCTTTGAGGCTTGGGCGTTGCTAGCCCAAGTTGTTGCTAACAACTTGCTTCTCCTCTTCTTGGCTCTACTTTCATGCTAAATGTAGCCCAGAATTTGAGTGTCAACCTTCTGCTTCAATATGGACTACTATACATCATTGGAAAGCTCTTGATGTCTATTTTCCAATGCCACTGGAATCACCTCAATTGGACTTTCCTAGCTCAAGTTATGCTTCCTCAAAGAAGGTAAGGTCAAGCTGCCAAGTTGTTGGTAAAAACGCACCCATTCTAGCAAGTTAGCAACGTGCCCGTGCCTAGCCTTCCAAGGCAGAGACATGAGGCTGGCGTTGTTGCCAAACACGCCTCCTTGCTAGCACGTTGGCAACGTGCTCGTGCCCCACTCCAGGGCTCATCTCTAGCCTTCTTGAATTTCAACTTCATGTTCTTGTTTTTAGGGCCTAAAGATGACTCTGGTTTGGCTTCAATTTTGTGCTCCACCATAGACTATTATATATGGTTGGAAAGCTCTGAATGTTAGCTTTCCAACGCAACTGGAAGCATTCAATTTGGATCTCTGTAGCTCAAGATATCTTCCATTGAAGGAGGTTAGGTCAGGCTGCCTTGTTGGAGTTGTTGTGGATAACGTCCCTATATTCCAAGTTAGCAACGTGCTCTTCACCATCCAAAGCTTCCTGGCGTTGTTACCAAACACGCCAATGCTTTTTTTGAGTTGGCAACGTGCTCAATGCTCTTTCCTAGCTCCAAATATTGCTTCCCACGTTGCCATTGAACACGCCTATAGAAGCTGGCGTTGGCAACGTGGTTGGCAAGGCTTCCTGGCGTTGGCAACATGAATGGCACTCCTCCCTAGCGTTGGCAACGTGAATGGCACTCCTCCCTGGCGTTGGCAACATGAATGGCACTCCTCCCTGGCGTTGCCTTGAATAACGCCTATGGTTTTTGGCGTTGGCAACGCCCTCGAGCTCCTCTTCAAGGCTTCATTCTTGTTGCTTGGCGTTGCCTAGGGACACGCCTATGGTTCCTGGCGTTGGCAATGCCCTCGAAGCTTCTTCATGGCCCAAGTTCCTTGCTTGTGTGCGTTGCCCATAAAAACTCACTCCTTTCTCCAAGTTGGCAACGCCACTTCTCTTCCAAGGCTGCCTGGCGTTGCCTCCAATAACGCAGCCCTTCTCCAAGTTGGCAACGCCAACATATGCTCTTCCAAGGTTGCCTGGCGTTGCCATGAACAACGCCCCCTATCTCCAAGTTGGCAACGCCAACTTCTCTTCCTGGCGTTGCCATGAACAACGCCCACTATCTCCAAGTTGGCAACGCCAACTTTTGCTTCTCCAGGGCTGCCTGGCGTTGCCTTCAACAACGCCCCCTATTCTTCAAGTTGGCAACGCCAACATTTGCTTCTTCTTGCCCAGCTTGCATCATTCTTGCTTCCATGCTTTCTTGTTTCATCACCTATCATCAACAAAGGAAATAGCTTCAAAGTCTTACCCATTCATGCAATAAATTTCATGAGATTCATTCATACTCATTCATGTATGCATTCCTTAAATCATTTGCATGAATTTGGCTAGAATCAACATGTTCCTTGGTATTCTTATGCATGAAGACAAAACTCATAAAAGGACTTGTTTATTTAGAGAAAATGAGTGAAATTAAACTAAAACCAACTAAACTAACTAGCTAATATAACAAATATGCAATTGCATCAATAAGCTCCCCGCTTTCATTTTTGATTGTAGTCACGCCGGACTCTTTTGGCACAACTTGGATGGGACTCACCCATTCACTATCCGAAATGGGGTAGATGATGTCTGATGAGTGGATAATTTATACGCTTTTTGGCATTATTTTTAAGTAGTTTTTAGTAGGATCTAGCTACTTTTAGGGATGTTTTTATTAGTTTTTATGCAAAATTCATATTTCTGGACTTTACTATGAGTTTGTGTGTTTTTCTATAATTTCATGTATTTTCTGGCTGAAATTGAGGGACCTGAGCAAAAATCTGATTTAGAGACTGAAAAGGACTGCAGATGCTGTTGGATTCTGACCTCCCTGCACTCGAAGTGGATTTTCTGGAGCTACAGAAGCCCATTTGGCGCGCTCTCAACGGCGTTGGAAAGTAGACATCCTGGGCTTTCCAGCAATATATGATAGTTCATACTTTGCCCAAGATTTGATGGCCCAAACCGGCGTTCAAAGTCACCTTCAGAATTCCCAGCGTTAAACGCCGGAACTGGCACCAAAATGGGAGTTAAACGCCCAAACTGGCATAAAAGCTGGCGTTTAACTCCAAGAAGAGTCTCTACACGAAAAATGCTTCATTGCTCAGCCCAAGCACACACCAAGTGGGCCCGAAAGTGGATTTTTATGTCATTTACTCATCTTTGTAATTCTTAAGCTACTAGTTCCCTATAAGTTGGACCTTTTACTATTGTATTTTCATCTTGGTTCTTCTGGTTCCCTCTTTGGGACCGAAGCCAATGATCACTCTTGTTCTTATGTATTTTCAACGGTGGAATTTCTACACACCATAGATTAAGGTGTGGAGCTCTGCTGTACCTCGAGTATTAATGCAATTACTATTGTTCTTCTATTCAATTCAGCTTGTTCTTGTTCCAAGATATCACTTGTTCTTCAACTTGATGAATGTGATGATCCGTGACACTCATCATCATTCTCACCTATGAACGTGTGCCTGACAACCACCTCCGTTCTACCTTAGATTGGGTGGATATCTCTTGGATTCTTTAACCGGAATCTTCGTGGTATAGGCTAGAACTGATGGCGGCATTCAAGAGAATCCGGAAGGTCTAAACCTTGTCTGTGGTATTCTGAGTAGGATTCAATGATTGAATGACTGTGACGAGCTTTAAACTCCTGAGGGCGGGGCGTTAGTGACAGACGCAAAAGAATCACTGGATTCTATTCCGGCCTGATTGAGAACCGACAGATGGATAGCCGTGCCGTGACAGGGTGCGTTGAACATTTCCACTGAGAGGATGGGAGGTAGCCACTAACAACGGTGAAACCCTTGCATACAGCTTGCCATGGAAAGGAGTAAGAAGGATTGGATGAAGACAGTAGGAAAGCTGAGAGACGGAAGGGACAAAGCATCTCCATTCGCTTATCTGAAGTTCTTACCAATGAATTGCATAAGTACCTTTATCTTTATCTTTATGTTTTATTCGCATATCACCCATAACCATTTGAGTTTGCCTGACTAAGATTTACAAGGTGACCATAGCTTGCTTCATACCAACAATCTCTGTGGGATTGACCCTTACTCGCGTAAGGTTATTACTTGGACGACCCAGTGCACTTGCTGGTTAGTTGTGTGAAATTGTAGTGATCACAATTTCGTCCACCAAGTTTTTGGCGCCGTTGCCGGGGATTGTTTCGTGTATGGACAACTGACGGTTCATCTTGTTGCTTAGATTAGATATTTTTTTTTCAGAGTTCTTAAGAATGAATTCTAGTGTTTCAAGGTGATGTTCTTATCATCACCAAAGCTGATTGATTCTCATCAATTTAGCTCTTGAATGCAATGTCCTGCTGAAGCTTGGCTAGCAATGTCTAATTTCTTTAGACTAAAGCTTTAGACTAACATTGCATGATTCCTGGAATTCTCATTAAGAATTTTGATATCTTTATTTTTTTTTTCCACTTAATTTTCGAAAAAAAAACCAAAAAATTACAAAATCGTAAAAATCAAAAATATTGTATGTTTCTTGTTGAGTCTTGTGTCTCATATTATGTTAGGTGTCAATTGCATGTTTCTGTTCTTCTTACATTCATTCATGTGTCTTAAGTGATCTTCAAGATGTTCTTGATGATTTCCTTGCTCTGATCTTTAAATTCTCTTGTCTTGAGTATTTTTGTTGTTTGTCATATGCATTCTCATTTTGTTAGTGTCAGTAGTATACAAACTGCTAAGTTTGGTGTCTTGCATGCATTGTTATTTGATTTTAGTTGCATTTTGATTATTCCTCATTATTAAAAATCCAAAAATATTTTTAATTGTGTCTTTTCAAGTCAATACAGAGAATTGAAGATTCAGAACATACAGCAGAGGAATTATACAGAAAAGCTGGGCGTTCAAAACGCCCAGTGAAGAAGGCAAACTGGCGTTTAAACGCCAGCCAGGGTGCCTGGCTGGGCGTTTAACGCCCAAAAAGGTAGTGCATTGGGTGTTAAACGCCAGATGTGCACCATTCTGGGCGTTTAACGCCAGGATGGCACAAGAGGAAGATTTTGTTTTCAAATCAATTTTTTTTCAAGTTTTCAAAGTTTTTCAAAATCAAATCTTTTTTAATCATATCTTTTCAATCAAACCTTTTTCAAAATCATTTCTTTCCTTTTCAAAGATACTTGCTAACAATTAATGATTTGATTGAACATTTTAAGTATGTTGCCTTTTCAATTGAGAAAGGTTTAATGTTTGAATCATATCTTTTCTTGTTAGCCAAGTCATTAATTTTTAAAATCAAATCTTTTTAAAAAATTTTCAAATCATATCTTTTCAATCATATCTTTTTAAAATAACTTTTCAATCATATCTTTTTAATCACATCTTTTTCAAAATAGTTTCAATCATATCTTTTTAAATTCTAATTTCAAAATCTTTTTCTAAAATTACTTGATTTCTTCTCCATTCTTAGTTTTCGAAAATCAATTCAAGTTTTTCAAAATGTTTTAAAATCTTTTAACCTAATTTTTGAAATTTCTTCCCCTCTTCTCACATCCTTCTATTTATGGAGTACCAACCCCCTCCATGCACAATTTCGAACTCTATCTCACTAAGTTCGAATTCTTCTACCTCTTCCTTCTAATTTTCTTTTTCTCTGACACCTCAAGGAATCTCTATACTGTGACATAAAGGATTCCATATTTCTTGTTCTCTTCTCTTTCATATGAGAGGAACAAAGACAAAGGCATTCTTATTGAAGCTGACCCTGAACCTGAAAGGACCTTGAAGCGAAAGCTAAGAGAAGCTAAGGCACAACTCTCTGTAGAGGACCTAACAGAAATCTTCAAAGAAGAAGAACCCAACTTCCATTGGAAGATCCTCATCGTTCTTAGCTGAATTCTTGCAAATCTGTGACACTGTCAAGACTAATGGGGTTGACCCTGAGGTCTACAGACTAATGCTATTCCCTTTTGCTGTAAGAGATAGAGCTAGGACATGGTTGGACTCACAATCTAAAGAAAGCCTGAACTCTTGGGAAAAGCTAGTCAATGCCTTCTTGGCAAAGTTCTTTCCACCTCAAAAATTGAGTAAGCTTAGAGTGGAAGTCCAAACCTTCAGACAGAAGGAAGGTGAATCCCTCTATGAAGCTTGGGAAAGAAAGAGATAGAGCTAGGACATGGTTGGACTCACAATCTAAAGAAGCCTGAAGCTTAGAGTGGAAGTCCAAACCTTCAGACAGAAGGAAGGTGAATCCCTCTATGAAGCTTGGGAAAGATACAAACAATTGATCAGAAAGTGTCCCTCTGATATGCTTTCTGAATGGAGCATCATAGGTATTTTCTATGATGGTCTCTTTTAACTATCCAAGATGTCTTTGATAGCTCTGCTGGAGGATCTCTTCATCTGAAGAAGACGCCTGCAGAAGCTCAAGAGCTAATTGAAATGGTTGCAAATAACCAATTCATGTACACTTCTGAAAGGAATCCTGTGAACAATGGGACAAATCAGAAGAAAGGAGTTCTTGAGATTGATACTCTGAATGCCATATTGGCTCAGAACAAAATATTGACTCAGCAAGTCAATTTGATTTCTCAAAGTCTGTCTGGAATGCAAAATGCGCCAAGCAGTACTAAGGATGCTTCATCTGAAGAAGAAGCTTATGATCCTGAGAACCTTCAATGGAAGAGGTGAATTACCTGGGAGAACCCTATGGAATATAATTCTCATGGAGAAATCATCCAAATCTCATGGATGGATCAACAGAGACCTCAACAAGGTTTCAACAACAATATGGTGGAAGAAACAGGTTTAGCAATGGCAAGCCTTTTCCATCATCTTCTCAGCAACAGACAGAGAATTCTAAGCAGGGCCACTCTGACTTAGCAACCATGGTCTCTGATCTAATCAAAACCACTCAAAGTTTCATGACTGAAACAAGGTCCTCCATTAGAAACTTGGAGGCACAAGTGGGACAGCTGAGCAAGAAAATTACTGAACTCCCTCCTAGTACTCTTCCAAGCAATACAGAAGAAAATCCAAAAGGGGAGTGCAAGGCCATCAACATGGCCGAATTTGGAGAGGAAGGAGAGGCAGTGAACGCCACTGAGGAAGACCTCAATGGACGTCTACTGACCTCCACTGAGTTCCCTAATGAGGAACCATGGGAATCTGAGGCTCAAAATGAGACCATAGAGATTCCATTGGACTTACTTCTGCCATTCATGAGCTCTGATGAGTATTCTTCCTCTGAAGAGGATGAGTATGTCACTGAAGAGCAAGTTGCTAAATACCTTGGAGCAATCATGAAGCTAAATGACAAGTTATTTGGTAATGAGACTTGGAAGAATGAACCTCCTTTGCTCACCAAAGAATTGGATGACTTGTCTAGGCAGAGATTACCTCAAAAGAGACAAGATCCTGGGAAGTTTTCAATACCTTGTGCCATAGGCACCATGACCTTCAAGAAGGCTCTGTGTGACTTAGGGTCAAGTGTAAACCTCATGCCTCTCTCTGTAATGGAGAAGCTAGGGATCTTTGAGGTACAAGCTGCAAGAATCTCACTAGAGATGGCAGACAATTCAAGAAAACAAGCTTATGGACTTGTCGAGGATGTTTTGGTGAAGATTGAAGACCATTACATCCCTGCTGATTTCATAGTCCTAGAGACTGGGAAGTGCATGGATGAATCCATCATCCTAGGCAGACCCTTCCTAGCCATAGCAAAGGCTGTGATTGATGTTGACAGAGGAGAACTGATCATTCAAGTGAATGAGGAATCCTTTGTGTTTAAGGCCCAAGGATACCCCTCTGTTACCATGGAGAGGAAGCATGAAGAGCTTCTCTCAAAGTAGAGTCAAACAGAGCCCCCACAGTCAAACTCTAAGTTTGGTGTTGGGAGGCCACAACCAAACTCTAAGTTTGGTGTTGAACCCCCACATTCAAACTCTAAGTTTGGTGTTGGGAGGTTCCATCATTGCTCTGAGCATTTGTGATGCTCCATGAGAGCCCACTGTCAAGCTACTGACATTAAAGAAGCGCTTGTTGGGAGGCAACCCAATGTTATATTTTATCTATTTTTCTTTGTTATTTTATGTTTTCTGTAGGTTGATGATCATGAGAAGTCACAAAATCAATTGAAAAAGCAAAAACAGAATGAAAAACAGGAAGAAAAACAGCACACCCTGGAGGAAGAACCTACTGGCGTTTAAACGCCAGTAAGGCTAGCAGGTGGGCGTTTAACACCCAGTCTGGCACCACTCTGGGCGTTTAAAGCCAGAAAGGGGCACCAGACTGGCGTTAAATGCCAGGAAAAGGCAAGAACCTGGCGTTAAACGCCAGAAATGGGCACCAGCCCGGCGTCTAACGCCAGAATTAGCTCAAAACGCATTTTTGCATGCCATTTGGTGCAGGGATGACTTTTCCTTGACACCTCAGGATCTGTGGACCCCACAGGATCCCCACCAACCCCACCACCCTCTCTCTTCTTCACCCATTCACCAATCACCTCAACCACTCTTCCCCAAAAACCCTTCACCTATCAAATCCCACTATTCTCTTCACCACTCACATCCATCCTTCATAAAACCCCACCTACCTCACCATTCAAATTCAAACCACTTTCCCTCCCAAACCCACCTATAATGGCCGAACCCTACCCTCCCCTCACCCCTATATAAACCCATCTTCACTCCTTCATTTTCACACACCCTAAACACTACTTCTTCCCCCTTTGGCCGCAACATAAGCCCCCTCCATCTCCTCCATTTTTCTTCTTCTACTCTCTTCTTTCTTCTTTTGCTCGAGGACGAGCAAACCTTTTAAGGTTGGTGTGGTAAAAGCATTGCTTTTTGTTTTTCCATAACCATTTATGGCATCCAAGGCCGGAGAAACCTCTAGAAAGAGGAAAGGGAAGGCAAAAGCTTCCACCTCCGAGTCATGGGAGATGGAGAGATTCATCTCAAGGGTGCATCAAGACCACTTCTATGAAGTTGTGGCCTTGAAGAAGGTGATCCCCGAGGTCCCTTTCAAACTCAAAAAGAGTGAATATCCGGAGATTCGACATGAGATTCGAAGAAGAGGTTGGGAAGTTCTTACCAACCCCATTCAACAAGTCAAAATCTTGATGGTTCAAGAGTTCTATGCCAATGCATGGATCACCAAGAGCCATGATCAAAGTGTGAACCCGAACCCAAAGAATTGGCTTACAATGGTTCGGGGGAAATACTTAGATTTTAGTCCGGAAAATGTGAGGTTAGCATTCAACTTGCCCATGATGCAAGGAGATGAACATCCTTACACAAGAAGGGTCAACTTTGATCAAAGGTTGGACCAAGTCCTCACTGACATTTGTGAAGAGGGCACCCAATGGAAGAGAGATTTAAGAGGGAAGCCGGTTCAATTAAGAAGGCATGACCTCAAGCCCGTGGCTAGAGGATGGTTGGAGTTTATCCAACGCTCAATCATTCCCACTAGCAACCGGTCTGAAGTTACTCTAGACCGGGCCGTCATGATCCATAGCATCATGATTGGAGAAGAAGTAGAAGTCCATGAGGTTATAGCCCAAGAACTCTATAAGGTGGCGGACAAGTCCTCTACCTTAGCAAGGTTAGCCTTTCCTCATCTCATTTGTCACCTCTGTTATTCAGTAGGAGTTGACATAGAAGGAGACATCCTCATTGATGAGGACAAGCCCATCACTAAGAAAAGGATGGAGCAAACAAGAGACCCCTCTCATCATGAGATCCCTGAGATACCTCAAGGGATGCACTTTCCTCCACAAGACTATTGGGAGCAAATTAACACCTCCCTAGGAGAATTGAGTTCCAACATGGGACAACTAAGGGTGGAGCACTAAGAACATTCCATCCTCCTCCATGAAATTAGAGAAGATCAAAGAATCATGAGAGAGGAGCAACAAAGACAAGGAAGAGACATTGAGGAGCTCAAGCACTCCATAGGATCTTCAAGAGGAAGAACAAGCCGCCATCATTAAGGTGGACCCGTTCTTTAATTTCTTTGTTTTTTACTTTTCTGTTTTTCGAAATTTCATGCTTATGTTTATCCATGTTTGTGTCTTATGATCATTAGTGTCTTAGTGTCTATGTCTTAAAGTTATGAATGTCCTATGAATCCATCACCTCTGTTAAATAAAAAAAATGTTCTTAATTGAAAAAGAAAAGAATTGCATGAATTTTGAATTTTATAACAGTTTAATTATTTTGATGTGGTGGCAATACTTTTTGTTTTCTGAATGTATGCTTGAACAGTGCATATGTCTTTTGAATTTGTGGTTCATGAATGTTGGCTCTTGAAAGAATGATGAAAAAGGAGACATGTTACTGAGGATCTGAAAAATCATTAAAATGATTCTTGAAGCAAGAAAAAGCAGTGAATACAAAAAAAAAGGGGAGAAAAGAAAACGAAAAAAAAAAGAGAAAAAAAAGAAAAAAATAAAGTTGTGATCCAAGGCAAAAAGAGTGTGCTTAAGAACCCTGAACACCTCTAATTGGGGACTCTAGCAAAGCTGAGTCACAATCTGAAAAGGTTCACCCAATTATGTGTCTGTGGCATGTATGTATCCGGTGGTAATACTGGAAGACATAGTGCTTTGGGCCACGGCCAAGACTCAATAAGTAGCTATGTTCAAGAATCATCATACTTAACTAGGAGAATCAATGACACTATCTGGATTCTGAGTTCCTAAAGAAGCCAATCATTCTGAATTTCAAAGGATAAAGTGAGATGCCAAAACTATTCAGAGGCAAAAAGCTAAAAGCCCCGCTCATCTAATTAATACTGATCTTCATAGATGTTTTTGGAATTCATTGCATATTCTCTTCTTTTTATCTTATTTGATTTTCAGTTGCTTGGGGACAAGCAACAATTTAAGTTTGGTGTTGTGATGAGCGGATAATTTATACGCTTTTTGGCATTGTTTTTAGTATGTTTTTAGTATGATCCAGTTAGTTTTTAGTATATTTTTATTAGTTTTAGTTAAAATTCACTTTTTTGGACTTTACTATGAGTTTGTGTGTTTTTCTGTGATTTCAGGTATTTTCTGGTTGAAATTGAGGGACCTGAGCAAAAATCTGATTCAGAGACTGAAAAGGACTGCAGATGCTGTTGGATTCTGACCTCCCTGCACTCGAAGTGGATTTTCTGGAGCTACAGAAGCCCAATTGGCGCGCTCTCAACGGCGTTGGAAAGTAGACATCCTGGGCTTTCCAGCAATATATGATAGTCCATACTTTGCCCAAGATTTGATGGCCCAATCCGGCGTTCAAAGTCACCTTCAGAAGTCCCAGCGTTAAACGCCGGAACTGGCACCAAAATGGGAGTTAAACGCCCAAACTGGCATAAAAGCTGGCGTTTAACTCCAAGAAGAGTCTCTACACGAAAAATGCTTCATTGCTCAGCCCAAGCACACACCAAGTGGGCCCGGAAGTGGATTTTTATGTCATTTACTCATCTTTATAATTCTTAAGCTACTAGTTCCCTATAAGTAGGACCTTTTACTATTGTATTTTCATCTTGGTTCTTCTGGTTCCCTTTTTGGGACCGAAGCCAATGATCACTCTAGTTCTTATGTATTTTCAACGGTGGAGTTTCTACACACAATAGATTAAGGTGTGGAGCTCTGCTGTACCTCGAGTATTAATGCAATTACTATTGTTCTTCTATTCAATTCCGCTTGTTCTTGTTCCAAGATATCACTTGTTCTTCAACTTGATGAATGTGATGTTCCGTGACACTCATCATCATTTTCACCTATGAACGTGTGCCTGACAACCACCTCCGTTCTACCTTAGATTGGGTGGATATCTCTTGGATTCTTTAACCGGAATCTTCGTGGTATAAGCTAGAACTGATGACGGCATTCAAGAGAATCCGGAAGGTCTAAACCTTGTCTGTGGTATTCTGAGTAGGATTCAATGATTGAATGTCTGTGACGAGCTTCAAACTCCTGAGGGCGGGGCGTTAGTGACAGACGCAAAAGAATCACTGGGTTCTATTCCGGCCTGATTGAGAACCGACAGATGGATAGCCGTGCCGTGACAGGGTGCGTTGAACATTTCCACTGAGAGGATGGGAGGTAGCCACTGACAACGGTGAAACCCTTGCATACAGCTTGCCATGGAAAGGAGTAAGAAGGATTGGATGAAGACAGTAGGAAAGCAGAGAGACGGAAGGGACAAAGCATCTCCATTCGCTTATCTGAAGTTCTTACCAATGAATTGCATAAGTACCTTTATCTTTATCTTTATGTTTTATTCGCATATCACCCATAACCATTTGAGTTTGCCTGACTATGATTTACAAGGTGACCATAGCTTGTTTCATACCAACAATCTCTGTGGGATCGACCCTTACTCGCGTAAGGTTTATTACTTGGACGACCCAGTACACTTGCTGGTTAGTTGTGCGAAATTGTAGTGATCACAATTTCGTCCACCAATCTTGTTGATTATGAATGTTAAAATTGTTGGCTCTTGAAAGAATGATGAACAAAGAGAAATGTTATTGATGATCTGAAAAATCATGAAATTGATTCTTGAAGCAAGAAAAAGCAGTGAAAAAGAAAGCTTGCGAAAAAAAAAAGTGGCAAAAAAAAATAAGAAAGAAAAAGAAAAAGCAAGCAGAAAAAGCCAATAGCCCTTAAACCCAAAAGGCAAGGGTAAAAAGGATCCAAGGCTTTGAGCATCAATGGATAGGAGGGCCCAAGGAAATTAAATCCAAGCCTAAGCGGCTAAATCAAGCTGTCCCTAACCATGTGCTTGTGTCATGAAGGTCCAAGTGAAAAGCTTGAGGCTAAGTGGTTAAAGTCGTGATCCAAAGCAAAAGAGTGTGCTTAAGAGCTCTGGACACCACTAACTGGGGACTCTAGCAAAGATGAGTCACAATCTGAAAAGGTTCACCCAGTTATGTGTCTGTGTCATTTATGTATCCGGTGGTAATACTGGAAAACAAAATGCTTAGGGCCACGGCCAAGACTCATAAGTAGCTGTGTTCAAGAATCAACATGCTTAACTAGGAAAGTCAATAACACTATCCGAAATTCTAAGTTCCTAAAGAAGCCAATCATTCAGAACTTCAAAGGAAAAAGTGAGATGCCAAAACTGTTCAGAAGCAAAAAGCTACAAGTCCCGCTCATCTAATTATAATTAATATTCATCGATATTCTGGAATTTATAGTATACTCTCTTCTTTTTATCCTATTTGATTTTCAGTTGCTTGGGGACAAGCAACAATTTAAGTTTGGTGTTGCGATGAGCGGATAATTTATACGCTTTTTGGCATTGTTTTTAGGTAGTTTTTAGTAAGTTTAAGCTACTTTTAGGGATGTTTTCATTAGTTTTTATGTCAAATTCACATTTCTGGACTTTACTATGAGTTTGTGTGTTTTTCTGTAATTTAAGGTAATTTCTGGCTTAAATTGAGGGATTTGAGCAAAACTCTGAAAAAGGCTGACAAAAGTACTGCTGATGCTGTTGGAATCTTACCTCCCTGCACTCGAAATAGATTTTCTGGAGCTACAGAACTCCAAATGGCGCGCTCTCAACGGCGTTGGAAAGTAGATATCCAGAGCTTTCCAGCAATATATAATAGTCCATACTTTATTCGGAATTTGACGACGTAACTTGGCGTTGAACGCCAAGTACATGCTGCTGTCTAGAGTTAAACGCCAGAAACACGTCATGATCCGGAGTTGAACGCCCAAAACATATAACTTGGCGTTCAACTCCAAGAAAAGCCTCAGCTCGTGGATGGATCAAGCTCAGCCCAAGCATACACCAAGTGGGCCCCGGAAGTGGATTTATGCATCAATTACTTACTCATGTAAACCCTAGTAGCTAGTCTAGTATAAATAGGATAATTTACTATTGTATTAGACATTTTTTGATCACTTTAGATCTAAAGAGCATCTTGGGATGATTAGTTCTCAGATCATGGGGGCTGGCCATTCGGCCATGCCTGAACCTTTCACTTATGTATTTTCAACAGTAGAGTTTCTGCACACCATAGATTAAGGGTGTGGAGCTCTGCTGTACCTCAAGTTTCAATACAATTATTATTACTTTCTATTCAATTCTCTTTTATTCTTATTCCAAGATATACGTTACACTTAACTTTGATGAATGTGATGATCCGTGACACTCATCATCATTCTCACCTATGAACGTGCGTGATTGACAACCACTTCCGTTCTACTTTAGGCCGGGCGCATATCTCTTAGATTCCCCAACAGAATCTTCGTGGTATAAGTTAGATAGATGGCGGCATTCATGAGGATCTGGAAAGTCTAAACCTTGTCTATGGTATTCCGAGTAGGATTCTGGGATTGAATGACTGTGACGAGCTTCAAACTCCTGAAGGCTGGGCGTGATGACAAACGCAAAAGAATCAAGGGATTCTATTCCAACCTGATTGAGAACCGACAGATGATTAGCCGTGCCGTGACAGAGCATAGGACCATTTTCACTGAGAGGATGGGATGTAGCCATTGACAACGGTGATGCCCTACATACAGCTTGCCATGGAAAGGAGTAGGAAGGATTGGATGAAAGCAATGAGAAAGTAGAGATTCAAGAGGAGCACAGCATCTCCATACACTTATCTGAAATTCTCACTATTAATTTACATAAGTATTTCTATCCCTTTTATTTTCTTTTTATTATTAATTTTCGAAACCCAAAACTATTTAATCTGCTTAACTGAGATTTACAAGGTAACCATAGCTTGCTTCATACCAACAATCTCTGTGGGATCGATCCTTACTCACGTAAGGTATTACTTGGATGACCCAGTACACTTGCTGGTTAAGTTGAACGAAGTTGTGAACCATGGTATTGGCATCATGTTTTTGGCGCCATTACCAGGGAATGAAAAGCAATGAATTTTGAAAAAATGGAATAACACATGAATAACAATTTCGTCCACCAAGTTTTTGGCACCGTTGCCAGGGATTGTTCGAGTATGGACAACTGACGGTTCATCTTGTTGCTCAGATTAGGTAATTTTCTTTTCAAAATCTTTTTCAAAACTTTTTCTTTTATTTTTCGTTTTTCCAAATTATATTTTCGAAAAATATTATAAAAAATCCAAAAAAATCATAAAATCATAAAAATAAAAAAATATTTTGTGTTTCTTGTTTGAGTCTTGAGTCAATTTTTAAGTTTGGTGCCAATTGCATGCTTTAAAAATTTTTTCTTGCATTTTTTGAAAATTCCATGCATTCAAAGTGTTCTTCATGATCTTCAAGTTGTTCTTGATAAATCTTCTTGTTTGATCTTGATGTTTTCTTGTTTTGTGTCTTTTCTTGTTTTTCATGTGCATCTTTGCATTCATATTTTCCAAGCATTAAAAATTTCTAAGTTTGGTGTCTTGCATGTTTTCTTTGCATCAAAAATTTTTTTCAAAATTATGTTCTTGATGTTCATCATGATCTTCAAAGTGTTCTTGGTGTTCATCTTGACATTCATAGCATTCTTGCATGCATTCATTGTTTTGATCTAAAAATTTCATGCATTGAGTATTTTTGTTGTTTTTCTCTCTCATCTTTAAAAATTCAAAAATCAAAATAAAAAATATATCTTTTCCTTTTTTCTCTCCAAATTTTCGAAATTTTGGGTTGACTTGGTCAAAAATTTTCAAAATTAGTTGTTTCTTACAAGTCAAGTCAAAATTTCAATTTTAAAAATCTTATCTTTTTAAAATCTTTTCAAAAAATCATATCTTTTTCATTTTTTTTTATTTTTCAAAAATTTCAAAAATATTTTTCAAATTATTTTCAAAATCTTTTTCTTATCTTTATATCAAATTTTTGAAAATATGCTAACAATTAATGTGATTGATTCAAAAATTTGAAGTTTTCTTACTTTCTTGTTAAGAAAGGTTCAATCTTTAAATTCTAGAATCTTATCTTGTAGTTTCTTGTTAGTTAAGTCATTTTAAAAATTAAAATCTTCTTCAAAATATCTTTTTCTTTAAAATTTTTATCTTATCTTTTTATCTTACCCTTGTCAAAATTTTATCTTTTTCAAAATTTGATTTCAAAATATCTTATCTAACTTCTTATCTTCTTATCTTTTTAAAATTTAATTTCAAATCTTTTCCAATCAACTAACTAACTTTTTGTTTGTTTCTTATCTTTTTCAAAACAACCTAACTACTTTTCCCTCTTCAATTTTCGAAAATACCTCTCTCTTTTTCAAAAATTCTTTTTAATTAATTAATTGTTTTAAATTTTAATTTCAATTATATTTTATCTTTAATTTTCGAAAATTACTAACCCCTTTTTCAAAATTATTTTCGAAATCTCCCTTCTCTTTTCTTCTTCTATTTAATTATTTAATTACTAACACTTCTCTTCACCTCTCTCCATCTAATTATCCGAATCCCCTCTTCCATATTATTCTCTCCTTTCTTCTTCTACTAACATAAAGGAATCTCTATATTGTGACATAGAGGATTCCTCTTTTTGTTTTCTTGTTTTCTCCTCTTTCATATGAGCAGGAACAGGGAAAAAGGCACTCTTGTTGAAATTGATCCAGAACCTGAAAGGACTCTGAAGAGAAAATTAAGAGAAACTAAATTACAACAATACAGAAACAACCTTTCAGAAATTTTCGAACAAGAGAAGGAGATGGCAGCCGAAAATAATAATAATGCAAGAAGAATGCTTGGTGACTTCACAAAGCCAACGTCCAAGTTTGATGGAAGAAGCATCTCCATTCCTGCCATTGGAGCCAACAACTTTGAGCTGAAACCTCAGCTAGTTGCATTAATGCAACAAAACTGCAAGTTTTATGGACTTCCATCTGAAGATCCTTATCAGTTTTTAACTTAGTTCTTGCAAATCTGTGAAACTGTAAAGACGAATAGAGTTGATCCTGAAGTTTACAGACTCATGCTTTTCCCTTTTGCTGTAAGAGACAGAGCTAGAATATGGTTGGATTCACAATCCAAAGATAGCCTGGACTCCTGGGATAAGCTGGTCACTGCCTTCTTGGATAAATTCTTTCCTCCTCAAAAGCTGAGCAAGCTAAGAGTGAATGTTCAAACCTTCAAACAAAAAGATGGTGAATCCCTCTATGAAGCTTGGGAAAGATACAAGCAGCTGACCAAATGATGTCCATCTGACATGTTTTCAAAATGGACCATATTAGATATATTCTATTATGGTCTATCTGAATTTTCGAAATTGTCATTGGACCATTCTGCAGGTGGATCTATTCACCTAAAGAAAACACCTGAAGAGGCTCAAGAACTCATTGACATGGTTGCAAACAACCAATTCATGTACACTTTTGAGAGGAATTCCGTGAATAATGGGATACCTCAGAAGAAAGGAGTTCTTGAAATTGATGCTCTGAATGCCATATTGGCTCAGAACAAAGTGTTGACTCAACAGGTCAACATGATCTCTCAAAATCTGAATGGATGGCAACATGCATCCAACAGTACTAGAGAGGCAGCTTCTGAAGAAGCTTATGATCCTGAGAACCCTGCCATGGCAGAGGTTAATTACATGGGTGAACCTTATGGAAACACCTATAACTCATCATGGAGAAATCATCCAAATTTCTCATGGAAGGATCAACAAAAGCCTCAACAAGGCTTTAACAATGGTGGACGCAATAGGCTGAGTAATAGCAAGCCATATCCATCATCTTCTCAGCAACAGACAGAGAATTCTGAACAAAACACTTCTAATTTAGCCAATATAGTCTCTGATCTGTCAAATGCCACTTTCAGTTTCATGAGTGAAACAAGATCCTCCATCAGAAATCTGGAGGCACAAGTGGGCCAGCTGAGTAAGAAGGTCATTGAAACTCCTCCCAGTATTCTCCCAAGCAATACAGAAGAGAATCCAAAAGGAGAGTGCAAGGCCATTGATGTAATCAATATGGCCGAATGCACAAGGGAGGAGGAGGACGAAAATCCTAGTGAGGAAGACCTCCTGGGACGTCCCTCAAGCAAGAAGGAGTTTCCTATTAAGGATCCAAAGGAATCCGAGGCTCATCTAGAAACCATAGAGATTCCTTTAAATCTTCTTCTGCCATTCATGAGCTCTGAAGACTATTCTTCCTCTGAAGAGGATGAAGATGTGACTGGAGAGCAAGTTGCTCAATATTTAGGAGCTATCATGAAGCTGAATGCCAAGTTGTTTGGCAATGAGACTTGGGAAAGTGAACCTTCCTTGCTCATTGGTGAACTGGATACCTGGATTCAGCAAATTTTACCTCAAAAGAAACAAGATCCTCGCAAGTTTTTGATACCTTGTACCATAGGCACCATGACCTTTGCAAAAGCTCTGTGTGATCTGGGGTCAGGGATAAATCTTATGCCACTCTCTGTAATGGAGAAGCTGGGGATGATTGAGGTACAACCTGCCTTGTTCTCATTACAATTGGCAGACAAGTCATTGAGACAAGCTTATGGAATAGTAGAGGACGTGTTAGTAAAGGTTGAAGGCCTTTACATCCCTGCTGATTTCATAATCTTAGACACTAGGAAGGAAGAGGATGATTGCATCATCCTTGGAAGACCTTTCCTAGCCACAGCAGGAGCTGTGATAGATGTCAACAGAGGTGAATTAGTCCTTCAATTGAATGGGGACTACCTTGTGTTTAAGGCACATGGCCATCCCTCTGTGACAAAAGAGAGTAAGCATGAAGAGCTTCTCTCAGTTCAGAGTCAAGAAGAGCCCACACAGTCAAACTCTAAGTTTGGTGTTGTGAGGCCACAACCAAACTCTAAGTTTGGTGTTAAGACCCCATATCCAAACTCTAAGTTTGGTGTTGGGACTATACAACATTGACCTGATCACCTTGTGGCCCCATGAGAGCCACTGTCAAGCTATTGACATTAAAGAAGCGCTTGTTGGGAGGCAACCCAATTTTATTTATCTAATTTTATTTTATTCTATTTTATTGTTATTTTATGTTTTATTAGGTACATGATCATGAGGAGTCACGAAAAAATCAAAAAAATTAAAAACAGAATCAAAAACAACAGAAGAAAAAAAATCACACCCTGGAGGAAGCACAGGCTGGCGTTCAACGCCAGTAAGATGCATCTGGCCGGCGTTCAACGCCAGAACAGAGCATCATTCTGGCGCTGAACGCCAGAAACAAGCAACATTCTGGCGCTGAACGCCAGGAATGTGCCCAGAGAAGAAAAGCTGGCGCTGAACGCCAGTAACAAGCATGAAACTGGCGTTCAACGCCAGAAACATGCTTTACATGGGCGTTGAACGCCCAGAATGTGTACCACACTGCATTTAAATGCCAGAATGGTGTGCAAAGGCAATTTACATGCCTATTTGGTGCAGGGATGGAATTCCTTGACACCTCAGGATCTGTGGACCCCACAGGATCACCTCAGGATCTGTGGACCCCACAGGATCCCCACCTACCATATTCCCACCTTACCTCCTAATCCTAGTTTTTGTGATTACTCTTCCCCATGTCACACTTCCCAACACTCTTCACCAATCACCTCAATTCCTCTTCCCAATTACCCCCTTCACCACTCACATCCATCCACTCTTCCCCATAAACCTCACCTACCTTCAAAATTCAAAAACATTTTCCCACCCAATCCCACCCTAAATGGCCGAAACTTCACTCTCCCCTCTCCCTATAAATACCCTTCCATTCTACTTCATTTTCACACAACACTAACCCCTCTTCTCCCACTTAGCCGAACCTACATCTCTCCCTCTCTACCAAATTTTCTTCTTCTTCTTCTTCTCTTCTTTCTTCTATTGCTCGAGGGCGAGCAATATTTTAAGTTTGGTGTGGTAAAAGCATAAGCTTTTTGTTTTTCCATTACCATCAATGGGACCTAAGGCCGGAGTATCCTCTAAAAAAGGAAAAGGGAAGACAAAAGCTTCCACCTCCGAGTCATGGGAGATGGAAAGATTCATCTCCAAGAGCCATCAAGACCACTTCTATGATGTTGTGGCAAAGAAGAAGGTGATCCCTGAGGTCCCTTTCAAGCTCAATAAAAATGAGTATCCGGAGATCCGACATGAAATCCGAAGAAAAGGTTGGGAAGTCCTAGCCAACCCCATGCAACAAGTCGGAATCTTAATGGTTTAAGAGTTCTATGCCAATGCATGGATCACTAGGAACCATGATCAAAGTATGAACCCGAGTCCAAAGAATTACCTCACAATGGTTCAGGGGAAATACTTAGATTTTAGTTCGGAAAATGTGAGGTTGGCGTTTCACTTTCCCATGATGCAAGGAGATGAACCCCCCTACACTAGAAGGGTCAACTTTAATCAAAGGTTGGACCAAGTCCTTATGGACATATGTGTGGAAGGAGCTCAATGGAAGAGAGACTCCAAAGGCAAGTCAGTCCAACTAAGAAGACTGGACCTCAAGCCTGTAGCTAGAGGATGGTTGGAGTATATTCAACGCTCCATCATTCCCACTAGCAACCGATCTGAAGTTACTGTGGATCGGGCTATCATGATTCATGGCATCATGATTGGAGAGGAAGTAGAAGTTCATGAGGTCATCTCCAATGAAATCTACAAAGTAGCCGACAAGCCCTCACCCGTGGCACGACTAGCTTTTCCTCACCTTATTTGCCATCTATGTTACTCAGCTGGAGTTATCATAGAAGGAGACATCTCCATTGAAGAGGATAAGCCCATCACCAAGAAGAGGATGGAGCAAGCAAGAGAGACCCTTCACGGTTCTCAAGAGATGCATGAGGAAGCTCATCATCAAGAAATCCCTGAGATGCCTCAAGGGATGCACTTTCCTCCCAACAACTATTGGGAACAACTCAACACTTCCTTAGAGGATTTGAGCCACAATGTTGAATAACTAAGGGTAGAACATCATGAGCACTCCATCATTCTCCATGAAATAAGAGAAGATCAAAGAGCAATGAGGGAGGAGCAACAAAGGCAAGGAAGGGACATAGAAGAGCTTATGAACATCATTAGTCCTTCAAGAAGAAGACGCCACTAAAGGTGGATTCATTCCTTGTTCTTTATTTCTTTCTGTTTTCGGTTTTTAATCTTGTGTTTATCTATATTTTGTGTCTTTACTTCATGATCATTAGTATGTAGTAACTATGTCTTAAAGCAATGAATAAAATCCATTAATCCTTCACCTCTCTTAAATGAAATATGTTTTAATTCAAAAGAACAAGAAGTACATGAATTTCGAATTTATCCTTGAATTTAATTTAATTATATTGATGTGGTGACAATACTTTTTGTTTTCTGAATGAATGCTTGAACAGTGCATATGTCTTTTGATCTTGTTGTTTATGAATGTTAAAATTGTTGGCTCTTGAAAGAATGATGAACAAAGAGAAATGTTATTGATGATCTGAAAAATTATGAAATTGATTCTTGAAGCAAGAAAAAGCAGTGAAAAAGAAAGCTTGCGAAAAAAAAAGCGGCAAAAAAAATAAGAAAGAAAAAGAAAAAGCAAGCAGAAAAAGCCAATAGCCCTTAAAACCAAATAGGAGGGTAAAAAGGATCCAAGGCTTTGAGCATCAATGGATAGGAGGGCCCAAGGAAATTAAATCCAAGCCTAAGCGGCTAAATCAAGCTGTCCCTAACCATGTGCTTGTGTCATGAAGGTCCAAGTGAAAAGCTTGAGGCTAAGTGGTTAAAGTCGTGATCCAAAGCAAAAGAGTGTGCTTAAGAGCTCTGGACACCACTAACTGGGGACTCTAGCAAAGCTGAGTCACAATCTGAAAAGGTTCACCCAGTTATGTGTCTGTGGCATTTATGTATCCGGTGGTAATACTGGAAAACAAAATGCTTAGGGCCACGGCCAAGACTCATAAGTAGCTGTGTTCAAGAATCAACATGCTTAACTAGGAAAGTCAATAACACTATCCGAAATTCTAAGTTCCTAAAGAAGCCAATCATTCAGAACTTCAAAGGAAAAAGTGAGATGCCAAAACTGTTCAGAAGCAAAAAGCTCCAAGTCCCGCTCATCTAATTATAATTAATATTCATCGATATTCTGGAATTTATGGTATATTCTCTTCTTTTTATCCTATTTGATTTTCAGTTGCTTGGGGACAAGCAACAATTTAAGTTTGGTGTTGTGATGAGCGGATAATTTATACGCTTTTTGGCATTGTTTTTAGGTAGTTTTTAGTAAGTTTAAGCTACTTTTAGGGATGTTTTCATTGGTTTTTTTGTTAAATTCACATTTCTGGACTTTACTATGAGTTTGTGTGTTTTTCTGTAATTTCAGGTAATTTCTGGCTGAAATTGAGGGATTTGAGCAAAACTCTGAAAAAGGCTGACAAAAGGACTGCTAATGTTGTTGGAATCTGACTTCCCTGCACTCGAAATGCATTTTCTGGAGCTACAGAACTCCAAATGGCGCGCTCTCAACGGCGTTAGAAAGTAGACATCCAGAGCTTTCCAGCAATATATAATAGTCCATACTTTATTCGGAATTTGACGATGTAACTTGGCGTTGAACGCCAAGTACATGCTGTTGTCTGGAGTTAAACGCCAGAAACACGTCATGATCCGGAGTTGAACGCCCAAAACACGTTATAACTTGGCGTTCAACTCCAAGAAAAGCCTCAGCTCGTGGATAGATCAAGCTCAGCCCAAGCATACACCAAGTGGGCCCCGGAAGTGGATTTATGCATCAATTACTTACTCATGTAAACCCTAGTAGCTAGTCTAGTATAAATAGGATAATTTACTATTGTATTAGACATCTTTTGATCACTTTAGATCTAAAGAGCATCTTGGGACGATTAGTTCTCAGATCATGGGGGCTGGCCATTCGGCCATGCCTGAACCTTTCACTTATGTATTTTCAACGGTAGAGTTTCTGCACACCATAGATTAAGGGTGTGGAGCTCTGCTGTACCTCAAGTTTCAATACAATTATTATTACTTTCTATTCAATTCTCTTTTATTCTTATTCCAAGATATACGTTACACTTAACTTTGATGAATGTGATGATCCGTGACACTCATAATCATTCTCACCTATGAACATGCGTGATTGACAACCACTTCCGTTCTACTTTAGGCCGGGCGCATATCTCTTAGATTCCCCAACAGAATCTTCGTGGTATAAGTTAGATAGATGGCGGCATTCATGAGGATCCGGAAAGTCTAAACCTTGTCTATGGTATTCCGAGTAGGATTCTGGGATTGAATAACTGTGACGAGCTTCAAACTCCTGAAGGCTGGGCGTGATGACAAACGCAAAAGAATCAAGGGATTCTATTCCAACCTGATTGAGAACCGACAGATGATTAGCCGTGCCGTGACAGAGCATAGGACCATTTTCACTGAGAGGATGGAATGTAGCCATTGACAACGGTGATGCCCTACATACAGCTTGCCATGGAAAGGAGTAGGAAGGATTGGATGAAAGCAATAAGAAAGTAGAGATTCAAGAGGAGCACAACATCTCCATACACTTATCTGAAATTCTCACTATTAATTTACATAAGTATTTCTATCCCTTTTATTTTCTTTTTATTATTAATTTTCGAAACCCAAAACTATTTAATCTGCCTAACTGAGATTTACAAGGTAACCATAGCTTGCTTCATACCAACAATCTCTGTGGGATCGATCCTTACTCACGTAAGGTATTACTTGGATGACCCAGTACACTTGCTGGTTAAGTTGAACGAAGTTGTGAACCATGGTATTGGCATCATGTTTTTGGCGCCATTACCAGGGAATGAAAAGCAATGAATTTTGCAAAAATGGAATAACACATGAATAATAATTTCATCCACCAGCGGCGCATAGAACTAGAAGATAAGCTTGTAAAACTCGAAGCCGATCTTAAAACTAAAGCTACTCGATCATCCGCAGAAGATAGCTCTCAGAAAGATCAAGATCCATTCACCAAAGAAATTATGAAGACCAAAACTCCAAAAGATTTCAAGCTTCCGGATATGACTCTATATGACGGCACCTCGGACCCCAACCATCATCTCAGCAACTTCAGAAGTAGAATGTACCTCACAGATGCCTCAGATGCAGTTCGCTGCAAAGCCTTTCCAATAACTCTCACCAAGACAGCCATTAAATGGTTTGACAACCTACCTCCAAAATCCATCTCGAGTTTCGATGATCTGGCCAAGAAGTTCCTGGCCCGATTCTCCATACAAAAGGACAAAGCCAAACACGCACCTAGCCTACTAGGGATCAAGCAAAGAGATCGGGAGAGCCTTCGCAACTACATGGAAAGATTCAACAAAACATGCATGGACATACAAAGTCTACCAACAGAGGCTGCCATTATGGGCCTTATAAATGGCCTACGAGAAGGACCATTTAGCCAATCTATATCAAAGAGATACCTTACATCCTTAGACGAAGTACAAGAACGGGCACAAAAATACATCAACATGGAGGAAAACTCTCGACTTGGCGAAACCTCAAGGTTCGGTTCTGCCTACCGAGATAAAGAATCCAAGAAAAAGGAAGATCGCTCCGGAGAGAAAATAAAAAAATATCATAACTATACTCCTCTTAGGGTATTCTTGGTAGATGTTTACAAAGAAGCCTGCCATACAGAGAAAATCCCTCCAGCTCGGCCACTTAAAGGCAAAAGAGGAGGAGGAAATCGGAATGAATACTGTGAGTATCACCGACTTCGAGGGTATTCCACCAACGAATGCTTTGACTTGAAAAACGTCATAGAAAAACTAGTAAGAGAAGGAAAGCTAGATCGGTTTTTGGCCAACCGGGATGACGAACCAAGAAAAAGAAGAAGGGATGAGGATGTTGGACGATCTGAACGATCACCTCGCACACCAGAAAGACACGTTCACGTAATACACGGCGGATTTGCCAGATGAGGAATCTCCAAATCATCCCGAAAGTGACACCTCAATGAAGTATACCACGTCGAAGGAAAAAAGGAAGCCCCAGACATCCCAGCAATCACGTTTACCAAGGAAGACGCATCTGGAATCATCTCGGGACACGACGACCCCATGGTCATTAGGATCATACTGGCAAACGCCAACCTTCACCGTACATTAATTGACCAGGGAAGCTCTGCCGACATCTTATTCAAAACTGCCTTCGACAAACTCGGTCTAAAAGAAAAAGAGCTAAGAGCATACCCGAACAGCCTGTTCGGACTAGGAGATGCCCCAGTTCAACCGCTGGGATACGTATCGCTGCATACAACCTTCGGAAAGGGGAACCAATCCAGAACACTCAAGATAGACTACATCGTGGTCGACGTAAGCTCAGCCTACAATTCCTTAATAGGTCGGACAACGTTAAATCAACTCGGCGCAATAGTTTCAACCCCACATCTATGTATGAAATTCCCAACTGCGGAAGGGATAGCTACGATAAAGGCAGATGAAAAGATCGCACGTCGCTGTTATAACGAAAGCCTAAACCTCCGAGGTTAAGGAGGAGAGTCCCACACAATCGAGCTTGGTGGAGTTCAGAGGCGAGAAGAATTCCGACCACAACCCGAAGGAGAAGTAGAAAGAATCCAGATCGGAGACACCTCGGATAAAACAACTAATATTGGCACGATTCTGAAAGGAGACATAAAGGAATCACTAATACGGTTCCTACGAGATAATGTTGATCTCTTCGCATGGAAAGCTGCCGACATGCCAGGTATTGATCTCGAACTAATGAGCCACAAATTGGCAGTCTATCCGGGATCCCGGCCGGTAGAACAAAGACAAAGAAAACTTGGACCAGAACGAGCTCAGGCTGTAGAAGAACAAGTACAAGCGCTACTTGAGGCCGGGTTCATAAGGGAAGTCAAATATCCACTATGGCTAGCAAACGTCGTCTTGGTGAAAAAGTCAAATGGGAAGTGGCGAATGTGCACCGACTACACCGACCTCAACAAAGCCTGCCCAAAAGACCCCTACCCACTCCCAAGCATCGACGCTCTAGTGGATGCTTCATCAGGATATAAGTATCTCTCATTCATGGACGCATATTCAGGGTACAACCAAATCCCCATGTATCCACCAGATCAAGAAAAAACCTCGTTCCTAACACCGAAAGCAAACTACTATTACATCGTGATGCCTTTTGGTCTCAAGAACGTAGGAGCTACTTATCAAAGGCTAATGAATAAAGTTTTCTCAGATCACATCCGAAAAATCATGGAAGTTTATGTAGACGATATGTTGATAAAGACACAAAGCAAAGATACATTGTTATCCGACCTGACTCAAGTGTTTTACACTATCAGGAAACACAACATGCGGCTCAATTCCGCAAAATGCACCTTCGCAGTAGAAGCCGGCAAATTCTTGGGCTTCATGCTCACACAAAGGGGGATTGAAGCAAATCCAGACAAGTGTCGAGCCATACTCAACATGAAGAGCCCAACCTGTATCAAAGAAGTACAACAACTCAACGGGAGGTTGGCCGCTCTATCCCGATTCTTAGCAGTAGCTGCGATAAGATCTCTTCCCTTCTATGCTACTTTAAGAAAGGGAAAACAGTTCGAATGGACGACAGAATGTGAGCAATCCTTCCTAGACTTCAAGGAGTTCTTAGGATGGCCACCTATCCTATCTCGGCCACGAGAAGGAGAACCGCTCATATTATATCTCGCAGTAGGGAGCCGGGCAATAGCCTCAGCACTAGTCAGAGAAGACGAACATGGGTAAAAACCCATCTACTTCATTAGCAAAGCACTACAGGGATCCGAGCTGAACAACCAGAAAATAGAAAAGTTTGCCTACGCTCTGATCCTCACATCTCGGCGGCTTTGCCCATATTTCCAAGCGCATACCATTAAAGTTCGAACCAACCAACCCATAAAAGGGATATTGCAGAAAATAGATCTAGCAGGAAGAATCCTACAATGGGCAATCGAGTTGTCCGAATTCGACCTTCAATACGAGGCGCGTACAGCAATCAAATCGCAACACCTGGCCGACTTCATCGCAGAATTTACAGACATCCCGGAAATCCCCATAGAATGGAACATATACGTAGACGGATCTTCGAATAAAACAGGAAGTGGTGCGGGTGTGATAATTGAAAGCAACCAAGGAACTCAACTTGAGCTCTCCCTTAAATTCAGATTCCCGGCCTCAATCAACCAGGCAGAATACGAAGCACTATTAGCTGGTCTGAAGCTGGCTAGGGAGGTTGGAGCTCGGAAACTCAACATCTACAGTGACTCACAAGTCATCACCTCACAAATAACAGGAAGCTACCAAGCCAAGGATCCGACCATGAAAAAATATTTGGATAAAACCAAAAAACAGCTCAGACAACTAGGGGAATATAGAATCCACCACATACCTCGTGAGCAAAATGCCCGAGCTGACGCCCTTTCAAAATTAGCCAGCACCAAACCAGGGGGCAACAATAGAAGCCTCATCCAGGAGGTATTACAAAACCCGTCAATAGTGGAAGAAGAAAGAATCCTAGCCATAATAAGTCGGGATCAAGGATGGATGACCCCCATAATAAACTACCTCAAAACAGAAGAACTCCCTATAGATGAAAAGGAGGCAAAGAGGTTGAAAAGGAAGGCACAGTACTACACTATCATAAACAACACGCTGTACAAAAGAGGGATATCAACACCTTTACTAAAATGCATACCAACTTCCAACACAAAGGAAATCTTGGAGGAAGTACACAACGGCATTTGTGGTAATCATCTCGGAGCGCAAGCTCTCACCAAAAAGATACTCCGGGCGGGATTCTATTGGCCACCTCTACAAAAAGAGGCTACAGAATTTGTAAGGACATGTCCACCATGCCAGAAGCATGCCAACTTTCACATTGCCCCACCAGAAAAGCTCATCAGCGTGACCTCACCCTGGCCATTTGCGAAATGGGGACTCGACCTTCTCGGACCCTTCCCACAGGGATCGGGACAAGTAAAATTCCTCATAGTAGGAGTAGACTATTTCACAAAATGGATCGAGGCAGAACATCTGGCCAACGCCACCGCCCAAAGAAGTCAAAAATTCCTATATAGGAACATTATTACGAGGTTCGGGGTACCATACTCCATCACCACGGACAACGGTACCCAATTTACAGAGGCAGGCTTCAGAAAATTGGTGGCCGACTTGAACATAAAACACCAGTTCACCTCCGTCGAACATCCCCAAGCCAATGGACAAGCCGAAGTGACCAACAAAGTCATATTGGCCGGACTAAAGCGGAGGCTACAAGAAGCAAAAGGAGCTTGGGCCGAGGAACTCCCACAAGTCCTATGCGCGTATCGAACAACCCCCCATTCTACTGCAAACGAATCACCATTCCGACTGGCATACAGAGCGGAGGCAATGATTCCAATAGAAATCGAAGAAGGATCTCCCCGAGTAGTCCACTACAATGAACGAGCAAACTCTCAACTTCAGAGAGAAGAGCTCGACTTGTTACCCAAAATCCAAGAAAGAGCTCGAATCAGGGAAGAAGCTCTAAAACGACGAATGGCTTCCAGATAAAGGTAGTGCCGAGAAGTTTTGCAGAGAATGATCTCATCCTAATCAGAAATGACATTGGAACAGCTCGACCCGGAGAAGGAAAGCTGGTAGCAAACTGGAAAGGACCCTACCGAGTCATTAAAGTACTGGGGAAGGGCTACTACAGACTGTCCGAGCTTGATGGACGAGAGCTTCATCGATCATGGCACGCCTGCAACCTAAGAAGGTACTACAGTTAGAAAAGGTAAAGGATCTCACTAAATGGATGCGCTCTTTTTCTTGAAAAGGTTTTTTAAATGAGGCACCATGTAGAGACCTAGATCATACCCGACTTAAAGGGACAAGGAAAATCCCACATGTATATATTTGCATTTTTTCTTTGAATAAAGTTTACTTAGATATCCTACAAGATTCCAAGATGCATTAATCTGAAGTATTCATCTTCCGATTATAAAGCAACAGGTCGGCAGAAAGTGAAAAACAAATTCACTATGCGACCACGATAAAGACAATCGTCCGATAAAGGTGAAAACGCGATTCACCCAAAAGACGTTCTAAAGACGCCAACCATATTCTACAAATCGGCAAAGATGAACACAGAATAATGTAAGAAGTTATCGAAAGCAATCCAAAAAAAGAACCTGACGAGGTCTTACGGATAGCTAATATAATAACTTAAAAGACTGGCCGACATTCAGAAGTCAGACCAAGTCAACCCAAGTTATAAGTAAACCCTGGAAAGTGGTCTGGCCAACCCTATTAAAGAGGATTACTTTAACTTAGAAGGGCCTGACATAACAAAGTCAGTCCCAAACTTAAAAGTTATATAAGTAGTCCCTGAAAGAGATCTGATAAAGGTCCAAGAAAGAGAACTACAAAAAATAACTTAAAGGAGACCGATATAACCAAGTCGGACTCGTACCATTTAAAAAGTTATACAAGTAGTCCCTGAAAGAGATTTGATAAAGATTCAAGAAAGAGGATTACGCTATAACTTAAAGGAGACCGACATAACCAAGTCGGACTCCTACCATTAAAAAAGTTATACAAGTAGTCCCTGAAAGAGATCTGATAAAGATCCAAGAAAGAGGATTACGCTATAACTTAAAGGAGACCGACATAACGAAGTCGGACTCCTGCTACTAAAAAGTTATAAAAGTAATCCCGTAAGAAGAGACCGGATAAAGGTCCAAGAACGATGATTACAAAAATAACTTAGAAGGGGACCAACATAAAGAAATCGGTTACGAGGCACTAAAAATACAGACAAGAGCAAGGAAACCGAGAAACAAGCTGGACCCCCCCCCCCCACATACACGGCCTCAAAAGGATCCAAGCTACAAGCAACAAAGCACGAAAGCAACCTAAAAGGGGCCAGACAGTAAAATTCCAACAGATATCATGCATAATACGATAAAGCTTCAAGGGGTCACCAAAAGCCAAACTCAGAAAGCTACTTTTGTTTTTGTAAAAGTTGCCAAGCAGGCAACTGAAAAGTGTCAGTAATCAAACAAAATAATAAACAGTTCAAAAAACCCACAAAACGGGCCATATACACAAATATCCAAGAAAAAAGATCAACTAAGATCAGAAGTCTTCCCAGCAGCATCAGTATGGGGAGAAGGAGGACGAGTCTGCAGGGGCACAGCATCTACAGTTCCATCATCCCGGTTCAGGACCTGGCAGTCCGGATCAGATGGAACAAGAGGAACAGAGGAGGTCGACACCTTAAGAGAAGGCACTGGAGGAGGATCAGTCTCATCATCATCCTGGTCATCAGGGACAATCTTACCATCTCTCACAACATTGTCCAAACTGATGAGAGTCAAGTTGGCATCAGGAGCTACAACTCGGAACTGCTCCATCAGATTCTCGGAGGCAGCAGTTACGCTACCCACAAGGTGACCCTGAAGCTCACCATAATTAACCCGAGCTGTTTCCAAATCCTCCCGAAGACCCATCAATTCCCTATAAGCCAAGACATAGCTATCCTTATGTTTCAAAGCCATGTCTTCGGCCAGCTTCAGAGAAGCAGCAAGGGCAATAGAGCTGGCCTTCTCACCCTCCAGTTCCTTCTCCACCTTGGCCAACTTCACCTCCAACTCCTCCTTCAGACCCTTGATTCAATCAAATTCTGACTTGGCCTCCTCCATAAAAGATTTGGTAGCATGAACCGGAATCCCCTGAATTGTTCGAAAAATAGCCGCACCCATATGGGCCATCTTCACACTATTTTGGGTAATAAAATACAAATGCTTTAGAAGAGACACGTCGTCCATGGAAAGCCCACCATAGGGGGTAATTTGCTGGTCAACAAACTCAATGGCATCAAAGTCCAGGGCATCCAAGTTAAAAGACTCGGATGTTTTTTGCTTCTTGCTAGGAGGGGCACCAGGAGCTGCTGTAGAAGATTGTGGAGGATCAACCAGACGAACCCGAGGAATAGGAATTACTTTCCTCGGCCCGGGAGAACTCGGAATAGGAGGTTTAACTGGAGTTTGGGAAGACCCCTCGCCGACCACTTTGGCCGAAATGTTTAAAGCAGCAGTTGCCTTCTTCGCCTTCTTGAAGGCCTTCATGGAGTCATTGTTCTTAGACATCTCTGCAAACACAAAAACAACCACAACAAAGAGTTACAAAAGAGGAACAAAAAAGGAAATAAATATAGAGGCAAGTCGGACCAATAGACAAACAAATACCCAAAGCAGGCCGAACCAAGGACGGATCACTCAGAAATCTCTTCGTATCCAGATGGGGAGGCTTCCTCCACAAATCTTCAAGAACAACTACAAAAGCCCGCTCAACCTCACTAAGCATTTCCCATGTGTAACATGGCACTCTTACATTCTTTTGCCACACTAGAGGAAAAGCAGGCTCGTCATTTTCATCAAGAAAAAAGGGGCGGGCCCCCTCAATAGCTCGAACTTTAAAAAGTAGTTCTTGAAGTCCTTAAAGGACTCATCATACATTGCAAACACTTTATGGCCCTGGGCGGACCGGAAAGAAACCCAAGAAGCTTTCTTTTTTGAAGAACCGCCAGGCTTGGCAGAAATAAACAAGTAAAGAAAAAGAGTCTGGGAAGGTGTTACATCTAGTTCACTACAGAGAAGTTGGAAAATTTTAATAAAACCCCAGGAATTGGGGTGAAGCTGGGATGGAGCAATGTTACACGACCACAATAGATTAGTCTCAAAAGCAGTAGAAGGAAAAGAAACGTTCAACTGACTAAAAAAGTATTCATAAGCATAAAAGAAGGGGCGTTCTCCCTCAAAAGAAGTCGGAAAGCACACTCTCTCGTCAGAATCAGGGGCAACAAGCTCGTAATCCTCCTCACGGGCAATTTTACCACAAATCCTATGGCGCTTCCTCAGCTCTGTGCAAAATTCAGCATCCACAACAGAAACACACAACAAAACAAGGGAGTCCAGCCAATCAGACATCCCCTCGGGAACTCTGGAAGACATCTCTACAATGTTATTGCGAGAAGACATGAGGCCAACTAATCCTACAAAGTAAGAAAAGAAGATAAGGGTTACTACAAACATCTCGGACAAAGGGAGAAAACAACTCGGTCAGTAGATGAAACAGCGAAAAGGAAAACCCCAGGACTCAAACCAAAAGTCCTGGGGCATCCTTTGGAGGCAGTAACAAAGCAAGGTTTCCAGAAATACTCTACAGCTCACATCCTAGCATTTCTCAAAAAGGATTCAAAACAACAAACGCTTTTCACCAAAGAAAAACACAGCAAATCATTACAAGCCTGCCAAGCAATCCCAAACATCAAACACGCCAAGCAGAGACCATTAAAAGATGCAACCTTTTTTCAAAGATCAGGCAAAAAGCAAACCTCCAAAAGCAGGGAACAGATGCAGATTCTCTGTCGGAAGCAACAAAACCCTAGAAAAGCCTCGATGAAAATGCCAAAAAGAGCATGAAAGAAAGCAAAACACGTTTACAGCAAAGGAAACAAAAGCAGAGATCACAAAAAGGTTCAAAGCTTTCAAACATGCAAAAATAGAACTTCACCAAAAAACTAAAGACGAAGCTACGAAAGAAGCAAGAAAGCTAGTACCAACCTGGAAAGGGCAGCGAGCTTCAAAGAAACTGAAAATGGAAATCTGGGAACACCTTCTCACAAAGAAACGCGAACAAAGAGCAATGTCGCAGGGAGAAACCTGAAACTCCAGGCGAAAACAGAAGCTCCAGAAACACCAAACGATGCCGCAAACACAGAAAAAAGGAGAAGCGTGAAACAAAAAAATAGAAGAGCGGAGAGAACGGAGAAGAGAAGTTATGAAAAGGGCAAAAGAAGAGAAACCATTTCTGGGCTTTCAAAAATCAAAATAAAGAGCCAAAGGAAACGGGACAATTAATGCTAAAATTAAGGAAAGCATTAAACCCTCGCACGTTCCCAAAACGCCGATATAAAAGTGCGCGCCTTTAGAGGAAACGTTCTACATTCAAAAGCTGCTGCAAAGGAATCGACAAAATGCTTGAGTTCGGCTTCACCAAAGAAGGACCGAAGTCAAGGACTCGGCCTCAAAAAGAGAAGACCGAGCTCAAGCAGGGGCACTGTTCATACCCTGGGTCGAGCTGTCCGACCCGGGATGTTCTACAGGCAAAGCGACCGACCTCTTCAGGTCAGGACAACCCGACCTCTTCTCAAAGAACTCGGCCAAGTCACAGGAAAGCCCAAACAAAGGGCCCAAATAGAGGAACACGCCCCAAATCCTAAGGCGGCCCAAGCCTACAGAGAGAAGGGCGGTTCCCTTAAAGATAAGATGTCCTCACTTAAAGATAAGATAAGATAAGATAACTAACTTATCTTATCCACAGAAGGCCACATCTCACCATTATAAATACACTGGAGCACCCAGGTATAACTCATACTCTGATTCTACTCAATACCTGCTTAATACCCTTGCTAACTTAAGCATCGGAGTCCCTTGCAGGTACCCCCCACCCTCCGGGGACGAAGGATCAGCACCACCACCAAGTCCAACAAGTCGGACACACCAGCTCCGGTCGATACCCACCTGCCGGACACATCGGTTCTGACCAACACAGACAATCTCATCCAAGATCGACCTACAGTTTCAGGTAACTGATGAGCGGATAATTTGTACGCTTTTTGGCATTGTTTTTAGTATGTTTTTGGTATGATTTAGTTAGTTTTTAGTATATTTTTATTAGTTTTTAGTTAAAATTCACTTTTCTGGACTTTACTATGAGTTTGTGTATTTTTCTGTGATTTCAGGTATTTTCTGGCTAAAATTGAGGGATCTGAGCAAAAATCTGATTCAGAGACTGAAAAGGACTGCAGATGCTGTTGGATTCTGACCTTCCTGCACTCGAAGTGGATTTTCTGGAGCTACAGAAGCCCAATCAGCCCGCTCTCAAAGGCGTTAGAAAGTAGACATCCTGGGCTTTCCAGCAATATATGATAGTCCATACTTTGCCCAAGATTTGATGGTCCAAACCGGCGTTCAAAGTCACCTTCAGAATTCCCAGCGTTAAACGCCGGAACTGGCACCAAAGTGGGAGTTAAACGCCCAAACTGGCACAAAAGCTGGCGTTTAACTCCAAGAGAAGTCTCTACACGAAAATGCTTCAATGCTCAGCCCATGCACACACCAAGTGGGCCCGGAAGTGGATTTTTATGTCTTTTACTCATCTTTGTAATTCTTAAGCTACTAGTTCCCTATAAATAGGACCCTTTACTATTGTATTTTTCATCTTTGGACATCTAGTTCTTAGATCAGATCTTGGTTCTTCTGGTTCCCTCTCTGGGACCGAAGCCAATGATCACTATTGTTCTTATGTATTTTCAACGGTGGAGTTTCTACACACCATAGATTAAGGTGTGGAGCTCTGCTGTACCTCGAGTATTAATGCAATTACTATTGTTCTTCTATTCAATTCCGCTTGTTCTTGTTCCAAGATATCACTTGTTCTTCAACTTGATGAATGTGATGATCCGTGACACTCATCATCATTCTCACCTATGAACGTGTGACTGACAACCACCTCCGTTCTACCTTAGATTGGGTGAATATCTCTTGGATTCCTGATACACGATGCATGGTTGATCGCCTGACAACCGAGCGCTCGCCTGACAAACGAGCCAGCCATTCCGTGAGATCAGAGTCTTCGTGGTATAGGCTAGAATTGATGGCGGCGTTCAAGAGAATCCAGAAGGTCTAAACCTTGTCTGTGGTATTCTGAGTAGGATTCAATGATTGAATGACTGTGACGAGCTTCAAACTCCTGAGGGCGGGGCGTTAGTGACAGACGCAAAAGAATCATTGGATTCTATTCCGGCCTGATTGAGAACCGACAGATGGATAGCCGTGCCGTGACAGGGTGCGTTGAACATTTCCACTGAGAGGATGGGAGGTAGCCACTGACAACGGTGAAACCCTTGCATAAGCTTGCCATGGAAAGGAGTAAGAAGGATTGGATGAAGACAGTAGGAAAGCAGAGAGACGGAAGGGACAAAGCATCTTCATACGCTTATCTGAAGTTCTCACCAATGGAATACATAAGTATCTCTATCTTTATCTTTATGTTTTATTCATATATCATCCATAACCATTTGAGTCTGCCTGACTAAGATTTACAAGGTGACCATAGCTTGCTTCATACCAACAATCTCCGTGGGATAGACCCTTACTCGCGTAAGGTTTATTACTTGGACGACCCAGTGCACTTGCTGGTTAGTTGTGCGAAGTTGTGTTTATGCCATGGTATTGAGCACCAAGTCTTTGGGGCCATTACTAGGGATTATTTGAGTTGTGAAAAGTAGTGATCACAATTTCGTGCACCAAGTTTTTGGCGCCATTGCCGGGGATTGTTTCGAGTATGGACAACTGACGGTTCATCTTGTTGCTTAGATTAGGTATTTTTCAGAGTTCTTAAGAATGAATTCTAGTGTTTCAAGGTGATGATCTTATCATCACCAAAGCTGATTGATTCTCATCAATTTAGCTCTTGAATGCAATGTCCTGCTGAAGCTTGGCTATCCATGTCTAATTCCTTTAGACTGAAGCTTTAGACTAGCATTGCAATGATTCCTGGAATTCTCATTAAGAATTTTGATACCTTTATTTTCTTTTCCACTTAATTTTCGAAAAAATCCAAAAAAATTACAAAATCATAAAAACCAAAAATATTTTATGTTTCTTGTTTGAGTCTAGTGTCTAATTTTATGTTTGGTGTCTTGCATGCATTGTTTATTTGATCTTGGTTCTATTTTCAAGTCAATAATACAGGGAACTGAAGATTCAGTACATGCAGCAGAGGAATTATACAAAAAAAGCTGGGCGTTCAAAACGCCCAGTGAAGAAGGAAAAACTGGCGTTTAAACGCCAGCCAGGGTGCCTGGCTGGGCGTTTAACGCCCAAAAGGGTAGAGCTTTGGGCGTTAAACGCCAGAATGTGCACCATTCTGGGCGTTTAACGCCAGGATGGCACCAGAGGGAAGATTCTGTTTTCAATTCAGATTTTTTTTCAAGTTTTCAAAGTTTTTCAAAATCAAATCTTTTTCAAATCATATCTTTTCAATCAAATCTTTTTCAAAATCAATTTCTTTCCTTTTTCAAAGATACTTGCTAACAATTAATGATTTGATTCAACATTTCAAGTATGTTGCCTTTTCTGTTGAGAAAGGTCTAATGTTTGAATCATATCTTTTCTTGTTAGCCAAGTCATTAATTTTTTTTAAAATCAAATCTTTTTAAATTGTTTTTCAAATCATAACTTCTCAATCATATCTTTTTAATCACATCTTTTTCAAAATAGTTTTTAATCATATCTTTTTGATTTCTAATTTCAAAATCTTTTTCAAAAATTACTTGATTTCTTTCCCACTCTTGATTTTCGAAAATCAATTAAAGTTTTTAAAAATGTTTTTAAAATCTTTTTAATTTAGTTTTTGAAATTTCTTCCCCTCTTCTTACATCCTTCTATTTATGGAGTACCACTCCTCTTCAATGCACAATTCGAACTCTATCTGACTAAGTTCGAATTCTTCTACCTCTTCCTTCTAATTTTCTTTTCCTCTGACACCTCAAGGAATCTCTATACTGTGACATAGAGGATTCCATATTTTCTTGTTCTCTTCTCTTTCATATGAGCAGGAACAAAGACAAAGGCATTCTTGTTGAAGCTGACCCTGAACCCAAAAGGACCTTGAAGCGAAAGCTAAGAGAAGCTAAGGCACAACTCTCTGTAGAGGACCTAACAGAAATCTTCAAAGAAGAAGAAACCATGGCAGCCGAAAACAACAACAATGCCAACAATGCAAGGAAGGTGCTGGGTGACTTTACTGCACCTACTCCCGACTTCTATGGGAGAAGCATCTCTATCCCTGCCATTGGAGCAAACAACTTTGAGCTTAAGCCTCAATTAGTTTCTCTAATGCAACAGAATTGCAAGTTCCATGGACTTCCATTGGAAGATCCTCATCAGTTCTTAGCTGAATTCTTGCAAATCTGTGACACTGTCAAGACCAATGGGGTTGACCCTGAGGTCTACAGACTTATGCTATTCCCTTTTGCTGTAAGAGACAGAGCTAGGACATGGTTGGACTCACAACCTAAAGAAAGCCTGAACTCTTGGGAAAAGCTAGTCAATGCCTTCTTGGCAAAGTTCTTTCCACCTCAAAAATTGAGTAAGCTTAGAGTGGAAGTCCAAACCTTCAGACAGAAGGAAGGTGAATCCCTCTATGAAGCTTGGGAAAGATACAAACAATTAATCAGAAAATGTCCTTCTGACATGCTTTCTGAATGGAGCATCATAGGTATTTTCTATGATGGTCTCTCTGAACTATCCAAGATGTCTTTGGATAGCTCTGCTGGAGGATCTCTTCATCTGAAGATGACGCCTATAGAAGCTCAAGAGCTCATTGAAATGGTTGCAAATAACCAATTCATGTATACTTCTGAAAGGAATCCTATGAACAATGGGACAAGTCAGAAGAAAGGAGTTCTTGAGATTGATACTCTGAATGCCATACTGGCTCAGAATAAGATATTGACTCAGCAAGTCAATTTGATTTCTCAAAGTCTGTTTGGAATGCAAGCTGCACCAGGCAGTACTAAGGATGCTTCATATGAAGAAGAAGCTTATGATCCTGAGAACCCTTCAATGGAAGAGGTGAATTACATAGGAGAACCCTATGGAAACACCTATAATTCTTCATGGAGAAATCATCCAAATTTCTCATGGAAGGATCAAGAGAGACCTCAACAAGGTTTCAATAACAATAATGGTGGAAGAAACAGGTTTAGCAATGGTAAGCCTTTTCCATCATCTTCTCAGCAACGGACAGAGAATTCTAAGCAGAGCCACTCTGACTTAGCAACCATGGTCTCTGATCTAATCAAAACTACTCAAAGTTTCATGACTGAAATAAGGTCCTCCATTAGGAATTTGGAGGCACAAGTGGGACAGCTGAGCAAGAAAGTTACTGAACTCCCTCCTAGTACTCTTCCAAGCAATACAGAAGAAAATCCAAAAGGAGAGTGCAAGGCCATCAACATGGCCGAACGTGAAGAAGATGAAGAGGCAGTGAACGCCACTGAGGAAGACCTCAATGGGCGTGCACTGGCCTCCACTGAGTTCCCCAATGAGGAAACCATGGGAATCTGAGGCTCAAAATGAGACCATAGAGATTCCATTAGACTTACTTCTGCCATTCATGAGCTCTGATGAGTATTCTTCCTCTGAAGAGGATGAGTATGTCAGTCAAGAGCAAGTTGCTAAATACCTTGGAGCAATCATGAAGCTAAATGACAAGTTATTTTGGTAATGAGACTTGGGAGAATGAACCTCCTTTGCTCACCAAAGAACTGGATGACTTGTCTAGGCAGAAACTACCTCAAAAGAGACAAGATCCTGGGAAGTTTTCAATACCTTGTACCATAGGCACCATGACCTTCAAGAAGGCTCTGTGTAACCTAGGGTCAAGTGTAAACCTCATGCCTCTCTCTGTAATGGAGAAGCTAGGGATCTCTGAGGTACAAGCTGCAAGAATCTCACTAGAGATGGCAGACAATTCAAAGAAACAAGCCTATGGACTTGTAGAGAATGTTCTGGTAAAAGTTGAAGACCATTACATCCCTACTGATTTCAAAGTCCTAGAGACTAGGAAGTGCATGGATGAATCCATCATCCTTGGCAGACCCTTCCTAGCCACAGCAAAGGCTGTGATTGATGTTGATAGAGGTGAACCAATCATTCAAGTGAATGAGGAATCCTTTGTGTTTAAGGCTCAAGGATATCCCTCTGTCACCATGGAGAGGAAGCATGAAGAGCTTCTCTCAAAACAGAGTCAAACAGAGCCCCCACAGTCAAACTCTAAGTTTGGTGTTGGGAGGCCACAACCAAACTCTAAGTTTGGTGTTGAACCCCCACATTCAAACTCTAAGTTTGGTGTTGGGAGGTTTCAACATTGCTCTGAGTATCTGTGAGGCTCCATGAGAGCCCTCTGTCAAGCTACTGACATTAAAGAAGCGCTTGTTGGGAGGCAACCCAATGTTATATTTTATCTATTTTCCTTTGTTATTTTATGTTTTCTGTAGGTTGATGATCATGAGAAGTCACAAAATCAATTGAAAAAGCAAAAACAGAATAAAAACAGGAAGAAAAACAGCACACCCTGGAGGAAGATCTTACTGGCGTTTAAACGCCAGTAAGGGTAGCAGTTGGGCGTTTAACGCCCAGTCTGGCACCATTCTGGGCGTTTAACGCCAGAAAGGGGCACCAGACTGGCGTTAAACGCCAGAAAAGGGCAAGAAGCTGGCGTTAAACGCCAGAAATGGGCACCAGCCCGGCGTTTAACGCCAGAATTGGCTCAAAACGCATTTTTGCATGCCATTTGGTGCAGGGATGACTTTTCCTTGACACCTCAGGATCTGTGGACCCCACAGGATCCCCACCAACCCCACCACCCTCTCTCTTCTTCACCCATCACCAATCACCTCAACCACTCTTCCCCAAAAACCCTTCACTTATCAAATCCCATCTTTCTCTTTACCACTCACATCCATCCTTCATAAAACCCCACCTACCTCACCATTCAAAATTCAAACCACTTTCCCTCCCAAACCCACCCATAATGGCCGAACCCTACCCCTCCCCTCACCCCTATATAAACCAATCTTCACTCCTTCATTTTCACATACCCTAAACACTACTTCTTCCCCCTTTGGCCGAACCACACAGCCTCCTCCATCTCCTCCATTTTCTTCTTCTTCTCCTATATTCTTTCTTTTTTTGCTCGAGGACGAGCAAACCTTTTAAGTTTGGTGTGGTAAAAGCGTTCCTTTTGTTTTTCCATAACCATTTATGGCATCTAAGGCCGGAGAAACCTCTAGAAAGTGGAAAGGGAAGGCAAAAGCTTCCACCTCCGAGTCATGGGAGATGGAGAGATTCATCTCAAGGGTGCATCAAGACCACTTCTATGAAGTTGTGGCCTTGAAGAAGGTGATCCCCGAGGTCCCTTTCAAACTCAAAAAGAGTGAATATCCGGAGATCCGACATGAGATTCGAAGAAGAGGTTGGGAAGTTCTCACCAACCCCATTCAACAAGTCGGAATCTTAATGGTTCAAGAGTTCTATGCCAATGCATGGATCACCAAGAGCCATGATCAAGGTGTGAACCCGAACCCAGAGAATTGGCTTACAATGGTTCGGGGGAAATACTTAGATTTTAGTCCGGAAAATGTGAGGTTGGCATTCAACTTGCCCATGATGCAAGGAGATGAACATCCTTACACAAGAAGGGTCAACTTTGATCAAAGGTTGGACCGAGTCCTCACTGACATTTGTGAAGAGGGCGCCTGACGATTGACTTTTTGATGGTTTAGAATTTCTCAAGTAAAACCTCGTTGTAAAGTATAGTTTCCAAACCAAACAATAATCCTTTCGTACAAAAAGTTGTTTGTCACTAGTACAAACCCCTAAATTTATAAACCGAAGTATTGGAACCTCGGGTCGTTCTCCCTAGGAATTACAATAGAGTGTCTTGTTATTGGTTTGAGTTATTTTTGGGGTTTTGATAAGAAGCATGAAAGATAAATGGCAAGAAAGTAAACTAAGGCCTAAAAAGGTCTTGGCAAGGGTTGGTAGTCAAGGATCTCTATCCTAATCACTAACCACAATATGAGAATTGGCAAGGATTAATCCCATTAAATCATCCTTTAACTAGTAGTAAAGGAAAGTCAAATGAGCTATATCAATCCTAGTCCATAAGTCCTAACTCTCCACCAATTCAATTAGTGAGAACTAGAGTCAATGGCTCCCAATCATCAATCACTTGGACATTAGCAACTCAAGAGTTCCTAAGTTACCTTTCCAAGCCAAGAGTATAAAATTCTACTCTAAAATCCAACCAAGCATTTCATCAAACACTTGGAAGGCATAAAAGGAAAGCATAGTAAATTGCAAGAAAAGTAAATCTACACTACTCAATTACAAGGAATTAACAACAACAAATCAAATGAACACAATTATTAAGAAGTACCTTTTATTGAATTGAAAGAGAGTAGAAGAAACAATTCTAGATCTACAACAAAATCTAAGAAAAACATAAAGGAAATTACAACAAAAGAATAGAGGAAGATGAATGTAACAACAAGGAATTGAAGAGTAGAAGTAGAAGAAAGCAAAGATTAAAACCTAGGTCTAAGAACTAATCCTAATCCTAATCCTAATTCTAGAGAGAAGTGAGAGCTTCTCTCTCTAGAAACTAACTTCTAGAACTAATCCTAATGAGTGTAATGTGAACTAATGAGTTGGAATCCCCTTTGCTCTTCAATCCTTGGCTTTAAATAGCATCTTTGGCGCCAAAGTTGGTTGGGATTGGGCCCCACAACCCTCCAGAATTCGTTGGCCACGTTTTCATTAAAAAATCATAAACCAACACCGACGCGTACGCGCACATCACGCGTACGCGTCCATGGGGTAATTCGCAGGTGCGCGCAAGCGCCAGGTGCGCACGCGCGTCCATGGGCGAATTCAACTTCTTTGACTTTTCATGATTTCTCCACTTTGCATGCTTTCCCTCTTCACTCCTTTGATCCATTCCTAGCCCTTTTCAATCTAAAATCACTAACAGACATATCAAGGCATCTAGTGGAATCAAAGGGAGATTAGAACCATCAAATTAAGGGTTGAAAAGCATGTTTTCACATCTAAGCACAAATGAGGAGACAATCATAAAACCATGCTATTTCAATGGATAAATGAGGGTAAAAGGTATTAAAATCTCTTAGAATCAATGCAAGACAAACCGTCAAAATGGGGTTTGTCAGCGCCCAATGGAAGAGAGATTCAAGAGGGAAGCCGGTTCAATTAAGAAGGCATGACCTCAAACCCGTGGCTAGAGGATGATTGGAGTTTATCCAACGCTCAATCTTTCCCACCAGCAACCGGTCTGAAGTTACTCTAGACCGGGCCATCATGATCCATAGCATCATGATTGGAGAAGAAGTAGAAGTTCATGAGGTTATAGCCCAAGAACTCTATAAGGTGGCGGACAAGTCCTCTACCTTAGCAAGGTTAGCCTTTCCTCATCTCATTTGTCACCTCTGTTATTCAGTAGGAGTTGACATAGAAGGAGACATCCTCATTGATGAGGACAAGCCCATCACTAAGAAAAGGATGGAGCAAACAAGAGACCCCTCTCATCATGAGATCCCTGAGATGCCTCAAGGGATGCACTTTCCTCCACAAGACTATTGGGAGCAAATCAACACCTCCCTAGGAGAATTGAGTTCCAACATGGGACAACTAAGGGTGGAGCACCAAGAACATTCCATCCTTCTCCATGAAATTAGAGAAGATCAAAGAATCATGAGAGAGGAGCAACAAAGACAAGGAAGAGACATTGAGGAGCTCAAGCACTCCATAAGATCTTCAAGAGGAAGAACAAGCCGCCATCACTGAGGTGGACCCGTTCTTTAATCTCCTTGTTCTTTATTTTCTTGTTTTTCGAATTTTCATGCTTATGTTTATCCATGTTTGTGTCTTATGATCATTAGTGTCTTAGTGTCTATGCCTTAAAGTTATGAATGTCCTATGAATCCATCACCTTTCTTAAATAAACAATGTTCTTAATTGAAAAAGAGAAGAATTGCATGAATTTTGAATTTTATAACAGATTAATTATTTTGATGTGGTGGCAACACTTTTGTTTTCTGAATGTATGCTTAAACAGTGCATATGTCTTTTGAATTTGTGGTTCATGAATGTTGGCTCTTGAAAGGATGATGAAAAAGGAGACATGTTACTGAGGATCTGAAAAATCATAAAAATGATTCTTGAAGCAAGAAAAAGCAGTGAATACAAAAAAAAAAGAAGGAAAAAAACGAAAAAAAAAGAAAGAGAAAAAGAAAGAAATAAAGTTGTGATCCAAGGCAAAAAGAGTGTGCTTAAGAACCCTGGACACCTCTAACTGGGGACTCTAGCAAAGCTGAGTCACAATCTGAAAAGGTTCACCCAGTTATGTGTCTGTGGCATGTATGTATCCGGTGGTAATACTGGAAGACAGAGTGCTTTGGGCCACGGCCAAGACTCATAAAGTAGCTGTGTTCAAGAATCATCATACTTAACTAGGAGAATCAATAACACTATCTGGATTCTGAGTTCCTAAAGAAGCCAATCATTCTGAATTTCAAAGGATAAAGTGAGATGCCAAAACTGTTCAGAGGCAAAAAGCTAAAAGCCCCGCTCATCTAATTAATACTGATCTTCATAGATGTTTTTGGAGTTCATTGCATATTCTCTTCTTTTTATCTTATTTGATTTTCAGTTGCTTGGGGACAAGCAACAATTTAAGTTTGGTGTTGTGATGAGCGGATAATTTGTACGCTTTTTGGCATTGTTTTTAGTATGTTTTTGGTATGATTTAGTTAGTTTTTAGTATATTTTTATTAGTTTTTAGTTAAAATTCACTTTTCTGGACTTTACTATGAGTTTGTGTGTTTTTCTGTCATTTCAGGTATTTTCTGGCTGAAATTGAGGGACCTGAGCAAAAATCTGATTCAGAGACTGAAAAGGACTGCAGATGCTGTTGGATTTGATGTCTTGGAATCTTGGTAGCTATCTTTAGTCTTATGCTATCATAGATCATGGGGCTGGCCTCACGGCCATGCCTAGACCTTGTTCTTATGTATTTTCAACGGTGGAGTTTCTACACACCATAGATTAAGGTGTGGAGCTCTGCTGTACCTCAAGTATTAATGCAATTACTATTGTTCTTCTATTCAATTCCGCTTGTTCTTGTTCCAAGATATCACTTGTTCTTCAACTTGATGAATGTGATAATCCGTGACACTCATCATCATTCTCACCTATGAACGTGTGACTGACAACCACCTCCGTTCTACCTTAGATTAGGTGAATATCTCTTGGATTCCTGATACACAACGCATGGTTGATCGCCTGACAACCGAGCCAGCCATTCCGTGAGATCAGAGTCTTCGTGATATAGGCTAGAACTAATGGCGGCATTCAAGAGAATCCGGAAGGTCTAAACCTTGTCTGTGGTATTCTGAGTAGGATTCAATGATTGAATGACTGTGACATGCTTTAAACTCGCGATTGTGGGGCGTTAGTGACAGACGCAAAAGAATCACTGGATTCTATTCCGACATGATCGAGAACCGACAGCTGAATAGCCGTGCTGTGACAGGGTGCGTTGAACATTTCCACTGAGAGGATGGGAGGTAGCCACTGACAACGGTGAAACCCTTGCATAATGCTTGCCATGGAAAGGAGTAAGAAGGATTGGATGAAGACAGTAGGAAAGCAGAGAGACGGAAGGGACAAAGCATCTCCATTCGCTTATCTGATATTCTCACCAATGGAATACATAAGTATCTCTATCTTTATCTTTATGTTTTAATCATATATCATCCATAACCATTTGAGTCTGCCTGACTGAGATTTACAAGGTGACCATAGCTTGCTTCATACCAACAATCTCCGTGGGATCGACCCTTACTCGCGTAAGGTTTATTACTTGGACGACCCAATGCACTTGCTGGTTAGTTGTGCGAAGTTGTGTTTATGCCATGGTATTGAGCACCAAGTCTTTGGGGCCATTACTAGGGATTATTTGAGTTGTGAAAAGTAGTGATCACAATTTCGTGCACCAGGGAGCTGGCGCTGAACGCCAGAAACAAGCATGGAACTGGCGTTCAACGCCAGAAACATGCTGGAAATGGGCGTTGAACGCCTAAAACAAGCATGAAGCTGGCGTTTAACGCCAGAAACAAGCATCAATCTGGCGTTGAACGCCAGGATTTCATGTAGAGGGCATTTTACATGCCTCTTTGGTGCAGGGATGCTAATCCTTGACACCTCAGGATCTGTGGACCCCACAGGATCCCCACCTACCTCAACTCACCTTCTCTCTCTTTTTCACACAATCCAATAAACACTCTTCCCCAAAACCCTTCGCCATTCACCTCAATCTCTCTTTCCCATCACCTCTTCACCACTCACATCCATTCACTCTTCCCCATAAACCCCACCTACCTTCAAAATTCAAAATCTCTTTCCCACTCAAACCCACCCCAAATGGCCGAAACTACTCCCTCTCCCTTCACTATATAAACACCTCTATCCCTCTTAATTTTCACACACCACAACCCTCTCTTCTTCACCTTGGCTGAAACTAAACACTTCTCCCTTTCCTCCATATTTTCTTTTTTTTCTTTTTCTTCTTTCTTCTCTTGCTCGAGGGCGAGCAATATTCTAAGTTTGGTGTGGTAAAAGCATAGCTTTTTTTTTTGTTTTTCCATAACCATTGATGGCACCTAAGGCCGGAGAAACCTCTAGAAAAGGGAAAGGGAAGACAAAAGCTTCCACCTCTGAGTCATGGGAGATGGAGAGATTCATCTCCAAAGCCCATCAAGACCACTTCTATGATGTTGTGGCTAAGAAGAAGGTGATCCCCGAGGTCCCTTTCAAACTTAAGAAAAATGTGTACCCGGAGATCCGACATGAGATCCAAAGAAGAGGTTGGGAAGTTCTGACCAACCCCATTCAACAAGTCAGAATCTTAATGGTTCAAGAGTTCTATGCCAATGCATAGATCACTAGGAACCATGATCAAAGTGTGAACCCGAATCCAAAGAATTATCTTACAATGGTTCGGGGGAAATGCTTAGATTTTAGTCTGGAAAATGTGAGGGTTGCATTCAACTTGCCCATGATGCAAGGAGATGCACACCCCTACACTAGAAGGGTCAACTATGATCAAAGGTTGGACCAAGTCCTTTTGGACATATGTGTGAAAGGAGCTCAATGGAAAAAAGACTCCAAAGGCAAGCCGGTTCAATTAAGAAGACTAGACCTCAAGCCTGTGGCTAGAGGTGGTTGGAATTCATCTAACGCTCCATCATCCCCATTAGCAACCGATCCGAAGTTACTGTGGATCGGGCCATCATGATTCATAGCATCATGAATGGAGAGGAAGTAGAAATTCATGAAGTCATCTCCCTTGAATTCTACAAAATAGCCGAAAAGTCCTCCACCATGGCAAGGCTAGCTTTTCCTCATCTTATTTGCCATCTATGTTACTCAGATGGAGTTATCATAAAAGGAGACATTCTTATTGAAGAGGATAAGCCCATCACTAAGAAGAGGATAGAGCAAACAAGAGAGCCCACTCATGGATCCCAAGAGACGCCTGAGGAAGCTCATCACCAAGAAATCCCGGAGATGCCTCAAGGGATGCACTTTCCTCCCAACAATTATTGGGAACAACTCAACACTTATCTAGAAGATTTGAGTTACAATATGGATCAATTAAGGGTGGAACATCAAGAGCACTCTATCATTCTCCATGAAATTAGAGAAGATCAAAGAGCAATGAGGGAGGAGCAACAAAGTCAAAGAAGAGACATAGAAGAGCTCAAGGACATCATTGGTTCTTCAAGAAGAAAGCGCCACCATCACTAAGGTGAACTAATTCCTTGTTCTTATTTCTCTATTATTTTTTTCGGTTTTTATGATATATATTTGTTTATGTTTTGTGTCTCTACTTCATGATCATTAGTATGTAGTGATACGTAAAAATGAGATTTCACGTACAACCGGCAAGTATACCGGGTCGTATCAAGTAATAAAACTCACAAAGAGTGAGGTCGATCCCACGGAGATTGGAAGATTAAGCAACTTTAGTTAATGGTAAATTTAGTCAAGCAAACATAGTTTTGATTTCATGAGCATTTTGATTTTTGAACATAATTGCTAGAATGTAAATGACACAAAATGTAAAGAGCTAGAATAGAGAAATAAAATGGAAGTAAATGACGGAAACTTAAAGTGCAAGAAACTTAAATGACATCAAAGATAAATTGCAAGGAATTAAAGTGCTGAATTCTAAAGAGCATAAGAGTGAGAAATAAGAAACAGAATGTAAATGACAAGAATAATAAATTGCAAGAATGTAGAAGGGAATTGGGTAATGGGTTTTCAAACACTAAGAACAAAAGAAATGAGAATTAATGATGGAGAGGATCATTAGGGATCAGAGATGTTAGTTTTCATGAATTGATGTTAGTCAAATCCTTCTCAATCATGGGTATAGATCTATGGCAAGTGGGTGATTGAACCCCAATCTCTTGGTGATTCAATCTCTCTCAACATAACCAATTGCCACTCTCGTGATCTAATTGTTCATGAGAAGAGATGAAGCTCATATATTATCCAGCCACACAATTTCTATAATCTCAACCAAGGAGAGTTACATCTCACATACTAACCAAGGTATATTGATTAAAGAAATCATGAAAGGATGATCTCTAAACTGAATTGTGTGGTTCATTCCTCAAATTCACCACATAATTCATGTAGATTAACCCCTCTCTCGATGGTGGTTGAATCTATGAATAGCAAGAGTTCCCTCTTTAGATCAACCACTAGAATTGAGGAGGAAAGATGGGTTCATCAATCCATTCCAACAAACAGAGCTCCTCCCCCTAATGAAAGTGGGGTTTAGTGAGTCATTGCTCCAAATTCAACAACAATTGCCATAAACAAGAATTAAACTAAGTGTAAAGGAAGAAGAAGAAGAAGAATGAAATGCTTAGAACTTGAAAATGAAGAAGAGAAATTCCAATAGAAAACCAAAGATGAGCTTTCCGGGAGAGTACCCGGAAGTTCTTACAAAGCCAAGTAAAAGTGCTAAAAGTGTATAAAAATTCTAAGTGTCAAAAAGTAATCAAAAGTGTAAAAGTCCCCTACAAGTACATCAATCTCTTCTATTTATACTACTCCTAAAACTCTTCAGAGATCTTCAATTTGGGTTAGCAATGTGGGCTTTCTCATTGTTGAATTCTTGGCTCAATTGGAGGTGTTGCTAGGCTTGGAAAGGAAGGGTTCATTCATCATGATTCTGGCCCATTGGCTTGGCGTTATTGGCACTAACTCCAGGCCAAATGCACGTTGGCAACGTGCAAGACATTTTCCTGGGAGTGAAGTATGAGACTTGGGCGTTGCTAGCCCAAGTTGTTGCCAACAACTTGCTTTTCCTCTTCTTGACTCTATTTTCATGCTAAATGTAGCCCAGAATTTGAGTGTCAACCTTCAGCCTCAATATGGACTATTATACATCATTGGAAAGCTCTTGATGTCTATTTTCTAATGCCACTGGAATCACCTCAATTGGACTTTCCTAGCTCAAGTTATGGTTCCTCAAAGAAGGTAAGGTCAAGCTGCCAAGTTGTTGCCAAAAACGCACCTTCACCTCCAAGTTGGCAACGTGCTCGTGCTTTACTCTCCCAAGGCAGGGACTTGGGGCTGGCGTTGTTGCAAAACACGCACCCTAATATGCACGTTGGCAACGTGCTCGTGTCCCCCCTCCAGGCTCAACTCTAGCCTTCTTAAATTTCACTTCATGTTCTTGTTTTTAGGGCCTAAAGATGACTCTGGTTTGGCTTCAATTTTGTGCTCCACCATAGACTATCATATGGTTGGAAAGCTCTGAATGTTAGCATTCCAACGCAACTGGAAGCACTCAATTTGGATCTCTGTAGCTCAAGATATCTTCCATTGAAGTGGACATGGTCAGGCTGCCAAAATCGCACACGTTTTTGGTAAACACGCCCTTGTTTCCAGCGTTGCCAACGTGCTCAGATTCTGAAGCTCTAAATGAAGCCAACTTTTGAAGCTTCAAATGAATGCCAATCCTATACTATGATATATGGTTGGAAAGCTCTGGATGTCTACTTTCAAATGCCGTTGGAATCACCTCATTTGGAGCTTTGTAGCTCAAGATATACTCCATTGAAGGAGGTAAGGTCAGGCTGTCCAGCTCACCAGCGTTTTTGGCAAACACTCCTTTGTATTTCAGCGTTGGCAACGTGGTTGGTGCCATGTCTTGGCGTTGGTAACTTGGTTGGTGCCATGTCTTGGCGTTGGTAACTTGGTTGGTGCCATGTCTTGGCGTTGGCAACTTGGTTGGTGCCATGTCTTGGCATTGGCAACTTGGATGGTGCCAAAGTTGCTTGGCGTTGCCTTGAATAACGCCCATAGTTCTTGGCGTTGGCAACGCCCTCGAGCTCCACTTCAAGGCTTCATTCTTGTGCTTGGCGTTGCCTTGAATAACGCCCATAGTTCTTGGCGTTGGCAACGCCAGCTCCTTTTCTTCCAGGGCCAAGCTTGATTGTGTGTGGCGTTGGCAACGTGCTCCTAGAGTTGGCAACGCCAACTTTGCTCCCAAGACTGCCAAACTTGCTTGTGTTGTGGCGTTGGCAACGTGGTTCTAGAGTTGGCAACGCCAACTTTGCTTCTCCAGGGCTGCCTGGCGTTGCCAACTTGCTGCTCAAGTTGGCAACTTGCAATGCTTCATTTCCTTGCTCTTGGGGCTTGAGTTTCCCTCTGATTTGAGCTTCCATTCCTCGCCACATTATGGACTATTATATATCGTTGGAAAGCTCTTGATGTCAGCTTCTCAATGCAATTGGAATCATGCCAATTGGATCCTTGTGGTTCAAGATATTCATCCTTGAAGAGGGGAGGTCAAGCTGCCAACTCTGCTGGACACACACTAGCAAGTTGCCAACTTGATTTCCAAGTTGCCAACTTGCTTGTTCTTCCTTTCTCCAATATTTTCTTGCTCCATTGTCTTCTTGCTTCATCACCTAACATAAACCAAAGAACTTTCCTCAAAGTTTTGCCATCTTATGCAATAATTTTCAAGGGAATCATTCACATCAACTTGTATATAAACTCCTTGATTTATTTGCATGAATTATGCCAAATTTCACTTAATTCTTGGTTCATGGATGCATGGAGGAAAACTCACAAAATTGCTCATTTATTTCAAAGAAAGTGGATGAACCTAAGCTAAAACTAACTAAACTAACTAGTTAAAATGGCAAATATGCGAATGCATCACAACACCAAACTTAAACATTGCTTGTCCTCAAGCAAGAAAAGAATCATGCAATAGAGATTGACAATCCAAGGTTAGAAGAATAGCAAGTTAATGTTCATGGCAAGCTAGTTTTCTATGCATGCTACAATCACAAAAGAAATGTAAATGATTGATGCTTCTATCTAGCTCACTTTATGAAATCTTTTTCTTATAATTCTTCCTTGAAATAAGCTTTTGATTTTTCTTATTAGCTTCTCCTTTTGGGTGCTTTGCCCCATGAGTTAATAACAAAGCTACGATTCTAAATGCTTTGTTTTCAAGTATTACCACTTGATACATAAGCACCACAAGCATTTAATTAGAGGACTTCATTAGGCTCATTTTTTCTTTTCTTTTCTTGACTCTCTAATCATTGATGCTCAGAACCTTGAGCTTTGAGGGAGTGCTTTTGCACTTGAGCCTAGCCTTGACTTCTAAGTGTTTTGTTTTCAAGCATTTTACTTGATACATAAACACCACAAGTACATAACAATGAAATTGTCATTGGTACTCAGAGCCTTCAGCTTTCTCATTCTTTCCCTTTTTCTTTTCTTGCCTTAATTGCATTTGCTTCTTCAAGGTTTTCATAATTTTCAAAAGATTTCACAAAATGTCCTAGATGAAAACTTCAATTAAATAAAATCTAATGTACTTGAGCAATAATCAAACATACTAGCCTTCCAATACTTGTATGCACATGCTTAGTTCTTCTTTAATTCCTTGTTTGTTTATGATCATGATGCTTTATTGCTTTTGAATTCACAAAACTCAAGTTGGTAGTCATAATGCCACAGCAGCATATTGCAATTTAGAAATCAAACTATGCCCATTCATATCTCACATGTATACAGAGAAGGTAATAAGACAATCATGCAATTTAAAGTGCTGGAAACAAATGAGAGAAAAAAAGAACTTTACAACCTTGTAATTTATCTTCTCTATTGTTGTCCTTTTCCTCCTTTTCTTTCCCTTCCCACACCAAACTTAGAATGATTGCTTGTCCTCAAGCAACAATTAGAACCGTGGCTATGGGGCTAAGATAGATCATGAATGTCTTACACAATGAAACATTAGTAGCACATGTGTTTCAAGCAAACAAAATTAAAGATAACAATTAAGGCACAAGAGACAGAGACATTTTGATTGCAAACTTAAGAAGGTGAGCACAATACATTGCATAAAAGATAAGTGGCACACCAAACTTAGTGTGACACTTTCACTTGGAATTAATGCAAGTATCCAGTACAGATTAGAAACAAATTTTGTTGCATAGCAACACCAAACTTAGAATGCAATCATATGTCAATTTATTTGAATTAAAGCTAAGCAAATGAAACTGTTGTATGTTAAATACAATCATCAAGCTAAGAATCTATCATGAATAAGGATCTCTTGGTAATGTATTAACAAAAACAGTTAATAAGCAAACTAAATGAAAGCGTTTAAAGATAGAAAAATAACTAAAGCAAGTAGAATGCAAAAGTATTAAATCAAAAGAGAAAACTAAAACTGCAGAGGCATTATGATTATGCAGACAAGTAGTGTTGCTTGAATAAATTGCATAGAAAATAAATGGCACACCAAACTTAGAATCTTGGTGTGTCACTTTCATTTTGATTGATGCAATCATCCAAAAAGATTGAAAACAATTTGTTGCAAGGCAACACCAAACTTAAAATGTAACCATATGCCAATTTATTGAATTTAAATAAAACAAAGAACGAAAACAAAGCAGAGAAGAGAAATTATACCTATGGTTGACATGTTGTTCACTTTCTTCCTCTTCTTCCAGTTTGTTAATAGGAATGACCTTAAGGGGGGAGAAGATTCAGCTAGTGTCCCCTGTCTTGGCCTCTCCTCAGCAAACTTTCTTTTGTTAATGGCTTGATTGAGCTTGCTTGCTGGATCATGGGGAGGATTGCTTGTGGTTAACCCTTTTTTCTTCATGAATGTTGTCCTTGGTAGCTTGGTCACAATCCTCTTCTTGGTGCTTTTGTTAATTGCCTTCACTTCCTTGAATCCAAGTCTTGGTGGTTGTGTGATTGTTGGAGTCTTCTTTTCATCAAAAGCCTTTTGTATTGGTGGTTCCATGAGCCCTTCCTTCATGTGATTTTCTGCTTCACTTGAGTGTGAATTCTCTGGAATGACTTCCTCACGTTCATGCTCCTCCACTCCTTTCTTTACACCCAACATTTGCTTTAATAGCTCTATCATGGAGGAGGTTTGTTGATCTTCCCAACATTTCTTCATCTCCTCTTCATACCTTTCAATCATGGTTTCAAGTGTTGAGGCGTTTTGGTCCAGGGAAGTTTGTGAGAGTTGTGAGTCTTCATGTTCTCTTGTCATCTCAAGTGCAATTTCAGGTTCAACCACCTCTACCTCATTTTTCATTGAAATTTCTCTTGTCACAGAGGCTTCCTCATCTTGCTTTTCCACTTCCTCACCCACAAATTTGTCTTCCTCCGTACTGTTTGATGGTTCTAAGTTCCTCTTTGTTTGCTCTAAGGACCCATTTATCTACACGAGGATGGTTTCTTCCCAAGATGGGGATTTTGTGTAAAATTCCACTAATTTTCTCTGTATTTCAATGCCTTCAAGGTATTCCTCATCTGTTAATTCAAGAGATGAAGGTTGAGAGTAATTTTGGTGACGTGAATGTGTTGTGGCGAAGTTGTGTTGAGGGGTGTGGAATAAGTTGTGTGATTGATGGGATGAATGGTATGGATTTTGGAGGAAACTTTGTGTTGAGGCATACTCAAGTGGTGAAGAATTTTGATATGAAAAATTTGGAGGTGAGGTTGGATGATTAAGAGGTGCTGGCTCATGATGAATGGGATAAGAAACATTGAATTCTCCTTGGTTTGGTCCTTCCCAATCACAATTTGGATAGTTGTCCCATTCATAGGAGTATGAATCATTCTGTGTTCTTGTGAAGCATCCCATTTGGTTTGATTGCTCAAACCCCATCATTCCTTGGTCTTGATTTTCCCAACCACAATTAGTATGGTAACTTGAATCATTTTGTGGTGGTGGAAAATACCCCATGTAACTTTCTTGATCATTATGTGACCTTGGGGCATATCCCATTTGGGTTGATTGCTCATGATCCATCATTTCTTGTTGATATTCCCATCCACCATAAGGATAATGATATGAATCATTTTGTGGTGGTGGTTGGTATCCCATATGATTCTCTTGCTCATCTTGTGTCTCTGAGGCAAATCTCCATGGATTGGAGTGCTCAGAATTTGTATTTTCTTGGTGATATTCCCAACCACCATTAGAATAGTCAATTGGTGATGGTGGGTGATATCCCAGAAAATTTGTTTGATCACAAGATAAGTTGAACTCCATTTGAATTTTGTAACACACCACACCAAATAAAATTGAAATTCATGTCAGAGAGAAGAATTTCTTAGTGAGGCAATAACACAAACACTTAGTGTCAAAAAGAAAACAAAAAATTAAAAGAACTGTACAAAGAAAAAAATGCTTAATCTAAACTACCATTCACTTAATCATTGTCAATCTTTTCCAATCCCCGGCAACGGCGCCAAAAACTTGATACGTAAAAATGAGATTTCACGTACAACCGGCAAGTATACCGGGTCGTATCAAGTAATAAAACTCACAAAGAGTGAGGTCGATCCCACGGAGATTGGAAGATTAAGCAACTTTAGTTAATGGTAAATTTAGTCAAGCAAACATAGTTTTGATTTCATGAGCATTTTGATTTTTGAACATAATTGCAAGAATGTAAATGACACAAAATGTAAAGAGCTAGAATAGAGAAATAAAATGGAAGTAAATGACGGAAACTTAAAGTGCAAGAAACTTAAATGACATCAAAGATAAATTGCAAGGAATTAAAGTGCTGAATTCTAAAGAGCATAAGAGTGAGAAATAAGAAACAGAATGTAAATGACAAGAATAATAAATTGCAAGAATGTAGAAGGGAATTGGGTAATGGGTTTTCAAACACTAAGAACAAAAGAAATGAGAATTAATGATGGAGAGGATCATTAGGGATCAGAGATGTTAGTTTTCATGAATTGATGTTAGTCAAATCCTTCTCAATCATGGGTATAGATCTATGGCAAGTGGGTGATTGAACCCCAATCTCTTGGTGATTCAATCTCTCTCAACATAACCAATTGCCACTCTCGTGATCTAATTGTTCATGAGAAGAGATGAAGCTCATATATTATCCAGCCACACAATTTCTATAATCTCAACCAAGGAGAGTTACATCTCACATACTAACTGTTCATACCCTGACCGAGCTCTCCAAACTCGGTAAAGCTGATAGAAGGCCCGACCTCGACCCAAGGCCCACGTTCGAGGTCGGACCTCGGACAAACAGGCCAAAGAAAGGCCCATCAGAAGGAACTAAGCCCAAAACCTAAAGGCCGAAAGGGCCTGGGAAAGGCGGTTCCGCAAAGATAGAGATGAATCTCCCAAAAGATAAGATAAGATAAGAATATCTTATCCAGGGATGATCGCAGCCAACTACTATAAATACACTGGAGCACCCAGGTATAACTCATACTCTAATTCTACTTGATATCTGCTTGGACCCATGCTAACTTAAGCATCGGAGTGTCATTGCAGGTACAACCCCCCGCCGTTCAGCACAACCAGCTCGGGTCTCAGACCCACCACCTCGGGCCTTGCCGGAAGACCGAGCTGCACGTTTCAGGTAACCCTCGGAACATTGGCGCCGTTGCCGGGGACCTGGAAGTCATCCCTTTACCATGGCGGACGACCCTCCCAACAATAACCACGCTACATCAGAACAAGAAGAGGAAGTTGACACCGGAGAACGGCCGGACAGCCCTCTATCACCACGCACTCCAGGAGGAAACAAACAGAATCGCCCAAAGACATCACCCCCAGACAAAGATCCACAAAATCCCGAAAGAGAAAAAAGTTCGGAGATTCTGGAAACAGTTCGGGCACAACAAAGCCGGCTGAGACAACTCGAAGAGGACGTAAAGAAGCAGAAGGAAACTGAACAGGATCTGAGAAGGGAAGCTCGCAAACGCAGAGAATTGGAAGAAAAACTGCGGAAGATAGAGGCCAACCTAAAAGATCGGACGGAACACGGCACCACTCCCGAAAGCAACCATGATCCCTTCACACAAGAGATCATGAAAGAGAAGGTACCGCGAAACTTCAAACCACCAGATATGGACCTCTACGACGGCACCACCGATCCAAGTCATCACCTCAGCAATTTCAGAAGCAGAATGTACTTAGTCGACGCCTCCGACGCGATTCGATGCAAAGCCTTCCCCACCACTCTCACTAAGTCAGCCATGAAGTGGTTCGACAACCTGCCACCAGGATCAATCTCCAGCTTTGAAGACCTGACCAAAAAATTCTTAACAAGGTTCTCTATTCAAAAGGACAAGGCAAAACATGCCCCCAGCCTACTCGAGATCAAACAAGGCAACCGAGAAACTCTCAGAGAGTACATGGAGCGATTCAACAAGGCCTGCCTGGACATACAACACTTGTCCACGGAAGCAGCCATCATGGGACTAGCAAACGGCCTAAAAGAAGGACCGTTTAGCCAATCCCTATCCAAAAGATACCCGACTTCCTTATACGAAGTACAAGAACGGGCAGGAAAGTATATCAACATGGAAGAAACCTCCCAGCTGAGAGACTCTTCCAGGAAGGAGTCAACCTACCCGCCCCGAGATCGAGATCGGGAACAGAAAAAGAAAGAAGAATCCAACTCGGACAAGCCACGAAAATACCACAGCTACACTCCCCTCCGAGTCTCCCTGGTAGACGTCTACAGAGAAGTATGCCACACCGAGAAGATCCCACCACCCAAACCTCTGAAGCACAAGAGAGCAGGAAGAGATCGGTCCGAGTACTGCGAATATCACAGACTCTACGGCCACTCTACTAACGACTGCCACGACTTAAAGAATGTTATAGAAAAGCTAGCCAGAGAGGGAAAACTCGACAGATACATAGCTGAGAAAGGAGAAGAAACCAGAAAGAGAAGACGGGGAGATAACGAAGATCGGGCCGAGCAAACACGAACCCCGCGAACTCCTGAAAGGCACATACACATGATAAACGGAGGTTTCGCAGGGGGAGGGACATCCAAATCCTCACGGAAGAGACACCTCAAAGAAGTCTACCATGTCCGAGAAGACAGCCCCTTACCCGAGTTACCTACTATCTCATTTACCCGAGAAGATGCTCTTGGAATAATACCCGGACACGACGACCCTATGGTGATCACCATCATCCTAGCCAACGCCAACTTACATCGAACCCTGATCGACCAAGGAAGCTCAGCAGATATCCTGTTCAAAGCAGCCTTCGACAAGCTCGGACTCGAAGAAAAAGAGCTAAAAGCCTATCCCACTGACCTGTTTGGACTAGGAGATACCCCGATCCGCCCCTTGGGATACATCTCATTACACACTACCTTTGGAAAAGGCGAGCAAACCAAAACACTAAGCATCGACTACATTGTAGTCGACGTCACTTCAGCATACAATGCCCTCATCGGACGACCAACCCTAAACAGACTAGCGGCTATAGTCTCGACCCCACACCTCTGTATGAAGTTCCCTACCGCAAAGGGAATCGCTACCCTAAAAGGCGACCAAAAACTAGCACGACGATGCTACAACGAAAGCCTGAGCCTAAAAGGGAAAGAGGTCAACACAATAGAACTCGGGCGAGTCCAAGCCCGAGAAGATCTTCGGCCACAACCAGAAGGAGAGACCGAAAAGATCCAGATCGGGAAAACACCCGAGAAAGTAACAAACATAGGGGCAAACCTCGAGGCAGGCCTAAAGGAGGAACTCACAACCCTCTTAAGGGAGAATTCCGACCTCTTCGCCTGGAAAGCCTCCGATATACCAGGCATAAGCCCCGACCTGATGTGCCATAAGCTATCAGTATACCCGGGATCCCGACCTGTCCAACAAAGACGCAGGAAGCTCGGGCCCGAACGCATGCAAGCAATAGAAGAACAAGTGCAAGCACTACTAGATGCAGGGTTCATTAGGGAAGTAAAGTACCCCCTATGGCTCGCAAACGTGGTCCTAGTGAAGAAGCCCAATGGAAAATGGAGGATGTGCGTCGACTACACGGATCTCAACAAAGCCTGCCCCAAAGATCCATATCCACTACCGAACATCGACGCCTTAGTCGATGCCGCTTCGGGCTACAGATACCTCTCCTTCATGGATGCATACTCGGGATACAATCAAATCCCGATGTATGGACCCGACCAAGAAAAGACCTCGTTCATAACCCCAAGGGCAAACTACTGCTACGTAGTAATGCCCTTCGGGCTGAAGAACGCAGGGGCAACCTACCAGAGGCTAATGAACAAAGTGTTCTCAGAACACATCGGGCTACAGCTAGAGGTGTACGTCGACGACATGCTAGTAAAGACACAAGAAGACAGAAACTTGGTCGCCGACCTCAGCAGTATCTTCGACACCCTCCGGAAACACAACATGAGACTTAACCCGACAAAGTGCACCTTCGCCGCAGAAGCCGGGAAGTTCTTAGGCTTCATGCTGACTCAGAGAGGCATCGAAGCAAACCCGGACAAATGCCAAGCAATACTCAATATGAAAAGCCCGACGTGTGTCAAAGAAGTACAACAACTAAATGGGAGACTACCCGCCCTATCAAGATTCTTGGCAGGATCAGCGATAAGATCACTCCCTCTCTACTCACTCCTAAAGAAAGGGAAACCCTTCTCTTGGACCCCGGAATGCGAAAAGGCCTTCCAAGAATTCAAGGAATTCCTCGGGCAGCCACCAATCTTAACCCGACCTCTAAAAGGGGAAGAGCTCGTACTATACCTGTCGGTCGGACATCGGGCAGTTGCCTCGGCACTAATACGAGAAAATGAGGAGGGGCAACACCCCATATACTTCGTAAGCAAAGCACTACAAGGGGCCGAATTAAACTATCAGAAAATAGAGAAATTCGCCTATGCACTAGTGTTCACAGCTCGGAGACTCCGCCCCTACTTTCAAGCCCACACCATCAAAGTCCGGACAAACCAACCCATGAGACACATCCTACAAAAGACAGACATGGCAGGACGAATCCTACAATGGGCGGTGGAATTGTCCGAGTTCGACCTCCACTATGAAGCCCGGACTGCCATAAAATCTCAATACCTAGCCGACTTCGTCGCAGAATACACTGAGACCCCGGGAACCCCACTCTCATGGAATCTGTATGTCGACGGATCCTCAAACAAAACAGGAAGCGGGGCCGGTGTTATACTCGAAAGCGATCAAGGAACACGGATTGAGCTATCCCTAAAATTCGAGTTCCAGGCCTCAAATAACCAAGCCGAATACGAAGCCCTACTAGCGGGACTAAAACTAGCCGAAGAGGTCAGAGCAAAGAGGATCGCGATCTTCAGCGACTCCCAGGTCGTCACATCACAAGTAAATGGAAGCTACCAGGCCAAAGACCCTACTATGAAAAAATACCTGGACCAAACACAGGCGCAATTACGACACTTCCCGGAAATACAAATCCAGCACATACCCCGGGAGCAAAATGCCCGGGCAGACGCCCTCTCAAAACTTGCTAGCACCAAGCCCGGAGGGAACAACAGAAGTCTCCTCCAAGAAACTCTACAATCCCCCTCCGTGTTAAGGGAGGAAGAAATACTAAATATATCCGGGCAACAACAAGGATGGATAACCCCCATACTCAACTATCTGAAATCGGGAACTCTCCCCGCCGAAAGAAAAGAAGCTAAAAGGCTTACAAAAGACGCCCAGAACTACACGTTAATCCACGACGTATTATACAGAAGAGGATTCTCAAACCCCCTCCTGAGGTGCGTCCCGACCACAGAAACAAAGAGCGTCCTCGAAGAAGTCCACAAAGGCATGTGTGGGAACCATCTCGGAGCCCGGGCCCTGTCCAAGAAAATAGTCAGAGCCGGGTTCTACTGGCCGACCTTGCAAAGAGACGCGGCAGAGTTTGTGAAAATATGCCCCCCCTGCCAAAAAAACGCCAATTTTCACAAAGCACCGCCCGAAGACCTCATAAGCATCACCGCACCATGGCCCTTCGCAAAGTGGGGACTCGACCTACTCGGCCCATTCCCACAAGGACCGGGGCAAGTCAAGTACCTCATAGTAGGGGTCGACTACTTCACAAAGTGGATCGAGGCTGAACCCTTAGCCACTATTACGGCTCAGAAAAGCCGTAAATTCCTATACAAAAACATTGTCACGAGGTTCGGAGTCCCCTACTCCATCACAACAGACAATGGAACACAGTTCACAGACACAAGTTTTCAGAACTTGGTGGCCGAGCTAAAAATCAAACAGCAGTTCACATCGGTCGAACACCCGCAAGCCAATGGACAAGCAGAGGCCGCAAATAAAGTCATCTTGGCCGGGTTAAAACGAAGACTCCAAGAGGCCAAAGGGGCATGGGCCGATGAACTCCCCCAGGTATTATGGGCATATCGGACAACCCCGCACTCTACAACAGGAGAATCCCCATTCCGACTAGCCTACGGAATGGAGGCAATGATTCCCGTCGAAATAGACGAAGGATCACCCAGAACCATCTTCTACAACGAAGGAGGCAACCCTCAGGCACAAAGGGAAGAACTCGACCTCCTACCCGAGGTCCGAGAAAGAGCCCGAATCAGAGAAGAAGTCTTAAAACGACGAACGGCCCTCAGATATAACCGAAAGGTGATAAAACGAAGCTTCTCCACTCACGACCTGATTTTAATCCGAAACGACATCGGAACACAAAAATCGGGAGAAGGAAAGCTAGCCGCAAATTGGAAGGGGCCCTACAAAGTAACAGAAGTCTTAGGGACAGGCTACTACAAGATATCCGACCTAGAAGGCAATGAGCTGCCCAGAACCTGGCACGCCTGTAACCTAAGACGATACTACAGCTAGAAAAACTTAACCCGAGGTGTACTCTTTTTCCCCACGAGGGTTTTTTAATGAGACACCCGGTTAAGTAGGACACCCGACCTAGTCAAAGGGTAAACACTTTGTACATATTCTTCTTTTTAATACTAATCAAATTTCTTTATTTTCTCTTTCTCGTTATAAAGCATATCCTAAAAAGTACCCCACCAAGGCGCATTAATTTATGCTCGGCAAAACGCAAAAAATCATTTGCCAAAGGCCATACGAGGTCGGCAAAGATGAAGCGACGAGGTTCAAATTAATGTGAGAAGTTATAAAAGTAACTCTGAAATGGCTCAAAAAGCCAAATAGAAAAGAAGTTACAAAAATAACTTAAAAAAGGCCGACCAAACAACGAAGTCGGACCTGACCAAAGGGGTACTCAAGGATCCCGATGTCCGAGAGTAAACTCGGACCCAAGAAAGAAGCTGGCAAAGAACCAGGACTTCGAGAAACGCTAGCTAAAAAGTTGTTACCCAAAAACAACTAAAAAGCAAAAAGCGAGAAAGTCAAGGCGCTAGCTAAAAAGTTGTTACCCAAAAACAACTAAAAGCAAAAAGCGAGAAAGTCAAGGCGCTAGCTAAAAAGTTGTTACCCAAAAACAACTAAAAAGCAAAAAGCGAGAAAGTCAAGGCGCTAGCTAAAAAGTTGTTACCCAAAAACAACTAAAAAGCAAAAAGCGAGAAAGTCAAGGCGCTAACTAAAAAGTTGTTACCCAAAAACAACTAAAAAGCAAAAAGCGAGAAAGTCAAGGCACTAGCTAAAAAGTTGTTACCCAAAAACAACTAAAAAGCAAAAAGCGAGAAAGTCAAGGCGCTAGCTAAAAAGTTGTTACCCAAAAACAACTAAAAAGCAAAAAGCGAGAAAGTCAAGGCGCTAGCTAAAAAGTTGTTACCCAAAAACAACTAAAAAGCAAAAAGCGAGAAAGTCAAGGCGCTAGCTAAAAAGTTGTTACCCAAAAACAACTAAAAAGCAAAAAGCGAGAAAGTCAAGGCACTAGCCAAAAAGTTGTTACCCAAAAACAACTAAAAAGCAAAAAGCGAGAAAGTCAAAACGCTAGCTAAAAAGTTGTTACCCGAGAACAACTAAAAAGCATAAAAGCGGAACGAGACAATCGAAACACAAAGCATGGCATAATAAAGCTACAAGAGTAGCTAAAATAGCAGAACAGGTGTCCAAAATGTTTGCAGAAAACATCCAAAAAACAAAAAGCCCACAGGTCGGGCAAAAGCACAAAAAGTACAAAAAATTACAGAGGATCAAGGCCCTTTCCAGACTCCGCATCAACACCTGGCTGAAACATGGATATCGGGACTGCAGGAACAGCACCATCGCTTGGAACCTCCATACCAACTCTATCCTCGGCCAAAGGTGAAGTCGGGTTCACGACCGGAGCCTCGGGGTCGGACACCGGAGCCTTGGGGTCGGACATCGGAACCTCATCCTCAACAGGGGCAGGAACAATCTTCCCCTCCACAACCATGTTATCCGTACTGAACAAACTGAGATCCAATTCGGGAGCAAGAACCCGGACCTGATCCCTCAAATTCACAAACATAGCATCCATACCCTTGGCCACATTATCTTCCAGCTCATAAAAGTCATCCCGAGCAGATTGCAGCTTCTCCTTCGTCTCCACAAGCTCAGCATACAGCTTGGTATAGTTCTCCGTCGCCACCCTCGCCATCTCCTCAGACGTCTTCGCCACCGCCACAGCCGCGGTAGCCCTAGTCTTCTCTTCCTCCAAAGACTCCTCCAGCTCGGCAATCCTAGCATCCTTCAGCTGACTAACCTTATCAAGCTCGGACCGGGCCTTCTCAAGTCGGGAGCTGGTCGCCCCAAGGGGAGCTTTCTTAAACTCCCGAGCAATGGCGGCATGAAGGCTAGCCATCCGAACACAACTCCGCGCCATATACTGAAAGTGATGCTCCATGGACGCATCATCAGTAGAAATAAAAGTCTGAGGAAGAATGTGCTGCTCAACCCAACCGAGAGCATCGAAATCCTTGTCATTGAAACCAGCAGGCTCTCGGGAAGTCTTCTGTTTCTTGGGGGAGGACCCGAGGTCGAGGTCGGGGAAAGCTGACCGGGTCCGGAGGTCGGAGGATCCTGAGTTATAGCTCGGAACTGAGGGACCGGAATGGTCTTCGACCGAGTCTGAACACCAATTGTAGTCTTCTGCGGAGAAGGTCGGGGAGAAGCTTCAGCCTCGATATTCCGAGATGCCGCAGATTTCTTCGCTCGACGGAGAAACTTCATAGAATCAGCCTGAGAAGACATCTCTGCAGAAACGAAACAAAGAGGTTATCAAACAGAAAGATCAAAACAAAGTCAAAATATGAAAATGAAATCTCAAAAAGAGGTCGGGAACTACCTAACTCGGAACGGAGAAGGCTTGGATCTCCCAACATTTTCTTCGTATCCAAGTGAGGTGCCCGACCCCATAGACTGCTCAACACACCAACGAAAGCCTGTTCCACCTCATCTAGACTCTCGAAAGTGTACTTAACCGACACCACACTCTCTTGCCAACAAAGAGGAAACGAAGGCTCCCCACTCTCATCTAAGAAAAAGGTCGGACATCTCCAACAGCCCGGACTTTGAAGTAATAGTTTTTGAAATCGTGAAACGACTCATCATACAAAGTGCAAAATTTCCTACCCTGGTTAGCCCTAAACGAAACCCAGGACACCTTCCCAGCACCCGACCCCGGCTTCGTCAGTACAAACAGATAAGAAAAAAGAGAAACAGAAGGGGAGACGCCTAAAATCTGACACAAAAGTTGGAAAAGCTTTAAAAACGCCCAAGAGTTCGGATGGAGTTGTGAAGGGGCAAGGTTACAAGACCAAAGGACCTCGGATTCCAGGTCGGTGAAAGGAAGACGGACACCTAGCTTGGAGAAGAAACAATCATAAGCATAGAAGAAAAGTTTCTCGGAACTCTCTAACGGCGGAAAACATACCCTCTCCTCGGACTCCGGGGCTGCTAACTCGTAATCCCGCTCAGACTCCCTGTTCTCACAAATACTACACTCCCTACGGAACCTAATCAGATACTCAGAATCTACAACAGACGGGACCCTTAAAGGAGCAGGATCTACCCAACCTAGACCACTCGGAATCTTGGTCGACATTGCTTGAAACACCTTTCGAGACATAAAAAAAAATCTTGCCTACAAAGAAAGAATACAACAGCAAGACAAAAATCACACAAAGGCAGAAAAACCAAATTCAATAAAAACAAAAGAAAGCAAAGTTCTTTTACAAACAAGAAGGCAGCAACTCGAATAACAAAAATGGATCGGAGAAAAGAGTCCCCCCACACACACATACAAAGCAATAGCGGCGCCTCTTTTCGGGGCAACCCGGGCATAGAAGATATCAGAAAAAAGAAGCGTACGAAGAATAAAGCGAAAAAAGCAAACCTGGAAAAGAAGAAAGCGACGAGCTCCGACGAAAGGAAAAACGGCGGCGCAGAAAAGAACTCTGAAAAAACGCACAAAAAATGGAAGACGAAGAACAGAGAGAAAGAAGAGAAGATGCTCGAAAAGAAGTGATGAATAAACAAAGAAAAATGAAGAAAGGGGCAAATAAATAAAGCCTCCACAGAGCGCCGCACGGAAATCGAGGAAGAAACGGTAACAAGCAATAAATGCTGAAACGACCGTTTTCAAATTTTGAAAAACTACTATGCCCGAGCTCGACCTTCCGAAAAAAGACGAACTCGGGCAGGGGCACTGTTCATACCCTGACCGAGCTCTCCAAACTCGGTAAAGCTGATAGAAGGCCCGACCTCGACCCAAGGCCCACGTTCGAGGTCGGACCTCGGACAAACAGGCCAAAAAAAGGCCCATCAGAAGGAACTAAGCCCAAAACCTAAAGGCCGAAAGGGCCTGGGAAAGGCGGTTCCGCAAAGATAGAGATGAATCTCCCAAAAGATAAGATAAGATAAGAATATCTTATCCAGGGATGATCGCAGCCAACTACTATAAATACACTGGAGCACCCAGGTATAACTCATACTCTAATTCTACTTGATATCTGCTTGGACCCATGCTAACTTAAGCATCGGAGTGTCATTGCAGGTACAACCCCCCGCCGTTCAGCACAACCAGCTCGGGTCTCAGACCCACCACCTCGGGCCTTGCCGGAAGACCGAGCTGCACGTTTCAGGTAACCCTCGGAACACTAACCAAGGTATATTGATTAAAGAAATCATGAAAGGATGATCTCTAAACTGAATTGTGTGGTTCATTCCTCAAATTCACCACATAATTCATGTAGATTAACCCCTCTCTCGATGGTGGTTGAATCTATGAAGAGCAAGAGTTCCCTCTTTAGATCAACCACTAGAATTGAGGAGGAAAGATGGGTTCATCAATCCATTCCAACAAACAGAGCTCCTCCCCCTAATGAAAGTGGGGTTTAGTGAGTCATTGCTCCAAATTCAACAACAATTGCCATAAACAAGAATTAAACTAAGTGTAAAGGAAGAAGAAGAAGAAGAATGAAATGCTTAGAACTTGAAAATGAAGAAGAGAAATTCCAATAGAAAACCAAAGATGAGCTTTCCGGGAGAGTACCCGGAAGTTCTTACAAAGCCAAGTAAAAGTGCTAAAAGTGTATAAAAATTCTAAGTGTCAAAAAGTAATCAAAAGTGTAAAAGTCCCCTACAAGTACATCAATCTCTTCTATTTATACTACTCCTAAAACTCTTCAGAGATCTTCAATTTGGGTTAGCAATGTGGGCTTTCTCATTGTTGAATTCTTGGCTCAATTGGAGGTGTTGCTAGGCTTGGAAAGGAAGGGTTCATTCATCATGATTCTGGCCCATTGGCTTGGCGTTATTGGCACTAACTCCAGGCCAAATGCACGTTGGCAATGTGCAAGACATTTTCCTGGGAGTGAAGTATGAGACTTGGGCGTTGCTAGCCCAAGTTGTTGCCAACAACTTGCTTTTCCTCTTCTTGACTCTATTTTCATGCTAAATGTAGCCCAGAATTTGAGTGTCAACCTTCAGCCTCAATATGGACTATTATACATCATTGGAAAGCTCTTGATGTCTATTTTCTAATGCCACTGGAATCACCTCAATTGGACTTTCCTAGCTCAAGTTATGGTTCCTCAAAGAAGGTAAGGTCAAGCTGCCAAGTTGTTGCCAAAAACGCACCTTCACCTCCAAGTTGGCAACGTGCTCGTGCTTTACTCTCCCAAGGCAGGGACTTGGGGCTGGCGTTGTTGCAAAACACGCACCCTAATATGCACGTTGGCAACGTGCTCGTGTCCCCCCTCCAGGCTCAACTCTAGCCTTCTTAAATTTCACTTCATGTTCTTGTTTTTAGGGCCTAAAGATGACTCTGGTTTGGCTTCAATTTTGTGCTCCACCATAGACTATCATATATGGTTGGAAAGCTCTGAATGTTAGCTTTCCAACGCAACTGGAAGCACTCAATTTGGATCTCTGTAGCTCAAGATATCTTCCATTGAAGTGGACATGGTCAGGCTGCCAAAATCGCACACGTTTTTGGTAAACACGCCCTTGTTTCCAGCGTTGCCAACGTGCTCAGATTCTGAAGCTCTAAATGAAGCCAACTTTTGAAGCTTCAAATGAATGCCAATCCCATACTATGATATATGGTTGGAAAGCTCTGGATGTCTACTTTCAAATGCCGTTGGAATCACCTCATTTGGAGCTTTGTAGCTCAAGATATACTCCATTGAAGGAGGTAAGGTCAGGCTGTCCAGCTCACCAGCGTTTTTGGCAAACACTCCTTTGTATTTCAGCGTTGGCAACGTGGTTGGTGCCATGTCTTGGCGTTGGTAACTTGGTTGGTGCCATGTCTTGGCGTTGGCAACTTGGTTGGTGCCATGTCTTGGCGTTGGCAACTTGGATGGTGCCAAAGTTGCTTGGCGTTGCCTTGAATAACGCCCATAGTTCTTGGCGTTGGCAACGCCCTCGAGCTCCACTTCAAGGCTTCATTCTTGTGCTTGGCGTTGCCTTGAATAACGCCCATAGTTCTTGGCGTTGGCAACGCCAGCTCCTTTTCTTCCAGGGCCAAGCTTGATTGTGTGTGGCGTTGGCAACGTGCTCCTAGAGTTGGCAACGCCAACTTTGCTCCCAAGGCTGCCAAACTTGCTTGTGTTGTGGCGTTGGCAACGTGGTTCTAGAGTTGGCAACGCCAACTTTGCTTCTCCAGGGCTGCCTGGCGTTGCCAACTTGCTGCTCAAGTTGGCAACTTGCAATGCTTCATTTCCTTGCTCTTGGGGCTTGAGTTTCCCTCTGATTTGAGCTTCCATTCCTCGCCACATTATGGACTATTATATATCGTTGGAAAGCTCTTGATGTCAGCTTCTCAACGCAATTGGAATCATGCCAATTGGATCCTTGTGGTTCAAGATATTCATCCTTGAAGAGGGGGAGGTCAAGCTGCCAACTCTGCTGGACACTGGCAACTTGATTTCCAAGTTGCCAACTTGCTTGTTCTTCCTTTCTCCAATATTTTCTTGCTCCATTGTCTTCTTGCTTCATCACCTAACATAAACCAAAGAACTTTCCTCAAAGTTTTGCCATCTTATGCATTAATTTTCAAGGGAATCATTCACATCAACTTGTATATAAACTCCTTGATTTATTTGCATGAATTATGCCAAATTTCACTTAATTCTTGGTTCATGGATGCATGGAGGAAAACTCACAAAATTGCTCATTTATTTCAAAGAAAGTGGATGAACCTAAGCTAAAACTAACTAAACTAACTAGTTAAAATGGCAAATATGGGAATGCATCATGTAGTAACTATGTCTTAAGGATAAGAATAAATCCATGAATCCTTCACCTCTCTTAAATTAAAAATGTTCCTAATTCAAAAAGAACAAGAAGTACATGAGTTTCAAATTTATCCTTGAAATTAGTTTAATTATATTGATGTGGTGACAATACTTTTTGTTTTCTGAATGAATGCTTGAATAGTGCATATTTTTTATCTTGTTGTTTATGAATGTTAAAATTGTTGGCTCTTGAAAGAATGATGAACAAAGAGAAATGTTACTGGTAATTTGAAAAATCATAAATCTTATTCTTGAAGCAAGAAAAAGCAATGAATAGCAAAAGCTTGCGAAAAAAAATAGAAAGAAAAAGAAAAAAGCAAGCAGAAAAACCCAATAGCCCTTAAAACCATAAGGCAAGGGTGAAAAGGATCCAAGGCTTTGAGCATCAATGGATAGGAGGGCCCAAGGAAATAAAATCCAGGCCTAAGCGGCTAAATCAAGCTGTACCTAACCATGTGCTTGTGGCATGCAGGTCCAAGTGAAAAGCTTGAGACTGAGTGGTTAAAGTCGTGATCCAAAGAAAAAAGAGTGTGCTTAAGAGCTCTGGACACATCTAACTGGGGACTTTAGCAAAGCTGAGTCATAATCTGAAAAGGTTCACCCAGTCATGTGTCTGTGGCATTTATGTATCCAGTGGTAATACTGGAAAAAAAGTGCTTAGGGCCACGGCTAAGACTCAAAAAAGTAGCTGTGTTCAAGAATCAACAAACTTAACTAGGAGAATCAATAAAACTATCTGAAATTCTATGTTCCTAGAGATGCCAATCATTATAAACTTCAATGGATAAAGTGAGATGCCAAAACTGTTCAGAAGCAAAAAGCTACAAGTCCCGCTCATCTAATTAGAATTAATATTCATTGATATTCTGAGCTTTATAGTATATTCTCTTCTTTTTATCCTAATTTATTTTCAGTTGCTTGGGGACATGCAACAATTTATGTTTGGTGTTGTGATGAGTGGATAATTTATACGCTTTTTGGCATTGTTTTTAGGTAATTTTTAGTAGGATCTAGCTACTTTTAGGGATGTTTTCATTAGTTTTTATACTAAATTCATATTTCTGGACTTTACTATGAGTTTGTGTGTTTTTTTTTTATTTCAGGTATTTTCTGGCTGGATTTGAGGGACCTAAGCAAAACTCTGATAAAAGGCTAACAAAGGACTACTGATGCTGTTGGATTCTGACCTTTATGCACTCGAAATGGATTTTCTGGAGCTACAAAACTCCAAATGGCGCGCTCTCAACAGCGTTGGAAAGTAGACCTCCAGAGCTTTTCAGCAATATGTGATAATTCATACTTTATTCGAGCTTAGACGACGTAAACTGGCGCTCAACGCCAGTTCCATGCTGCATTCTAGAGTCAAACGCCAGAAACACGTCAAGAACCAGAGTTGAACGCCAAAAACACGTTACAACTTGGCGTTCAACTCCAAAAGAAGCCTCTACACGTGTAATGCTCATGCTCAGCCCAAGCACACAGCAAGTGGGCTCCAGAAGTAGATTTCTGCATCAATTACTTACTTCTGTAAACCCTAGTAGCTAGTCTAGTATAAATAAGACATTTTTATTATTGTATTAGACATGCTGGATCCTGGATTGTATTTTTGATCCTGTGATCACGTTTTGGGGGCTGGCCATTCGGCCATGTCTGGACCTTCATCACTTATATATTTTCAACGGTGGAGTTTCTACACCCTATAAATTAAGGGTGTGGAGCTCTGTTGTACCTCAAGTTTTAATGCAATTAATACTATTTTTTATTCAATTCAGTTTATTCCTGTTCTAAGATATTCGTTGCACTTCACCATGATGAATGTGATGATCCGTGACACTCATCATCATTCTCACCTATGAACGCGTGACTGACAACCACCCCCGTTCTACCTTAGACCGAGCGTATATCTCTTAGATTCCTTAATCAGAGTCTTCGTGGTATAAGCTAGAATTGATGGCGGCATTCATGAGAATCCGAAAAGTCTAGACCTTGTCTGTGGTATTTCAAGTAGGATTCAGGGATTGAATGACTGGGACGAGCTTCAAACTCGTGATTGTTAGGCGTGATGACAAACGCAAAAGAATCAATGGATTCTATTCCGACATGATCGAGAACCGACAGATGATTAGCCGTGCCGTGACAGAGCATTTGGACCTTTTTCACTGAGAGGATGGGATGTAGCCATTGACAACGGTGATGCCCTACATATAGCTTACCATGGAAAGGAGTAAGAAGGATTGGATGAAGGCAGTAGGAAAGCAGAGATTCAAAAGGAGCATAGCATCTTCATACGCCTATCTGAAATTCCCACCAATGATTTACATAAGTATTTCTATCTTTATTTTCTGTTTATTTATTATTATTATTCGAAAACTCCATAACCAATTATTATCCGCCTAACTGAGATTTATAAGATGACCATAGCTTACTTCATACCAACAATCTCCGTGGGATCGACCCTTACTCACGTAAGGTTTATTACATGGACGACCCAGTGCACTAGCTGGTTAGTTGTGCGAAGTTGTGAAGTTATGTTTGGACCATGGTATCATGCACCAAGTTTTTGGCGCCATTACTAGGGAGAGAACGAACATGAATGCCATTATTAGGAATCATAATTTTGCCTATCACCCTACATATAGCTTGCCATGGAAAAGAGTAAGAAGGATTGGATGAAAGCAGTAGGAAAGCAGAGATTCAGAAGGAACACAGTATCTTCATGCGCTTATCTGAAATTCCCACCAATGAATTTCATAAGTATCTCTATCTTTATTTTATGCTTTGTTTATCTTTATATTCGAAAACCATTATAACCATTTGAATCCGCCTAACTGAGATTTACAAGAAAAAGAAAAAGGAAGCAAAAAAAGCCAATAGCCCTTAAAACCAAAAGGCAAGGGTGAAAAGGATCCAAGGCTTTGAGCATCAATGGATAGGAGGGCCCAAGAAAATAAAATCCAGGCCAAAGCGGCTAAATCAAGTTGTCCCTAACCATGTGCTTGTGGCATGCAGGTCCAAGTGAAAAGCTTGAGACTGAGTGGTTAAAGTCGTGATCCAAAGCAAAAAGAGTGTGCTTAAGAGCTCTGAACACCTCTAACTAGGGAGTTTAGCAAAGCTGAGTCATAATCTGAAAAGGTTCACCCAGTCATGTGTTTGTGGCATTTATGTATCCGGTGGTAATACTAGAAAACAAAGTGCTTAGGGCCACGGCCAAGACTCATAAAAGTAGATGTGTTCAAGAATTAACATACTTAACTAGGAGAATTAATAACACTATCTGAACTCTGAGTTCATATGGATGCCAATCATTCTAAACTTCAAAGGATAAAGTGAGATGCCAAAACTATTCAGAAGCAAAAAGCTACAAGTCCCTCTCATCTAATTAGAACTAATATTCATTGATATTTTGGGATTTATAGTATATTCTCTTCTTTTTATCCTATTTGATTTTCAGTTGCTTGGGGACAAGCAACAATTTAAGTTTGGTGTTGTGATGAGCGGATAATTTATACGCTTTTTGGCATTATTTTTAGGTAGTTTTTAGTAGGATCTAGCTACTTTTAGAGATGTTTTTATTAGTTTTTATGCAAAATTCACATTTCTAGAATTTACTATGAGTTTGTGTGTTTTTCTGTGATTTCAGGTATTTTCTGGCTGAAATTGAGGGACCTGAGTAAAAATCTGATTCAGTCTGAAAAAGGACTGCTAATATTGTTGGATTCTGAGCTCCCTGCACTCGAAATGGATATTCTGGAGTTACGAAACTCCAAATGGCGCATTCTCAACTGCGTTGAAAATTAGACATCCAGGGCTTTCCAGCAATATATAATAGTCCATATTTTATTCTAGTTTAGATGATGCTAACTGGCGTTCAACGCCAGCTCCATGCTAAATTCTGGAGTAAAACGCCAAAAACACGTCACAAACCAGAGTTAAACGCCAAACAGACGTTACAACTTGGCGTTTAACCCCAAGAGAAGCCTCTGCACGGGTAAAGCTCAAGCTCAGCCCAAGCACACACCAAAGTGAGCCCCGGAAGTGGATTTGTACATTTAGACTTATTTCTGTAAACCCTAGTAACTAGTTTAGTATAAATAGAACTTTTTACTATTGTATTCAGTGTCTTTTTGACCATTGGTCTTGGTCATCCTGGTTCCCTCTATGGGGCCGGAGCCAATGAACACCTTTATCACTTATGTATTTTCAATGGTGGAGTTTCTACACACCATAGATTAAGGGTGTGGAGCTCTGCTGTTCCTCGGGAATTAATGCAATTTCTATTATTCTTCTATTCAATTTAAGCTTATTCTTGTTCTAAGATATCATTCGTACTTCAACCTGATGGATGTAATGATCCGTGACACTCATCATCATTTGTCCTTATGAACGCGTGCCTGACAACCACCTCCGTTCTACCTTCGATTGAATGAGTATCTCTTGGATTCCTTTATCAGAATTTTCGTGGTATAAGCTAGAATCCATTGGCGGCCATTCTTGAGAATCCGAAAAGTTTAAACCTTGTCTGTGGTATTCCGAGTAGGATTTAGGGATTGAATGACTATGACGAGCTTCAAACTCGCGAGTGTTGGGCGTAGTGACAGACGCAAAAGAATCACTGGATTCTATTCCGACATGATCGAGAACCGACAGATGATTAGCCGGGCTGTGACAGAGCATTTGGACCATTTTCACTGAGAGGATGGGAAGTAGCCATTGATAACGGTGACGCCCTACATACAGCTTGCCATGGAAAGGAGTAAGAAGGATTGGATGAAAGCAGTAGGAAAGCAGAGATTCAGAAGGAACACAGTATCTTCATGCGCTTATCTGAAATTCCCACCAATGAATTACATAAGTATCTCTATCTTTATTTTATGCTTTGTTTATCTTTATATTCGAAAACCATTATAACCATTTGAATTCGCCTAACTGAGATTTACAAGATGACTGATAAACCACTATTTTATGGTTTATCTTATGCTCAATTGAGTGGTTTTTATCAACTCTTTACCCACTTATTCATATGATTTGCATGTTTTATATTTTCCTTCCTGATTCTGTGCCATGATTGAAAACATGCTTCTTTGACTTTTATTTTCTTTTATTTAATCCTCTCTTATTACCATTAGATTCCTTGATATGTGTGTTAAGTGATTTCAGGAATTACAGGACAGGAATGGCTTAGAGGATGGAAATGAAGCATTCAAAAGTGGAAGGAATACAAGAAGTTAAAGGAACTGCAAAGCTGTCAGCCTGACCCTCATGCACTAAAGCGATCATAACTTAAGCTACAGAGGTCCAAATGATGCAGTTCCACTTTCATTGGAAAGCTAACGTTCGGGGCTTCGATTTGATATATAATTCGCCTTAGTGGCCATATAGATAGGCGACACGAACGCGCACTCCACGCGGACGCGTCGCATCTGCGAATCTCATTTCACGCAAACGCGTGGATGACGCCTCCGCGTCACTTTCCTGCGACCTGTACGTACCAAATTTTGAAATTAGCGATTTCTGGGTTGTTTCTGACCCAATTTTTGGCCCAGAAAGAACATATTAGAGGCTATAAAGTGGGAGAATGCATCCATTCATATTCATGCTATTCATAATACACTTTTTATAGTTTTAGATGTAGTTTTTAAAGAGAGAGGTTCTCTCCTCTCTCTTAGGATTAGGATTAGGATTTCTTTTCACTTCAGGATTATTTCATCTTCATATCAGGCTCAATATTCCTTTTATTTATTTCCTCAATTTAGTTTATGGATTTCTATGTTCAACTCAACTTCTTTATTTGGCTACAACTGCCCATGTTACATTTAATATCTTTATTAATTCATGATTTTGAGGTATTTCAAATCTAAGATTCTTATTTAGCTTTTTATATTATTGGTTTTAATTGATTAACTGGAAGCTCTTGAGTTATCAACTATTCATGATTGATTGTTATGTCGGCTAATGAATTGGAATTCCACTAACTCTAGTCTTTCCTTAGGAGTTGGCTAAGACTTGGGAAATCTAACCAATTGGTTCACTTGACTTTCCCTTGCTTACGCAAAGGTTAACTAAGTGGGATTAATTTCCATTCTCATAGAAGTAACTAGGATAGGACTTCCGAATTTTCATATCTTGCCAAGAGTTTATTTTATAGTTAATTATTTTATTTTATTAGTCATTTAATTTACTTGTTCCTCACTTTCAAAACCCAAATTTACAAAACCCATAACCAATAATAAGAACATACCTCCCTGCAATTCCTTGAGAAGACGACCCGAGGTTTGAATACTCGATTATCAATTTTAAAAGGGTTTGTTACTTGTAACAACCAAAACGTTTGTAAGAAAGCTTGATTGCTTGGTTTAGTAACTATACTTACAACGAGAGTTTACTATAACTTCTAAACCGTCAATCTTCAGTTCCTCAATGACCATAGCTTGCTTCATACCAACAATCTCCGTGGGATCGACCCTTACTCACATAAGGTATTACTTGGACGACCCAGTGCACTTGCTGGTTAGTTGTGCAAAGTTGTGACAAAGTGTGATTCACATTTGAGAGCTTCAAGTCTTTGGCACCATTGTTGATGATCACAATTTCGTGCACCAATGTCCGCCTCTAATAGCCGGGTTACCTCTTTCTTTACAACCTCTAGAATGGTAGGATTTAATCGCCTTTGAGGTTGCCGAATGGGTCTAGCTCCTTCCTCTAGGAATATTTGGTGCTCTCACACTTGGGGTCTTATGCCCACTAGATCCACCAAGCTCCAACCTATGGCCCTTTTGTTCTTCCTCAAAACATGAAGCAACTTCTCTTCTTGTTGAGGAGTGAGTTCCCTTGCAACAATCACTGGGAACATGTGGGCTTTATCAAGGTAGGAATATTTTAGGTGGGGCGGTAGTGGCTTCAATTCTATATTTTGTTCTTGACTTGACACTTGAACTTTCGGTGGATCCGGATGGGGTGAGGTGTTTTCTTCACTTGCTTCTTCAATCATGCTTTTCTCATCTAGCTTTGCATAATGCACTTCGACCATAATATTGTCAATTAAGTCACACCGAAATATGGAATGGTTCTCTAGTGGGTGCTTCATCACTTCATCTAGGCTAAACTTACGACTCTCCCGTTGATCTCAAAGGAGTTAGTTCCCGAATAGGCATCCAATTTGAAGCTAGAGGTCCTAAAAAATGGACTCCCAAGTAAGATGGATGATGTCCTTTCGGATTCACTAGGTGGCGTCTCTATGATGTGAAAATCAATCGAAAATACCAAACCCTTTATGTTTACCAACACATCTTCCGCAATACCCGTCACAGTTATTATGCTCTTATCCGCTAAGACAAACCTAGCCGCCGACCGCTTCAACGGTGGGAGCTTCAATATATGATAAACGGAAAGAGGCATAATACTAATGCATGCACCAAGATCACACATACAATCAATGAATTGAACCCCATCTATGGTACAAGTGACCATGCACGGGCCCGGATCACCACACTTTTTCGGTAATGCTCCCATCAAAGCCGAAATAGAACTCCCCAATGGAATTGTCTCTAACTCATGAATTCTATCCTTGTTCATACATAAGTCCTTAAGAAACTTTGCATATTTAGATACTTGATGGATATCATCAAAGAGATGGATAGTTACCTCAACTTTCTTGAACATCTCCACCATTTTGGGGTCAAGTTCTATATGTTTCCTAGCCTTCCTTGCTAATGTAGGAAATGGAATTGGTTGAGTAACTTCCTCCAAGACATTTTCATCTTTGAAGACTTCACTCCTTGGTTGAGGACTTCATCTTCGACTATCTCTTGGGCTTCATCTTCCTCTTCAATGTCTTCTATCTCAACCACATCCTCATCTTGAGTGACTCTCATTGGGTTAGGTTCCTTTAGACTCTTCTCTTGCAATTGAGTTCCGGACCTCAAAGTAATGGCATTGATGCCACCCTTGGGGTTGGGTAGAGGTTGAGAGGGTATGGCACTAGAGCTTGAGGCTTGATGAGTGGAGGTTGAAGGTGGGTCCAAGCGGGATATAAGAGCTTCAATTGAGTTTTGAAGGGCTCTTTGTCCTTGAATAAGAGCTCGAAGTGTTTCATCTTGGATGGAAGAGGAGGAGTAGGCGTTTTGAGGGGCTTGTGGTTGGTTGGATTGAGATGCTTCGCCTTGTCTTTGGTGTGGTGGTTGGTATGTTTGGTAGTTTCTTCCTTGGTTTGGTTTTGGGAATGGAGGTTTTGTGAGTATCGGTTTTGTGAATTGTTGTTGTTCCATCTTTGATTTCTTCCATTGTTGTTGTCCCTACCTCCTTTTTGATAATTGTCCCGCCACCCTTGGTTGGAATTATCCCTCCAACTATGATTATAGTTGTTACCCACTTGATTGTATTGATTATCTTGGTTGAAATTGCCGCTTTGTAGGTAGTGTCCTTGATTCGGACGGTCATAGAAATTATGGGTAGCCGCCAAGGTATTATTTCTTGGAGATTCGGACATTAATCCGTGTAGTGGGAGTAACAAGAGCAAATCCCGTACACACGCTGGAGGACCAATTGTTGACTTGTTGATGTGGAGGGGGGAGATTGTTGTTGATTAATTTGGAGTTGCTTTAGAATGCTAGTCATCTCTCCCAAGGCTTGAGTAAGGGTGGTAGTCTCACTGCTAAAAGAAACTTCCTTGATAGCTTTCGGATGATTGTTTCTTTGTCTAGCATGTTGGGTAGACTCGGCCAAATCGGTGATCAATTGCCATGCCTCTTCCGCCGTCCTATACTTTGTCAAGGAACCATTGCTTGAGGCATCCAAGAGGATCTTGTCTTGTGGTTTCATTCCTTGGCAAAAATAGCTAATCAACACTAAAGTGTCGATCATATGGTGAGGGCATGAGTCAAGAAGCCTTCGAAATCATTCCCAATACTCATATAGGCTTTCCATTTCGCCTTGGACAATACATGAAATCTCTTTCCTCAATCTATCCATCAAACCCGGGGGAAAGAATTTGTCTAAGAATTCTCTTCTAAGCAAGTCCCAATCACTAACAATCTCATTGGGCAAAGTGTAGAACCATTCCTTAGCTCTCCCCTCAAGAGAGAAGGGAAAAGCATACAACCATATAGCAACTTCATCGGAACCTTCCCGCCTAGTAGTAGAACATACACCTTGGAAGTCCTTAAGGTGTCTAATAGGATTTTGGGTGGAGAGTCCATGAAACTTGGGTAGAAGATTAATCAAAGCAGTCAAGTTCAAAATTAGCATTTAACTCCGGATGCCGCATTTGAGTAGGTTGAAGAACAAAATCCGGAGCACCGGCTTCCTTGAGAGTGACTCACCTTGGAGCGGCCATAGTTTCGCTACCTGGATCAAGAGAAGAGTTATTAGTAGTATCTATGGAAGAGTAAATAGTGCCTTCTTCGAATGACGATTCGGAATCAACTTCAGATATGGTAGGTGAATTGGCAAAAACCTTTTCACCACCTCCAAAGGCCAACCGTCTCCGAGCTTACCTAATGTGAAGCAAAGTTCTTTCTATCTCGGGATCAAATATAGCTAAGCTTGGATCGGGTAAAGAATGCGTTATTCAATGAAAGAGATATAGAACTCATGACAATAAAGTGAACTAAGCAAAGAGTAAGCCTAACTAACACACATAATCAAGCGAAATGCAAGTATGTACATATCCACATATTTTCACTAACCAACAACATGGCACTAATGTGCAACTCCCCGGCAACGGCACCATTTTGATGAGAGATTTTATGCCGGTGTAGAAATTAGCAATAAATCCAATCGTGAGTATAGTCTAACCGACACGCAATTTCACATTAAACAAATCTAAAATCAATAACCGAGAGTATTAGTCCTGAGTCATTCTCCCTAGGAATTGCCTTAGAATGCAAATCCTTGGTTAGGAAGTCTTTTGTGATTTTGGAGTTTAGTGTAAGAATTCAAGCTAACAAAAGTGGATAATAATCAATTAAAGATAAAAGTCTTGGCTAAGGGTGAGTATTGGAAGTTTCATCATTATAGCTTCCTTCATTTGTGACAATAATTGATCATTGCTTCACTTAGTTAACCTCTAACTAGGGAGGAAATTCAAGTGAAAATAACTAACTTGAGTCACAAGACTTAGTCTAACCCTAGGAAAGTCTAGCTTTAGTGAATTACAAGTCAATTAGTAATCTCCAATTGATAATCAACAAATGACATAACTCAACCCCTAAGTCAAGAAAGAGGAATCTACTCCATAGCTAAGGTTGTCATTTTCTCAGACAATTGGTGATCAGTAGTGAGAGACATTATGAAATTAAGAAAAGGAATTGAATTCAAGCTATCTAATTCAAGCAATCATCAACAATCAAACAATTGAAATCAATAAACATGAAATTTCTCAATTCATTAATCTAAATCAAAGTAACAAAGTTCAAATCTAAGATCCAAAGTGAATTGAAGCATAAGAACACTAATTGAGAGTAGGCGAGTAGATCTACAACTTAAATCAAAGTAAAAGTGAATTAGCAATTGATCTCACCAAAGAAATCCAAGAGAAATTGGAATGGAGAGAGCAAAATCCTAGAGTGAAGTTGGAGTTTCTCTCTCTACAAAATGTAACTAACTAAGAAAATATCTAAAAATGTGTGAATGAATGTGTATGGAATGTGGATCCCTTCAATCCTTGGTCTTCTTATGCCTTTTCCAGCCAGAATTTTGCTCCAAACAAGGTCTGCAACTCCCCTAAAATTGCCAGTCATGTTTTCTCTTTAAAAGTCACGTGCGGGCATCGACGCATACGCGCACAGCATGCGTACGCGTCCCTGGACCTTAACGATCCACGCGCATGCATCAAGCATGCCTGCGCGTCCATGAGGATCTGGCTTAGCCATGAAAATACGCCGGCTTCTGGCTTTGGCTTCCTCACGCCGATCTTAATAGCGCGCATCCACGCGTACGCGCCAGGCACACGTACGCGTCACTGCTTAAACTCCTAAGCTCCATTTTTCCATGCTCTTTTCTTTTATGCATGGTTCCTCCCTCTCTTCTAAGTCATCCTTGCCCTATAACTTATGAAATTACTTAACAAACGGATCATAGTATCGAATGGTAATAGAAGAGGATTAAAATATATCTAATTTAAATGTAAAAGATGCGTGTTTTCATCCATGAAGTAGAATTGGGAAAGGAACACAAAATCATGCATTTCTATATGAATCGGTGTGAACGACCATTGATAAAACCCTCAAAATCTATACAAGATAAACCCTAAAAATGGTGTTTATCAGGGGCCCATTTGGTGAGTGTTTGGGCTGAGCTTTGATGAGATCCACGTGCATTGAGGTCTCTTGGGCATCGAACGCCAGCTAAGGGGTCCTCTTTGGGTGTTTGTACATTGGTCTCTGCTCTCTGGGTGCTTGACGTTAGGAAGGGGCAGGAAGCTAGCGTTCAACGCCAGTTTTGGGCCTTCTAATCCGAATCAAAGTATGGACTATTATATATTGCTGGAAAGCTTTGGAAGTCAGATTTCTATAGCCATTAAGAGCGCTCTATTTGGACTTTTGTTACTCTAGAAAAGCTCTTCCGAGTGCAGGCAGGTCAGATCTAGACAGCACCTGTAGTGCTTTTTCTGTCTCTGAATTAGACTTTTGCTCCAGCTCCTCAATTTTAGCCAAAAATTACCTGAAATGGTCCAAAAACACAGAAACTCATAGTAGGTTCCAAAAAATGTGAATTTAACACTAAAACCTATAAAAACTTAATGAAAACTAAATAAAAACTACTAAAATCTATATGAAAATGATGTCAAAAAGCATATAAAATATCTACTCATCAGTTGTGCATACGCATACATTGGAGTGCTCTTCTCCTTTGTATCTCCATGTGTCTTTTCATTTGCATGATTTCCTTCCACTTTTCCCAAGCCATTCCTACCTATATAACCTGAAATCACTCAACAAAATATATCAACGCATCGAATGGAATAAAAGTCGAATTAAATTGATCAATTAATGCACAAAAAAGCATGTTTTTAAATTTAGGCACACTTTAGGGAGAAATCACAAAAATATATTATTTAGGTGAATAAGTGTGAGTTTAAATGATAAAATCCATTCAATTTAAGCTAAAATTTACCATCAAATATGGACTCATCAGGTTGATATTACCGTGCTTTCTATTGTTCCTGTAATTGATAATGAATATGCTAAAACTTTTCATAGATAATATAGGCTGTGTAGAGATTAGGGAGATGAGGATAAATATGAAATTGTAGTTGCTGATCTCGAGGAGAGAATCTATTTTCCCCACTTGATAAGTTGGAACGTCATTTTCTTTACACGTATGAGTTCTTTTTAACTAAGCTGGGGGAGAGTTTTCCTTTCTCTGATTTTGAATCTGAAATTACCCATCTTTGTAAAGTTTCCCCTTCTCAAATCTATCCTAATTCTTGGGGTTTTTCTAAAAATTTATTAGCTAATAAGTTGAGAGTTCGATCTACCCTTATCTTCGAAAGTTTTCTTTTATCTTTTTCAACTGAACAAACCATTTTTCTCCAAGGAAAAGGGCTGGATCTCCTTCCAGACTATTCAAAGCTAGAAGGTCTTTTCTATTTTTGATGATTCTTTTCGTGATTTCAAAAATTATTTTTCTAAAATTCGATTTGTTAAGAGTGTCCGACCTTTCTTTTTGAATGAGAAGGATGAAGCCCATTTTAACCTGTATTTAGAGGAGTTTTCCACCATTATAAAATACAACCTTGAGGATTTAGATGAGGTAGAAGAGTGTGTAGTTGTCCTATTCCAAGAGTGTTGGGGCCGAGCTCTTAACCTTGATACCAAGAAGTTTTTGGTAGGAAGAGCTATACGTGTATCGAGCTAGTAGTGCTTTTTTGCATTCTTTGTGAGGCTTGATAACCCAATTTTGATGTTTAATTTTGTAGCAAGGATAACGAGTGGATTGAATGCTTTAAAAAGTTTCTACCATGTCAAAAAAATGCTGCTGCCCGAATTATTCAATTGAAAAAGGGCGAAAAGTTGGGTGATCTTTCCTCCCCTTCCAAGTCGGATTTGGGTCCTTCATCCTCAGTTAAGACTCTTCCTGACACTACTCTTCTGCCTCTTACTCTTCCTAGTATATTCAATCTTCAGACCATTTCCCCTGTTCCTCCTTTTCTCGAGCCGAAATTGAAAAAACATAAGACTTCTAAGTCAGAAAGGGTGTACGAACAAGGCTTCAATGCGGTGGCTTTTTGTGAGAAACATGTCCTTCCTCACTGTTTTATCAGTATGGATAATATTTCTATAAAAAAGTATCTTCAAGTTTTAGCTCGAGGTGGGATCAGGATGGCAGGGGTTTGGTCCACTTTGTTGAGACAACTTGAAGAGACTCTCTTTGGTGCCACTTAGCGAGCTCTTATGGACTTGAATACTGAGCTCTCATCTTTGCGGGAGTCAAAATAGGAGTTAGAGAAAGATAAGGCAACTTTCATTTTTGACCTTTCAAAACTTTGAGAGAGGGTAAAACAAGCCGAAGCTTCATATGTCATGGCAGAGGGCTTAAGAAAGAAGGCCGAGGAGAGTTATACCTGAGTTTTCAGGGGGAAATTGGACTTAGTGGATTAGGTCGCCAGGTTGAAGGAAGGGTATGCTGATTTGGAGGAGTCGATTACCCATGGTATAGATGAGATGACAAATAACTTGAAATCTCAGTTCTAGGTTGTTGCTCTTGAGGTAGATCTCTCACTTATTAACCCTGACATGGTTATGGTTGACAGGAAAATCGTTCCTCCTCCCAATGACGATGCCCCTTCTGAAAATCTTAAGACATCAGGTTCCAGTGTTGAGAAACTTCCCAAAGCATTCCAAATCAAATAGACGAGGAACACTCCTTCTCCACGGCTCATATTGGAGAAACTCTCCCTACCTCCTCGCTTAACCTGAAGAAACTTCCAACATGACTTCTGGCGAACAGGATCCTCCCTCTTAATTTCATTTCTTGATATTTGACGGCCCGACTTATGAGTCTTGTGAATAATGTTATTTTTGAATAACTTAGTTTAGTTCCCTTTTAAATACTTTTTGCTGGATACTGCCCATTTGAGGGCTTTTTTGCGATGTTGTAACTTCTGCTACACTTATTATTATAAGTGTTTTTTCAATTTTTACTTGAGTTTTTGACAAAAATATTTTCTGAAAAACATTCATCTTCAAATTTTTGCGAATGTCTTTCTAAATTATTGTTGCCTTTTTTTCAACTTTTGTGAGTTTTCATAAGGTCAAATAATTCTTAGAGTCCCCTATTTAGGGGTTCATGTTAATTCTTTTTCCATTTCTGAAGGCTTCGTACCAACCTTTCGAGGTCGATTGAATTAAGTTACTTTTACGATTCATTTTAGGGCCACTTATTTGACCAACTTGTTTTGTATGAGTAATTTGTTGAATTTTAGCCACGATCTGCGTATATAACTTCTTACACTGATTTGGATCTCGTCACTTCATCTTGTCGACCATCATTAGTCGGCAATGATTTTTGCACTTTTTTGAGCTTAAATTAATGTGTGTTAATAGAATAAATAATGGAATAAATAATGAATTATCATTACTAAAAGAATAATTTACAAATGCTATTTGGCTACTAAGAGTTTTTCTGTTGTAACACATAGCCCTTGTTGTGATACATCGTTAAAAGACCCTCCAAGAAAATCCTTGTCGGGAAAAAATGCGAAGTTGGGAAAAAGAGCATGTCAGGAAACAAGGTTCGCTTCTTAGTTGTAATATCTCTTTATGTTGTATGCATACCATGACCTTGGGAGTTCATTTCCTTTGAGGTCGAACACTTCAAAATAACCATTTCCTAAGACCTTAATAATCTTGTATGGTCCTTTCAAGTTTGCAACCAACTTTTTTTCGCCCGACTTTTGTACTCCAATATCAATTCAGATTAGTATGAGGTCATTTGCGGTGAAGTTCTTTTTGAGGACTTTCTTGCTGTATGATGCGTGAGTATCTTTTCTATCTTTTCTTAGTAATTTAGATGTGGATTTGTTGAGTTTTTATGAGATTTTTGGTGTTTTAGACCATCATGAATGCCACTTTGAGTCGTACTACTATTTTGTTAATTATAGGAAAAATTCATGCGAGTTTTATAGAGTTTGTGCAGAAGAAAAATCAGGAAAATAGTTGTTGTCAAGCTAACGTTTAGCGCTACAAGCCTCGTGATTTGTGCAAGTATTCTGTGAAGCTAGTGCTAAATGCTACGACTCGGTGTTTAGTGTTAGGTACCTCGTAATTTGTGCAAGGACTATGTGAAGGTGGCGTCAAATGCCAAGGTGAGTTCTAATTCACACCCCATTCAAAAATTAGTGAATTAGTTCTTTTGGCAAGTGCACCAAAATTATCGCCAAGTAATAACCCACAGTGGAGTGGGATCGTATCCACAGAGATTGGCAAATTCAAGCAGTTTTAATTGGTTGATGAATTAGTCAAGCGGATCAATAAGATTGTGAAGTGCAGAATTGTAAATGACATAAATGTAAATGACAAGAATATAAAGAAAAGTAAGAAAGTGCAAAAACAGAAATTGCAGAATGTAAAATGCTGAATGATAAATGACTTAAATGTAAATGGGAGTGGAGAATTGCTGAATGTAAAAATTAAGCTGTAAAGAAATGGATAGATAAGAATGGGGAAGTTCATTGAGATTGGGAGATGTTGTCTCTTTGGATCAAATCTAGCTTATATCCTCTTCAATCATGCAACTCATTGACCTCTTGGCAATCATGATTGATTGAGCTCCAATCCCTTGGTGACTCAATCTCTCAGATCTTGATCAATAGCCAATTTCTTGGTCTAATTGCTCATGAAGAGAGATACGCTTGGTCCCTGATTATACCACACACCCTTATAGGTTCAGGTAGAGGGAGGATTATATGTCACGTATCCAAGCACCAAAACCCAGATTCTACTCAAGTGTGAGAAGGGATTTCAAGCATGGTTTCATGTTTCCTTTCCCAAGGTACCCATGAAACCCAATTGCATTCAATCTCTTTCCCAAGATAATTGAACACTAAGCATTAAGAACGAAATTCCTTCTAGAAAATCAAAGAGAAGATAAAGAGAAGAAGAATTATTATCAATCCATCAAGTACAACAGAGCTCCCTCTCTCAATGAGAGGGAAGTTAGCTACTCATAGCTCAAAAAGTACTCAAAAGTGAAGTGTAAAAGTGGATCTAAAACTGACTGCTTAACCCCCTTCTTCAGTACTCCCTGGGGTATTTATACTACTCCTAGTAAAATAAAAGAATTACAAAAGTGAAAAAGAAAAATTACATTTTGGAGGGAAAAGAAAACACTCAATAAGCGTGACTTCTTAGCTGGCGTGTGGCTAGCGCTTTACTGGCGTGTCATGTGCCCTTAATTTCTAGCTTGGTGTGCCATGCCCAATCCTTCGAGTGGCACGCTCATCTCTCTATCAACCTTGGCGTGCCACGCCTTCAAACTCAGGTGGCACGCCCTTTGCCTTTTTCCACTTTTCTTTGCCTCTGGAAACTTGAACTGGCGTGCCACGCCTAGGGTCTAGCATGCCACGCCCGTGCTCTATGCTTGGCTAAGATTTTCTAGAGAGTTGCACTGGCATGGCACGCCCAGGGTTTGGCGTGCCACGCCCCTTTGTGAGTGAGTGGTTCCTCTGTTTGGCGTGCCACGCCACGAACTCAAGTGGCACGCCCCAATGCTTCTTTGCCCTATGAATGAAACTGGTGTGCCACGCCTAGTTGCTCAAGTGGCACACCTAAGTGAAGAATGGTGAATGGCGTGCCACACCTTCGATACCAAGTGGCACGCCCCATGTAATTGGCCTCCTTCATCCTCTCTGGAAACTTGTACCAGCGTGCCACACCTGAAGGCTGGCGTGTCACGCCCATAATCTTGCCTTGATTCCAGTGGTTGGCGTGCCACGCCTCAGTGATAGGCAAAATTGTCATTTACTCTTTTCATAACTTGAACAATTCTTAGCAATGGCTCCAAAGACTTGGCGCACACTACTATGGTTCACTCACATTCTTCACAACTTCGCATAACTAACCAGCAAGTGCACTGGGTCATCCAAGTAATAAACCTTACGTGAGTAAGGGTCGATCCCACGGAGATTGTTGGTATGAAACAAGCTATGGTCATCTTGTAAATCTCAGTTAGGTAGATAATAAATGGTTATGGAGTTTTCAAAAATAAAGATAAATAAAGCATAAAGTAAAGATAGAGATACTTATGTAAATCATTGGTAGGAATTTCAAATAAGTGTATGGAGATGCTGTGTTCTTTCTGAATCTCTGCTTTCCTACTGCTTTCATCCAATCCTTCATACTCCTTTCCATGGCAAGCTATATGTAGGGCATCACTGTTGTCAATGGCTACATCCCATCCTCTCTGTGAAAATGGTCTAAATGCTCACTCACAGCATGGCTAATCATTTGTCGGTTCTCGATCATGTCGGAATAGAATCCATTGATTGTTTTGCGTCTGTCACCACGCCCAACAATCGTGAGTTTGAAGCTCGTCACAGTCATTCAATCCTTGAATCCTATTCAGAATACCACAGACAAGGTTTAGACTTTTCGGATTCTCAAGAATGGCCGCCAAAGGGTTCTAGCTTATACCACGAAGATTCTGATTAAGGAATCCAAGAGATACTCGCTCGTTCTAAGGTAGAACGAAAGTGGTTGTCAGTCACGCGTTCATAGGTGAGAATGATGATGAGTGTCACGGATCACCACATCCATCAGGTTAAAGTGCAACAAATATCTTAGAACAATAATAAGCTGAATTGAATAGAAAATAGAAGTAATTGCATTAAAACTCGAGGTACAGTAGAGCTCCACACCCTTAATCTATGGTGTGTAGAAACTCCACCGTTGAAAATACATAAGTGATGGTCCAAGCATGGTGATGATTGGATTTTTGATGGTATAGAATTTTACAAATGAATTCTCGTTGCAAGTATAGTTTCTAAACCAACAATAATCCTTTCATACAAAAGATTGTTTGTCACAAGTAACCAACCCCTAATTTTATAAACCGAAGTATTCAAACCTCGGGTCGTTCTCCCTATGAATTACAATAAAGTGTCTTGTTATTGGTTATGAGTTATTCTGGGGTTTTGGATAAGAAGCATGAAAAGTAAATGGCAATGAAAATAAACTAACAACTATAAAAGGCTCTTGGCAAGGTATGAAAACTAGAAGTCCTATCCTAGTTATCTTTCTCAATTGTGATGAGAATTGTTCATTGCTACCACTTAGCTAACCCTTACTAAATAAAGGAAAGTCAAGTGGATGAATTGACTTGAGCCACAAGTCCTAGCCAACTCCCAAGGAAAGACTAGCTTTAGTGCACTCCAAACCAATTAGCAATCCCTCCAATTATCAATCAACAAAGGAATTAGATAACTCAAGTGAAACTAATTACTCTACCTAGGCAAAGAGGAACAAAATCTACACTAAAACTAAAAGAGACATTTCAACAAACACATAAAGTGCAATAGAAGTAAACATTATTAAATGCAAGAATTAAAGGAATCTACAACTACAAAAACAAGAGATCAACAATAGAAAAGTAAAGAAGACACATTTAGTATGAATTACCTCTTATTGAATTAGAAGAATGTAGAAGGAACAATACTAGATCTACAACAAAATATAAGAACAACATAAAGGAAATTACAACAAAAGAGTAGAAGAAGATGAATGTAGCAACAAAGAATTGAGAGGTAGAAGTAGAAGAAAGCAAAGATTAAAACCTAGATCTAAGAACTAAACCTAATCCTAATCCAAAGCCTAGAGAGAAGTGAGAGCTTCTCTCTCTAGAAACTACTTCTAAAACTAGATTATGACTAATGGTAACTAACATTTGTTTCCCTCTTCACTCTTTGGGTTAAACAGCATCAGAAATGAGTTGGATTGGGCCCACAAGGCTTTAGAATTCGCTAGCCACGTTTTGCTTTAAGTGAACCAGGTGGCAGCAACGGCGTGTGCGCGTACTATGCTCGTGCGCGCCACCATACGTGTAGCAACTATGACAAATCTTATATCGTTTCGAAACCCCGGATGTTAGCTTTCTAACCCAACTAAAACCGCATCATTTGGACCTCTGTAGCTCAAGTTATGGTCGTTTAAGTGCGAAGAGGTCGGCTTGACAGCTTTCCGGTTCTTTCATTTCTTCATGAGTTCTCCAACGTTTCATGCTTTCTTTCTTCATTCCCTTGATCCAATCTTTGCCTCCTAAACCTTAAATCACTTAACAAACATATCAAGGCATCTAATGGAATCAAGGAGAATTTGATTTAGCTATTTTAATACCTAAAAAGCATGTTTTCACTCTTAAGCACAATTAAGGGAGAAGTTATAAAACCATGCTATTTCATTGAATAAATGTGAGTAAAAGGTGATAAAATCCCCAAAAATCAATACAAGATAAACCCTACAAATGGGGTTTATCAATCTCCCCACACTTAAACCAAGCATGTCCTCATGCTTAAGCCAAGAGAGAAACAAAGGGTATCAACATTTATTCAATGTAAATAAACTATATGCAACCTAAACTATATGCAACTAAATGCAAAATGGTTTTACCTACTTGGTTAAAAATAAATCAATCTCCAAGACATGCACAAGTAGGGTCAAGATCTTATAACGATTCATGAATCCTACCAATTCGAATATCAAAATGAAGTTCAAGTAGACTTGCAAGAAGAACGCTCATGAAAGCCGGGAATCAAGGAATTGAGCATCGAACCCTCACCGGAAGTGTTTGCACTCTAGTCGCTCGGTGTTTGGGGTTGATTCTCCCGATTCTCCCCTAATCATGCTTTCCAAAATTTGTTTTTCATCTAACAATCAACAATTATTTCATGCATGCATACAATTATCATGAGGTCTTTTCTTTAGGTTGTAATGGGGCTAGGGTCAAGGTAGGGTCATATATGGCCAGTAGACTAAGATTTTAATCTTTGATTAGCTTAAACTTTCCCACCTAGCCTATATAATAACCTATACAATTAAGTACTAATCTAACTACCCATTTTTCACTTTTCCACATACTTATGCATTCTCTTTTCATTTCACAACACATATGCATTGACTTTTATTTGAGCTTTACTTTGGGACATTTTGTCCCCTTTTTTATTTCTTTCTTTTTCTTCTTTTTCTTTCTTTTTTTTCTATATTTTTTTTCCATATTGTTTTTTTTCTTTTTTCTTTTCTTTTTCTCATTTTTTTTATACAAGAGCATCAATGCATAATGGTTTACATTTGATCAATACATGAGTATGTACCCAATTCCCAATATTTACACTAATAATACAAGACTACCCTTTTATTCACCCAATGTCCCAAGGTTCCCACACTTGAATGATACTCACACACACTAGCCTAAGCTAATCAAAGATCCAAATAAGGACTTTTATTGTTTTCTGCTTTAAGGCTTGTAATGTGCTAAATTAAGAACAAAGTGGGTTAATCGTTGGCTCAAATTTGGCTAACAAAGGAAGATAAAAGGTAAGGCCATTTGGGTAAGTGAGCTAATGAAATGATGGCCTCAATCATATAAATGCATGAATACACAAAATAATGGACATAAAGAATCAAACAAATCAAAGATTACAATCATAGGAAGAGAATAATGCACACAAGAAGGAAAATAAGTGGTTATAAGATGTAACCACACCATTAGGCTCAAATCTCACAAGCTTGTGTTCTTACCTCAAAAACCATGTTCCAAAATAAATTCATTCAAGCAAGTTCCACAAAGTATATTTTTTTCAGATTGGTAGGGTGCCCTAAAACGGTTTCTTGGGAAAGAAATCATCACCCTAACCAAGTAGTCCTAACAAAAAAAAGAAGTGCTAAAAATATGTACAAATTCTAACTAACATGCAACCTATCATGCAACGCAATAGCTAATCTAACAAAGAAAATAAAAATTTGGTGTTGAAAAGGAAATTGTTACCCATGGAGATCGGTCGGACGACCTCCCCACACTTGAAGATTGCACCGTCCTCGGTGCATACAAAGAAGAGCAGGGTGGATGGGTTGCTATAATTGATGAGCTCCTTCAAACGGTTGTGCGGATGACTTGTTTGTTGCCCCATTTAGAAACTTTCCTTTCCTCCCGTATTGGTGGCCAACCCAAAAGGAAAGAAAGAAAGAAAATGAAGCCTACAACAAAGATATCAAAGCAATTAGAACATAGGCGGGGACTAATGCCAAATAAGAGTATGATTCCCTACTACATGTTAGCTAAGCATGTGAGTGAGAAAACAATGTAAGCTAAGGCATATCAACTAACGCTTGATGCAAGAGTAAAGTTAAAGCATGAAAAACATATTGAGCATCAAGATCAAATAAGAATTGACACAAACAAGATTAGTGATAAGCATGAGGGCATTTGGTCCCAACCTAACTCAATGATGATGAAGCACAAAAACAAAGGATAATGAGTTAGGAAGGACTAAAGCACTACCTTGTGTGTGGAACAAAACATTTCAATTAATGTTAAACAGGTCACAAAGCACCAAGATAAAGCAAGAGAGTCTCAATAATTGAGTATAAGACTTCAACACCATTATTGAAATGACTTAAAAAAAAACGAAAAGATGCTACAAAAACTAAATGAAAATGGGAAGAGTAGAAGTATGCGAATGTGATAAGCAAAAGAAAATGGAAGGGGAGAAAAAAAACTCTTTTTTTTTTACCGACGCGTGCGCGTCATGCACGTTTACGCGTCAATGGGCATATTGGTTGAAGGACGCGTACGCGCCAGGTGCGCGCACGCGTGCATCGAGTTAGGCTGGAGGCATAATGTCGGCCCAAGTCTGGCACAACTCTCGGGTAAAAGTACCAGGAGTGTGGATCGTGCAATCGACGCGCGCGCACACAGAGTGCGTGCGCGTGCATGCCAATTTAAGATCATGTGCGCGTTCGCGCCGGGTGCACGCACGCGTGCATAGACTTGTGCCTTAGGCCCAATGTTCGCACAGTGCAGGCCTAACTCTCGGGTTTTTGGCCGGAGGTGAAATTTTGCATCCACGCGTACGCGTACAGTGCGCGTCTGCGTGGATGGTCGAAAAATGCTCAGGTGCGCGTACGCGTTAGGTGCGCGCACGCGTGGATGGTGTTCTGTTTTTCAAAAATTTTTTCTAAGTTCTTGCACCAATCCAAGCCTTTCAATCCTCCAAACAGCTACCAAAACACCCTAGAACCTTATTCAACATACTATACTACTAACTAAACTCAATAGAACAATAAAAACAAGAAATTAAACTAATTCTACCAATATTTTCAAAAGATAAAAAATGAAAATGAGAATCTACCTACAATAGCAACTCAATTCACTTATTAACAAAACTAAAAGAGTATGGAAAGAGTTTACCATGGTGGGGTGTCTCCCACCTAGCATTTTTATTTATTGTCCTTAAGTTGGACTTATGGGGAGCTTCTTATCAAGGTGGCTTGTGCTTGTACTCATCTTGGAACATCCACCAATGCTTGGTCTTCCAATAAGCTCCATCATTCAAGATTAATAACTTCAAGCATGGGTGGAGTTCCTCACAAGCTATGAGCTCCCAAAGGCAATCCTCATGTATTCCAGGATCCCATATCTTGTTTCTACACCCATCTTTGAGTTGATTATCATTATTCCACTTGGGTGGCATAATCTTGGAATTCTCATTTAAGCAACCGAACATCATCCTAGACCCAAGCAATCTAGCTCTATACCAAACCTTGCAATTGAGCATTGAACATGCAACCATGATGAACCTAGAATGATGTTTCCAACCCCTACACAACTCTTTCCTACTCTTAACTCCACAAAGAGCTCTAAGTTGACCATCATTTTCAATTAAACCATATTCAGGTGAGAAAGTAAAGCTTAGGGATAAGAATTTTACCCACTTGAATGTTGTGTTGGATGGTGACTTGGGAAGGGAGACCTCCCCACACTTAGGCAATGCAAGGTCTACTTCTTTAGGCTCTTCTTTAGTTGTTTCCACCTCTTCACAAGCTTTTTCAGTTTCAACCTTTTCCCCTTTTTCACTTGGCTTGGTGTTGTCTTCAAGAACTTTATCTTGCCCAATGGGAGGTGATTCAATTTTGGATAGGAATTCATTGATGAATGAATCCATCTCTTGATCAACCTCTTCATATTCTTCAATTTCAATATACACCATGTCAACTTTTTCCTCTTGGTAGCTCTCTTTTGATTCACTCTCTTCTTCATTGTTCACCAAGGGTATGGGAGGTTGTGCACACTCTTCTATAATTTCAACCCCATGTCCAATGGGAGAGGATTCCATTGTAGAGAGAAATTCATCCATGATTGAATCCATCTCTTGATAAGCCTCTTCCAAGTCTCCAACGATGATATGTCTTGGAGGTTGCGCACCCTCCTCAACATCAATTTCAAGCTTCTTGGAAGAGTGCTCCATGATGCTACATTCCCATGGACTTTCAACATCTCCTAAATCTTCAACCACTTCTTCCTTTTCTTCAATGATCATAGACTTCTCCAATTGTTCCAACACAAAATTTGATTCCTCCTTTTCCACCGAATTTTCCAATTTCTCCTTCATACTTTGCTCTTCTTTTGACCTTTCACATGTGGTTACGGAATTGCCTTGAGTCTTCAAACATTGGTGGGCTAGAGTATGCACCACCTTGGTCAAATTGGTCACAAACTCAAGTGTATCCCGCTTCATAGCTTCTTGTCCTTGAAGTAACAAAGTGAGAGGATCGTCTATTGGGGCTTGTGGTGGGTAAGAAGGCTCATCATTTTGGAGAGAGGGTTCATAATAGGAAGGTGGTTCTTCTTGGTAAGGTTGTGAAGATTGTGTGTATTGAGGTGGTTTTTGGTAGTAGTAATCTTGGAATTGTGGTGGTTCTAAAGGTTCTTACTCATAATGGTTATAGGAGTATGGTATGGTTGCTTGATCATATGATGGATATGGATCATAGGAAGGTGCTTGGTATGGAAAGGCTTGTGAGAATGGTTGAGGTTCATGTTGAGGGTGAGATTCATAAGCATTGATGGTGGTTGTTGAGTGTCACAAAAAGAGTCATCATAGCCGTTAAATTGACATGCATTAGGATGGGAATTATACCTATAAGTATCCGGAGGTTGTTGCCAATAGGAGTGATCAATTCCTTGAGGTTCCTCCCATCTTTGTTGGTTCCATCCATAATGAGTGTCATCATTGAGGTGCACATTTCCTACAACAAAACTAGAACCAAACTCATAGCCATAGGGAGAATTCATTATGAAAAGACAAAATAAAACTAACAAAATCTAGTAAACAAGCAAAAGACAAGCTATTTACAATATTCACATATGTACAATAACCAATAACATAACACCATTGCAAATCCCCGGCAACGGCGCCATTTTGATGATTGGATTTGTGATGGTATAGAATTTTACAAATGAATTCTCGTTGCAAGTATATTTTCTAAACCAACAATAATCCTTTCATACAAAAGATTGTTTGTCACAAGTAACAAACCCCTAATTTTATAAACCGAAGTATTCAAACCTCGGGTCGTTCTCCCTAGGAATTACAATAAAGTGTCTTGTTATTGGTTATGAGTTATTTTGGGGTTTTGGATAAGAAGCATAAAAAGTAAATGGCAATGAAAATAAACTAACAACTATAAAAGGCTCTTGGCAAGGTATGAAAACTAGAAGTCCTATCCTAGTTATCCTTCTCAATTGTGATGAGAATTGTTCATTGCTACCGCTTAGTTAACCCTTACTAAATAAAGGAAAGTCAAGTGGATGAATTGACTTGAGCCACAAGTCCTAGCCAACTCCCAAGGAAAGACTAGCTTTAGTGCACTCCAAACCAATTAGCAATCTCTCCAATTATCAATTAACAAAGGAATTAGATAACTCAAGTGTCACTAATTACTCTACCTAGGCCAAGAGGAACAAAATGTACACTAAAACTAAAAGAGACATTTCAACAAACACATAAAGTGAAATAGAAGTAAACATTATTAAATGCAAGAATTAAAGGAATCTACAACTACAAAAACAAGAGATCAACAATAGAAAAGCAAAGAAGACACATTTATTATGAATTACCTCTTATTGAATTAGAAGAATGTAGAAGGAACAATACTAGATCTACAACAAAATATAAGAACAACATAAAGGAAATTACAACAAAAGAGTAGAAGAAGATTAATGTAGCAACAAAGAATTGAGAGGTAGAAGTAGAAGAAAGCAAAGATTAAAACCTAGATCTAAGAACTAAACCTAATCCTAATCCTACTCCTAGAGAGAAGTGAGAGCTTCTCTCTCTAGAAACTACTTCTAAAACTAGGCTATGACTAATGGTAACTAACATTTGTTTCCCTCTTCACTCCTTGGGTTAAATAGCATCAGAAATGAGTTGGATTGGGCCCACAAGGCTTTAGAATTCGCTGGCCACGTTTTGCTTTAAGTGAACCAGGTGGCAGCAACGGCGCGTGCGCGTACTATGCGCATGTGCGCCACTATACGTGTAGCAACTCTGGCAAATCTTATATCGTTTTGAATCCCCGGATGTTAGCATTCTAACCCAACTAGAACCGCATCATTTGGACCTCTGTAGCTCAAGTTATGGTCGTTTAAGTGCGAAGAGGTCGGCTTGACAGCTTTCCGGTTCTTTCATTTCTTCATGAGTTCTCCAACGTTTCATGCTTTCTTTCTTCATTCCCTTGATCCAATCTTTGCCTCCTAAACCTTAAATCACTTAACAAACATATCAAGGCATCTAATAGAATCAAGGAGAATTAGATTTAGCTATTTTAAGACCTAAAAAGCATGTTTTCACTCTTAAGCACAATTAAGGGAGAAGTTATAAAACCATGCTATTTCATTGAATAAATGTGGGTAAAAGGTGATAAAATCCCCAAAAATCAATACAAGATAAACCCTACAAATGGGGTTTATCACATGGCCGAGAGGCCAGCCTCCAAAACGTGATCAATAGTCTCCTAAGATGAACAACTGATTAAAACTGAGACCAAAGATGTCTAATACAATAGTAAAATGTCCTATTTATACTAGACTAGTTACTAGGGTTTACAGAAATAAGTCTAAATGTAGAAATCCACTTCCGGGGCCCACTTTGGTGTGTGCTTGGGCTGAGCTTGAGCTTTACACGTGCAGAGGCTTCTCTTGGAGGTAAACGCCAAGTTGTAACGTGTTTTTGGCATTTAACTCTGGTTTGTGACGTGTTTCTGGCGTTTTACTCCAAAATGCAGCATGGAACTGGCGTTGAACGCCAGTTTGCATCCTCTAAACTCGAACAAAGTATGGACCATTATATATTGCTGGAAAGCTCTGGATGTCTACTTTCCAACGCAGTTGAGAGCGCGCCATTTGAAGTTCTGTAGCTTCAGAAAATCAGTTTCGAGTATAGAGAGGTCAGAATCCAACAGCATCAGTAGTCCTTTTTCAGCCTCCTATCAGATTTTTGCTCAGGTCCCTCAATTTCAGCCAGAAAATACCTGAAATCACAGAAAAACACACAAACTCATAGTAAAGTCCAAAAATGTGAATTTTGCATAAAAACTAATGAAAACATCCCTAAAAGTAGCTAGATCCTACTAAAAATTACCTAAAAACAATACCAAAAAGCGTATAAATTATCCGCTCATCACTCAGCTTCAAGTGGCACGCCAAAGTGAGATGATTGGGTTGGCATGCCATGCCTACGATACCAAGTGGCCCACCTAAGTGAGATTGAGAGGTTGGCGTGCCACGCCTTCGACTTCTAGTGGCACGCCCAGTCTTTAGTTGCCTTCAGCTCCTTCTCTGGATTATTGTACCAGCGTCCCACATCATGCTGCTCAAGTGGCACGCCCATGCATTTGTGCACTCTTAAAGCATGGCGTGCCACGCCTGGGTTCTCAAGTGGCATGCCCAAGTGACTTCTTGGAGCTGGCGTGCCACGCCTTCGACACCAAGTGGCACGCCATAATGGAGGTTCTTCTTGAGATGGTGAGTTGGCGTGCCACGCCCCTTTGCTCAAGTGGCATGCCCATAGTAGTTGATGGGTCAGGCATGCCACGCCCCTTTTGTGTCCTCCATTTTGCTCTCTGGAATTTTGTACTAGTGTGCCACGCCTAGTCCCTGGCATGCCACGCCCATATGCATGCTTGGACTTCTTCTTTGGAGTTTAGTACTGGTGTGCCACGCCTAGCTCCTGGCGTGCCACGCTAGTGCATTTTTGTGGCGTTTGCTCCAAGTGGCACGCTAGTTTCACACGCCTAGCTTCTTGTTTGTCTTTTTACCCATTTTTGATGCCTTTTTCACCTGAAATTCAGCACAACTCATCTCAAAGTAGTGTACCATAATATTCATCAAATAATGCATGAATTGTACTGATCAAATGAGATTTATGCTCTTTTATGGTCTTCTTTATGCAAGAAAGAATGGTAGATGATGCAAGTCATCACAACACTAAATTTAAGCTTTGCTTGTCCTAAGCAAATCAATGTGAGTAAACTTTTATATCTTGAGGCCTTGGTTTCGAATGATTGTAATACAACTAAGAGTAAAACTATGTGTCCAACACATGTATGAATGTTTTGATTGTCATGGAACATTCTTGGATCCTTGAGGGTTCCTTCAGGTATAGGCTTCAGGGGTCCTTTCTATTGATTGACTCCTTAAAGTAGTAAGGGTTGTATTGCTTTCTTGACCACGACTCTAAGTGTTTTGTCTCAAGACAACCCTTTAATTAGGCTTTCAATTATCACTCCCAAACCAGTTGGTTTTAGGGTACTAGGTGTTGAGACACCCCTAAGAATTTACTTGCCCAGGTCTCTTCTTAACATATCTTCACCACAAGCATCTACTAAGATCATTAATTTTTTTTGAGCTTTTTAATGTTTCTTTTTCTATCCCAGTAGTTGATGCTCAGAGCCTTGGGCCTTTATTGCTTACTACCTCTTGGTTCTATGGATATTCAAGGAACACCCCTTAGTCTTCCTTTGTTATACCTTCTAGGACTAGTTGTTCTCCATGACTCATTTTTTTTAGTTCATCCAAGGTTCTACACTTAGTTTCTTGTTTCTTAGTTTGTTTGATAATCCCTCTTAGCCTTGGTCTCTCTTATTGTTTTTTCACAACTCACAGTAACTCTTATGGAGACAAGCTCTACTTTTTTTTAAGTTGAAATGAAGACTTGAAATACATGGCATTTTCTTTCTTGTAAAAAAAACTCATAAAGACTTTAAACAGGAATTAAAACTAAGCATAAAACATAAACTATCCTAGCATGATTATTTAAGAAGTAAATAAAGCAAAGGCTTAAACAGAATTCAGAAATTGGAAAGTGTCAACCATAGGACTCAATAACTTTGAGTAGCTTCATCTTTAGTTCATTGACCCTTTCTCTTTGTCCTTCTTCTTGGAAGGGGATGAGCCACCTTCACCGGCCTTGGAGGAACCTTCCTGAGCCTTGGTATCCTTGGGCTTCAAAAATCCTAGCCTCCTCATGTAATTTCTTTCATCTTCCTTATGTTTGGCTAGGATTTCCTCTTGTCTTGCACTTAGCTCTTCCATCCCTTGCATGAAGGTTGGGTATCCTGGGTTTAGAGCGGCTACAGTGTTACACGAGTGATTCAACTTTGCTTGTGTGTTGATGTCATACTGCCTCCTGGATATGGTCCTGGCATCATAGAGATTTCTGAATTCAGCCAGGTTCCTCTGTTGCCACTTGCCTTGCTCTGCTATTTTGTCCAGTGCACTTCGCACTTCTCCCCAGTCAAATTATTCTTGCTGCTCCTTCCTCATATGCTCCTAATTCCCTTGGAGTTGTTGAATGTTCTGGTTGACTTGGCTCCATTGTTGTTGTTGAGTCTCCTTGAGTTGATTGACATCTTCCCTCAAGTGGTGTAGGACTCCCTTCATTTGGTGTACATCTCCTTGTAATTGCTTCCAGTTGAATCCCTCTGGAAATTGCTGATATTGGTAGTTTGGTGGTGGTTGAAGTGCTAGGAAGTGAGGTTGCTCTTCTGCCTCTTCCTCTTCTTGTTGTTTTTGTGGTTCATGAGCATGAGCTCTTCGTTCTCTAGCCCTATTGAGTGGGTGGACAGCCACCACTTTGGCCATCTTTTTGGCAATTATGCCGACTTCCCCAGAGCCTCCGGTAGCACAGCCGAGACAGCGATGGGTTCTTTGCCCCTGCGGGGATGGAGCGAAAGAAGCTTTGAGAATTCAAGAGAAGGTCACGGCGAGACGAGCCGTGCTTCACAAGCACTTCATCAATGATCTTTTCAACTCCAGCCTTATCACATAGCCTCTGTATAATGCTGGGGAATGCTAACCTTGTGTTGTCACTGGTGCTTTTCAGCACTTTGTTGATGTTGTTGGTGATCATCTCCCCCACGTTGATGTTTTCTCCTCTCATGATGCTGTAGATGAGCACAGCTCTCTCCTTGGTCACCTCTGAAATGTTGGATGTGGGGATTAGTGGCCTCCTCACAAATTCTAGCCACCCTCTAGCTTGGGGGCTCAAATCTCTTCTCCTCAATTAGTTAGGTATCCCATCCTTGTCATTTATCCAACGCACATTCATCACACAAATTTCATTCAGGATCTCCTCAAACCCAGGGTCTTGCTGCTTCATTCTCTCTTCATAGCTCCGAGTGGAATTTGTCCTCTTCACCATTAGCATTCTTTCTATGCTAGAGGGGCTGTAGTCAATGGACTTCCCCCTTACATAGCTAATGTAGCCATAGTGTTGTCTTGGTTGAGGCATTGTGTTGGCATAGAATTCCCTCACCAAGCTTTCTATCACTTTCCTCGGTGGTTGTATAGAAGTGACCAACCCCTATTGTCGATCTCAATGTTGATTTCAATATGCTCATTCCTTCCTAGTTGAAACCCAACTTCTGGAATGATTTTCCTGTCACTCACCGAACCATAGAATTGATTTTGGTTGAATGCGGAGAGGAATTTATAGTCATTAAAAGAGCTTGAGGATCCAGAGGTTGGTTCCTTAGTTTTTCTTTTCTTTGAGGCTGAGCTTTTTGGTGGTGCCATTAAGTTGGGAGAGTGTGCTTAAGGTTGTAAAAAAATGGGGGTTGAAAGAAAGAGAAGGCAAAACAAGGTTTTGCACCAACCCCAAACTTAAGACTTGATTGTCCCAATCAAGAAAAAAAAGAAGAAAGTAGGGGATGAGAGATAGTAGAAGATGAAAAGAGAAGCGAAGGCGAGGGGTGTGGGGGTTGTTGAAGTGGGAGAGGAGATGGGGGGTGAAGCTTTTATAATGGGTGAATGGTATGGTTCGAAAGGTGGGAAATAAAAAGGGTTAAATGTTTTCCCACTTTGGGGAGTGGCACCTAGCATAGAAAGAGGCGCCAACTCTTTTCTTAGTGTCATTTGCATGTGTCGAGTTCCAAGGGGCAAGTACACTTTGACTTCCTTGCTTTGTGAGTTATTTACCATGTGGGCCCCATCTTCTCTTCTGAAATTGAAACTGAACCCATTAGTAATGACAAAAGAATCCCTTCACATTCCTTCTCATCAAGAATGAATTGGATTGCAACTGATGGGTGTCCCTTGGGACACCAAACTTAATTCTTTGGCATCTTAATAAATTGGTTTCATCATTGTGTATTTAATGTGTTCATAAGAGTGGAATAACATTAATCTTTTCATTTTCTTTTGATTCCAATTCCTCTGAACTCATTAAACCACGTTCATATTTTTATCCAAAGCATTAAGTGCTTTCAAGTTGGGTGACTTAGGCTGCTATGTGATCTTTGGTGGTGGCCACACCAAACTTAATCTATGGGCTTCATCTTCAAAATCAAACTATTAATTATTTGTAAGCCTAGATTAAGTGGGTGAGAGGCCACACCAAACTTAGCACTTTAGCTAGTTCTCAGCCCATTCACTCATCATTAGTTATGCATTCATCAAGTTGCAATTTCCAAATAGAAAGAAATAAGAGAGTGTAAAGAAAATCTAGCTATCAAAGCTAATATCAAACTTTCCAATCTACAATTGTAAACTAATCCTAATTACTGAAAATTAAACTATCTAAAGCAACAAAATTTAAACTACTTCTAAGAAAATCAATTAAATAAAAAAGGATAAAGTGTTGGGGTGCCTCCCAACTAGCACTTCTTTATTGTCATTAGCTTGACATTCCTTCATCTTCAGCTGAGCTTGTAGCTCACTCTCTGTTCCTCCAAGGGGCTTCCCAAGTAGTGTTTGAGTCTATGGCCATTGACAGAAAAAGTTCTCTGAGTCTTGTCCTCCATGAGCTCCACATGACCATAGGGAAACACTTTGATTATGGTGAAAGGTCCTGACCATCGAGACCTAAGTTTTCCAGGGAAGAACATGAGTCTTAAGTTGTAGAGTAACACCTTCTGTCCTTCAGTGAACTCCCGTCTTGCTATCTTTGGTCATGCCACCTTTTTGTGTTCTCTTTGTAGATTTTTGCATTCTCATATGCTTGATTTCTAAACTCTTCCAGCTCATTGAGTTGTATTAATCTCTTTTCTCCAGCAGCTTGCTCATCAAAATTCAGTAGTTTTAGAGCCCAGAAGGCTCTATGCTCCAGTTCAACTGGCAAGTGGCAAGCCTTGCCAAATACTAGTTGGTATGGTGACATCCCAATGGGGTTCTTGAAGGCTGTCCTGTAGGCCTATAGACCATCGTCTAGCTTCTTAGACCAGTCCTTCCTTGAGCTTCCAATAATTTTTCGAGAATCCTTTTTAGCTCCCTGTTGGAAATCTCTACTTGTCCATTGGTCTGCAGATGATAAGGGGTTGCCACCTTGTGTTTGACTCCATATCTGAGAAGGAGTGTCTCGAGTTGTTTGTTGCAGAAGTGTATCCTTCCATCACTAATGAGAGCTCTGGGGACTCCAAATCTGTTGAAGATATTCCTTCTCAAGAAGCTTATCACAATTTTGTTGTCATTTATTGAAATGGCTATGGCTTCTACCCACCTTGAGACATAATCAACAGCCACCAATATGTAGCTATTTGAGTAGGAGGTTGGGAAGGGTCCCATGAAATCAATCCCCCATACATCAAATAGCTCTAGCTCTAGTATGTATTGTTGTGGCATCTCATTCTTCATGGTTAGATTACCAGCTCTTTGATATTCACCACACCTTGACACCATTTCCTTGGCATCCTTAAACATTGTTGGCCAGTAAAATCCGGATTGAAGCACTTTTGCTGCTATCCTTTCTCCACTGAAGTGACCTCCATATGCTGACCCATGGCACTGCCATAACACTTCCTGACCTTCTTCATGGGATATACACCTTCTTAGGACTCCATCAGTACAATTTTTGAACAAATAGGGGTCATCCCAGATGTAGTGTTTGGCATCCTTGATTAGCTTTCCCCCTCATGTGCTTATTGATGTTAGTTGGTAGCTCCCCAATAGCCTTGAAGTTAGCTATCTCTACAAACTACGGGGCTACTCGAATCATCATCAATTATTCATCAGGAAAGCTTTCATTTACTGCTACTTGCTACATTTCTTCTTCTTGTGGGATTCTTGAGAGGTGGTCAGCTACCTTGTTCTCTGTTCTGCTCCTATCTTTAATCTCAATATCAAATTCTTGGAGCAGCAGGATCCACCTTATTAGTCTAGGTTTAGATTCTTGTTTGGTAAGCAAGTATTTGAGTGTTGCATGATCAGTGAACACAATTACTTTTGAGCCAATGAGATATGATCTAAACTTATCAAAAGCAAAAACTATGGCTAAAAGTTCTTTCTCCGTGGTGGTATAGTTCCTTTGATTCTCATTAAGGACCTTGCTGGCATAGTAAATAACATGTACTAGCTTGTCTTTCCTCTGTCCTAGAACAGCACCAACAGTAAAATCAGATGCATCACACATTAGTTCAAAGGGAAGATCCTAGCTTGGTGGTGCTATAATAGGTGCAGAGGAAAGTTTCTTTTTGAGTTCATCAAAGGCTACCATGCACTCTCTATCAAAAAAAAAGGGAGTATTTGAGACAAGTAGGTTTCTAAGGGGTTTTACAATCTTTGAAAAATCTATGATAAACCTCCTATAGAACCCAGCGTGTCCCAAAAAGCTTCTGATTGCTTTGACATTGCAAGGTGGAGGTAATTTTTCAATTACTTCCACTTTTGCCTTGTCTACTTGATGAGTGGATAATTTATACGCTTTTTGGCATTATTTTTAGTATGTTTTTAGTATGATTTAGTTAGTTTTTAGTATATTTTTATTAGTTTTTAATTAAAATTCACTTTTCTGGATTTTACTATGAGTTTGTGTGTTTTTCTGTGATTTCAGGTATTTTCTGGCTGAAATTGAGGGACCTGAGCAAAAATCTGATTCAGAGGCTGAAAAGGACTGCAGATGCTGTTGGATTCTGACCTCTCTACACTCGAAGTGGATTTTCTGGAGCTACAGAAGCCCAATTGGCGCGCTCTCAACGGCGTTGGAAAGTAGACATCCTGGGCTTTCCAGCAATATATAATAGTCCATACTTTGCCCGAGATTTGATAGCCCAAACCGGCGTTGCAAATCAGCTTCAAAATTCCCAGCGTTTAACGCCGGAACTGGCATAAAAATTGGAGTTAAACGCCCAAACTGGCACAATAGCTGGCGTTTAACTCCAGGAAGAGTCTCTACACGAAAATTCTTCAATGCTCAGCCCAAGCACACACCAAGTGGGCCCGGAAGTGGATTTTTCTGTCATTTACTCAATTCTGTAAACCCTAGGTTACTAGTTCACTATTAATAGGATCTTTTGACATTGTATCTGTACCTCATGACACTTTACACATTTCTCATTGTATCTTCTACAGCATGAGTCTCTAAACCCCATGGTTGGGGGTGAGGAGCTCTGCTGTGTCTTGATGGATTAATGCAATTACTACTGTTTCTTATTCAATCATGCTTGCTTCCGTTCTAAGATATCACTTGTTCTTAACCCGGATGAATGTGATGATCCGTGACACTCATCATATTCTCAACTATGAATGCGTGCCTGACAACCACCTCCGTTCTACCTTAGATTGACTCGATATCTCTTGGATTCCTTAATCAGAATCTTCGTGGTATAAGCTAGAATTGATGGCGGCATTCAAGAGAATCCGGAAGGTCTAAACCTTGTCTGTGGTATTCTGAGTAGGATTCAATGATTGAATGACTATGACGAGCTTCAAACTCGCGATTGTGGGGCGTTAGTGACAGACGCAAAAGAATCACTGGATTCTATTCCGACATGATCGAGAACCGACAGCTGGATAGCCGTGCCGTGACAGGGTGCGTTGAACATTTCCACTGAGAGGATGGGAGGTAGCCATTGACAACGGTGAAACCCTACATACAGCTTGCCATGGAAGGAGCCTTGCGTGTTTGAAGAAGAAGACAGTAGGAAAGCAGAGGTTCAGAAGACAGAGCATCTCCAAAACCTCAACCTATTCTCCATCACTGCAATTCAAGTACCTGTTTTATGTTCTTTTGCTTTTTACAATCAATCCTGATAATCTTTGATATCCTGACTCAGAGTTACAAGGTAACCATAGCTTGCTTCAAGCCGACAATCTCCGTGGGATCGACCCTTACTCACGTAAGGTATTACTTGGACGACCCAGTGCACTTGCTGGTTAGTTGTGCGGGATTGCAAAGTGTGATTGCAATTTTGTGCACCAAGTTTTTGGCGCCGTTGCCGGGGATTGTTCGAGTTTGGACAACTGACAGCTTATCTTGTTGCTTAGATTAGGACTGTTTTATTTTTGTTGGTTTAGAGTCTTTTAGTTGAGTCTATTTTCATATTTTAAGTTTGGTGTCAATTGCATGCTTTTGCTTTTCTTTTAATTTTCGAATTTGCATGTCCCTAGTCCCTTTTTGATCCTTAAAAATTCTAAGTTTGGTGTCCTCTTTGTGTTTTTCCCTTAAAAATTTTCGAAAATTAGTGTCTGATTTCCTAAAAATTTTAAGTTTGGTGTCATTTTGTTATTTTTCTCTCTCCTCATTTCAAAAATCAAATCTTTTTCAAAATCTTTTTAATTGACTAATTGATTCAGTTTTCAATTTGCTTTGATCTTATTTTCTTTTAGTTTTCGAAATTTGACTTTATTTTCCATTTATTTTATTTTATTATTTTCGGTCAAAAAAATATATATATATATATATATATATATATATATCTACTTGCAATCCATATCATTTCCCTTTATCCATCATGGACCTAAGTGGAATTGAACAGTCCAGAAGGACTCTGGGGTCATACGCTAACCCCATTACAGCTGCATATGGGAGTAGCATCTGTACACCTCCCATCAAAGCAAGCAGCTTTGAGCTAAATCCTCAACTCATTATCATAGTGCAGCAAAACTGCCAGTATTCCGGTCTTCCACAAGAAGAACCTACTGAGTTTCTGGCACAGTTCTTACAAATTGCTGACACAGTACATGATAAAGAGGTGGATCAGGATGTCTACAGACTATTACTGTTTCCATTTGCTGTAAAAGATCAAGCTAAAAGGTGGTTAAATAACCAACCTACAGCAAGCATAAAGACATGGAAACAGTTATCAGACAAATTCCTGAATCATTTTTACCCTCCAAAGAGGATGACACAGCTAAGGCTGGACATCCAAGGCTTTAAACAAGAGGATAATGAATCCCTTTATAATGCCTGGGAGAGGTATAGAGGTATGCTAAGAAAATGCCCCTCTGAAATGTTTTCAGAGTGGGTACAGTTAGACATCTTCTACTATGGACTTACAGAAAAAGCTCAGATGTCTCTAGACCACTCAGCTGGTGGATCTATACACATGAGGAAGACAATTGAAGAAGCTCAAGAGCTTATAGACACTGTTGCCAGAAACCAATATTTGTACTCTAGCAGTGAGTTCTCTCCAAAAGAGGAAGTCATGGCAGTAGTCACTGATCCTAATCCTCAAGAACAGATGATTGAGCTTAATCAACAATTGCTCCTGATGACAGAACAGTTAGCAGAATTTAAAGAGATGCTCCATGAAACTAAAGTTGCTAACAAGAACATAGAACTGTAGTTGAATCGAGCAAAATAGCAGATATCTAAACAGATAACAGAAGAGTGTCAAGCAGTTCAACTGAGGAGTGGGAAGACACTGAACAACACCACTCAAAAGAGCAAAAAGTCAAATAAGGAACAATTGACAGAGGATAACCAAGCCACTGCCCAAAATCCCTCTGAGGACAGTAAGAGCCCAGAGAGGAATACTTTTGGCGTTCAAACGCCAGAAAGGGAAGGAAAGCTGGCGTTAAACGCCCATTCCTTGCCCAGTTCTGGCATTCAAACGCCAGAAAAGGGGGAGAAGTTGGCGTTAAACGCCCAATCTTCACCCATTCCTGGCGTTCAGATGCCAAGGGAGGATCAGACACCTGAGAGTGCTGACAGTAATCCCTCTAAAAAGGATTCTTCAACCACTTCTGTAAGGAATAAGCCTGCAGCAACTAAGGTTGAAGAATATAAAGCCAAGATGCCTTATCCTCAGAAACTCCGCCAAGCGGAGCAGGATAAGCAATTTGCCCGCTTTGCAGATTATCTAAGGACTCTTGAAATAAAGATTCTGTTTGCAGAGGCACTTGAGCAAATACCTTCTTATGCTAAGTTCATGAAAGAGATCTTAATTCATAAGAAGGATTGGAGAGAAACTGAAAGTATTTCTCACTGAAGAATGAGTGCAGTCATTCTGAAAAGCTTACCAGAAAAGCTTCAAGATCCAGGAAGCTTTATGATACCATGCACATTAGAAGGTGCTTGCACCAAGACAGCTGATGAGCGGATAATTTGTATACTTTTTGGCATTGTTTTTAGTATGTTTTTGTTATGATTTAGTTAGTTTTTAGTATATTTTTATTAGTTTTTAATTAAAATTCACTTTTCTAGACTTTACTATGAGTTTGTGTGTTTTTCTGTGATTTCAGGTATTTTCTGGCTGAAATTGAGGGACCTGAGCAAAAATCTGATCCAGAGACTCAAAAGGACTGCAGATGCTGTTGGATTCTGACCTCCCTGCACTCGAAGTGGATTTTCTGGAGCTACAGAAGCCCAATTGGCGCGCTCCCAACGGCGTTGGAAAGTAGACATTCTGGGCTTTCCAGCAATATATAATAGTCCATACTTTGCCCAAGATTTGATGGCCCAAACCGGCGTTCAAAGTCACCTCAAGAAATTCCAGCGTTAAACGCCGGAACTGGCACCTAATTGGGAGTTAAACGCCCAAACTGGCACTAAAGCTGGCGTTTAACTCCAAGGAGAGTCTCTACACGAAATTTCTTCATTGCTCAGCCCAAGCACACACCAAGTGGGCCCAGAAGTGGATTTTTATGTCATTTACTCATCTATGTACTAGTTTTCTATAAGTAGGACCTTTTACTATTGTATTAGAGAGCTTTTTGATCATGTTTTTATGATTGAACCCTCTTTGGGAGGCTGGCCATTCGGCCATGCCTAGACCTTGTTCTTATGTATTTTCAACGGTGGAGTTTCTACACACCATAGATTAAGGTGTGGAGCTCTGCTGTACCTCGAGTATTAATGCAATTACTATTGTTCTTCCATTCAATTCCTCTTGTTCTTTTACCAAGATATCACTTGTTCTTCAACATGATGAAGGTGATGATTGACGCCCATCACCATTCTCACCCATGAACAAGGTGACTGACAACCAGTCTTGTTCTACAAGCATCTGAGGCTTGGTGAATATCTCTTGGATTCCTGATTGCACGATGCATGGTTGATCGCCTGACAACCGAGTGCTCGCCTGACAAACGAGCCAGCCATTCCGTGAGATCAGAGTCTTCGTGGTATAGGCAAGAACTGAAGGCGGCATTCAAGAGAATCCGGAAGGTCTAACCTTGTCTGTGGTATTCTGAGTAGGATTCAATGACTGAATGACTGTGACGTGCTTCAAACCTGTAACTTACTGGGCGTTAGTGACAGACGCAAAAGAGTGATTCTATTCCGGTAGGGGAGGGAACCAAACCGGTGATTGGCAGCACTGTGACAGAGTGCGTGCATTAGCTTTCACTGCGCGGATGGGAGGTAGCTGCTGACAACAGTGAGACCCTACACGAGCTTGCCATGGAAAGGAGTAAGAAGGATTGGATGAAGACAGTAGGAAAGTAGAGAGACGGAAGGGAAGGCATCTTCATGCGCTTATCTGAAGTTCCTACCAATGAATTACATAAGTATCACTATCTTTATCTTTTGTTATTTTCGTTCATCACCATATATATCTGAGTTTTCCTGACTAAGATTTACAAGATGACCATAGCTTGCTTCAATACTAACAATCTCCGTGGGATCGACCCTTACTCACGTAAGGTTTATTACTTGGACGACCCAGTGCACTTGCTGGTTAGTTGTGCGAAGTTGTGTAATGCCATGGTATTGAGCGCACCAAGTTTTTGGAGCCATTACCAGGGATTATGAGAGTTGTGAAAAAGTATAGTTCACAATTTCGCGCACCAAGTTTTTGGCGCCGTTGCCGGGGATTGTTCTAGTTTTGAGCAAGCCTTTGGTAACATCAGTGCCAAGATCCGGCAACAACATCAAATTTTTGGTGTTATTGCCCGGGATTGTTCAGGCTGGACAACTGACGGTTCATCTTGTTGCTTAGATTAGGTATTTTTTTTCGAAATTCTTGAAGATGAATTCTAGAGTTTCATGATGATTTGTTGAAATCTGGTTAGCTGAGAAGCCATGTCTAATCTGATTGGACCGAGGTTTCAACTTATCACCACAAGAGCTTGTTGATTTTCATCAATTTTGCTTTTGGAGCAGTGATCTGCTAAGGCTTGGCTGACCTTTGGTCATGTCTAGTGTTTTGGACCGAAGCTTTCTTTGAAAGCTTGGCTGGCTGTGAAGCCATGTCTAATTCCTGGACCGGAGTCTTAGACTAGCATTGCACTGATTCCTGGAATTCTCATTAAGAATTTTGATACCTTTTCCCACTTAATTTTCGAAAAATACAAAAAAATTTGCAAAACCATAAAAACCAAAAATATTTGATGTTTCCTGTTTAAGTCTAGTGTCTCATCTTAAGTTTAGTGTTAATTGCATGCATTCATTCATGTGTCTTAAGGATCCTCAAGTAATTCTTGATGATTTCTTACTCTGATCTTTGAATTCTCTTGGCTTGAGTGTTTATGTGTCTCATATAGTGTCAGTAGTACACAAACTGCTAAGTTTGGTGTCTTGCATGCATTGTTATTTGATTCTTGTTGCATTTTGATTATTAAAAATCCAAAAATATTTTTAATTTGTGTCTTTTCAAGTCAATGATACAAAGAATTGAAGATTCAGAACATGCTGCAGAGGAATTATACAGAAAAAGCTGAGCATTCAAAAATGCCCAGTGGAGAAGGCAGACTGGCGTTTAAACGCCAGCCAGGGCACCTGGTTGGGCGTTTAACGCCCAAAAAGGTAGCATTTTGGGCGTTAAACGCCAGAATGTATACCATTATGGGCGTTTAACGCCAGGATGGTGCTAGGGGGAAGATTTTGTTTTCAAATCAATTTTTTTCAAGTTTTTCAAAATCAAATCTTTTTCAAATCATATCTTTTCAATCAAATGTTTTCAAAATCAATTTCTTTCCTTTTCAAAGATACTAACAATTAATGATTTGATTGAAAATTTTTTGCCTTTTCTGTTAAGGAAGGTTTTATGTTTGAATCATATCTTTTCTTGTTAGGCAAGTCATTAATTTTCAAAATCATATCTTTTCAAATTGTTTTCAACTCATATCTTTTAAAACTGTTTTCAAATCATATCTTCTCAATCACATCTTTTTAAAACCATAACTTTTCAATTAAATCTTTTTAACCTCATCTTTTTCAAAATAGTTTTCAATCAAATCTTTTTAATTTCTAATTTCAAAATCTTTTTCAAAAATCACTTGATTTCTTTTCCAACTTCAATTTTCGAAAATTATCAACATCTTTTTGATTGAATTTTTGAAAATCCTCTTCCCTCCTTCTCACATCCTTCTATTTATGGAGTACCACTCCTTCTAAATGCACAATTCGAACCTTATCCAATTAAAGTTCGAATTCTTCTTCTCCTTCTTCTTTCTATTTCTCTTTTCCTCTGACACCTCAAGGAATCTCTATACTGTGACATAGAGGATTCCATATTTTCTTTTTCTCTTCTCTTTCATATGAGCAGGAGCAGAGACAAAGGCATTCTTGTTGAAGCTGATCCTGAACCCGAAAGGACCTTGAAGAGAAAGCTAAGAGAAACCAAAGCACAACTCTCTTTAGAAGACCTAACCGAATTCTTCAAAGAAGAAGAACCCATGGCAGCCGAAAACAACAACAATGCCAACAATGCAAGGAAGGTGCTGGGTGACTTTACTGCACCTACTCCCGACTTCTATGGGAGAAGCATCTCTATCCCTGCCATTGGAGCAAACAACTTTGAGCTTAAGCCTCAATTAGTTTCTCTAATGCAACAGAATTGCAAGTTCCATGGACTTCCAATGGAAGATCCTCATCAGTTCTTAGATGAATTCTTGCAAATCTGTGACACAGTCAAGACTAATGGGGTTAACCCTGAGGTTTACAGACTGATGCTATTCCCTTTTGCTGTAAGAGACAGAGCTAGAATATGGTTGGATTCTCAACCTAAAGAAAGCCTGGACTCTTGGGAAAAGCTAGTCAATGCCTTCTTGGCAAAGTTCTTTCCACCACAAAGATGGAGTAAGCTTAGAGTGGAAGTCCAAACCTTCAGACAGAAGGATGGAGAATCCCTCTATGAAGCTTGGGAAAGATACAAACAATTAATCAGAAGATGTCCTTCAGACATGCTTTCTGAATGGAGCATCATAGGTATTTTCTATGATGGTCTCTCTGAACTATCTAAGATGTCCTTGGATAGCTCTGCTGGAGGATCTCTTCATCTGAAGAAGACGCCTGCAGAAGCTCAAGAATTGATTGAAATGGTTGCAAATAACCAATTCATGTACACTTCTGAAAGGAATCCCGTGAACAATGGGACTAGTCAGAAGAAAGGAGTTCTTGAGATTGACACTCTGAATGCCATATTGGCTCAGAATAAGATATTGACTCAACAAGTCAATTTGATTTCTCAAAGTCTGTCTGGAATGCAAAATGCACCAAACAGTACTAAGGATGCTTCATCTGAGGAAGAAGCTTATGATCCTGAGAACCCTTCCATGGAAGAGGTGAATTACCTAGGAGAACCCTATGGAAATACCTACAATTCTTCATGGAGAAATCACCCAAATCTCTCTGGAAGAATCAAGAGAGACCTCAACAAGGTTTCAATAACAATAATGGTGGAAGAAACAGGTTTAGCAATGGCAAGCCTTTTCCATCATCTTCTCAGCAACAGACAGAGAGTTCTAAGCAGAATACTTCTGACTTAGCAACAATGGTCTCTGATCTAATAAGACCACTCAAAGTTTCATGAATGAAACAAGGTCCTCCATCAGAAATTTGGAAGGACAAGTGGGTCAGCTGAGCAAGAAGGTTACTGAACTCCCTCCTAGTACTCTCCCAAGTAATACAGAAGAAAATCCAAAAGGAGAGTGCAAGGCCATCAACATGGCCGAATATGGAGTGGAAAGAGAGGAAGAAGACGCCACTGAGAAAGACCCCAGTGGGCGTGCACCACTCTCCTCTGAGTTCCTCAATGAGGAACCTTGGGAATCTGAGGCTCAAAATGAGACCATAGAGATTCCATTGGACTTACTTCTGCCATTCATGAGCTCTGATGAGTATTCTTCCTCTGAAGAGGATGAGTATGTTACTGAAGAGCAAGTTGCTAATACCTTGGAGCAATCATGAAACTAAATGACAAGTTATTTGGAAATGAGACTTGGGAGGATGAACCTCCCTTGCTCACCAAAGAACTGGATGACTTGTCTAAGCAGAAACTGCCTCAAAAGAGGCAGGATCCTGGGAAGTTTTCTATACCTTGTACCATAGGCACCATGACCTTCAAGAAGGCCTTGTGTGACTTAGGGTCAAGTGTGAACCTCATGCCCCTCTCTGTAATGGAGAAATTAGGGATCTTAGAGGTGCAAGCTGCAAGAATCTCATTAGAGATGGCAGACAACTCAAGAAAACAAGCTCATGGACTTGTAGAGAATGTTTTGGTGAAGATTGAAAACCATTACATCCCTACTGACTTCATAGTCCTAGAGACTGGGAAGTGCATGGATGAATCCATCATCCTTGGCAGACCCTTCCTAGCCACAGCAAAGGCTGTGATTGATGTTGATAGAGGAGAGTTGATCATTCAAGTGAATGAAGAATCCTTGGTGTTTAAGGCCCAAGGACATCCCTCTATCATCATGGAGAGGAAGCATGAAGAGCTTCTCTCAAAACAGAGCCAAGCAGAGCCCCCACAGTCAAACTCTAAGTTTGGTGTTGGGAGGCCACAACCAAACTCTAAGTTTGGTGTTGAACCCCCACATTCAAACTCTAAGTTTGGTGTTGGGAGGTTCCAACACGGCTCTGAGCATTTCTGAGGCTCCATGAGAGTCCTCTGTCAAGCTAATGACATTAAAGAAGCGCTTGTTGGGAGGCAACCCAATGTTTTATAATTAATTATTTTCTTTTGTTATTTTATCTTTTTTGTAGGTTGATGATCATAAGAAGTCACAAAAACAATGAAAAAAGCAAAAACAGAATGAAAAATAGGAAGAAAAATAGCACACCCTGGAGGAGAAGAAACTGGCGTTCAAACGCCAGTAATGCTAGCTGTTGGGCGTTTAACGCCCAGTCTGGCACCATTCTGGGCGTTTAACGCCAGAAAGGGGCACCAGACTGGCGTTAAACGCCAGTAAAGGGCAAGAACCTGGCGTTAAATGCCAGGAATGGGCACCAGCCCGGCGTTTAACGCCAGAAATGGCTCAAACGTGATTTTGAGCAACATTTGGTGCAGGGATGACTTTTCCTTGACACTACAGGATCTGTGACCCCACAGGACCCTACCATCACTCTCTCTTCTTCCCCCATTCACCAATCACCTCAACACCTCTTCCCCAAAAACCCCTCACCTATCAAATCCCATCTTTCTCTTCACCACTCACATCCATCCTTCATAAAACCCCACCAACCTCACCCTTCAAATTCAAACCACTTTCCCTCCCAAACCCACCCATAATGGCCGAACCTTTACCCCCCTCTCTCCTATAAATACCCTTCTTCAACTCTTCATTTTCACACAACCTAAACACCCTTTCTTCCCCCTTCTTGGCCGAATACACCACCATCTCCCTCTTCCTCATTTCTTCTTCTTCTACTCTCTTCTTTCTTCTTTTGCTCGAGGACGAGCAAACATTTTAAGTTTGGTGTGGTAAAAGCATTGCTTTTTGTTTTTCCATAACCATTTATGGCATCCAAGGCCGGAGAAACCTCTAAAAAGAGGAAAGGGAAGGCAAAAGCTTCCACCTCCGAGTCATGGGAGATGGATAGATTCCTCTCAAGGGTGCATCAAGACCACTTCTATGAAGTTGTGGCCTTGAAGAAGGTGATCCCCGAGGTCCCCTTTTCACTCAAAAAGGGTGAATATCCGGAGATCCGCCATGAGATCCGAAGAAGAGGTTGGGAAGTTCTTACCAACCCCATTCAACAAGTCGGAATCTTGATGGTTCAAGAGTTCTATGCCAATGCATGGATCACAAAGAACCATGACCAAAGTGTGAACCCGAATCCAAAGAAATATCTCACTATGGTTCGGGGGAAATACTTGGATTTTAGTCCGGAGAGTGTGAGGGTGGCGTTCAACTTGCCTATGATGCAAGGAGATGAGCATCCTTACACTAGAAGGGTCAACTTTGATCAAAGGTTGGACCAAGTCCTCACAGTCATATGTGAAGAGGGCGCACAATGGAAGCAAGATTCAAGAGGAAAGCCGGTCCAATTGAGAAGGCATGACCTCAAGCCCGTGGCTAGAGGATGGTTAGAGTTCATACAACGCTCAATCATCCCCACTAGCAACCGGTCCGAAGTTACCATAGACCGGGCCATCATGATCCATAGTATCATGATTGGAGAAGAAATAGAGGTTCATGAGGTTATAGCCCAAGAACTCTATAAGGTGGCGGACAAGACCTCCACCTTGGCAAGGTTAGCCTTTCCTCATCTCATTTGTCACCTCTGTTATTCAGTTGGAGTTGACATAGAGGGAGACATTCCCATTGATGAGGACAAGCCCATCACCAAGAAAAGGATGGAGTACACAAGAGATCTCACTCATCATGAGATCCCTGAGATTCCTCAAGGGATGAATTTTCCTCCACAAAACTATTGGGAGCAACTAAACACCTCCCTAGGAGAACTAAGTTCCAACATGGGACAACTGAGGGTGGAGCATCAAGAGCACTCCATCATCCTTCATGAATTAGAGAAGATCAAAGAATCATGAGGGAGGAGCAACAAAGACAAGGAAGAGACATTGAGGAGCTCAAGCACTCCATAGGATCTTCAAGAGCAAGAAAGAGCCGCCATCACTAAGGTGGACCCGTTCTTTGATTTCCTTGTTATTGTTCTTCTGTTTTTCGAATTTTAATGCTTATGTTTATCCATGTTTGTGTCTTATGATCATTAGTGTCTTAGTGTCTATGCCTTAAAGTTATGAATGTCCTATGAATCCATCACCTTTCTTCAATAAAAACGTGCCTAATTGATAAAAGAAAGAATTGCATGAATTTTGAATTTTATAATAGTTTAATTATTTTGATGTGGTGGCAATATTTTTTGTTCTCTGAATGTATGCTTAAACAGTGCATATGTCTTTTGAATTTGTGGTTCATGAATGTTGGCTCTTGAAAGAATGATGAAAAAGGAGACATGTTACTGAGGATCTGAAAAATCAATAAAATGATTCTTGAAGCAAGAAAAAGCATTTCAAAAAAAAAAAAACCGAAAAAAAAACGAAAAAAAAAGAGAAAAAGAAGAGAAAGGAATAAGAGTTGTGATCCAAGGCAATAAGAGTGTGCTTAAGAACCCTGGACACCTCTAATTGGGGACTTTAGCAAAGCTGAGTCACAATCTGAAAAGGTTCACCCAATTATGTGTCTGTGGCATGTATGTATCCGGTGGTAATACTGGAAGACAGAGTGCTTTGGGCCACAGCCAAGACTCAATAAATAGCTATGTTCAAGAATCATCATACTTTACTAAGAGAATCATTAACACTATCTGGATTCTAAGTTCCTAAAGAAGCCAACCATTCTGGATTTCAAAGGATAGACTGAGATGCCAAAACTGTTCGGAGGCAAAAAGTTAAAAGCCCCGCTCATCTGATTAATACTGATCTTCACAGATGTTTTTGGAATTCATTGCATATTCTCTTCTTTTTATCTTATTTGATTTTCAGTTGCTTGAGGACAAGCAACAATTTAAGTTTGGTGTTGTGATGAGCGGATAATTTGTATACTTTTTGGCATTGTTTTTAGTATGTTTTTGTTATGATTTAGTTAGTTTTTAGTATATTTTTATTAGTTTTTAATTAAAATTCACTTTTCTGGACTTTACTATGAGTTTGTGTGTTTTTCTGTGATTTCAGGTATTTTCTGGCTGAAATTGAGGGACCTGAGCAAAAATCTGATCCAGAGACTCAAAAGGACTGCAGATGCTGTTGGATTCTGACCTGCCTGCACTCGAAGTGGATTTTCTAGAGCTACAGAAGCCCAATTGGCGCGCTCCCAACGGCGTTGGAAAGTAGACATTCTGGGCTTTCCAGCAATATATAATAGTCCATACTTTGCCCAAGATTTGATGGCCCAAACCGGCGTTCAAAGTCACCTCAAGAAATTCCAGCGTTAAACGCCGGAACTGGCACCTAATTGGGAGTTAAACGCCCAAACTGGCACTAAAGCTGGCGTTTAACTCCAAGGAGAGTCTCTACACGAAATTTCTTCATTGCTCAGCCCAAGCACACACCAAGTGGGCCCGGAAGTGGATTTTTATGTCATTTACTCATCTATGTACTAGTTTTCTATAAGTAGGACCTTTTACTATTGTATTAGAGAGCTTTTTGATCATGTTTTTATGATTGAACCCTCTTTGGGAGGCTGGCCATTCGGCCATACCTAGACCTTGTTCTTATGTATTTTCAACGGTGGAGTTTCTACACACCATAGATTAAGGTGTGGAGCTCTGCTGTACCTCGAGTATTAATGCAATTACTATTGTTCTTCCATTCAATTCCGCTTGTTCTTTTACCAAGATATCACTTGTTCTTCAACATGATGAAGGTGATGATTGACGCCCATCACCATTCTCACCCATGAACAAGGTGACTGACAACCATTCTTGTTCTACAAGCATCTGAGGCTTGGTGAATATCTCTTGGATTCCTGATTGCACGATGCATGGTTGATCGCCTGACAACCGAGTGCTCGCCTGACAAACGAGCCAGCCATTCCGTGAGATCAGAGTCTTCGTGGTATAGGCAAGAACTGATGGCGGCATTCAAGAGAATCCGGAAGGTCTAACCTTGTCTGTGGTATTCTGAGTAGGATTCAATGACTGAATGACTGTGACGTGCTTCAAACCTGTAACCTACTGGGCGTTAGTGACAGACGCAAAAGAGTGATTCTATTCCGGTAGGGGAGGGAACCAAACCGGTGATTGGCAGCACTGTGACAGAGTGCGTGCATTAGCTTTCACTGCGCGGATGGGAGGTAGCTGCTGACAACAGTGAGACCCTACACGAGCTTGCCATGGAAAGGAGTAAGAAGGATTGGATGAAGACAGTAGGAAAGCAGAGAGACGGAAGGGAAGGCATCTTCATGCGCTTATCTGAAGTTCCTACCAATGAATTACATAAGTATCACTATCTTTATCTTTTATGTTATTTTCGTTCATCACCATATATATCTGAGTTTGCCTGACTAAGATTTACAAGATGACCATAGCTTGCTTCAATACTAACAATCTCCGTGGGATCGACCCTTACTCACGTAAGGTTTATTACTTGGACGACCCAGTGCACTTGCTGGTTAGTTGTGCGAAGTTGTGTAATGCCATGGTATTGAGCGCACCAAGTTTTTGGAGCCATTACCAGGGATTATGAGAGTTGTGAAAAAGTATAGTTCACAATTTCGCGCACCAACAGCCCTATGTGATCTTGGAGCAAGCATCAATCTAATACCTGCATCCACTATCAGAAAGCTTGGGTTGACTGGAGAAGTCAAACCAACCCGGATATGCCTCCAACTTGCTGATGGCTCCATTAAACATCCATCAGGCATAATAGAGGATATGATTGTCAAGGTTGGGCCATTCGCCTTTCCAACTGACTTTGTGGTGCTGGAAATGGAGGAGCACAAGAGTGCAACTTTCATTCTAGGAAGACCTTTCCTAGCAACTGGACGAACTCTCATTGATGTACAAAAAGGGGAAGTAACCCTGAGAGTCAATGAGGATGAGTTCAAGTTGAATGCTGTGAAAGCTATGCAGCATCCAGACACACCAAATGACTGCATGGGCGCTGACATTATTGACTCTTTAGTGGAAGAGATCAATATGACTGAAAGCCTAGAATCAGAGCTTGAGGACATCTTCAAGGATGCTCAACCTGATCAAGAAGAACCAGAGGAAACAAAGGAATTTTTGAAAATTCTTCAAGAGGAGGATAAGCCTCCCAAACCTGAACTCAAACCACTACCACCATCCCTGAAGTATGCATTTCTGGGAGAGGATGACACTTTTCCAGTGATTATAAGCTCTGCCTTAAATCCACAGGAAGAGGAAGCACTGATTCAAGTGCTAAGGACACACAAGACAGCTCTTGGGTGGTCCATAAGTGATCTTAAGGGCATTAGCCCAGCTAGATGCATGCACAAGATCCTGTTGGAGGATAATGCCAAACCAGTGGTCCAACCACAGAGGAGGCTAAATCCAGCCATGAAGGAGGTGGTGCAGAAAGAGGTCACTAAATTACTAGAGGCTGGGATTATTTATCCTATTTCTGATAGCCCCTGGGTGAGCCCTGTCCAAGTTGTCCCCAAGAAAGGAGGCATGACAGTGGTTCATAATGAAAAAAATGAACTGGTTCCTACAAGAACAGTCACAGGGTGGCATATGTGTATTGACTACAGAAGGCTCAATACAGCCACCAGAAAGGATCATTTTTCTCTACCATTCATAGACCAAATGCTAGAAAGACTAGCTGGTCATGATTATTACTGCTTTTTGGATGGCTATTCAGGTTACAACCAAATTACAGTAGATCCTCAGGACCAAGAGAAAACAGCCTTTACTTGCTCTTCTGACGTGTTTGCCTACAGGAGGATGCCTTTTGGTCTGTGTAATGCTCCTGCAACCTTTCAGAGATGCATGTTATCCATCTTCTCTGATATGGTGGAGAAATTCCTGGAAGTCTTCATGGATGACTTCTCAGTATATGGAGACTCATTCAGCTCCTGTCTTGACCACCTAGCACTTGTCCTGAAAAGGTGCCAAGAGACTAACCTGGTTTTAAACTGGGAGAAATGTCACTTTATGGTGACTGAAGGAATTGTCCTTGGGCACAAAACTTCAAGCAGGGGAATAGAGGTGGATAAGGCAAAGGTAGAGGTAATTGAAAAATTACCACCACCTGCCAATGTTAAGGCAATCAGAAGCTTTCTGGGGCATGCAGGATTCTACAGAAGGTTCATAAAGGATTTTTCGAAAATTGCAAAACCTTTGAGCAACCTGCTAGCTGCTGACACACCATTTGTGTTTGACACACAGTGTCTGCAGGCATTTGAGACCCTGAAAGCCAAGCTGGTCACAGCACCAGTCATCTCTGCACCAGATTAGACATTACCATTTGAACTAATGTGTGATGCCAGTGACCATGCCATTGGTGCAGTGTTGGGACAGAGGCATAACAAGCTTCTGCACGTCATTTATTATGCCAGCCATGTTCTAAATGATGCACAGAATAATTACACAACCACAGAAAAAGAGTTACTTGCAGTGGTCTATGCCATTGACAAATTTAGATCCTATCTAGTGGGATCCAAAGTGATTGTGTACACTGACCATGCTGCTCTTAAATACTTACTCACAAAGCAGGATTCAAAACCCAGGCTTATAAGATGGGTGTTGCTTCTGCAAGAGTTTGATATAGAAATAAGAGACAGAAAAGGAACAGAGAATCAAGTGGCTGATCACCTGTCCCGGATAGAACCAGTAGCAGGAGCATCCCTCCCTCCTACTGAGATCTCTGAAACCTTTCCGGATGAGCAATTGTTTGCTATTCAGGAAGCTCCGTGGCTTGCAGACAGTGCAAACTATAAGACTCAAGGTTCTCCTTCTGTAACCATAGAGAGGAAGCATGAAGAGCTTCTCTCAAAACAGAGTCAAACAGAACCCCCACAGTCAAACTCTAAGTTTGGTGTTGGGAGGCCACCACCAACTTCTAAGTTTGGTGTTGAACCCCCACATTCAAACTCTAAGTTTGGTGTTGGGAGGTTCCAACATTGCTCTGAACATCTGTGAGGCTCCATGAGAGCCAACTGTCAAGCTACTGACATTAAAGAAGCGCTTGTTGGGAGGCAACCCAATGTTATATTTATTATTTTCCTCTGTTATTTTATGTTTTCTATAGGTTGATGATCATGGGAAGTCACAAATTCAATTGAAAAAGCAGAAACAGAAGGAAAAACAGAAAGAAAAATAGCACACCCTGGAGGAAAACCTTGCTGGCGTTTAAACGCCAGTAAGGGCAGCAAATGGGCGTTTAACGCCCAGTCTGGCACCATTCTGGGCGTTTAACGCCAGAAAGGGGCACCAGACTGGCGTTAAACGCCAGGAATGGGCACCAAGCTGGCGTTAAACGCCAGAAATGGGCACCAGCCCGGCGTTTAACGCCAGGATTGGTAGTAGGAGCATTTTTGCTCGCCACTTGGTGCAGGGATGAATTATCCTTGACACCTCAGGATCTGTGGACCCCACAGGATCCCCACCTACCCCACCACTCTCTCTCTTCTTTCTTCTTTTGCTCGAGGACGAGCAAACCTTCTAAGTTGGGTGTGGTAAAAGCGTTGCTTTTTGTTTCTCCATAACCATTTTTGGCACCTAAGGCCGGAGAAACCTCTAGAAAGAGGAAAGGAAAGGCAAAAGCTTCCACCTCAGAGCCATGGGAGATGGAGAGATTCATCTCAAGGGATGCACTTTCCTCCACAAAACTATTGGGAGCAAATCAACACCTCCCTAGGAGAATTGAGTTCCAACATGGGACAAGTAAGGGTGGAGCACCAAGAACATTTCATCCTCCTCCATGAAATTAAAGAAGATCATAGAATCATGAGAGAGGAGCAACAAAGGCAAGGAAGAGACATTGAGGAGCTCAAGCACTCCATAAGATCTTCAAGAGGAAGAACAAGCCGCCATCACTAAGGTGGACCCGTTCTTTAATCTCCTTGTTCTTTATTTTCTAGTTTTCGAATTTTTATGCTTATGTTTATCTATGTTTGTGTCTTATTACATGATCATTAGTATCTTAGTGTCTATGCCTTAAAGCTATGAATGTCCTATGAATCCATCACCTCTCTTAAATGAAAAATGCTTTAATCACAAAAGAACAAGAAGTACAGGATTTTGAATTCATCTCTGAAACTAGTTGAATTAGTTTGATGTGGTGACAATACTTTTTGTTTTCTGAATGAATGCTTGAACAGTGCATATGTCTTTTGAATTTGTTGTTTTAAGAATGTTAAAATTGTTGGCTCTTGAAAGAATGATGGAAAAGGAGAACTGTTATTGAGGATCTGAAAAATCATCAAATTGATTCTTGAAGCAAGAAAAAGCAGTGAATCAAAAAAAAAATGGTGTACGAAAAAAAAAAGAAGAGAAAAAGAAAAAGCAAGCAGAAAAAGCCAATAGCCCTTTAAACCAAAAGGCAGGGGTAGAAACAAAGTTGTGATCCAAGGCAAAAGAGTGTGCTTAAGAACCCTCGACACCTCTAATTGGGGACTCTAGCAAAGCTGAGTCACAATCTGAAAAGGTTCACCCAATCATGTGTCTGTGGCATGTATGTATCCGGTGGTAATACTGGAAGACAGAGTGCTTTGGGCCACGGCCAAGACTCATAAAGTAGCTGTGTTCAAGAATCATCATACCTAACTAGGAGAATCAATAACACTATCTGAATTCTGAGTTCCTATAGATGCCAATCATTCTGAACCTCAAAGGATAAAGCGAGATGCCAAAACTGTTCGGAAGCAAAAAGCTACTAGTCCCGCTCATCTAATTGGAACTAAGTTTCTTTGATATTTTGGAGTCTATAGTATATTCTCTTCTTTTTATTCTATTTTGATTTTCAGTTGCTTGGGGACAAGCAACAATTTAAGTTTGGTGTTGTGATGAGCGGATAATTTATACGCTTTTTGGCATTGTTTTTAGTATATTTTTAGTATGATTTAGTTAGTTTTTAGTATATTTTTATTAGTTTTTAATTAAAATTCACTTTTCTGGACTTTACTATGAGTTTGTGTGTTTTTCTATGATTTCAGGTATTTTCTGGCTGAAATTGAGGGACCTGAGCAAAAATCTGATTCAGAGGCTGAAAAGGACTGCAGATGCTGTTGGATTCTGACCTCCCTGCACTCGAAGTGGATTTTCTGGAGTTACAGAAGCTCAATTGGCGCGTTCTCAACGGCGTTGGAAAGTAGACATCCTGGGCTTTCCAGCAATGTATAATAGTCCATACTTTGCCCGAGATTTGATAGCCCAAACCGGCGTTGCAAATCAGCTTCAAAATTCCCAGCGTTTAACGCCGGAACTGGCATAAAAATTGGAGTTAAACGCCCAAACTGGCACAAAAGCTGGCGTTTAACTCCAGGAAGAGTCTCTACACGAAAATGCTTCAATGCTCAGCCCAAGCACACACCAAGTGGGCCCGGAAGTGGATTTTTCTGTCATTTACTCAATTCTGTAAACCCTAGGTTACTAGTTCACTATTAATAGGATCTTTTGACATTGTATCTGTACCTCATGACACTTTACACATTTCTCATTGTATCTTCTACAGCATGAGTCTCTAAACCCCATGGTTGGGGGTGAGGAGCTCTGCTGTGTCTTGATGGATTAATGCAATTACTACTGTTTCTTATTCAATCATGCTTGCTTCCGTTCTAAGATATCACTTGTTCTTAACCCGGATGAATGTGATGATCCGTGACACTCATCATATTCTCAACTATGAACGCGTGCCTGACAACCACCTCCGTTCTACCTTAGATTGAGTCGATATCTCTTGGATTCCTTAATCAGAATCTTCGTGGTATAAGCTAGAATTGATGGCGGCATTCAAGAGAATCCGGAAGGTCTAAACCTTGTCTATGGTATTCTGAGTAGGATTCAATGATTGAATGACTGTGACGAGCTTCAAACTCGCGATTGTGGGGCGTTAGTGACAGACGCAAAAGAATCACTAGATTCTATTCCGACATGATCGAGAACCGACAGCTGGATAGCCGTGCCGTGACAGGGTGCGTTGAACATTTCCACTGAGAGGATGGGAGGTAGCCATTGACAACGGTGAAACCCTACATACAGCTTGCCATGGAAGGAGCCTTGCGTGTTTGAAGAAGAAGACCGTAGGAAAGCAGAGGTTCAGAAGACAGAACATCTCTAAAACCTCAACCTATTCTCCATCACTGCAATTCAAGTACCTGTTTTATGTTCTTTTGCTTTTTACAATCAATCCTGATAATCTTTGATATCCTGACTAAGAGTTACAAGGTAACCATAGCTTGCTTCAAGCCGACAATCTCCGTGGGATCGACCCTTACTCACGTACGGTATTACTTGGACGACCCAGTGCACTTGCTGGTTAGTTGTGCGGGATTGCAAAGTGTGATTGCAATTTCGTGCACCACTACTTCTATACCATCTTTTGAAATCTTGTGACCAAGAACCACCCCTTTAGTCACCATAAAATGGCACTTCTCCCAGTTTAAAACCTGGTTGGTTTCTTAACACCTTTTTAGCACAAGAGTAAGATGGTATAGGCAATCAGAATATGAGTTCCCAAACACAGAGAAGTTGTCCATAAATACTTCTATGAACTTCTCAATCATATTTGAAAAAATGGAGAGCATGCACCTTTAGAATGTTGCAAGTGCATTGCACAATCCAAAGGGCATTCTCCTATAAGCAAAGACACCATATGGACAAGTAAATGAAGTTTTTTCTGATCCTTGGGGTCTACAACAATTTGATTGTAGCCCGAATATCCATCCAGGAAGCAATAATACTCATGTCCTGCCAATCTTTCAAGCATCTGGTCCATGAAGGGTAGGGGAAAGTGATCTTTCCGGATGGCTTCATTAAGTTTCCGGTAGTCAATGCACATATGCCATCTGGTCACTGTCCTTGTGGGTATCAATTCATTCTTCTCATTTGCCACAACAGTGATCCCTCCCTTCTTAGGGACTACTTGCACCGGGCTTACCCAAGGGCTGTCTGAGATGGGGTAGATCACCCCTGTTTGCCACAATTTCAACACTTTTTTCTGAACCACTTCATTCATAGTTGGGTTCAGCCTCCTTTGTTGTTGTCTTGAGGGTTTGGCATCCTCTTCAGCTGATATTTTATACATACACATTGAAGGACTGATCCCCTTTAAATCTGCAAGTGTCCAGCCTATGGCGTCCTTGTGTTGTCTCAGCACTTGGATAAGTTCCTCTTCTTCTTTCTTACTCAGACTTGAATTTATGATTACTGGGTGAGTGTTGTTAGCACCCAGATATGCATATTTCAAGCTGGGTGGTAAGGCTTTCAGCTCTAGTTTTGGTGACTATGCATCTTTGTTATTTGTGGTAGTTGGCATGATCGAGTTCCTCATGGTTGCTTTTGGTAGTTCTCCATCTGGTGCTTGTTCCAGCTCAATGCTTTCTCCACATTATTCTTTTTTCATGACTTCTTGAACTATCTATTCCATGGAGTCTACCAGCATGCATTCTCCTATGGATTCTTTGGGGTAACTTATTGCTTTAAAGATGTTAAAGACTATTTTCTCTTCATGCAATCTCAAGACTAGTTCCCCTTTCTGCACATCAATGATGGCTCCAGCAGTAGCTAGAAATGGTCTTCCTAGGATAATTGACGTGTTGGCCTCTTCTTCCATGTCCAGCACAACGAAATCAGCAGGGAAAATGAATTTTCCTACTTTCACTAGCAAATCTTCCACCACCCCATGTGGAAACTTAAATGTTCTGTCAGCCAATTGGAGTGCCATTCTTGTTGGCTTGGCTTCCTCAATCTTAATCATTCTCATCATGGTTAGGGACATAAGATTTATGCTAGCTCCCAAATCACACAAAGCTTTCTCAAAAGTGATGTCCCCTATGATGCAGGGGGATATAAAAACTCCATGGGTCTTTCAGCTTTTGAGGCAGCTTCTTCTGTATGATGGCGCTGCATTCCTCAGTCAATACTATGGTTTCTTTTGCCTCCCAGTTCCTCTTTTTGGTTATAAGATCCTTTAAGAACTTGGCATAGAATGGCATTTGTTCTAATGCCTCAGCAAATGGTATGTTGATTTGGAGCCTCTTGAAGATCTCTAGGAACTTGGAGAACTGGCCATCCTTCTCATCTTTTCTCAGTCTTTGTGCGTATGGTGCCTTTGGCACATAGGGCTTCAAGACTGGTTTTGGTGGAGGTGAAGCTGGGATCTCCCCTTCATCCTTGTTCCCATGCTTTGATGCAACCTATTCATGATTATCTTTGCTTGGGGTTCCTTCCTCTACAATCTTCCCATTTCTTAGAGTTATGGCTTTGCATTCCCCTCTTGGGTTAGCCATGGTATCACTGGGAAATGTGTGTGTGGGAAGTGGGATTTGCTTGGACAAAATCCCCACTTGTGCTTCCAACTTTGAGATTGATGCGCCTTGATTTTTCAGATTTGACTTGTATTCCTCTTGATTAGCATCTATCCTTCTATTAATTTGTGCTTGTCTGTCCATGAGGGTGGAGACTGCTCCTAAAATCTGGGATGACAGTTGTGCTCTCTATCCTCTCAAAGTTGCTCTTGATTTTGCATGGTTGCATAATTGAGGATGGTTCATCTTGATTGAGGTTGTTGTGTATAGGTTGGTTGTTATGGTATGATGTGTTTTGTGAGTTATGGTAAGGTCTATGGTTCCCTGTTTGATGGTTGGGTTTGTGGTTGGGATGCTGATTTGATGAATAAGGCTTGTTGTGGTCCTGGTTATGGTTTTGTCGATTTCCCCACCCGAAGTTTGGGTGGTTCTTCCAACCTAGGTTGTATGTCTTAGAGTGTGGGTCATATGGTATTCTGGATGAATTGTTCACATAATTAGCTTGTTTCCAGTCACCTTCAGATTCTGGTACATTTCCTTCTTGTTGAGGAGTTTGGTCTTGAATGACTGAGGCTTGGTTGGCCTCCATCCTCTTGGTTATGGCTGCTATTTGTGCTGCAATTGCCTTGTTTTGAGCTAACAAAGCATCTACAGAGTTGAGTTCTAGCACTCCCTTCTTCTGAGTCCTTTCTGAGCATAGAAATACTCATTTTCAGCTACAGTCTCAATGACATCTATGGCTTTTTCAATGGTTTTCTTTTTGTTGAGTGAGCCTCCTAAAGAATGATCCACTGCCTTCTTTGCTTCATAGGATAGTCCCTTATAAAAGATATGTAGTTGTACCCGCTCATTGAATATTTCTGGTGGGCATCTTCTTGTCAGATCTTTGAATCTCTCCCAGACCTCATAGAGTGTTTCTCCATCTTGTTGTCTGAAAGTTTGCACCTCAGCTCTCAGCCTGTTGATTCTTTTTATAAGGTAAAATCTTGCAAGGAATCTGTTCATGACCTCCTCCCATGTAGTTAGGCTATCCTTGGGGAATGATTCCAACCACTTTGCTGCCTTATCTCTGAGGGAGAAAGGGAACAAGAGTAGTTTGTAGATGTCAGGGTGTACCCTGTTGGACTTTACAGTATCACATATCCTCAAGAATGTGCTGAGATGTTGATTAGGGTCTTCTTGGGCTCTTCCTCCATATGAGCAATTTTTCTGAACAAGTGTGATGAGCTGAGGCTTCAGCTCAAAATTATTGGCATGAATTATTGGCTTTAGGATGCTACTGCCACAATTTCCTGGGTTTGGGTTGATGTAGGAGCCTAAGACTCTCCTTTCTTGCCCATCATGATAGACTGGGCCTTCTCTGGCATGGTTATGAACTTCTTCCTCATGGTGATTCTCCATATTCTCCTCCATGTTTGTTTCAAAATACTCTTCCTCTTCCTCAACACCAACGACTCTCTTCCCTCTTGCTTCCCTCCTTAATCTAAGGAAGGTCCTCTCAGGTTCAGAATCAAAGGAAGTTGAAGCCCCACTTCTCCTACCTGTCATACAACCAATCAAGGCAAAAAAAAGCAAGAAAGAAAATAGATGAAGAAATTACTTTTGTTAGAGTAGTTGTTAGTGTGAGTGGTGCAATTGATCGAACAGTTATAAGAGTGTAAATATGGATACTGAATAAAATAATCAAGGAAGAAGGAAATAGAGCTCAAAATAAAATAATAAAAAATGCTAAATAAAAGAAATTAAAATAACAAGGAATTTAAATTACTTAATCTAGCTCTCCAATCAATTTAATCACTATCAAATTTGAGCCAATCCCCGGCAACGGCGCCATAAAACTTGATGAGTTCTAATTCACACCCCATTCAAAAATTAGTGAATTAGTTCTTTTGGCAAGCGCACCAAAATTATCGCCAAGTAATAACCCACAGTGGAGTGGGATCGTATCCACGGAGATTGGCAAATTCAAGCAGTTTTAATTGGTTGATGAATTAGCCAAGCGGATCAATAAGATTGTGAAGTACAGAATTATAAATGACATAAATGTAAAAGACTAGAATATAAAGAAAAGCAAGAAAGTGCATAAACGGAAATTGCAGAATGTAAAATGCTGAATCATAAATGACTTGAATGTAAATGGGAGTGGGGAATTACTGAATGTAAAAATTAAGCTGTAAAGAAATGGATAGATAAGAATGGGGAAGTTCATTGAGATTGGGAGATGTTGTCTCTTTGGATCAAATCTAGCTTATATCCTCTTCAATCATGCAACTTATTGACCTCTTGGCAATCATGATTGATTGAGCCCCAATCCCTTGGTGACTCAATCTCTCAGATCTTGATCAATAGCCAATTCCTTGGTCTAATTGCTCGTGAAGAGAGATTTGCTTGGTCCCTGATTATACCACACACCCTTATAGGTCCAGGTAGAGGGAGGATTATATGTCACGTATCCAAACACCAAAACCCAGATTCTACACAAGTGTGAGAAGGGATTTCAAGCATGGTTTTATGTTTCCTTTCCGAAGGTTCCCATGAAACCCAATTGCATTCAATCTCTTTCCCAAGATAATTAAACACTAAGAATTAAGAACAAAATTCCTTCTAGCAAATCAAAGAGAAGATGAAGAGAAAAAGAATTATTATCAATCCATCAAGTACAACAGAGCTCCCTCTCTCAATGAGAGGGAAGTTAGCTACACAAAGCTCAAAAAGTACTCAAAAGTGAAGTGTAAAAGTGGATCTAAAACTGACTGCTTAACCCCCTTCTTCAGAACACCCTGGGGTTATTTATACTACTCCTAGTAAAATAAAAGATTTACAAAAGCGAAAAAGGGAAATTACATTTTGGAGGAAAACAAAACACTCAATAAGCGTGACTTCTTAGCTGGCGTGTGGCTGGCACTTTACTGGCGTGTCACGTGCCCTTCATTTCTAGCTTGGCGTGCCACGCCCAATCCTTCAAGTGGCACGCTCATCTCTCTATCAACCTTGGCGTGTCACGCCTTCGAACTCAAGTGCCACGCCCTTTGCCTTTTTCAACTTTTCTTTACCTCTGGAAACTTGAACTGGCGTGCCATGCCTAGGGTCTGGCGTGCCAAGCCCTTGTTCTTTGCTTGGCTAAGCTTTTCTGGAAAGTTGCACTGGCGTGGCGCGCCCAGGGTTTGGCGTGCCACACCCCTTTGTGAGTGACTGGTTCCTCTGTTTGGCATGCCACACCACGAACTCAAGTGGCATGCCCCAATGCTTCTTTGCCCTCTGAATGACACTGGCGTGCCACTCTTGGTTACTCAAGTGGCACGCCTAAGTGAAGAATGGTGAATGGCATGCCACGCCTTCAATACCATGTGGCCTGCCCCATGTAATTGGCCTCCTTCATCCTCTCTGGAAACTTGTACCACGCCTGAAGGCTAGCATGCCATGCTCAAAATCTTGCCTTGATTCCAGTGGTTGGCGTGCCACGCCTCAGCTTCAAGTGGCACGCCATAGTGAGATGATTGGGTTGGCGCGCCACGCCTTCGATACCAAGTGGCACGCCTAAGTGAGATTGAGAGGTTGGCGTGGCACGCCTTCGACTTCAAGTGGCACGCCTAGTCTTTAGTTGCCTTCAGCTCCTTCTCTGGATTATTGTACCAGCGTGTCACGCCATGCTGCTCAAGTGGCAGGCCCATGCATTTGTAAACTCTTCAAGCTTGGCATGCCACGCCTGGGTTCTCAAGTGGTACGCCCAAGTGACTTCTTGGAGCTGGCGTGCCACGCCTTCGACACCAAGTGGCACGCCATAGTGGAGGTTCTTCTTGAGATGGTGAGTTAGCATGCCACGCCCCTTTGCTTAAGTGGCACGCCCATAGTAGTTGATGGGTCAGGCGTGCCATGCCCAATCTGGCGTGCCATGCCCCTTTTGTGTCCTCCATTTTGCTCTCTGGAATTTTGTACTAGGGTGCCACGCCCAGTCCCTGGCGTGCCATGCCCATATGCATGCTTGGACTTCTTCTCTGGACTTTAGTACTGGCGTGCCACGCCAGTGCATTTTTGTGGTGTTTGCTCCAAGTGGCACGCCAGTTTCACACGCTTAGCTTCTTGTTTGTCTTCTACCCATTTTTGATGTATTTTTCACCTGAAATTTAGCACAACTCATCTCAAAGTAGTGTACCATAATATTCATCAAATAATGCATGAATTGTACTGATCAAATGAGATTTATGCTCTTTTATGGTCTTCTTTATGCAAGAAAGAAGGGTAGATGATGCAAGTCATCATGCCACTACCCGGCATTTAGCACCAGGTGATCTGAAAAGTTGAAATTGCATTATATTTGGTGGCGCTAAACGCCACTACCTGGCGTTTAGCGCCAGGTCCGTGTTTTCAGGTGGGGACCACATGTGCAGCAACAATCCAAGAAAGACATTTTTAGTTTTTAATTTAATTTTTGAATTAAGAAAAGATATTATTAGGTTTTAGAATTTTAATTTTGTATTAATTAGGATTAGATATAAAAAGAGAAAAGATTCAACCTTTCGGACTCTCTTATCTTCTTCTTTCTCATTCTGCACTTTTACACTTTTACTCTAAGTTTGTCTTTTATCCATGAGAAACTAAACCTCCATTGTTAAGGTTAGTAGCTCTGTTTATTTTAATGGATTAATACTATTATCATTCTACTCTTAATCAATGCACAGATTTAAATTCAAGGATTGATTTCATTCTTCATCCTAGGAATTAAAGTATATTGGAAGATACTTTTTTTCTATTTGAATTCTTGTTGAATCTTGAAAAAGTTATATTATTGGAATTACAGCTTGAAATCAATTCCTCACAACTCTCTGATTATCTGGATTCACGCGATATGTTAGATATAATAGCTTCATTTTTGGGTACTTAGGGTTTGTCTAGCTCATGAACTAGATTTGGACTTAATCTTCTAATTTAAATTAAGTGAACGAGGAATTGGTGGTTGATTGGTTTAGAGGAGATTAAATTACTAAGGAATTAAGGTTTGATCACTTAAGGTTTGCTATGAATTGAATCCTTGCATGATAAAAGTAGTTGATAAGAATTGTTAATATAAAAATTTATATATCTCAAAAACCTTAAGTGTATTCTCATATTATTCTCACCAACCATTCAATCTCTGATTTACTGTTTTATGCTTAAAACCATTCATTTTTTTCTTGTCTAACTAGCCTAATCACTCAACTATTGTTCCTTAATATATTAATCCCCGTGGGATCGACACTCACTTACCTGAGTTATTACTTGGTACGACCCGGTGCACTTGCCAATTAGTTTGTGGTATTCAAAATTTGCACCACTATACCTTATGGTCATTATTTGCTTTAATGCTTCCTCCTTTACCCGAGCTTGTTCTTGGACTTTGGGAAGGAGATCGAGTTCTTCCCTTTGAGCTTGAATGTTTCTCACTTCATTGTAGAATCTGACCCCTAGACTTTCTTTATTAACCTCTACTGGAATCATGGCTTCTATGACATAAACAAATCGGAATAGGAATTCTCTAGTTGTGGAATGGAGAGTTATCTGATATGTCCACAAGACTTGGGGAAAATCTTTGGCCCATGCACCTTTTGCATCTTGTAGTATTCGCTTGAGCCTAGCCAGTATGACTTTGTTCGCGGCTTCTGCTTGCCCATTGGCCTGATAGTGCTATACCGACATGAACTAATGCTTAATCTTAAGACATGCGCTTCCTCTTTGGGCCTCCAAGTGGATTTAGCACTTCTTAGTTTTATTCGATTTTCTTTTTGTAATTTTTATTTACAAAATAATATCTTTTTAGGTCTAGAATTTATTATTAGGTTAGTATTTAAAGGAAAAGATCACTTAAGTTTAGGATCTTCTTCTTTCTGCACTTTTTCAGAAACCTATTTTCTCTATAAGTTATGAGCAACTAAACCCCCTGGTTAAGGTTAGGAGCTCTGTTTATTTCTATGGATTAAGATTATTATTCTTCTATTTTAATATATGTTTGATTAAATTCTAAGGTGTTGTTTTTGTTCTTGATATTATGAATTGGGTGGAACGAGAGTATGACCCTTTTCTACATGAGTTCTTGTGATTCTCGGGAGAGTTATCTCGCTTGAACTACAGCTTGAAAACACTCCTCCTAGACGGCTAATCACACAATCTGATGGGGATAGGCAATATCTATTCAGCCGAGATTAGGGTGATTAGGGCCTTTGTGGTATAAACTAGTTTTCTGAACATCACCCTCCAATCTGAATTGAGTGACAACGGGAATGGCGTTTGATGAGGGTTAGAGGAGATTAAATTACTAAAAGATTTGGATTTAATCACTTATGGTTTGCCATAGAATGAATCATTCATTGTTAAAATAGTTAGTAAGAAGTTTTATTCCAGAAAGCTAAACATCTCCGAGACCTTAACTGATTTCTCATCATTGTTTTTCACTAAACCTTTACCCGCTTTTCTTTGCATGCTTATTTATTATTTTTATGTGTTTACAACAACAACAACAACTCTCTTTACTGTTTGCCTGACTAAGTTCAACAGGATAACCATTTCTTGCTTAGTCCGACAATCCTCTTGGGATCGACCCTCACTCACTTGAGATATTAGTTGGACAATCCAGTGTACTTGCCGGTTCAGTTGTCGATATTCCGAAAATCTGCACTAAGTTTTTGGCACCATTGCTGGGGATTGTTTGTGATTGACAACTACCAGTTGTCTTGTTGCTTAGATTAGGTATTTTTCTTAGTTTTGCTTATTCAATTTTTTCTTTTAATTTTCAATTTTGCTTTTGTGTTTCGTTTAAATTTTTTATTTTTATATTATTTATCTTTCCCTTTAATTTCAAATTTTTGCTTTATTAATTTTCATTTAATTTCAAATTTTAAGTTTAGTATCCCTTTAGTGTTTTTCTTTCTTTTTGAATTTTGAAAATGTTTGAACCCTTTTATTTTCGATTGTAAAAAATTTTTAGGTTAAATTTTGCATTCTTATTTTCGAATTATTTTGTTAATTGTTTACTTTTTGTTTTAATTTTTTTTTACGTAGGATATCTCACAGGCGGCTTTTCCATACTCTGACATAGAGACTCTCACTTTTTCATTATTTACTGTTGTTTATGAGCAGGAATAGGGATAAAGAACCCCTTTTCGAGTTTGATTCTGAATCTGAAAGAACCTTGAGGCGACATTTGCAACAAGAAGCCAGAGAAAATCTCAAGGAGACCTTTGAGAAGAAAGTTGAAGATACCACTATGGCAGCTAATGGAGGGAATCTGAACACTGAAGAGCAAGCAAGGAAGGTGCTTGGCTCATACACTGCACCCACACCTGACTTTTTTGGGCACAGTATATCTGTATCTGCCATTGGTGCCAATAATTTTGAGTTTAAGCCTTAACTGGTCACTCTAGTGCAACAGAACTGTCAGTTTCATGGACTCCCATAGGAGGACCGCAACAAATTCAGGTCACTGCTCTTGAGATGGCATGGCATCCTCTCTGCCCCCAATTTCCACTGGGCATCTGGAATGCATATGTCAGTGACTACTTGCTCCAGTCGCTGATCTCTATTCGCCTTCTCACTGTAGGACTGAAGTGAGGGCATATTTCGTGGTATTTGGAGGGTCTGCCGGATAATCTCTGGGCTAAAATTAATGACTCTTCCCTTTACAAAGCTTCTGTGGTTCCTTTCATTGACTCCAGATACATCCTTGTATGTAATCCATAGATTTTCATAGAATTCTTGAATCATCAATTGTCCCACCTGTGTGTGCGAATTACACAGAAGTTGCCATCCTCTTCTTTGAATTTGGTGTTGAATTTTTGGATATTCATTCGGTTGGAGGTTAAATCGCACTTCTTGGAGAACCGGCCCCTTGCTAGTGACCTCATAAAAATGTTCTTCATGTAATTTAGTGCGAAAACGTCGTGCATCATGAGAACTGGTGACCGGTTCCTTTTCTTTTCTCTTCTAGGAAGGTTGGGAGGTCTTTGGTGCCATGAAAATAACAAAATAAAACTGGCAAAGCGACAACACCAAACTTAAAACTATGCTCGTCCCTAAACAAAATAAAAAAATACAAATGGGAAGAAGAAAGAATAGCAGAAATTGAAACAGAAGAAAATAAAAATTAATGCTAAAAGTTTTCTTCTTTTTTTTCAGAATAAAACAGAAAATAGAAAGGGGTGAACGAAGGGGGAAGTGCTGGATAGAAGAGGGTGGTATTGAAGGAGGAGGCGGTACGGTTAGGTTGAGGTGTATGAATAAGGGCTTGGATGTGGTTGGAGGAGGGGTTGCTACGTAGGGCAGGTATTGTGTTTTAGGGATAAGTGGAGGGGAGAGTATAGAAGGAGGAATAGAGTTAGTATTTTCTGAGTTTAGAAAGAGGGACGGAAGTGTTGTGGGATGTGGTTTGAAGTGGGAAATAGGAGGCTATATATAGTGGAGAGGGGGTAAGTGCATTGGGGTTCAGGAGGGAGGGCACAAGTGTAGTTGATGAGCGGATAATTTATACGCTTTTTGGCATTGTTTTTAGTATGTTTTTAGTGTGATTTAGTTAGTTTTTAGTATATTTTTATTAGTTTTTAGTTAAAATTCACTTTTCTCGACTTTACTATGAGTTTGTGTGTTTTTCTGTGATTTCAGGTATTTTCTGGCTGAAATTGAGGGATCTGAGCAAAAATCTGATCTAGAGGCTGAAAAGGACTGCAGATGCTGTTGGATTCTGACCTCCCTACACTCAAAGTGGATTTTCTGGAGCTACAGAAGTCCAATTGGCCCGCTCTCAACGGCGTTGGAAAGTAGACATCCTGGGCTTTCCAGCAATGTATAATAGTTCATACTTTGCCTGAGATTTGATGGCCCAAACCGGCGTTGTAAATCAGCTTCAGAATTCCCAGCGTTTAACGCTGGAACTGGCATAGAAATTGGAGTTAAACGCCCAAACTGGCATAAAAGCTGGCGTTTAACTCCAAAAAGAGCCTCTACACGAAAATGCTTCAATGCTCAGCCCAAGCACACACCAAGTGGGCCCGGAAGTGGATTTTTCTGTCATTTACTCATTTCTGTAAACCCTAGGTTACTAGTTCACTATTAATAGGATCTTTTGACATTGTATCTGGACCTCATGACACTTTACACGTTTCTTTGTGTACCTTCCACGGCATGAGTCTCTAAACCCCATGGTTAGGGGTGAGGAGCTCTGCTGTGTCTTGATGGATTAATGCAATTACTACTATTTCTTATTCAATCATGCTTGCTTCCGTTCTAAGATATCACTTGTTCTTAACCCGGATGAATGTGATGACCCGTGACACTCATCATATTCTCAACCATGAACGCGTGCCTGACAACCACATCCGTTCTACTTTAGATTGAGTAGATATCTCTTAAATTCCTTAATCAGAATCTTCGTGGTATAAGCTAGAACTGATGGCGGCATTCAAGAGAATCCGGAAGGTCTAAACCTTGTCTGTGGTATTCTGAGTAGGATTCAATGATTGAATGACTGTGACGAGCTTCAAACTCCTGAGGGCGGGGCGTTAGTAACAGACGCAAAAGAATCACTGGATTCTATTCCGGCCTGATTGAGAACCGACAGATGGATAGCCGTGCCGTGACAGGGTGCGTTGAACATTTCCACTGAGAGGATGGGAGGTAGCCACTGACAACGGTGAAACCCTTGCATACAGCTTGCCATGGAAGGAGCCTTGCGTGTTTGAAGAAGAAGACAGTAGGAAAGCAGAGGTTCAGAAGACAGAGCATCTCCAAAACCTCAACCTATTCTCCATTACTGCAAAACAAGTACTTATTTCATGTTCTTTTGCTTTTCACAATCAATCCTGATAATTTTTGATATCCTGAATAAGAGTTACAAGATAACCATAGCTTGCTTCAAGCCGACAATCTCCGTGGGATCGACCCTTACTCACGTAAGGTATTACTTGGACGACCCAGTGCACTTGCTGGTTAGTTGTGCGGGATTGCAAAAGTGTGATTGCAATTTCGTGCACCAGTAGTCTCGTTTGAAGGGGGTCACGGGCTTTAGGAAAGGCTGTGGGGGTGATCACATGTATGTATTGGGAAGGCAAGAGGGGATGGTTGCAGTGTATGGGAGGTTGGGTTGTGGAGTGGAATATATTGGGAAGGGGGGTGGGATTCGGTCAAGGGGGAAGGGAAGTCAGGAGAGGGTCGGGGTTGGTGGTGTAGGCTTAGTAGAAAGTGCATGAAGGAATGAATAAATAGGTAAGGTAAAAAGGGAAAGGATCAATCAGAGGGATGCCATGTGATATGGTTAGGATATGGGGGATCACGTTTGGCGTTGGCCAAAATGTACAACCTGGCGCCAAACCTAGGAACTTTGAAGTTTGGTGCCGTATCTGCTGAACACAAGACCTCCTTCTAGCGCCAAACCTGGCACCTTCGTTCTCTTTTTTTTAACTTATTTCCCACGGCAAATGGCAGGGGAGCCAAGTTTGGCATCCCCCTAGCAGAATGCATACGCAGCTTCCACGCCAAACTTGAAAATGCTCAAGATTGGCGGCACCTCTTGTCTATTTGCGTCCTCGTGATGCGTCGCTCCTGGCGCCAGACTTGGAAAAGCCAAAGTCTGGCGTCAACCTTACAGAGCCATTCTTCTTTTTATGCGCTATGTTCCACGCCAAACTTGGGAATCCTATGTTTGGCTTCAACCCTCTAGAGAGAAAACTCCATTTTGCACGCACACACAGCACCAAACTTGAATATCCCAAGTTTGGCGCCACCAAGTCCGAAACCTACCTCTCCAGGATGGCCAAAATTTTTCTAAGTTTTCGGGTTCCTGTTTTCTAATATTCTACATGATCAAAACACACGTAAAACAAAGGAAAAACAGTAGAAACTCAATAAAAATCAAATCTATACCAATATATAATGGGATACACAATTTAGTATCCAACTCTTTCTTCCTCTTTTGTCCCTGTTTCTTTTTTATTAAAAAATGGGTTTACCCACGACAGAATTTAAAAACGGAACCACTTCTAATAAAAAAAATTGACACTACGTACTCAGGATACATGATATTTTGAAATTAAATTTATTAATTATATTTTATCTTTAATTTTTCATGATATCTTTTAAAAATTATTAAAATATAAATAATTAATATAAATAACGTTATACTATAATGATAACAATGATATAAATAAAATTACGTCAACAAAATATTAATTATTTAATATTTTTTATTAGTATTTTTCATACATAATAGCACATAATTCAATAGTATATAAGTGATCAACATATCATTATAGTACAATAATTGATAGTATATAAAATATAATTATTTTATTAATGGTTATTTCAATGGGACAATAGTATTTAAATTATGAAGAAAAATAAATCATTATTAACTAAAGTCATTGGAATAATTAAATCTACAACACATGGTTTACATATTTTTTATGTCCAATATTTATTTTTTTTAAAAATTACATATAAAAGTGTACTCATTAATTAAATCTATACCAATACAATATATAATGGACTATACCAATATATAATGGACTATACCAATGTATAATGGGAATAAGAAAATTTGGTATCTGAATTTTTCTTACTATTTTACCTCTGCTTATTTTTTTTGTTAAACATTGAATTCAACATAATAAACTGTTACTACGTCCTCCATATTTTTAATTTTTTTATCAAAGAAAGAATTTACCCCACGACAGAATATCAAACTGATTCACTATTAACCCGCTACATATTTTAAAACTCAAAAAAAAACTGCTATTACTACCTACTTAATTTAAAAATCAACTCGCTTTCAATAAAAAAACTGTTTCACCTTCAGTCATACTAAACCCTCAAGATAATTAAATTACTCTTCCCTTTCAATATTGGTCTCGCAAATCATTTTTCTTCTCTGCATATTATTGCTATCTTTTAGAAATAGAAACTTCACTAAATCAACACTAACGTAAACGTCGACCCACTTGGACAGATTATGCTAGGCGAAGAAGACCGAACATGACCGAAGATTAAAGACAACACCTAGCTAGAAGACGTGCAAGTTATCGGGAGATGATTCGACAAGGAAAACAAATTGCCATATCAACTGATACAACTCCATTTCCAACTCCATTTCTAACTCCAACGCCAAACATAGGTGGAGGTACCGATTAACTACAAACATAGGGTAGCCAGATTGACTACAATTAGACAAATGGCTAGAGCTACCACCTATCATCAATTTGTTGCAGGTAACACTATAACTAAATTTAAATTTATTTGTTATAAATTGAATTAGTTCTAAATAATTATATTTTACTTTTTAAAAATACAACGGAAGCCCAATAGAACTACCACAGATAACTGAAATCAAAATAACATAATTGGTTGTTATTCTATCATTGATATTCTGTAACAAATCTAATCAAATTAATATTACTATACATGGTTTATTTTATATATATCACGAAATTATATTAATCAAACAACTCATCAATCATATATGAAGTTATAAAGTTAACATTAAAAATTTGGTATCCAACTTTTTCAGACATCATTCATCCATAAAAATAATTTAAAAAAAATTAATGGTCAAAATAATAATAATAATATTTTTTTAGTATATTTCATTTTCATCCTACAATATAATATATAAAGAAATATATAATATTTATGTATTTATATTTACTAACGGCTCAACAGGCACTGTCGTGCCTGTTTAACCGCTTTTCTATTGAGTTAAAAAATATTTTTATATTTTATTTTTAAAAGTATAAATTTAACATCAATAATTAAAAAATAAATTATGAAAAAATAAAATATTTTAAATTATTTAATATATATAAAAAGTATAAAATAACTAAATAAATTTAAATTAAAAAAATTATGTTGTTATTATGTGTAACAAAATCAAAATAAAGATTTACTAATATTATTTACAAATTAGTTATCTATATATTAAATTTACTTATTTTCTCAATCCTATTTAATTTGGAATAAATTTATATTCATATTTAAAACTCTCTTTTAGAAGATACACAATTCTAATAAATAAAAAATTATTTTTTTAATCTTATATTAAAAATCTTTAATTATCTTAAATTTTATTATTATTTAAAAATTATTAATTTTTATTTTGATTATATCATCTCATCATACTATAAACTATTATTTTCTCTTATTTTTTTTACATGTATAATTAGTATTGTCTCACCGTCACTATTATGTTGCCCTGTTTTATTATCCTTCCTTATTTTCTTCTTCTATTAACCCCAATGGTAATCAATTATCACCGTACCATTATCGTAGCTCTCATTTTTATTAATCACTTTGATTCATACATATCCATTGTGTTAACTTTTGAGCTGTTAAAAATTTGTTAAAAAAATTATTTTCTTATTTGATTTAGATATCTAGATCTATAACTATTATATAAATACTTATTTTTCATACTAACTTGTTAAACCATATTTTAACATTTAAAAAAAATTAAGATATCAAGCATTCAAAAATTTTGTATAAAATACTAAATAAAAAATAAAAAAATTTATAAGTTATTTAATTTTTTTAATATATAGAATAATTGAATTTAAATTAATTTAGATATAATACTAAAATCATTACGTTGTTATTATGTATAACAATGAAGATATAAATTTATAAATATTTGTAAATTTATTCATTTCTCAATTATAAATTTATAAAAATTTATATTTAAATCACTCTTTCTTTCGCATAATTTTAATAGCTAAAAAAATTATTTCTTATAATTTTATATTCAACATTTTAAATTATCTTTAGTTTTATTATTCTTTTAGAATTTTTAATTTTTGGTTTCATTATTCTTTTTTCTTACCATTATCTATCTTCATATGCTTCACTACTATTCTTATATATTAGCTTTTTCTCTTTTTCTTCCTCTGTTTTTTATTCTCGTTCTATCTTCTCTTCAATCGCAGGTAGTTACCATCATATATTAGTTCATAATTATTACACCCAAAAGTGAATACTAATTTAAAAATAAAATTCAAAAAAAAATCTCACAACTCTTATGTGAATCGTTTACACTCCTATAAATGTAACGAATGAGTAAATTTAATTTTTTTTATTATGAGTATTTTTTTTATTATCTAATGCATACAAAGCCACATATTTTTATTTATGATAAAAGTTAAAAATTAAAATTAAATGACATTGGTACTTTTTGGTTTAATAAAATTAAAATAAAATACAAAAATAAAGATAAAAACTAAAAAAATAAATGACTCTAGAGAAGGATAATGTTAAATTTTATGTCATTATGTATGAAAACAGTGATTTATTTTATTATATTTATTTTTGTACCAAATAACAAAAAAGTTAAATTTTATGTCTGTTTTTTATTACTTATTTTACTTATCTATAGTTGTTTAGAATAGAATTTAATTTATAGTTATTGAGTCATGTTTCGTTCCAACAAAAAAAATAGTTATGAAATTATTTTCACTTTTTTTATTGGAGTACATGTATTATATCATGATTTTAATAATTGATGTAAAATTTAAAAATTAAATAAACATATATTTATTTTGATTAAATCAAAGAGTGAATTATATATATTTCTATAGTCAAGAAATAGACTTAACTTTTTTTTATAATAAATAGTTTTTCAATCATCTAATTTATATAAAAATTCTCATCTTTTTATTTATCCTAAAGGTGAAATATTAAAACTAATGTTAATACTTTTTTATTAATAAAACTAAAATAAAATATAAAAATAAACCTTGAATAAAAATAAAAAAACAAATTTTTGAATCTTAAAATATAAAATGATTATAAGATTAAAAAAATTACTTAACTTTTTTTAGGCAAATTATATTAGGTTTTACGGTAGTATATTTAAGTGAAATGAGTAGGATGCAAGAGAAGATAAATAAATAAAAAGTTTTAAAAGTTTTTTTAATTATGCAATAACAGTAATATGAGATGATAGATAGGAAGGGAGGTAAGAGGTAATGATAGAAGTTCCGTGAATGTGAATTAATGAGATAAGAGAGAATGCGAATGTATGTAATAAGAGAGAAGATGAAGTAGTGGAAGTTTTTTAACGTAGAATAACTGATATATAGTGAAATGGATTATTAGAAAAGGTAAAATTAGAATTAAAAAAATTAGACACCAAAACAAGTTTTGTCATTATATATTGTTATAGATATTAAAAAAGAATAAGAAAATAATGTCATGTAAGACTAATGATAAAAAGTACTCTTATATTAAAGTTTATCATAATAATTTTATAATCAAAAATAAAATTTATATAACAAAGTAATAAATGAATGTAACATAAAATTTTTTAACAACACTTTAATTAAATTTTTTTAAATTCTTTATGTTCTCATATTTTAGAGCTTTAGCAATGATATATATTTTTAAAAAATTAAAAATAAAATTAGGATATATCTCACTTACAAACAATTATAATGGTTAAAAAATTACAAGAGCTATCCAGACCAATATATAATGGAGATACAGGTTTAGTATCCAATTCTTTTTTTTCTTTTTTACCCTTGTTTTTTTTATTAAAAAATGGGTTTACCCACCACAGAATTTAAAAAAGTAAACCACTTTTAATAAAGAAAACTGACACTACGTACTCAGAATACATGATATTTTGAAATTAAATTTATTAATTATATTTTTATCTTTAATTTTTCATGATATTTTTTCAAAATTATTAAAATATAAATAATTAATATTAAATAATGTTATACTATAATGATAATAATGATATAAATAAAATTACGTCAACAAATTATTAGTTATTTATTATTTTTTATTAGTAATTTTCATACAGGATAACCCATAATACAATAGTATATAAGTGATCAATATATCATTATAGTACAATAACTGATAGTATATGTACAGAATGCTTCTGATACGGGTTGAGAGGAGGATCGGGAACCTGCGGGTCGGGTCGGATGTCGGACGGCCCTGATGGAGCGGAGGGGAGGTACCTGCAAAGACACTCCGACGCTCAAGTCAGAATAGATCTAAGAGGTATAAGGTGTGTGGGATGAATGAATACCTGGAGGGATCTGGGTCCTCTATTTATAGGTGATGGTGATAATCTTATCTTTATCTTATTTGCTTAAGATAAGGGAGATGTTTGAATTCGAAAGTTAGTTAGAAGATCTAGAGGGCCGATTTGGGGCCTTCTAGAAAGACGAGATGGGTTGACCCGGTAAGCCGGGTTCGGGTCTTGGTCGTGGGTCCGGGGTCCGTGGGCCGGATCCGTAACAGTTGCCCCCGTAGCGAGAGAGCGAGTAAGGTCGGTTTGTCGCTAAGAGTTCGAAGCGTTTTTCTGCGTCTTTGGTACTGGTCGAGTATTCGTTTGGCGACAAGGTCGGCTTCTTGATTTCGTTTGGTGAGAGATTCGTCTTGACCGTACTTTGGTCTCGACGTGACCTTTCCGTGTCTGCTGCGCCTGTTGCGTCTTTTGAGGCGTAATTGATTAGTTTGCTTTTCCGAGGGGGCATTTATTGTGGTGGGGGTTTTCTCTTTTTTGCCCCCGAGAGTTTTCATTGCGTGGAGGGTTAGGTGCGTCCTTTCGTCTTTTTGAAACCGTTTCGTTTTTGGTTTTTATTTCCCTCGTCCGTTTTTCTCTTTTGAGAGAGAACTTCTTCGTTTCCTGAGAGAAAACTGCTTTTTGCTTTCCTGGTGCTGCTTCTGCTTCTCCTCATTTCCCTGCATTTCTTTCGAGTTTTCTTCTACTATTACCAGGTTGGTATCTTCTTTTTGCTACTTCGTTTGTTTGTGCCTTTTTCTGTTTTTGCCATGTTTTGTTCTGCCTACTTCCCTTTGTCTTTGTTTGCTGTGTTTGGTGTATTGAGTTTGGGGAAGGGGCTGAGCACCGCCATTTTCTGTTTTACTTGTAGTGGTGTCTTAGGTTTTTGTTTTTCGCAATTGTGTCGAGTTGGTGGGCTGATGGTGGTGCTCTTCCCTGTTTTAGGTATGCAGCGTCGGAGAAATGAGGGTGTGGGTGCCCCCATTCCCCTTCCAGGGGCGTTCCCAATCGCTATGGTTGGGTGACCAGCGATGTGTGGGGCGTTCCATCGCGGTTGACGGAGGGTGATCTCCAACGGCTCCGCGATCAGGGAGCGATCTGCGGTGGCGGTGAAGAGGAGGGGCGATATATACTCGAGCTCCCTGATGCGGATGAGCGCGTCTGCTATCTAAACCTCCGTTCTCCCACCGTGCCGGACTGGATGTAGGTCTACGAATCCATGTTTACTCGGCTCGGGGTGCGGTTCCCCTTCTCTCCGTTTGTTCAAGGTCTACTTAGTCGGTGTTCCGTGGCGCCGTCTCAGCTTCATCCGAACAGTTGGGCAGCTGTTCGGTGTTTTGAGTTGGTGTGCCAGTATCTTGATCTCCCGGTTTCGGTTCCTGTTTTCCTTTTCCTTTTCTTGTGCACGCTTCCGACTAAAGAGGGGAAGCATAAGAAAGGGTATATGTCTTTCCGGGCTCAGCCTCACCGTCGGATTTTCGGGTTGTTTGAGGACTCCTTTCATGGGTTTAAGTGGGAGTATTTTAAGGTGCGTCCCGTTGAGGGGCACCGTCCGTTTTGGCTTACCTTGGAAGGCGAGCGCCGGTTTCCGACTTACTGGAATTTTGGTGCCGGGCCGTCGGTTCTGACTAAAGTTCTTTATGACGATTTGTCTCGGGAGGATAAGGATGTCGCCAGCGTTTTATGGCATTTGTTTGGCGAGAGTCCGTTGAATCCTCGGGACGTTATGGGGGATCCCGAGGCTTGTCGGACATATATTGGTGTGTATATATATATATGTATATTATTATTATTTTTGTTTTTTTTTTTTTTTTTTTTTTACTTTTCTTTGTTTTTCCTTGCAGTTGAGATGGCGGGCGGGCTAACTACCTTGGCGAGGTTGAAGGCTGCTTTGGTTCGGGAGGAAGGGTCTTCGTCTCCTTCGACCCCTGTCTCCAACCCGGCCGTGGATTCGCAGGCTATTCCTCAGGAGGTAGTTCCTTCGGGGGGACCTGCTGGTGTTGAGGCTCCTCCTGGCTCGCCTGAGGTAGTCGTGGTGTCGGCTGCTGAGGCTTCTCGGAAGAGGAGTAGAACCGAGGAGCCGGGTAGTGATACTTTTGAGGAGGAGGGCTTGGTTCCTAGCGTGATGGACCGTCGTTTCGACGCTACGAGCTTTATTGATCAGCATTTAATGCCCGGGACAGAGTCGTTTTTTGATGGTTGTGACATTGCTGGCCAGGCTCAGTCAGTTTACCGTGCCCTTCTCCGGTCTGCTGTGGTTGTTAGGAAGGCGGAGCCTGTGATGGCCCAAGTGGGTTTGTTGGATAAGAAGCTTCGGCAGGCCCAGGCCGATGTGACCAAGTTAAAGGAGGAGCTTGGGACAGCCAAGGTTGCAAAGGAGAAGGCGGAGAAGTCGTCGGAGGATGCCGGGGCGGAGATTCTCCGACTTGCCGGCCTTGAGACTTCGCTTCTTTCTCAATTGGCTGAGGAGCGGAAGAAATCTTCGGATGCGAGTTCTCAAGCTGCCCTGCTCCTCGTTGAGTCGGAAACCTTAAAGGCTGAGGTTGAGGCTTTGAAGAAGGAGAAAGCGGCTTTGTTGGCTGATGCCGGGGATGCCATTGCTGCTACCGAGGAGACGATGAAAGCGCAGTTTCTTGTGTTGGCCCCTGGTGTGGATGTGTCTGTGACGGGAGCTTTCAAGACCGTTCGTGATGGTCGGATTGTAGATATTTGAGTAGTTTCTTTTCGTACTTTATTTTTGAACATGTTAAGTTTCTGAATGTTTTTATTTGGCCAAGGGCCGTGACTTTTTGGGGATCGTTCAATAGTATTTTCGGCCGTCCGGGCCTTTTGTATGATCCGCTTGTGGTGTTTATTTGGCCGTTCGGGCTTTTCTTGCATTTTTGTTTGTTTTTGTTGTAACCGTTTGTTTGGTCGGTTTTTTGGGTACCCGTGTGTTCGGCCTGGAGGGTGATCAGTCCTCCAGCGATGGCCGTGTCTTCGTTTGGTGTTTTAAGAAACAGTAGTGACTTGTAATGGGGATGAAGTGAAAATAACTTTGTAAAGAATTTTATTTGAATAGTTGGGCCTCGTTAAAACCCTTCGTGAGGGAAAGAGTACCCGAGGTTCTAAAAGACAATGAACAAAAAATAAAGGGAAATAAAGGGTGATTTAAAGGAAAAAATAAAGAGTGACTTATTTAAGTATAGTATCTTCGTAGGTTGGCCGCGTTCCAAGTTCTTGGTATTTCGCTGCCGTCTAGTCGTTCGAGTTTATACGCTCCTTTTCCTATTACGGCCTTGACCCTGTATGGTCCTTCCCAGTTGGGTGCGAGCTTTCCTTCTCCTGGGGTCGGGAGGCCGATGTTGTTTCGTCGTAGGACGAGGTCGTTGTCCGCGAATTCTCGTCGGATGACGCCGTGATTATACCTTAGGCTGATCCTTTGTTTGAGTGCTAATTCTTTGACGTGGGCTATGCTTCTTGCCTCGTCTATGAGGTCTCGTTCTGCTTCTTCGTCGTTACCTCCAACCGTTTTTCTGGGGCTGGGGTCTCCGATTTCTACTGGGATGACAGCTTCTACGCCGTATGTGAGTCGGAAGGGCGTTTCTCCCGTGCTTGTTTGGGGTGTTGTTCGGTATGACCATAGGACTGATCCCAACTCGTCTGCCCACAATCCCTTGGCTTCGTCAAGTCGTTTCTTAAGTCCTTTGACGATAATTTTGTTGGCGGATTCCACCTGTCCGTTTGTTTGGGGATGTTCTACCGAGCTGAAGCGATGGGATACGTGCAATCCTTCTAAGAGTTCTCTGAATTTTTTGTCTGTGAATTGGGTTCCGTTGTCGGAGATGATGACTTCGGGAATTCCGAACCGAGTAATGATCTATCGCCAGACGAATTTCCGGCATTGGGTTGCCGTGATGGAGGCCAGGGGTTCGGCTTCAATCCATTTGGTGTAGTAGTCTATGGCGACGATGAGATATCTAAGTTGGCCGGGTGCCGTGGGGAAGGGCCCGACGAGGTCGATTCCCCAAATGCCGAATGGCCGTTCAGCCGATATAACGCTGAGTTGGTGTGGGGCGGCTTGGTGGATATTGGCATGCTTTTGGCATTTGTCGCAGCTTTTTGTGAGTTGTATGGAATCTCGAATGATTGTGGGCCAGAAGTAGCCGGCCCTGATGATTTTTTGGGCTAGCGTTTTTCCTCCGATGTGGTGACCGCAGCAGCCTTCGTGGATTTCGCGGAGTATATATTCCGTGTCCTCGGATTCTACACATTTGAGTAGGGGTTGCGAGAATCCGCGTTTGTATAGCTGTCCTGCTATGATGGTGTAGTTAGCGGCTTCTCTTTTTATCTTCCTCTCTTCTTTCGGGTCTGGTGGTAGGATTCCGTCGCGGAGATATTGCAAGATCGGGTATGTCCAAGATTCCCGATTTGAGGATGTTAGGTGTGCGTTGATTTCCGTTGATACGGAAGGCGACTTAACGACCTCCTGGATTAGCGATCTGTTGCCGTGTCCTGACTTCGTGCTGGCTAGTTTGGAAAGTAGATCTGCCCTGGCGTTTCGTTCCCTGGGGACGTGATGTATGGAGACGTTTTCGAATCCTTCTTTTGTTTCACTTACTTTTTTAAGGTATTGTTGGAGCAGGGGGTCCCGGGTTTGGTAGCTCCTGTTGATTTGGGAGCATACCACCTGGGAATCGGTGTTAACCTCGAGTATCTTGGCGCCGACTTCCCGAGCTAGGTTTAGGCCTGCCAAAAGGGCTTCGTATTCTGCTTGGTTGTTTGATACTGGAAAGTCGTATCTTATTGATTGTTCAATTGTGATCCCATTTTGGTTTTCGAGTATGATTCCGGCGCCTCCGTGAGTGGAGTTTGATGAGCCATCGACGTGCAGTTTCCATGGTTCGGGTGTCAGCTTCGTCGGAGTCATTTCGGCGATGAAGTCGGCCAAGGCTTGTGCTTTGATGGCGTTTCGGGGCTCGAACCTGATCTGGAATTGGGATAGCTCGATGGACCATGCTAGCATTCTTCCTGCTAGGTCGGGTTTTTGTAATACTTGTTTGACCGTTTGGTCGGTTCGGACCGTTATGGGGTGGGCCTGGAAGTATTGTCGTAGTCGTCGGGATGCCGAGAGGAGTGCGAAAGCCAGTTTTTCTAGTCGTGAATAACGGGCTTCCGTGTCTTGTAGCACCTTGCTTATGAAGTATATGGGTTTTTGTTCCTTTTTCTCGTTTTCCCGGACGAGTGCTGCTGCGATTGTTTCTTCCGTTATGGAGAGGTACAAGTATAGTGTTTCCCCTGTTTGAGGTTTTGCAAGGATTGGAGGTTCTGTTAGGACCTTTTTGAAGTGTTGGAAAGCTTCTTCGCATTCTTTCTCCCATTTGAACGGAATCCCTTTTTTCATAAGTTTGAAAAAAGGAATTGCCTTTTGTGCCGAGGCTCCGAGGAACCGGGATAGTGCGGTTAGTCGGCCGGTGAGCTTTTGGATATCTTTGAGGTTCTTGGGACTTGTCATCTCCAGGACGGCACGGCATTTTTCCGGGTTTGCCTCAACTCCGCGTTGTGTGATCATGAATCCGAGGAATTTTCCTGCTTCCATTCCGAAAGCGCAATTTGTTGGGTTGAGTCGCATTTGGTGTTTTCGCAAGGTGTTCATTATGACCTTTAGATCGTCGGTTAGTTGCTCCCCGGATTCCGTTTTGGCGAGCATATCATCGATGTAGACTTCTATTTTGTTCCCGGTTAGGTTGCGAAATATCTTGTTTACGAGTCGCTGATAGGTGGCTCCGGCGTTTTTCAGGCCGAAGGGCATTACTTTATAGCAGTAGGTTCCGTCTGGGGTGATGAATGCTGTTTTTTCTTCGTCTGGTCGGTGCATCGGGATCTGGTTGTAGCCGGAGTATGCGTCCATGAAGCTGAGGTACCGGTGTCCGGATGCTGCATCTACTAGTCCGTCGATGTTTGGTAGGGGGAAGGCGTCTTTCGGACATGCTTTGTTGAGATCTGTGTAATCAACGCACATTCGCCACTTCCCGTTAGTCTTTTTAACTAGTACGACGTTGGCTAGCCAGGTCGTGTAAGGGAGTTCTCGGATGAAGTTGGCTTCGAGCAGGGCCTTTACTTGTTTTTGGACCTCGGCGGCTCGGTCTGGTGACATTTTCCGTCTTCTTTGCGCCACGGGTTTGGCTAGGGGGTCTACTGCCAGATGGTGAGACATTAGATCGGGACTTATTCCCGGCATGTCGGCTGGTGTGAATGCGAATAGGTCTCTGTTTTGTTTCAAAAGTTGAGAGAGTTCTTCTTTGAGGTCGTGTGGGAGGTTTCTGTTGATGAACGTGTATTCATCTTTGGTTGGCCCTATTTGTAGTTTTTCCATGTCCCCTTCTGGTTCCGGTCTAGGTTGGCCGTCAAGCCGTGCGTCTAGGTCGGCAAGGAATATTCCGGCCGCGTCCCGGGATTTTTTCCTTAGAGCTAAGCTATTGTTGTCGCATTCGGCTGCAACTTCTCGGTCTCCGTGAATGGTTCCGATGGTGCCGTCATCGGCTTTGAATTTCATGAGGAGGTATTTGGTGAAGATGACTGCCGAGAAGTCGTTAATTGTTTTTCTCCCGAGAATGACGTTATAGGCTGTGGAGTCTTTTAGGACGACGAATTCGGATAGGATCGTCTTTCTCTGATTGCTTGTTCCTATGGTGATGGGGAGGGTGACCGAGCCGTCTGGTTTGAGGAAGTTATCTCCGAGGCCCGTGACGCCGTGGCGATGCGTTTGGAGGTTGTCGTTGCGGAGCCCGAGTTTGTCGAAGGCTCCTCGGAAGAGGATATTGGAGTCGGCACCCGTGTCCACGAGTATTCTTCTTACTAGTCCTGTTCCGATTCGGGCTGATATGACGAAGGGGGCATCTCCTGCCGAGGTGCCGTGCTGGCAGTCCTCGGGTAAGAAGGTTATCGTGCTGTCGGCAATGGTTACTGGGTCGTGGTTTTTGACGGCCATTATCTTGAGGTCTTTTTTCATTGTCAGTTTTGATTTATTTGGTACGTCTTTGCCCGTGATGACGTTCACTATGATGGTCGGATCTTCTTCGGTGTTTTCCCTGGGTGGTTTTTGGGTTCTTGGGTTGCGTCCTTCTCTTTCTGGTGATTTGTCTCTGTCGGCGCGCCTTGGTTCTCTGATGATTTTGACGAACTCGGGGAGTTTGCCGTCTCGTATAGCTTGCTCAAGAGCGTCTTTGAGATCGTAACAATCTTGTGTTTTGTGGCCGTATCCGCGGTGATAGTCGCAGTAGAGGGTTTTGTTTCCTCCTGTCCTTTCCTTGAGTGGTCGGGCTCTGGGGATGATGCCTCGGTCTGCTATTTGGTGGTATACCTCAGTAATTGATGTTGTTAGGGGAGTGTAGTTGGAAAATTTTCCTATTCTTGGTGGTCGGTTTAAGGTGGTCTCGTTGGTTCTCTTTGGGTGGTGCGTTATGATGGGGAGTCGGGTTGCCGTGTTGGGTGGCGGCGTGCTGCCGTTTGTTGGCGGCGACGACCTGGCTGACTTCCTCGTCGTTGATGTAATCTTTGGCGACGTTCTGGATTTCGTGCATGGTCCACACTGGTTTGGTGGTGAGATGTTTGCGAAAGTCTTCATTCATGAGTCCGTTAGTTAGGCAGAGGCTGGCAACGGAGTCCGTGAGTCCGTCGACCGTTAGGCATTCGTCGTTGAAACGGTCGAGGTATTTTCTTGTGGATTCTTCTTGCCTTTGTGTGACCCCTAACAGGCTGATAGGGTGTTTGGCTTTGGTGATTCGGGTTGTGAACTGGGCCATGAATTTTCTTGTGATGTCGTGGAAGCTAGTTATGGATCCGTTTGGGAGGGCGTTGAACCATTTGATCGCTGGCCCGGCCAGGGTTACTGGGAAGGCTCTGCATCGGACTGCGTCGGATGCTCCTTCTAAGTTCATTCTGGCCTCGAAGGCCGTTAGGTGCTCTTGAGGGTCTTTGGTTCCGTCGTACTTCATGTCGGTGGGTTTGTCGAAACCTTTGGGGAGTTTTGCTCTTAAGATTCCTTCCGTGAAGGGCGTAGCTCCCATTATAGTATGGTCGCTTCTCGTGCGTTTGGTGCTTCGGTATCTCCGGTCTTCGTCTGAATCATGCTGACGGTTTACATCCCGAGAATCGCTGCGATGGTGTTTCTTGTCGTATCGTCGTTCGGGCGACTTCTCGCGTCGGCGGTTGCGTGAGGTGCTGCGACCATCTCTCCTATTGTGCTGCCGGATTGGCGACCTTCCGTGGTGGGATCTTGACCTGGAAGTTGCCTGGCTTCCATGCTCGTTATTGTGTTTTTCCCGGTCGCTTAGCTTGCCTTCAAGTTCTTGGACTCGGAGACAGAGATCCTGGATGATTTGTGCCGCTTTGTCCCTGGCTTTCTCGGGATGTTGTGGGTCCGTCGTGACGTCCTCGTTTGCGTGGTGGACGGTGCTTGCTATTTTTGCTTGGTTTGTGGCTTCATGGTGTTCTGAGATCGGACGTCGCGGTTGGGAGTCGTCCTGGCATGATGGGTTATCCTCCAGGATGCCCTCCATCCGGTCTGATTGTTGCAGGTCCCCACAGACGGCGCCAATGTACAGAATGCTTCTGATACGGGTTGAGAGGAGGATCGGGAACCTGCGGGTCGGGTCGGATGTCGGACGGCCCTGATGGAGCGGAGGGGAGGTACCTGCAAAGACACTCCGACGCTCAAGTCAGAATAGATCTAAGAGGTATAAGGTATGTGGGATGAATGAATACCTGGAGGGATCTGGGTCCTCTATTTATAGGTGATGGTGATAATCTTATCTTTATCTTATTTGCTTAAGATAAGGGAGATGTTTGAATTCGAAAGTTAGTTAGAAGATCTAGAGATTTGGGGCCTTCTAGAAAGACGAGATGGGTTGACCCGGTAAACCGGGTTCGGGTCTTGGTCGTGGGTCCGGGGTCCGTGGGCCGGATCCGTAACAGTATATAAAATATAATTATTTTATTAATAGTTATTTCAATAGGACAATAGTATTTAAGTTATAAAGAAAAATAAATAATTATTAACTAAAGTTATTGAAATAGTTAAATCTACAACACATGATTTATATATTTTTGTTGTCCAGTATTTATTTTTTAAAAAAAATTACATATAAAAAGTACTCATTAATCAAATTTATACCAACATAATATATAATGGACTATATATAACGGTTAAAAAAATTACAAGAACTATTATTTTTTATCGATTAAAAAAGCATTGCATAAATAAAGATTAATTCTTTTTATTATAAAGATTAATTCCTTTTGTTATCAACGTTTTGTATAACAAATAATTTTTTTTTTTAAATATATTTTTGAATTCTTAATTGTCTTTAATTGATGAAATACTCATCATACCATCAATTTATGGTAACAAATTAAAAAAACAAATTAAAATATTTTAAACATTAGTGGAAGAGATTTAAACCTTTGAAAAAAATACTATAAAAAACATAATAGAAGCATAGAAAAAACTATTTATATTATAATAAAGAAAATACATTAATTCTAAAATAATAAAGTTATCGATATTTTGTTTCACGCAATTAAAGTTAACTAATATTATGATAACTAATTCTCCTCTTATGAATTTAATTTATGCTTATTCTCTATATTACTCTTTAAAAATATAAGTTCGGAAATACATGGTAACGGAGCTGGTCCAAGTAATAGAACCCCTGGTTTATATCTTTATATGCTTTAAACATGTAAACACATCGATATAAGTTATTTTGTTTGCACATTAAATCTTCTTAACGTAGAATATTAACAAAATTAACCTACTTAATGAACACTCTTTATTTTATTGCTAAGTACTATTTTTTTATTAATTCTAAAATAATTAAAGTTACCGATATTTTGTTTCACGCAATCAAAGTTAACTAATATTATGTTAACTAATTTTTTTATTAGTTTAGCTTATGCTTATTTTTTATATTGTTCTTTAAAAACATGGTACGAAAATACATGGTAACAGAACTAGTCTAAGTAATAGATTTCCTGCTTAGTATCTTTAAAAACGTAGGTACGGAAATACATGGTTTACATATTTTTTATGTCAAAAAAAATTACATATAAAAGTGTACTCATTAATCAAATCTATACCAATACAATATATAATGGACTATACCAATATATAATGTACTATACCAATGTATAATAGAAATAAGAAAATTTGGTATCCAATTTTTTCTTATTATTTTACCCCTGCTTATTTTTTTTGTTAAACACTGGATTCAATATAATAAGCTGTTACTACGTCCTCTATATTTTTTATTTTTTATGAAAAAAAGAATTTACCCCATCAAACTGATTCACTATCAACTCACGATATATTTTAAAATTGAAAAAATTGCTACTACTACGTACTCAATTTAAAAACTAACTCACTTTCAATAAAAAATTGTTCCACCTTCAGTCATACTTAACTCTCAAGAGAATTAAATTACTTTTTCCCTTTCAATCTTGGTCTCACAAATCGTTTTTCTTTTCTGCATATTATTGCTATCTTTCTGACAAATAGAAATAAAAACTTCACGAAATTAATAGTCACATCAACGTTTACTTACTTGGACAGATTATGCTAGACGAAGAAGATAGAATATGACTGAAGAACAAAAACAACTCCTAGCTAGAAGACGTGTAAGGAGATTATTTGACAAGGAAAACAAATAGCGATATCAACTGATACAACTCCATTTCTGACTCCAATGTGAAACAAAGGTAGAGGTACCCAATTAACTACAAACATAGGGGTAACTAGATTGACTACAATTAGACAAATGGTCAGAGCTACCACCTATAATCAATCTGTTACAAATAACACGATAAATAAATTTAAATTTCTTTGTTATGAATTGAATTAGTTCTTAATAATTATATTATACGTTTCAAAATGGAAGCGCATGACAATAGAACTGCCACAGGTAACAAAATTCAAAATAACATAATTGGTTGCTATTCTATCATTGATATTCTATAACAAAATAATTAAATTAATATTACTATACATGATTTATTTTATATATATCACGAAATTATACATACATTGCAGTGTCTTTCTTAATCAAACAACACATCAATCATATAGGAAGTTATAAAGTTAAAATAAAAAATTTGGTATCCAACTTTTTAGACATTATTCATCCATAAAAATAATTAAAAAAAATTTAATGGTCTAAATGATAATAATATATATTTTTAATATATTTTATTTTCATCCTATAATATAGTATATAATGGAATATATAATATTTATATATTTATATTTATATTAAAAAAGAATAAAAGAATAATGTCATGTAAGACTAACGACAAAAAATACTCTTATATAAAGTTTATCATAATAATTTTATAATAAAAAATAAAATTTATATATTAAAGTAATAAATGAATGTAACATTAAATTTTTTAACAACACTTTAATTTAATTATTTTAAATTCTTTATGTTCTCATATTTTAGAACTTTGGTAATGATATATATTTCTAAATAATTAAAAATAAAATTAGGATATATCTCACTTACACACAAATATAAGGGTTAAAAAAATTATGAAAGCTATCCATATCAATATATAATGGGGATACATGTTTAGTATCCAATTTTTTTTCTCTTTTGCCCCTGTTTTTTTTTTTATTAAAAAATTGGGTTTACCCACGACAGAATTTAAAAACTGAACCACTTCTAATAGAAAAATCTGACACTACATACTCATGATACATTATAGTTTGAAATTAAATTTATTAATTATATTTTTATCTTTGATTTTTCATGATATTTTTTAAAAATTATTAAAATATAAATAATTAATATTAAATTACGTTATACTATAATGATAATAATGATGTAAATAAAATTACGTCAGCAAAATATTAGTTATTTATTATTTCTTATTAGTATTTTTCATACATAATAACCCATAATACAATAATATATAATTGAGCAATATATCATTATAGTACAATAACTGATAGTATATAAAATATAATTATTTTATTAATAGTTATTTCATGGGACAATAGTATTTAAGTTATAAAGAAAAATAAATCATTATTAACTAAAGTCATTCGAATAATTAAATTTACAACACATGGTTTATATTTTTTTATGTCCAGTATTAATTTTTAAAAAAATTACATATAAAAGTGTACTCACTAATGAAATTTATGCCAATATATATTATATATTGGACTATATATAACGGTTAAAAAAATTACAAGAACTATTATTTTTTATTCCCTATGATTAAAAAAGCACCGTGTAAATAAAGATTAATTTCTTTTATTATAAAGATTGGTTCCTTTTATTGTCAACGTTAACACAAAAAAACAAGAATACATTACAGTATAACAAATAAATTATTTTTTAAACATATTTTTGAATTATTAATTGTCTTAATTGATAAAATACTCATCATATCATCAATTTATGATAACAAATTAAAAAAACAAATTAAAATATCTCAAACATTAATGGACGAGATTCAAACCTTTGAAAAAAACACTTTAAAAAAATATAATACAAGCATAAAAAAAACTATTTGTATTATAATAAAGAAATATAGATGAATTTTAAAATAATTAAAGTTACCGATATTTTATTTCACGCAATCAAAGTTAACTAATATTATGATAATTAATTCTTCTCTTATGAATTTAATTTATTCTTATTTTCTATATTGCTCTTTATAAATATAGGTACAGAAATACATGGTAATAGAGCTGATCTAAGTAATAGATCCTCTGGTTAGTATCTTTATATGCTTTAAATATATAAAAATATCGATATAAGTTATTTTGTCTGCACATTAAATTTTGTGAACATAAAATATTAATAAAATTAACCAACTTAATGAACACGCTTTATTTTATTGCTAAGCACTAATTTTTTATTAATTCTAAAATAATTAAAGTTATCGATATTTTGTTTCACGCAATCAAAATTAACTAATATTATGATAACTAATTCTTCTCTTATTAGTTTAACTTATGCTTATTTTCTATATTGCTTACTGTATATTGTAAACAAAATTCTGAATTTAATAAAAAAATTTAAAATAAATACTTAACAAATAAAACATTTAAAATAGTTGATACATTCATAAAACTAATAATAATTAGAATAATTTTATAATAAAATTTTCGTAACAACATATATCTTTTAAAATTAAAGAGAAAAACTGAACAAAAAAATATATAATTTAAACACAAAAACAACAATTATCAGATCCTACAAAAATATTGATGTCCTATCTTATATACTTAAAAATAAGCTGTACAATTTATATGGGTCCTTTTTATTATAAGGTCATTAACAAATTAAGAATTTATAAATGGTAAAATTTACTAATGGCACAATGTGTTCTAATTTCTTAAAATAAAAAAAACTAAATATTATATTAAAAGTTATATTAAAAGTTACAAGTCAATAGGTAACTAAATAATGTAGACCTCAAATTAAAAACATAGATAACGGTGTATACATTCTTATGAGTTACAAGAAAAATTTTTAATGAATCACTAATTTAAGTACTAACTAGAAAAAATGCTACTACAACTGTTATCCAATAGCAAAAACCATGAGACACAATATTATTTAGTGATGGAAAATAAATTTTAACGATGTTACAGTAATTAGGGAATAAACCCTTGATGATATCAAGATTATCAAATTAAAATTTAATAATATAGGAAATATTATTTACATAAACACCTACAAAAGTAACAAACTAAAAGTACACCATGCATGTTAACCATAAAAAATATTTATGCAATTTTAATGGACAAAATTTTTATTGTATCGTTAATGTATCATAATAATTTTAAAAAATATAGTTAAAATTATTACAAATTACTGGGTGACATTCAAAACTTTCATAAAATTGAATAGTAAACAAAAACACAATAGAATCATATCATTTTAAAAATATTCTTTGTATATTTTAGTATAACTCAAAATAAAAATTTGCTCTATTAAATATATATTTAACCTCATATATTACCTAGAACTTCAAACTTTGACAATCTTATATGAGTTTAGGCAACAGAAAAATCTAGAAAAAGACACTACATCTTTAAAAATTACGTTTATTTTTCAAAAAACAAACCTCAATTGAGAAGTTGTATACATATTCTTTGTTCACTCTTGATTTTACAATCTAAAATAATATGAAATAGTTAATGAATTCTACCCGAGTACCTAACCATACAATTATTGGCACATGTAGGAAAAGAAATCTATAACATAATATTTTAATATTCCTATGCGAGTGCAGAAATTAGTCACCATGTCTGAACATCTCACAATGGTGCTCAAAATTTTCAAGAGAATACAACAATGCTTCAAACTACATTATCTACGACAAGGACATGTACACACTGTAATGCACATCTATTTCACCATGAAACATTTAACATGTGTTGCAATGGAGGAAATGTCTCTTTGCCCTAAGTAAATGCTCCTCAGAAATTACTTGAAATCTTCTTAGACCCTTCTGCAGAAGGGAACCATTCAGGAAACACATTCGTGGTTACAATCATGTTTTTTCATTCACTCCGTGCAGTGTATACATAGACGAACAATTAGCTACAGCAAGTCATGGTATATATACATTCCGTTCTCAAGGATCAATGTACCACAGTATAGGAGGATTTCATCCAGATCACGGGACGCGGCCACGCTTCTTGCAACTGTATATATACGATACTGAGCACGAGTTACAAAATAGGATGCTGAAGAACACACAACTGCATAAAAGTTTGGTTTTGAAGCTACAACAATTGTTGCACTGATATAATCCTTTTATCCATGTATTCCGCCAGCTTGCACAACGACTAGATATGCAAGAGTGTAGTTTGGTGATCAGAGAGCGACCTGCTAATCAACCACAACACAGTCTCCCAACTGCTTCACAAGTAGCAGCCATAACAGTCGGTGATGACATTGAAACAATGGTGCGCGGACGAGATATCAAGGTTCAAACTCATGCTGGTAACCTCAGAAGGATTCAGGAATTTGTTGGCTACTACGAACCACTACAATATCCTCTTCTTTTTTCCATTCGGAACCCAACGTGGAAACAAAGTATCATGGCAGACATATTATAGTTATATGCTCCAGGTACAAACTCCTATATTTGCTACATTATTTATAGACTTTCATTGATGATAGTTTGTACCAATACATCATTTCACAATTTTTAACAATTTTCTATAATCCTCATTATTTGTAGATCCGCCCCGATGATCACTCAACATTTTTGAAAGCGAGACGACTTCTTCAATAATATGTTGTTGACAACTATGTGAAAATGGAAACAGGCAAGTTAAGATGGGTTCGACAAAGACAAAAGGAACTTCGAGTTGAACTGTATCAAAGCTTATAAGATGCTTTGCACACAGGGGAGAATAATGCTAGTAATTATTCAATTTAATGGCCACACGATTGATCATTACGTGTTCCTGAATTTAAACTTTAAAACTAATAATACTTTTCTCTAAAATTGATTTTAGAAAATGTTGGCAAAAGAACGATATTACCATCGTCGTTCGTGGGCAGTACATGACTCAACGGTACGAGGATAGAATGGCTATTATTCTTAAAGAAGGCAAACCGGATATTTTTTTAACTATGACATGCAATTCATCATGGTCAGAAATAGCTTCGAAACTCAGTCCAACTCAAACTCCACAGGATCATCCGGATCTAGCAACTAAAATTTTCAGAGCCAAGTTCGAACAGTTAAAGCAGGATGTTATTACCAAAGGTGTATTGGAAAAGGTGAAAAGTTATATTTATGTCACCGAGCTTCAGAAAAGAGGATTACCACACGTACATATGTTGCTAATCTTAGAAAACAATGACAAGTTGAGTGATCCTGACCAATATGATAGTTTGGTCTGAGTGGAATACCATGTAAAGAAACAGAACCACACTTACATGAGGCAGTGCTAAGGCATATGGTTTATGGTCCTTGTGGGACACTAAATCAATCATCACCGTGCATGAAGAACGGTCAATGTAAACGTAAGTACCCAAAAGAGTTCGTACCAGAGACACGACGAAGTGATGAATCATATCCTCAATATAGGAGGCGATTTGATACTCTAATCCCTATAAACTAAAATGTCACAGTTGACAATAGATGGGTGGTTTCGTACAACCCTTGGCTACTACTGAAGTATGATTGTCATCTCAATGTACAGATATGCAGCAGTATCAAGAGCATAAAATATCTATATAAGTATTGCTATAAGGGACTAGACCGTGTGGCAATGGATGTTCACAGAAGTTCTCATTATGATGAGGTGCAACAATTTATTGATGCAAGATGGATTGCTGCTCCAGAGGTATACTGGAGGATATTTAGATTCAACCTTTACCAAATGTACCCATCAGTTGAAAGGTTGCAAGTTCATTTGCCAAATTAACATCAAGTGAGCTTTTCTGAGCACCAAAATATTTCTGAAATAGTTAATAATGACTATTTCTCAAGAACAATGCTCACTGAATTCTTTGCACTTAATTGGGCCGATGACCAACAATCTAGGCATCTTTTGTATAGAAAAATCCCAGAATATTACAGTTGTCACAGCAAGGAAAAAGAATGGCATCGACGCAGGTCACAAAAGAGAGCTATCGTTCGGATCTATACCGTTTCGCCAACAGAAGGTGAAAAATTCTATTTGCGTATTCTGTTGTCAAATGTAAGAGGCCCAACTGGTTGGGATGATTTGCTTACAGCCGATGGTGTCCAATATTCATCCTTTAAGCAATCCACTCAGCATCAAAGACTGTTGAAGAGTGATAGTAGTATAAGATCATGTTTGGTTGAGGCATCCATTTTAAGAATGCCATGTGCTTTAAGAAGGTTGTTTGCCACCATTTTAATTTTTTGTGAGCCAACATATGTAAGAAGTCTGTGGGACGAGTTTCTTTCATGTAGGGTGGATGATTACGCATCAACAAGCACTACAACCTGCAATGGGTTGACAAATCGTTTGCTTAGGGATTTAAATGACATCCTCCTACAGCATGGAAAATATATTGCACAATACGATTTACCAGCTCTAACCTCGAACAATGACAACGACAACTTCATGCCTAGAATTATTCAAGAAGAAATGTCCATCGAAGTTTCTCAAGAAGACCTGTGTTCTATAGAAAGATTAAATCATGACCAGTCTACAGCTTTCAAGTGCATTATGAATACAGTTGATCGAAGAGAAAGTGGAATGTTCTTTGTTGATGGACCAGGAAAAGCAGGTAAGATATTTTTTTACAGAGCTATAATTGCAGACTTAAGAAGTAAAAGGCATATTGTCTTGGTAGCTGCGTCCTCAGGAATGGCTGCAACTTTATTGCCTAATGGTCGAACAGGTCATTCTAGATTTAAGATCACAATTAATGCAGAGCCATCCTCTACGTGCAATATAAGTAAACAATCTGATCTCGCAAAACTGATTAGGCAGACGACAACGATAATTTGGGATGAAGCACCAATGGCTAATAAAGAGAGAATGGAATCATTGGACTACACATTTGTGAGACATCTTAGAAAACAATAATCCATTTGCGAGACATCTTAGAAAATAATAATCAGCTTCTATTGTTAAATCACATTTGTGGGCATTCACCGAAATTCTCCACTCACGACAAAATATGGGATCTCTTAATGATCGTGATTCTGCGGAGTATCTTATGCGCATAGGAGATGGGATTGAGCCTACCATATGTGAAGACTTGGTACAAATAGAAGTACACATGGCAATACCATTGGAAGGTGAGGCGTCATTACACAAATTAATAGAAAAAATCTTTCCAAATTTGCAATCTCATGGGTGGAGAGAGCGATATTGACACCCAAGAATCATGATGTGCAACAACTTAATGATTTAGTCGTAAACAAATTTCTGGGTGACGAAAAAATTTTAGCATCATTACAATCCGTGTATAATCCGTGTATTATGTAATTTTATCATTACAATATCAACATTGGAATAGATAGTTTTGTTCACTAATTTTAACAACTAATGACTAAGATTTTTAACAGATAAATTGATATCAAGATAGCTCATCAGCATATTAAAAGAGATAAGGGAAAGGAACTGGAACCTCTACTTTACCCAACAGGTATGCACCAACTACGATTCACATAAATTATAAAAATTATATCATACATCCTTAAAATATATCATTATTGGTTTTTTAAGAAATTATAATTTGCAATATTTACATTTACTTTGAAAAAATTCAAAATTTAATTTCTTTAAATGTTGCTATCAATTTTATAATTTTAGCAATAAAATTATAAAAATTAAAATTTTAAAACCAATAAAAGGTAGAGGTATGTTTGATTTCGAATGTATCATTACTTAATTCTAAAGTAATATATAAAACACTACTGAAATATATTGTGATACATATATTCAATAAATTACAGGAAACAAGATTCTAATCGTTATGGAGTACATGGAAAGATGAGCAATCAATTGCATCAATGAGACCAATCAACAATAAAGTAAGGAATTACAGCATTAATGACAGTGACAACTGCATTGATGATACATATTTTTGTTTGTGTTGTTGATCAAACGTGAAATTGACTCATGTTCATCCAATCATAATTTATTCTATTGGTTGGAGAGGTACAGTTAAAGCAGACAAAACTCAATTATGGAAGATGATAAAAAGAGAAATATTGGATTAAAAGAATAAAAGGTAATGCAATAAACTTTTATTACATAATAAATATTTCCGTCTATTTCGTCCTATATACCAATTATGTTAAAATTTTAACTCTTTTTCAGCCATGCACTTAGAAGAACACACCTAACTCATTTCGATACAAAACAATATCATTGCAGGTAATTGTTATTAACAAAAAAAACCTAACAAAAAAGGATGTAATATCATTTAATTTGTATATATTTTGTCAATGATAAACAAGGATTAATGTCATTTCTTTTGTCCTTTCTGAAAGTTCAATGCAAAACAAAATATCACAATTCTACAGGTTTTAATTGAATTCTTTTCTATAATAAGCAATCAATTTAATTGAATAAACCTGAAGAGTTTACATGGTTATTTTTATGGTAAACAAAATCTAACAACTTTTCAAGATGCAAATAGTTATTGACAAGGAGATGTATGATGAATTATGAAGGATTTTTTTCAGGTACACAATCTTTGTATTCTCCTAATTTTTTCATTAATTCTCTTATAGTTTGAGATTTAAAAATGAACAAAATAAGCATATTCATTTCTTCTATCTTTCCACTATTTGTAGGAAAATGAAGGCCTCTTCAAATTTAGAATCATATTTTGGCCTACCACTTAGAAAAGAAGAAGACAAACATGAATATCCATGGTCTTTAGGCAGAATTAATCTTTTGTAAATAACTAACATGTATTTGGGTTTATAGATATACTCTTTTTAAATTAGGATAACATTTTTGTTGTTATTTTTTGAACTATACCTTTTTCTGATAATATATACATATATCTTTATTGTGTGCTTTATAATTTAGCATTTTAAAACTTTTTATAGTAATTTTACTCTCAACAAAATATCATATAAATAAGGCTACTTTAATTTTAAAATGATGAAAAAAATACTTATTTGACAAATTTAAAGGGTAAATGATATATTAACACCTACACTAAAATATGATATAAATAAGATCTCGGCAATATTAAAATTAAAAAAAGTTAATCTAATAAATTTGAAGAACGAATAATGTATTTTAAAAATTAAATTAATTTCTTCAAAATAATAGAAAAGCGGCTGAACAGGCACGTTAGTGCCTGTTGAGTTGCTAGTAAATAATAAAACCAATGCAACAGAAAATAAACCAATGATACGAAATGATCGGGTTGCCTCCCGACAAGCACTTCTTTAGCGTCACTAGCTTGACGGTTAGTTCTACTAGTTCAGCAGATGAGCGGACCTTTGGCGATCAATCTCGCCTCTAAGATAGTGCTTCAACCTCTTGCCATTCACTGTAAACTTTCTTTCAAAATTCTCTTCCTAAATTTCCACATTATCATATGGTGAAGCTCTGGTTACCACAAACGGTCCTGACCACTGGGATTTCAGCTTCCCGAGAAAGAGTTTGAGCCTTGAATTGAACAGAAGCACTCCTTGACCTAGCTCAAAGACTCTGATGGCAATCTTCTTTTCATGCCATATCTTAGTTCTCTCCTTATAGAGCTTGACATTCTCATAGGCTGAATACCTGAATTCATCAAGCTCATTCAACTGAAGCATTCTCTTAATTCCTGCATCCTGAACATCAATGTTCAGATACATGATTGTCCAGTAAGCTTTATGCTCTAGCTCAACTGGCAAGTGACAGGCTTTGCGATATACCAACTGATAAGGGGACATGCCAATAGGAGTCTTGTAAGCTGTTCGGTATGCCAGAAAGCATCATCAAGCTTTCCGAGACCAGTCCTTCCTTGAGACACTGACGGTCTTCTCTAGAATTCTCTTGAGTTCCCTGTTGAAAACCTTAACCTGTCCACTTGTCTGAGGGTGATAAGGGGTTGCCACTTTATGATGGACACCATACCTCTACAGGAGTAAGTCCAATTGTCCATTACATAAGTGGCTTCTACCATCACTACTGAGTGTCCTTGGGACACCAAACCGGCTGAAAATATATCTTTGAAGAAAACTCATCACCACTTTGGCATCATTGGTGGGTAGAGCCACTGCTTCCACCTACTTAGACACATAATCAACTGCCACCAAGATATAGTTGTTGGAATAGGAGGGTGGAAAGGGTCCCATGAAATCAATACCCCATGCATCAAACAACTCAATCTCAAGAATCCCCTGTTGTGGCATCTCATGGTTGGTAGGGAGATTCTTAGCTCTTTCACATCTGTCACGGTTCTTCACAAATGCTCTTGAATCTCAGAAGAGAGTCGGCCAGTAAAAATCGATCTGAAGGACCTTTGTAGCTGTCTGTTCACCACCAAAGTGGCCTCCATAATCAGAACCATGATAGTGCCAAAGAATCTGCTGTGTTTTCTCATCTGGAACACATCTCCAGATCATACCATCTGAGCATCTTCTAAAAAGGTATGGCTCCTCCCAAAAGTAGTACTTTGCATCAGTCAGCAGCTTCTTCACCTGTTGTTTACTGTACTCCTTTGAAATGAAATTCATGGCTTTGTAATTTGCAATGTCTGCAAACCATGGAGCCTGCTGAATGAGGAATAGTTGCTCATCTAGGAATGTTTCAGTCACAGCTGTAGGTGTTGTACCCTTTTTTCAGGCTCAATTTTGGAACGGTGGTTAGCTTCTTGATTTTCTAACCCCTTCCTGTCTTTTATCTCAATATCAAACTCCTGAAGGAGTAACACTGATGAGCAGATAATTTATACGCTTTTTGGCATTGTTTTTAGTATGTTTTTAGTATGATCTAGTTAGTTTTTAGTATATTTTTATTAGTTTTTAGTTAAAATTCACTTTTCTGGACTTTACTATGAGTTTGTGTGTTTTTCTATGATTTCAGGTATTTTCTGGCTGAAATTGAGGGACCTGAGCAAAAATCTGATTCAGAGACTGAAAAGGACTGCAGATGCTGTTGGATTCTGACCTCCCTGCACTCGAAGTGGATTTTCTGGAGCTACAGAAGCCCAATTGGCGCGCTCTCAACGGCGTTGGAAAGTAGACATCCTGGGCTTTCCAGCAATATATGATAGTCCATACTTTGCCCAAGATTTGATGGCCCAAACCGGCGTTCAAAGTCACCCTCAGAATTCCCAGTGTTAAACGCCAGAACTGGCACAAGGATTGGAGTTAAACGCCCAAACTAGCACAAAAGCTGGCGTTTAACTCCAAGAAGAGTCTCTACACGAAAAATGCTTCATTGCTCAGCCCAAGCACACACCAAGTGGGCCTAGAAGTGGATTTTTATGTCATTTACTCATCTTTGTAAATCTTAAGCTACTAGTTCCCTATACGTAGGACCTTTTACTATTGTATTTGCATCTTGGTTCTTCTGGTTCCCTCTTTGGGACCGAAGCCAATGATCACTCTTGTTCTTATGTATTTTCAACGGTGGAGTTTCTACACACCATAGATTAAGGTGTGGAGCTCTGCTGTACCTCGAGTATTAATGCAATTACTATTGTTCTTCTATTCAATTCCGCTTGTTCTTGTTCCAAGATATCACTTGTTCTTCAACTTGATGAATGTGATGATCCGTGACACTCATCATCATTCTCACCTATGAACGTGTGCCTGAAAACCACCTCCGTTCTACCTTAGATTGGGTGGATATCTCTTGGATTCTTTAACCGGAATCTTCGTGGTATAAGCTAGAACTGATGGCGGCATTCAAGAGAATCGGGAAGGTCTAAACCTTGTCTGTGGTATTCTGAGTAGGATTCAATGATTGAATGACTGTGACAAGCTTCAAACTCCTGAGGGCGGGGCGTTAGTGACAGACGCAAAAGAATCACTGGATTCTATTCCGGCCTGATTGAGAACCGACAGATGGATAGCCGTGCCGTGACAGGGTGCGTTGAACATTTCCACTGAGAGGATGGGAGGTAGCCACTGACAACGGTGAAACCCTTGCATACAGCTTGCCATGGAAAGGAGTAAGAAGGATTGGATGAAGATAGTAGGAAAGCAGAGAGACGGAAGGGACAAAGCATCTCCATTCGCTTATCTGAAGTTCTTACCAATGAATTGCATAAGTACCTTTATCTTTATCTTTATGTTTTATTCCCATATCACCCATAACCATTTGAGTTTGCCTGACTAAGATTTACAAGGTGACCATAGCTTGCTTCATACCAACAATCTCTGTGGGATCGACCCTTACTCGCGTAAGGTTTATTACTTGGACGACCCAGTACACTTGCTGGTTAGTTGTGCGAAGTTGTAGTGATCACAATTTCGTGCACCAAGTTTTTGGCGCCGTTGCCGGGGATTGTTTCGTGTATGGACAACTGACGGTTCATCTTGTTGCTTAGATTAGGTATTTTTCAGAGTTCTTAAGAATGAATTCTAGTGTTTCAAGGTGATGTTCTTATCATCACCAAAGCTGATTGATTCTCATCAATTTAACTCTTGAATGCAATGTCCTGCTGAAGCTTGGCTAGCCATGTCTAATTTCTTTAGACTAAAGCTTTAGACTAATATTGCATGATTCCTGGAATTCTCATTAAGAATTTTGATATCTTTATTTTCTTTTCCACTTAATTTTCGAAAAAAAAAACCAAAAAAAAAATTATAAAAATCATAAAAACCAAAAATATTTTATGTTTCTTGTTTGAGTCCAGTGTCTCATTTTAAGTTTGGTGTCTTGCATGCATTGTTTATATGATCTTGGTTCTATTTTCAAGTCAATAGTACAGGGAACTGAAGATTCAGAACATGCAGCAGATGAATTACACAGAAAAAGCTGGGCGTTCAAAACGCCTAGTGAAGAAGGACAGACTGGCGTTTAAACACCAGCCAGGGTGCCTGGTTGGGCGTTTAACGCCCAAAAAGGTAGTGCATTGGGCGTTAAACGCCAGAATGTGCACCATTCTGGGCGTTTAACGCCAGGATAGCACAAGAGGGAAGATTCTGTTTTTAATGCAAATTTTTTTTCAAGTTTTCAAAGTTTTTCAAAATCAAATCTTTTTCAAATCATATCTTTTCAATCAAATGTTTTCAAAATCAACTTCTTTCCTTTTTCAAAGATACTTGCTAACAATCAATGATTTGATTCAACATTTCAAGTATGTTGCCTTTTCTGTTGAGGAAGGTTTAATGTTTGAATCATATCTTTTCTTGTTAGGCAAGTCATTAATTTTTAAAAATCAAATCTTTTTAAAATTGTTTTCAAATCATATCTTTTCAATCATATCTTTTTAAATTCTAATTTCAAAATCTTTTTCAAAAATCACTTGATTTCTTTCCCACTCTTGGTTTTCGAAAATCAATTAAAGTTTTTCAAAATGATTTTAAAATCTTTTTAACTTAATTTTCGAAATTTCTTCCCCTCTTCTCACATCCTTCTGTTTATGGAGTACCAATCCCCCTCCATGCACAATTCGAACTCTATCTCACTAAGTTCGAATTCTTCTACCTCTTCCTTCTAATTTTCTTTTCCTCTGACATCTCAAAGAATCTCTATACTGTGACATAGAGGATTCCATACTTTCTTGTTCTCTTCTCTTTCATATGAGCAGGAACAAAGACAAAGGCATTCTTGTTGAAGCTGACCCTGAACCTGAAAGGACCTTGAAGCGAAAGCTAAGAGAAGCTAAGGCACAACTCTCTGTAGAGGACCTAACAGAAATCTTCAAAGAAGAAGAAACCATGGCAGCCGAAAACAACAACAATGCAAACAATGCAAGGAAGGTGCTGGGTGACTTTACTGCACCTACTCCCGACTTCTATGGGAGAAGCATCTCTATCCCTGCCATTGGAGCAAACAACTTTGAGCTTAAGCCTCAATTAGTTTCTCTAATGCAACAGAATTGCAAGTTCCATGGACTTCCATTGGAAGATCCTCATCAGTTCTTAGCTGAATTCTTGCAAATCTGTGACACTGTTAAGACTAATGGGGTTGACCCTGAGGTCTACAGACTAATGCTATTCCCTTTTGCTGTAAGAGACAGAGCTAGGACATGGTTGGACTCACAACCTAAAGAAAGCCTGAACTCTTGGGAAAAGCTAGTCAATGCCTTCTTGGCAAAGTTCTTTCCACCTCAAAAATTGAGTAAGCTTAGAGTGGAAGTCCAAACCTTCAGACAGAAGGAAGGTGAATCCCTCTATGAAGCTTGGGAAAGATACAAACAATTGATCAGAAAATGCCCTTCTGACATGCTTTCTGAATGGAGCATCATAGGTATTTTCTATGATGGTCTCTCTGAACTGTCCAAGATGTCTTTGGATAGCTCTGCTGGAGGATCTCTTCATCTGAAGAAGACGCCTACAGAAGCTCAAGAACTAATTGAAATGGTTGCAAATAACCAATTCATGTACACTTCTGAAAGGAATCCTGTGAACAATGGGACAAATCAGAAGAAAGGAGTTCTTGAGATTGATACTCTGAATGCCATATTAGGCTCAGAACAAGATATTGACTCAGCAAGTCAATTTGATTTCTCAAAGTCTGTCTGGAATGCAAAATGCACCAGGCAGTACTAAGGAAGCTTATGATCCTGAGAACCCTTCAATGAAAGAGGTGAATTACCTAGGAGAGCCCTATGGAAACACCTATAATTCTTCATGGAGAAATCATCCAAATTTCTCATGGAAGGATCAACAGGGACCTCAACAAGGTTTCAACAACAATAATGGTGGAAGAAACAGGTTTAGCAATGGCAAGCCTTTTCCATCATCTTCTCAGCAACAGACAGAGAATTCTAAGCAGAACCACTATGACTTAGCAACCATGGTCTCTGATCTAATCAAAACCACTCAAAGTTTCATGACTGAAACAAGGTCCTCCATTAGAAATTTGGAGGCACAAGTGGGACAGCTGAGCAAGAAAATTACTGAACTCCTTTCTAGTACTCTTCCAAGCAATACAGAAGAAAATCCAAAAGGAGAGTGCAAGGCCATCAACATGGCCGAATTTGGAGAGGAAGGAGAGGCAGTGAACGCCACTGAGGGAGACCTCAATGGACGTCCACTGGCCTCCAATGAGTTCCCTAATGAGGAACCATGGGAATCTGAGGCTCAAAATGAGACCATAGAGATTCCATTGGACTTACTTCTGCCATTCATGAGCTCTGATGAGTATTCTTCCTCTGAAGAGGATGAGTATGTCACTGAAGAGCAAGTTGCTAAATACCTTGGAGCAATCATGAAGCTAAATGACAAGTTATTTGGTAATGAGACTTGGGAGAATGAACCTCCTTTGCTCACCAAAGAATTGGATGACTTGTCTAGGCAGAGATTACCTCAAAAGAGACAAGATCCTGGGAAGTTTTCAATACCTTGTACCATAGGCACCATGACCTTCAAGAAGGCTCTGTGTGACTTAGGGTCAAGTGTAAACCTCATGCCTCTCTCTGTAATGGAGAAGCTAGGGATCTTTGAGGTACAAGCTGCAAGAATCTCACTAGAGATGGCAGACAATTCAAAGAAACAAGCTTATGGACTTGTAGAGGATGTTCTGGTAAAGGTTGAAGACCATTACATCCCTGCTGATTTCATAGTCCTAGAGACTGGGAAGTGCATGGATGAATCCATCATCCTTGGCAGACCCTTCCTAGCCACAGCAAAGGCTGTGATTGATGTTGACAAAGGTGAATTGATCATTCAAGTGAATGAAGAATCCTTTATGTTTAAGGCCCAAGGATACCCCTCTGTCACCATGGAGAGGAAGCATGAAGAGCTTCTCTCAAAGCAGAGTCAAACAGAGCCCCCACAGTCAAACTCTAAGTTTGGTGTTGGGAGGCCACAACCAAACTCTAAGTTTGGTGTTGAACCCCCACATTCAAACTCTAAGTTTGGTGTTGGGAGGTTCCAACATTGTTCTGAGCATTTGTGAGGCCCCATGAGAGCCCACTGTCAAGCTACTGACATTAAAGAAGCGCTTGTTGGGAGGCAACCCAATGTTATATTTTATCTATTTTTCTTTGTTATTTTATGTTTTCTGTAGGTTGATGATCATGAGAGGTCACAAAATCAATTGAAAAAGCAAAAACAGAATGAAAAACAGGAAGAAAAACAGCACACCCTGGAGAAAGAACCTACTGGCGTTTAAACGCCAGTAAAGCTAGCAGGTGGGCATTTAACGCCCAGTCTGGCACCACTCTGGGCGTTTAACGCCAGAAAGGGGCACCAGACTGGCGTTAAACGCCAGGAAAGGGCAAGAACCTGGCGTTAAACGCCAGAAATGGGCACCAGCCCGGCGTTTAACGCCAGAATTGGCTCAAAACGCATTTTTGCATGCCATTTGGTGCAGGGATGACTTTTCCTTGACACCTCAGGATCTGTGGACCCCACAGGATCCCCACCAACCCCACCACCCTCTCTCTTCTTCACCCATTCACCAATCACCTCAACCACTCTTCCCCAAAAACCCTTCACCTATCAAATCCCACTATTCTCTTCACCACTCACATCCATCCTTCATAAAACCCCACCTACCTCACCATTCAAATTCAAACCACTTTCCCTCCCAAACCCACCCATAATGGCCGAACCCTACCGCTTCCCTCACCCCTATATACACCCATCTTCACTCCTTCATTTTCACACACCCTAAACACTACTTCTTCCCCCTTTGGCCGCAACATAAGCCCCCTCTATCTCCTCTATTTTTCTTCTTCTGCTCTCTTCTTTCTTCTTTTGCTCGAGGACGAGCAAACCTTTTAAGTTTGGTGTGGTAAAAGCATTGCTTTTTGTTTTTCCATAACCATTTATGGCATCCAAGGCCGGAGAAACCTCTAGAAAGAGGAAAGGGAAGGCAAAAGCTTCCACCTCCGAGTCATGGGAGATGGAGAGATTCATCTCAAGGGTGCATCAAGACCACTTCTATGAAGTTGTGGCCTTGAAGAAGGTGATCCCCGAGGTCCCTTTCAAACTCAAAAAGAGTGAATATCCGGAGATCCGACATGAGATTCGAAGAAGAGGTTGGGAAGTTCTTACCAACCCCATTCAACAAGTCGGAATCTTGATGGTTCAAGAGTTCTGTGCCAATGCATGGATCACCAAGAGCCATGATCAAAGTGTGAACCCGAACCCAAAGAATTGGCTTACAATGGTTCCGGGGAAATACTTAGATTTTAGTCCGGAAAATGTGAGGTTAGCATTCAACTTGCCCATGATGCAAGGAGATGAACATCCTTACACAAGAAGGGTCAACTTTGATCAAAGGTTGGACCAAGTCCTCACTGACATTTGTGAAGAGGGCGCCCAATGGAAGAGAGATTCAAGAGGGAAGCCGGTTCAATTAAGAAGGCACGACCTCAAGCCCGTGGCTAGGGGATGGTTGGAGTTTATCCAACGCTCAATCATTCCCACTAGCAACCGGTCTGAAGTTACTCTAGACCGGGCCATCATGATCCATAGCATCATGATTGGAGAAGAAGTAGAAGTTCATGAGGTTATAGCCCAAGAACTCTATAAGGTGGCGGACAAGTCCTCTACCTTGGCAAGGTTAGCCTTTCCTCATCTCATTTGTCACCTCTGTTATTCAGTAGGAGTTGACATAGAAGGAGACATCCTCATTGATGAGGACAAATCCATCACTAAGAAAAGGATGGAGCAAACAAGAGACCCCTCTCATCATGAGATCCCTGAGATGCCTCAAGGGATGCACTTTCCTCCACAAGACTATTGGGAGCAAATTAACACCTCCCTAGGAGAATTGAGTTCCAACATGGGACAACTAAGGGTGGAGCACCAAGAACATTCCATCCTCCTCCATGAAATTAGAGAAGATCAAAGAATCATGAGAGAGAAGCAACAAAGACAAGGAAGAGACATTGAGGAGCTCAAGCACTCCATAAGACCTTCAAGAGGAAGAACAAGCCGCCATCACTAAGGTGGACCCGTTCTTTAATCTCCTAGTCCTCCATTTTCCTGTTTTTCAAATTTTCATGCTTGTGTTTATCTATGTTTGTGTCTTATGATCATTAGTGTCTTAGTGTCTATGCCTTAAAGTTATGAATGTCCTATGAATCCATCACCTCTCTTAAATAAAAAAATGTTCTTAATTGAAAAAGAGAAGAATTGCATGAATTCTGAATTTTATAACAGATTAATTATTTTGATGTGGTGGCAATACTTTTGTTTTCTGAATGTATGCTTAAACAGTGCATATGTCTTTTGAATTTGTTGTTCATGAATGTTGGCTCTTGAAAGAATGATGAAAAAGGAGACATGTTACTGAGGATCTGAAAAATCATAAAAATGATTCTTGAAGCAAGAAAAAGCTGTGAATATTCAAAAAAAAGGAGAGAAAAGAGAAAATGAAAAAAAAAGAAAAAAATAATGAAGTTGTGATCCAAGGCAAAAAGAGTGTGCTTAAGAACCCTGGACACCTCTATTTGGGGACTCTAGCAAAGCTGAGTCACAATCTGAAAAGGTTCACCCAATTATGTGTCTGTGGCATGTATGTATCCGGTGGTAATACTGGAAGGCAGAGTGCTTTGGGCCACGGCCAAGACTCAATAAGTAGCTGTGTTCAAGAATCATCATACTTAACTAGGAGAATCAATAATACTATCTGGATTCTGAGTTCCTAAAGAAGCCAATCATTCTGAATTTCAAAGGATAGAGTGAGATGCCAAAACTGTTTAGAGCCAAAAAGCTAAAAGCCCCGCTCATCTAATTAATACTGATCTTCATAGATATTTTTGGAATTCATTGCATATTCTATTCTTTTTATCTTATTTGATTTTCAGTTGCTTGAGGACAAGCAACAATTTAAGTTTGGTGTTGTGATGAGCGGATAATTTATACGCTTTTTGGCATTGTTTTTAGTATGTTTTTAGTATGATCTAGTTAGTTTTTAGTATATTTTTATTAGTTTTTAGTTAAAATTCACTTTTCTGGACTTTACAATGAGTTTGTGTGTTTTTCTATGATTTCAGGTATTTTCTGGCTGAAATTGAGGGACCTGAGCAAAAATCTGATTCAGAGACTGAAAAGGACTGCAGATGCTGTTGGATTCTGACCTCCCTGCACTCGAAGTGGATTTTCTGGAGCTACAGAAGCCCAATTGGCGCGCTCTCAACGGCGTTGGAAAGTAGACATCCTGGGCTTTCCAGCAATATATGATAGTCCATACTTTGCCCAAGATTTGATGGCCCAAACCGGCGTTCAAAGTCACCCTCAGAATTCCCAGTGTTAAACGCCAGAACTGGCACAAGGATTGGAGTTAAACGCCCAAACTAGCACAAAAGCTGGCGTTTAACTCCAAGAAGAGTCTCTACACGAAAAATGCTTCATTGCTCAGCCCAAGCACACACCAAGTGGGCCTAGAAGTGGATTTTTATGTCATTTACTCATCTTTGTAAATCTTAAGCTACTAGTTCCCTATACGTAGGACCTTTTACTATTGTATTTGCATCTTGGTTCTTCTGGTTCCCTCTTTGGGACCGAAGCCAATGATCACTCTTGTTCTTATGTATTTTCAACGGTGGAGTTTCTACACACCATAGATTAAGGTGTGGAGCTCTGCTGTACCTCGAGTATTAATGCAACTACTATTGTTCTTCTATTCAATTCCGCTTGTTCTTGTTCCAAGATATCACTTGTTCTTCAACTTGATGAATGTGATGATCCGTGACACTCATCATCATTCTCACCTATGAACGTGTGCCTGACAACCACCTCCGTTCTACCTTAGATTGGGTGGATATCTCTTGGATTCTTTAACCGGAATCTTCGTGGTATAAGCTAGAACTGATGGCGGCATTCAAGAGAATCCAGAAGGTCTAAACCTTGTCTGTGGTATTCTGAGTAGGATTCAATGATTGAATGACTGTGACGAGCTTCAAACTCCTTAGGGCGGGGCGTTAGTGACAGACGCAAAAGAATCACTGGATTCTATTCCGGCCTGATTGAGAACCGACAGATGGATAGCCGTGCCGTGACAGGGTGCGTTGAACATTTCCACTGAGAGGATGGGAGGTAGCCACCGAAAACGGTGAAACCGTTGCATACAGCTTGCCATGGAAAGGAGTAAGAAGGATTGGATGAAGACAGTAGGAAAGCAGAGAGACGGAAGGGACAAAGCATCTCCATTCGCTTATCTGAAGTTCTTACCAATGAATTGCATAAGTACCTTTATCTTTATCTTTATGTTTTATTCGCATATCACCCATAACCATTTGAGTTTGCCTGACTAAGATTTACAAGGTGACCATAGCTTGCTTCATACCAACAATCTCTGTGGGATCGACCCTTACTCGCGTAAGGTTTATTACTTGGACGACCTAGTACACTTGCTGGTTAGTTGTGCGAAGTTGTAGTGATCACAATTTCGTGCACCAAACACCCATCTGATTAATCTTGGTTTAGAGTCCTATGGTGCACAAAATTGTGATCATCAACAATGGCTCCAAAAACTTGGTAGCGCTCTCAAACGTGAATCACACTTTGTCACAACTTGGCACAACTAACCAGCAAGTGCACTGGGTCGACCAAGTAATACCTTACGTGAGTAAGGATCGATCCCACGGAGATTGTTGGTATGAAGCAAGCTATGGTCATCTTGTAAATCTCAGTTAGGCGGATTTTAAATGGTTATGGAGTTTTCGAAATTAATAATAAATAAAGCATAAAATAAGATAGAGATACTTATGTAAATCATTGGTAGGAATTTCAGATAAGTGTATGGAGATGCTGTGTTCCTTTTGAATCTCTGCTTTCCTGCTGCTTTCATCCAATCCTTCTTACTCCTTTCCATGGCAAGCTGTATGTAGGTGGTGCACGAAATTGTGATCATCAACAATGGCCCCAATAACTTGGTAGCGCTCTCAAACGTGAATCACACTTAGTCACAACTCCGCACAACTAACCAGCAAGTGCACTGGGTTGTCCAAGTAATACCTTACATGAGTAAGGGTCGATCCCATGGAGATTGTTGGTATGAAGCAAGCTATGGTCATCTTGTAAATCTCAGTTAGGCGGATAATAAATGTTATGGATTTTTCGAATATTATATAAATAAAAAGAGATTAAAAGATAGAGTTACTCATGTAATTCAATGGTGGAAATTTTAGATAAGTGTGTGGAGGTGCTTGTCCCTGTTGGATCTCTGCTTTCCTACTGTCTTCCTTCAATCCTTCTTATTCTTTTCCCTGGCAAGCTGTATGTAGGGCATCACCGTTGTCAATGGCTACATCCCATCCTCCCAGTGAAAATGGTCCAAATGCTCTGTCATAGCACGGCTAATCATCTGTCGGTTCTCGATCATGTTGGAATAGAATCCCTTGATTTTTTTTGCGTTTGTCATTACCCCCAACAATCGCGAGTTTAAAGCTCGTCACAGTCATTCAATCCCAGAATCCTACTCGGAATACCATAGACAAGGTTAAGACTTTCCGGATTCCCATGAATGCCGCCTTCAATTCTAGCTAATACGACGAAGATTCTGATTAAGGAATCCAAGAGATATGCGCCCGGTCTAAAATAGAACGAAAGTGGTTTTCAGTCACGCGTTCATAGGTGAGAATGATGATGAGTGTCACGGATCATCACATTCATCATGTTGAAGTGCAACGAATATCTTAGAATAAGAACAAGCGGAATTGAATAGAAAATAGTAGTAATTGCATTGAAACTTGAGGTACAGCAGAGCTCCACACCCTTAATCTATGGTGTGTAGAAACTCCACCGTTAAAAATACACAAGTGATGAAGGTCCAGGCATGGCCGAATGGCCAGCCCCCAAACGTGATCAATAGCTCCTAAGATGAATAATAGAATAAAACTGAGACCAAAAGATTTTAAATACAATAGTAAAAAGTTCTAATTATACTAAACTAGCTACTAGGGTTTACAGAAATAAGTCTAAGTGCAGAAATCCACTTCCGGGGCCCACTTTGGTGTGTGCTTGGGCTGAGCTTGAACTTTACACAAGATGTGGCTTCTTTTGGAGTTGAACGCCAAGTTGTAACGTGTTTTTTGGCGTTCAACTCTGGTTCGTGACGTGTTTTTGGCGTTTGACTCTAGAATGCAGCATGGAACTGGAGTTGAGCGCCAGTTTACATCGTCTAATCACGAATAAATTATGAACAATTATCTATTGCTGGAAAGCTCTAGATGTCTACTTTCCAACGCCGTTGAGAGCGCGCCATTTGGAGTTCTGTAGCTCCAGAAAATCCATTTCAAGTGCAGGGAGGTCAAAATCCAACAGCATCAGCATTCCTTTGTCAGCCTTCTTTCAGAGTTTTGCTCAGGTCCCTCAATTTCAGCCAAAAAATACCTAAAATTATAGAAAAACACACAAACTCATAGTAAAGTCCAGAAATTTGAATTTAACATAAAAACCAATGAAAACATCCCTAAAAGTAGCTAGATCCTACTAAAAACTACCTAAAAATAATGCCAAAAAGTGTATAAATTATCCGCTCATCACAACACCAAACTTAAATTGTTGCTTGTCCCCAAGCAACTGAAAATCAATTAGGATAAAAAGAAGAGAATATACTAGAAATCCCAAAATATCAATGAATATTAGTTCTAATTAGATGAGCGGGACTTGTAGCTTTTTGCTTCTGAACAGTTTTGGCATCTCACTTTTTCCTTTGATGTTTAGAATGATTGGCATCTGGTGCACGAAATTGTGATCACTACAACTTCGCACAACTAACCAGCAAGTGCACTGGGTCGTCCAAGTAATACCTTACGCGAGTAAGGGTCGATCCCACAGAGATTGTTGGTATGAAGCAAGCTATGGTCACCTTGTAAATCTCAGTCAGGCAGACTCAAATGGGTATAGTGATAAACAAAAATAACATAAAGATAAAGATAGAGATACTTATGTATATCATTGGTGAGAGCTTCAGATAAGTGTATGAAGATGCCTTCCCTTCCGTCTCTCTGCTTTCCTACAGTCTTCATCCAATCCTTCTTACTCCTTTCCATGGCAAGCTTATGCAAGGGTTTCACCGTTGTCAGTGGCTACCTCCCATCCTCTCATTGGAAATGTTCAACGCACCCTGTCACGGCACGGCTATCCATCTGTCGGTTCTCAATCAGGCCGGAATAGAATCCAGTGATTCTTTTGCGTCTGTCACTAACGCCCCGCCCTCAGGAGTTTAAAGCACGTCACAGTCATTCAATCATTGAATCCTACTCAGAATACCACAGACAAGGTTAGACCTTCCGGATTCTCTTGAATGTCGCCATCAGTTCTCGCCTATACCACGAAGATTCCGGTTAAAGAATCCAAGAGATAAACACTAGGGCCTCGTTTGCTTGTAGAACAAGAGTGGTTGTCAGTCACTTTGTTCATGAGTGAGAATGATGATGAGCGTCACATAATCATCACATTCATCATGTTCTTGGGTGCAAATGAATATCTTGGACAAAGAACAAGCGGAATTGAATAGAAGAACAATAGTAATTGCATTAATACTCGAGGTACAGCAGAGCTCCACACCTTAATCTATGGTGTGTAGAAACTCCACCGTTGAAAATACATAAGAACAAGGTCTAGGCATGGCCGAATGGCCAGCCTCCCAATGATCTAAGAACTAGAAGTCCAAAGATGAAAAATACAATAGCAAAAGGTCCTATATATAGAGAACTAGTAGCCTAGGGTGTACAGAGATGAGTAAATGACATAAAAATCCACTTCCGGGCCCACTTGGTGTGTGCTTGGGCTGAGCAATGAAGCATTTTCGTGTAGAGACTCTTCTTGGAGTTAAACACCAGCTTTTATGCCAGTTTGGGCGTTTAACTCCCATTTAGGTGCCAGTTCCGGCATTTAACGCTGGAATTTCTGAGGGTGACTTTGAACGACGGTTTGGGCCATCAAATCTTGGGCAAAGTATAGACTATCATATATTGCTGGAAAGCCCAGGATGTCTACTTTCCAACGCCGTTGAGAGCGCGCCAATTGGGCTTCTGTAGCTCCAGAAAATCCACTTCGAGTGTAGGGAGGTCAGAATCCAACAGCATCTGCAGTCCTTTTCAGTCTCTGAATCAGATTTTTGCTCAGATCCCTCAATTTCAGCCAGAAAATACCTGAAATCACAGAAAAACACACAAACTCATAGTAAAGTCCAGAAAAGTGAATTTTAACTAAAAACTAATAAAAATATACTAAAAACTCAACTCAAACTACTAAAAACATACTAAAAACAATGCCAAAAAGCGTACAAATTATCCGCTCATCACAACACCAAACTTAAATTGTTGCTTGTCCTCAAGCAACTGAAAATCAAATAAGATAAAAAGAAGAGAATATACTATAGACTCCAAATTATCAATGAAACTTAGCTCCAAATTAGATGAGCGGGACTAGTAGCTTTTTGCCTCCGAACAGTTTTGGCATCTCACTTTATCCTTTGAAATTCAGAATGATTGGCTTCTTTAGGAACTCAGAATCCAGATAGTGTTATTGATTCTCCTAGTTAAGTATGATGATTCTTGAACACAGCTACTTTATTGAGTCTTGGCTGTGGCCCAAAGAACTCTGTCTTCCAGTATTACCACCGGATACATACATGCCACAGACACATAATTGGGTGAACCTTTTTCAGATTGTGACTCAGCTTTGCTAAAGTCCCCAATTAGAGGTGTCCAGGGTTCTTAAGCACACTTTTTTTGCCTTGGATCACAACTTTATTTCTTTCTTTTTCTTTCTTTTTCTCTTTCTCCCTTTTTTTCGTTTTTCTCCTTCTTTTTTCCCCTTTTTTTTGTATTCACTGCTTTTTCTTGCTTCAAGAATCATTTTTATGATTTTTCAGGTCCTCAGTAACATGTCTCCTTTTTCATCATTCTTTCAAGAGCCAACAATTTTTAACATTCATGAACAACAAATTCAAAAGACATATGCACTGTTTAAGCATACATTCAGAGAACAAAAGTGTTGCCACCACATCAAACTAATTAAGCTAGTTTTAAAGATGAATTTGAAATCCTGTACTTCTTGTTCTTTTGTAATAAAAACAGTTTTCTTTTAAGAAAGGTGATGGATTCATATTCATAGCTTTAAGGCATAGACACTAAGACACTAATGATCATAAGACACAAACATAGATAAACACAAGCATGAAAATTCGAAAATCAAGCAAATAAAGAACAAGGAGATTAAAGAACGGGTCCACCTTAGTGATGGCGGCTTGTTCTTCCTCTTGAAGGTCTTATGGAGAGCTTGAGCTCCTCAATGTCTCTTCCTTGTCTTTGTTGCTCCTCTCTCATGATTCTTTGATCTTCTCTAATTTCATGGAGGAGAATGGAGTGTTCTTGGTGCTCCATCCTTAGTTGTCCCATGTTGGAACTCAATTCTCCTAGGGAGGTGTTGATTTGCTCCCGATAGTTTTTGTGGAGGAAAGTGCATCCCTTGAGGTATCTCAGGGATCTCTTGATGAGAGGGGTCTCTTGTTTGCTCCATCCTTTTCTTAGTGATGGGCTTGAGGTCATGCCTTCTCAGTTGAACTGGCTTTGGATGCCATAAATGGTTATGGAAAAACGAAAAGCAACGCTTTTTCCACACCAAACTTAAAAGGTTTGCTCGTCCTCGAGCAAAAGAAGAAAGAAGAGAGTAGAAGAAGAAGAAATGAGGAAGAAGGGAATGGCTTTGTGTTCGGCCATGTATGGGTGGGTTTGGGAGGGAAAGTGGTTTGAATTTGAATGGTGAGGTAGGTGGGGTTTTATGAAGGATGGATGTGGGTGGTGAAGAGAAAGATGGGTGGTGGGGTTGGTGGGGATCCTGTGGGGTCCACAGATCCTGAGGTGTCAAGGAAAAGTCATCCCTGCACCAAATGGCAATCAAAATCACGTTTTGTGCCAAATCTGGCGTTAAACGCCGGGCTGGTGCCCCTTTCTGGCGTTTAACGCCAGGTTCTTGCCCTTTCCTGGCGTTTAACGCCAGTCTGGTGCCCCTTTCTGGCATTAAATGCCCAGAATGGTGCCAGACTGGGCGTTAAACGCCCAACTGCTAGCCTCACTGGCGTTTAAACGCCAGTGGGTTCTTCCTCCAGGGTGTGCTGTTTTTCTTCCTGTTTTTCATTCTGTTTTTGCTTTTTCAATTGATTTTGTGACTTCTTATGATCATCAACCTACAAAGAAACATAAAATAACAAAAGGAAATATATAAAATATAATCATTGGGTTGCCTCCCAACAAGCGCTTCTTTAATGTCAGTAGCTTAACAGAGGGCTCTCATGGAGCCTCACAGATACTCAGAGCAATGTTGGAACCTCCCAATAACCAAACTTAGAGTTTGAATGTGGGAGTTCAACACCAAACTTAGAGTTTGGTTGTGGCCTCCCAACACCAAACTTAGAGTTTGACTGTGGGGGCTCTGTTTGTCTCTGATTTGAGAGAAGCTCTTCATGCTTCTTCTCCATGAAATCAGTAGGGATGTAATGGTCTTCAACTTTTACCAAAACATTCTCTACAAGTCCATGAGCTTGTTTTCTTGAGTTGTCTGCCATCTCTAGTGAGATTTTTGCAGCTTGCACCTCAAAGATCCCTAGCTTCTCCATTACAGAGAGGGGCATGAGGTTTACACTTGACCCTAAGTCACACAAGGCCTTCTTGAAGGTCATGGTGCCTATAGTACAAGGTATTGAAAACTTCCCAGGATCCTGCCTCTTTTGAGGCAGTCTCTGCCTAGACAAGTCATCCAGTTCTTTGGTGAGCAAAGGAGGTTCATTCTCCCAAGTCTCATTTCCAAATAACTTGTCATTTAGCTTCATGATTGCTCCAAGGTATTTAGCAACTTGCTCTTCAGTGACATACTCATCCTCTTCAGAGGAAGAATACTCATCAGAGCTCATGAAAGGCAGAAGTAAGTCCAATGGAATCTCTATGGTCTCATTTTGAGCCTCAGATTCCCATGGTTCCTCATTGGGGAACTCAGTGGAGGCTAGTGCACGCCCATTGAGGTCTTCCTCAGTGGCGTTCACTTCCTCTCCTTCCTCTCCAAATTCGGCCATGTTGATGGCCTTGCACTCTCCTTTTGGATTTTCTTCTGTGTTGCTTGGAAGAGTACTTGGAGGGAGTTCAGTAATTTTCTTGCTCAGCTGTCCCACTTGTGCTTCCAAATTCCTAATGGAAGACCTTGTTTCAGTCATGAAAATTTGAGTGGTTTTGATTAGATTAGAGACCATGGTTGCTAAGTCAGAGGGGTTCTGCTTAGAATTCTCTGTCTGTTGCTGAGAAGATGATGGAAAAGGCTTGCCATTGCTAAACCTGTTTCTTCCACCATTGTTGTTATTGAAACCTTGTTGAGGTCTCTCTTGATTCTTCCATGAGAAATTTGGGTGATTTCTCCATGAAGAATTATAAGTGTTTCCATAGGGTTCTCCTAGGTAATTCACCTCTTCCATTGAAGGGTTCTCAGGATCATAAGCTTCTTCCTCAGATGAAGCTTCCTTAGTACTGCCAGGTGCATTCTGCATTCCAGACAGACTTTGAGAAATCAAATTGACTTGTTGAGTCAATATCTTATTCTGAGCCAGTATGGCATTCAGAGTATCAATCTCAAGAACTCCTTTCTTCTGACTAGTCCCATTGTTCACAGGATTCCTTTCAGAAGTGTACATGAATTGGTTATTTGCAACCAATTCAATGAGCTCTTGAGCCTCTGTAGGCGTCTTCTTCAGATGAAGAGATCCTCCAGCAGAGCTATCCAAAGACATCTTGGATAGTTCAGAGAGACCATCATAGAAAATACCTATGATGTTCCATTCAGAAAGCATGTCTGAGGGACACTTTCTGATTAATTGTTTGTATCTTTCCCAAGCTTCATAGAGGGATTCTCCATCCTTCTGTCTGAAGGTTTGGACTTCCACTCTAAGCTTACTCCATTTTTGAGGTGGAAAGAACTTTGCCAAGAAGGCATTGACTAGCTTTTCCCAAGAATCCAGGCTTTCTTTAGGTTGTGAGTCCAACCATATTCTAGCTCTGTCTCTTACAGCAAAAGGGAATAGCATAAGTCTATAGACCTCAGGGTCTACCCCATTAGTCTTGACAGTGTCACAGATTTGCAAGAATTCAGCTAAAAACTGATGAGGATCTTCCATTGGAAGTCCATGGAACTTGCAATTCTGTTGCATTAGAGAAACTAATTGAGGCTTAAGCTCAAAGTTGTTTGCTCCAATGGCAGGGATAGAGATATTTCTCCCATAGAAGTCGGGAGTAGGTGCAATAAAGTCACCCAGCACCTTCCTTGCATTGTTGGCATTGTTGTTGTTTTCGGCTGCCATGTCTTCTCCTTCTTTGAAGAATTCGGTCAGGTCCTCTACAGAGAGTTGTGCCTTAGCTTCTCTTAGCTTTCGCTTCAAGGTCCTTTCAGGTTCAGGGTCAGCTTCAACAAGAATGCCTTTGTTTCTGCTCCTGCTCATATGAAAGAGAAGAGAACAAGAAAATGTGGAATCCTCTATGTCACAGTATAGAGATTCCTTGAGGTGTTAGAGGAAAAGAAAGGTAGAAGACAGAAGTAGAAAATTCGAACTTGTCCAAGAAGAGGGAGTTCGAATTTTTACATGAAGGAATAGTGTTAGTCCATAAATAGAAGGATGTGAGAAGAAGGGAAGTAATTTTCGAAAATTAAGTAAAAGATTTTGAAAACATTTTGAAAAACACTTAATTGATTTTCGAAAATAAGAGTGGAAAAGAAATCAAGTGATTTTTGAAAAAGATTTTGAAATTAGAAGTTAAAAAGATATGATTGAAAACTATTTTGAAAAAGATGTGATTAAAAAGATATGATTGAAAAGTTATGCTTTTAAAAAGATGTGATTGAGAAGATATGATTTGAAAAACATTTTAAAAAAAAGATTTGATTTGAAAACAATATTAAAAGATATGATTTTAAAGATTAATGACTTGCCTAACAAGAAAAGATATGATTCAAACATTAAAACCTCTCTCAACAGAAAAGGCAACATACTTAAAATGTTCAATCAAATCATTAATTGTTAGCAAGTATCTTTGAAAAAGGAAAGAAATTGATTTTGAAAACATTTGATTGAAAAGATTTGATTTGAAAAAGATTTGATTTTGAAAAACTTTGAAAATTTGAAAAAAATTTGATTTGAAAAACAAAATCTTCCCCCTAGCACCATCCTGGCGTTAAACGCCCAGAATGGTATCCATTCTGGCGTTTAACGCCCAAAATGCACCCTTTTTGGGCGTTAAACGCCCAACCAGGTACCCTGGCTGGCGTTTAAACGCCAGTCTGTCTTTCTTCACTGGGCGTTTTGAACGCCCAGCTTTTTCTGTATAATTCCTCTGCAGTATGTTCTGAATCTTCAATTCTTTGTATTATTGACTTGCACAGACACAAATAAAAATATTTTTGGATTTTTTTAATAATGAGGAATAATCAAAACGCAACTAAAATCAAATAACAATGCATGCAAGACACCAAACTTAGCAGTTTGTATATATGAGAAACAACAAAACACTCAAGTCAATAGAATTCAAAGATCAAAACAAGGAAATCATCAAGAACAACTTGAAGATTAATGAAGACACATGCATGAATGCAATAGGAGCAAAAACATGCGATTGACTCTAAACTTAAGATGAGACACTAGACTCAAACAAGAATTATTTTTGGATTTTATGATTTTGTAAATTTTTTTTTTTGGTTTTTTCGAAAATTAGGTGAAAAGGAAAATAAAGGTATCAAAATTCTTAATGAGAATTCCAGGAATCATGCAATGTTAGTCTAAAGCTTTAGTCTAAAGGAATTAGACATAGCTAGCTAAGCTTCAGCAAGACATTGCATTCAAGAGCTAAATTGATGATGATCAATCAGCTTTGGTGATGATAAGAACATCACCTTGAAACACTAGAATTCATTCTTAAGAACTCTGAAGAAAAATAATACCTAATCTAAGCAACAAGATGAACCGTCAGTTGTCCATACACAAACAATCCCCGGCAACGGCGCCAAAAACTTGGTGCTTGTTGCCGGATCATGGCACTGATGTTACCGGACAAAAAGCTTGCTCAAAACTTGAACAATCCCCGGCAACGGCGCCAAAAACTTGGTGCACGAAATTGTGATCACTACAACTTCGCACAACTAACCAGCAAGTGCACTGGGTCGTCCAAGTAATACCTTACGCGAGTAAGGGTCGATCCCACAGAGATTGTTGGTATGAAGCAAGCTATGGTCACCTTGTAAATCTCAGTCAGGCAGACTCAAATGGGTATAGTGATAAACGAAAATAACATAAAGATAAAGATAGAGATACTTATGTATATCATTGGTGAGAGCTTCAGATAAGTGTATGAAGATGCCTTCCCTTCCGTCTCTCTGCTTTCCTACAGTCTTCATCCAATCCTTCTTACTCCTTTCCATGGCAAGCTTATGCAAGGGTTTCACCGTTGTCAGTGGCTACCTCCCATCATCTCATTGGAAATGTTCAACGCACCCTGTCACGGCACGGCTATCCATCTGTCGGTTCTCAATCAGGCCGGAATAGAATCCAGTGATTCTTTTGCGTCTGTCACTAACGCCCCGCCCTCAGGAGTTTGAAGCACGTCACAGTCATTCAATCATTGAATCCTACTCAGAATACCACAGACAAGGTTAGACCTTCTGGATTCTCTTGAATGCCGCCATCAGTTCTCGCCTATACCACGAAGATTCCGGTTAAAGAATCCAAGAGATAAACACTAGGGCCTCGTTTGCTTGTAGAACAAGAGTGGTTGTCAGTCACTTTGTTCATGAGTGAGAATGATGATGAGCGTCACATAATCATCACATTCATCATGTTCTTGGGTGCAAATGAATATCTTGGACAAAGAACAAGCGGAATTGAATAGAAGAACAATAGTAATTGCATTAATACTCGAGGTACAGCAGAGCTCCACACCTTAATCTATGGTGTGTAGAAACTCCACCGTTGAAAATACATAAGAACAATGTCTAGGCATGGCCGAATGGCCAGCCTCCCAATGATCTAAGAACTAGAAGTCCAAAGATGAAAAATACAATAGCAAAAGGTCCTATATATAGAGAACTAGTAGCCTAGGGTGTACAGAGATGAGTAAATGACATAAAAATCCACTTCCGGGCCCACTTGGTGTGTGCTTGGGCTGAGCAATGAAGCATTTTCGTGTAGAGACTCTTCTTGGAGTTAAACGCCAGCTTTTATGCCAGTTTGGGCGTTTAACTCCCATTTAGGTGCCAGTTCCGGCGTTTAACGCTGGAATTTCTGAGGGTGACTTTGAACGCCGGTTTGGGCCATCAAATCTTGGGTAAAGTATGGACTATCATATATTGCTGGAAAGCCCAGGATGTCTACTTTCCAACGCCGTTGAGAGCGCGCCAATTAGGTTTCTGTAGCTCCAGAAAATCTACTTCGAGTGTAGGGAGGTCAGAATCCAACAGCATCTGCAGTCCTTTTCAGTCTCTGAATCAGATTTTTGCTCAGATCCCTCAATTTCAGCCAGAAAATACCTGAAATCACAGAAAAACACACAAACTCATAGTAAAGTCCAGAAAAGTGAATTTTAACTAAAAACTAATAAAAATATACTAAAAACTCAACTCAAACTACTAAAAACATACTAAAAACAATGCCAAAAAGCGTACAAATTATCCGCTCATCAGCATCTCTAGGAACTTAGAATTTTAGATAGTGTTATTGATTCTCCTAGTTAAGTATGTTGATTCTTGAACACAGCTACTTTTATGAGTCTTGGTCATGGCCCTAAGCACTTTGTTTTTCAGTATTACCATCGGATACATAAATGGCACAGACACATAACTCGGTGAACCTTTTCAGATTGTGACTCAGCTTTGCTAAAGTCCCCAGTTAGAGGTGTCCAGAGCTCTTAAGCACACTCTTTTTGCTTTGGATCACGACTTTAACCACTCAGTCTCAAGCTTTTCACTTGGACCTGCATGCCCCAAGCACATGGTTAGGGACAGCTTGATTTAGCCGCTTAGGCCTGGATTTTATTTCCTTGGGTCCTCCTATCCATTGATGCTCAAAGCCTTGGATCCTTTTTACCCTTGCCTTTTGGTTTTTAAGGGCTATTGGCTTTTTCTGCTTGCTTCTTTTTTTTCGTAAGCTTTTGCTATTCACTGCTTTTTCTTGCTTCACGAATCAATTTTATGATTTTTCAGATTATCAATAGCATTTCTTTGTTCATCATTCTTTCAAGAGCCAACAATTTTAACATTCATAAACAACAAGATCAAAAATATGCACTGTTCAAGCATTCATTCAGAAGACAAAAAGTATTGTCACCACATCAATATAATTAAACTAAATTCAAGGATAATTTTGAAATTCATGTACTTCTTGTTCTTTGGAATTAGAAACATTTTTCATTTAAGAGAGGTGAAGGATTCATGGAATTATTTATAGCCTTAAGACATAGTTACTAAATACTAATGATCATGTAACAGAGACACAGATATAGATGACATAATAAGCATAAAAACCAAAAAACAGAAAAATAAGAACAAGGAATGAATCCACCTTAGTGATGGTGACGCCTTCTTCTTGAAGAACCAATGATGTCCTTGAGTTCTTCTATGTCTCTTCCTTGCCTTTGTTGCTCCTCCCTCATTGCTCTTTGATCTTCTCTAATTTCATGGAGAATGATGGAGTGCTCTTGATGTTCCACCCTTAATTGATCCATATTGTAACTCAAATCTTCAAGAGAAGTGTTGAGTTATTCCCAATAGTTGTTGGGAGGAAAGTGCATCCCTTGAGGCATCTCTGGGATTTCTTGGTGATTAGCTTCCTCATACGTCTCTTGGGTTCCATGAGTGGGCTCTCTTGTTTGCTTCATCCTTTTCTTAGTGATGGGCTTGTCCTCCTCGGTGGGGATGTCTCCTTCTATGATGACTCCAGCTGAGTAACATATATGGCAAATAAGATGAGGAAAAGCTAGCCTTGCCAAAGTAGAGGGCTTATCAGTTATTTTGTAGAATTCAAGGGAGATAACTTCATGAATTTCTACTTCCTCTCCAATCATGATGCTATGGATCATGATGGCCCGATCCACAGTAACTTCAGATCGGTTGCTAGTGGGAATGATGGAGCGTTGGATGAACTCCAACCATCCTCTAGCTACAGGCTTGAGGTCCAGTCTTCTTAATTGAACCGGCTTGCCTTTGGAGTCTCTTTTCTATTGAGCTCGTTCAACACATATGTCCCTAAGGACTTGGTCCAACCTTTGATCAAAGTTGACCCTTCTTGTGTAGGGGTGTGCATCTCCTTGCATCATGGGCAAGTTGAACGCCAACCTCACATTTTCCATACTAAAATCCAAGTATTTCCCCCGAACCATTGTAAGATAGTTCTTTGGATTCGGGTTCATACTTTGATCATGGTTCCTAGTGATCCATGCATTGGCATAGAACTCTTGGACCATTAGGATTTCGACTTGTTGGATGGGATTGGTTAGAACTTCCCAACCTCTTCTTTGGATCTCATGTCGGATTTTCGGATACTCATTTTTTTTGAGTTTGAAAGGGACCTCCGGGACCACCTTCTTCTTGTCCACAACATCATAGAAGTGGTCTTGATTGGCTTTGGAGATGAATTTTCCATCTCCCATGACTCGGAGGTGGAAGCTTTTGTCTTCCCTTTCCCTTTTCTAGAGGTTTCTCCGGCCTTAGGTGCCATCAATGGTAATGGAAAAACAAAAAGCTTATGCTTTTACCACACCAAACTTAAAATATTGCTCGCCCTCGAGCAAGAGAAGAAAGAAAAGAAGAAGAAGAAGAGAAAATATGGAGGAGAGTAGGGGAGGTGTATTCGGCCAAGGTGTAGAAGAGGGGGTTGTGTTGTGTGAAAATTGAGGATAATTGAGGGGTTTATATAGGGAGAGGAGAGGGAGTAGGTTTGGCCATTTAGGGTGGGTTTGGGTGGGAAAGAAATTTGAATTTTGAAGGTAGGTGGGGTTTATGGGGAAGAGTATTTTATTGGAAAGAGAGGATGAATGTTGAGAAGAGGAGAGAATATGGTAGGTAGGGATCCTGTGGGGTCCATAGATCCTAAGATGATCCTGTGGGGTCCACAGATCTTGAGGTGTCAAGGATTTACATCCTTGCACCAATTAGGCATGTAAAATGCCTTTGCATGTAATTCTGGCATTTAAACGCCGAAGTGATGCATGTTCTGGGCGTTCAACGCCCATGTGTAGAATGTTTCTGGCGTTGAACGCCGGTTCCATGCTTGTTTCTGGCGTTCAGTGCCAGCTCTCCTCAGGGTGCATTCCTGGCATTTGAACGCCAGGATGTTGCTTGTTTCTGGCGTTCAACGCCAGATCCATGCTCTGTTCTAGCGTTGAACGCCAGCCAGATGCTCCTTACTGGCGTTTAAACGTTAGTAAGTCCTTTCTCCAGGGTGCGATTTTTCTTCTGCTGTTTTTTATTCTATTTTTAATTTTAATATTTTTTTTGTGACTCCACATGATCATGAACCTAATAAAACATAAAAGAACAATGAAAATAAAATAAAATTAGATAAATAAAAATTGGATTGCCTCCCAATAAGCGCTTCTTTGATGTCAATAGCTTGACAGTGGGCTTTCAGGGAGCCACAAAGGTGATCAGGTCAATGTTGTATAGTCCCAACACCAAACTTAGAGTTTGGTTGTAGGGATTCAACACCAAACTTAGAGTTTGGTTGTGGCCTCCCAACACCAAACTTTGAGTTTGACTGTGGGGGCTCTGTATGACTCTGTACTGAGAGAAGCTTTTCATGCTTCTTCTCCATTGTTAAAGAAGAAGATCCTTGAGCTTTAAACACAAGGTAGTCCCCATTCAATTGAAGGACTAATTCTCCTCTGTTAACATCTATCACAGCTCCTGCTGTGGCTAGGAAGGGTCTTCCAAGGATGATGCATTCATCCTCCTCCTTCCTAGTGTCTAAGATTATGAAATCAGCAGGGATGTAAAGGCTTTCAACCTTTACCAACACATCCTCTACCAATCCATAAGCTTGTCTTACTGACTTGTCTGCCATTTGTAATGAGAATAAGGCAGGCTGTACCTCAATGATCTCCAGCTTCTCCATTACAGAGAGTGGCATAAGATTTATGCCTGACCCTAGGTCACACAGAGCTTTTTCAAAGGTCATGGTGCCTATGGTACAGGGCATTACAAATTTTCCAGGATCTTGTCTCTTTTGAGGTAAAGTTTGCTGAACTCAGGTATCTAATTCACTAATGAGCAAGGGAGGTTTACCTTCCCAAGTCTCATTACCAAATAACTTGGCATTCAGCTTCATGATAGCTCCTAGCTATTGAGCAACTTGCTCTCTAGTTACATCTTCATCCTCTTCAGAGGAAGAATAGTCTTCAAAGCTCATGAATGACAGAAGGAGGTTTAATGGAATCTCTATGGTCTCTATATGAGCCTCAGATTCCTTTGGGTCCTCAATAGGGAGCTCCTTCTTGGTTGGGAGACGTCCCATGAGGTCTTCCTCATTGGGATTCACGTTCTCCCCTTCCTCATTACATTCGGCCATTTTGACTATGGCCTTACACTCTCTCTTTGAATTCTCTTCTGTATTGCTTGGGAGAGTACTAGGAGGAGTTTCAGTGATTTTCTTACTCAGCTGGCCTACTTGTGCCTCTAAATTTCTAATGGATGACCATGTTTCATTCATGAAACTTAGAGTGGCCTTAGACATATCAGATCCTAAATTTGCTAAGTTAGAGGTATTCTGTTCATAATTCTCTGTCTGTTGCTGAGAAGATGATGGATAAGGCTTGATATTGCTGAGCCTATTTCTTCCACCATTATTAAAGCCTTGTTGAGGCTTTTGTTGATCCTTTCATGAGAAATTTGGATGATTTCTCCATGATGAATTATAGGTATTTCCATAAGGTTCACCCATATAATTTACCTCTGCTATTGCAGGGTTCTCAAGATCATAAGCTTCTTCTTCAGAAGATGCCTCTTTATTGCTGTTGGATGCATTTTGCCATCCATTCAGATTTTGAGAAATCATGTTGACTTGCTGAGTCAACATTTTGTTCTGAGCTAAAATGGCATTTAGAGCATCAATTTCAAGAACTCCCTTCCTTTGAGGCGTCCCATTATTCACGGAAATCCTCTCAGAAGTGTACATGAACTGGTTATTTGCAACCATGTCAATAAGTTCTTGAGCTTCTGCAGTCTTTTTCTTTAGGTGAATGGATCCAGCTGCAGAATAGTCCAATGACATCTTAGAGAACTCAGATAGACCATAATAGAATATATCTATCATGGTCCATTCTGAAAACATGTCAAAAGGACATCTTTTGGTCATCTGTTTGTATCTTTCCCAAGCTTCATAGAGGGATTCACCATCTTTTTGTTTGAAGGTCTGAACATCCACTCTAAGCTTGCTCAGCTTTTGAGGAGGAAAGAACATAGCCAAGAAGGCCGTGACCAGCTTATCCCAGGAGTCCAGGCTATTTTTAGGTTGAGAGTCTAACCATGCTCTAGCTCTGTCTCTTACAGCAAAAGGGAAAAGCATGAGCCTATAGACTTCAGGATCTACTCCATTAGTCTTAACAGTCTCACAGATCTGCAAGAACTCAGTTAAAAACTGGTAGGGATCTTCTGATGGAAGTCCATGAAACTTGCAGTTCTGTTGCATTAGAGTAACTAGTTGAGGTTTCAGCTCAAAATTATTTTCTCCAATGGCAGGAATTGAGATACTTCTTCCATCAAACTTGGAAGTAGGTGTAGTATAATCACCAAGCATCCTTCTTGCATTATTGTTGTTGGGTTCAGCTGCCATCTCCTTCTCTTGTTCGAAAATTTTAGTTAGGTTGTCTCTGGATTGTTGTAATTTGGCTTCTCTTAGTTTCCTCTTCAGAGTCCTTTCAGGTTCAGGGTCAGCTTCAACAAGAATGCCTTTTTCCTTATTCCTACTCATATGAAAGAGAAGAGAACAAGAAAAGAAGAGAAGAGGAGTCCTCTATGTCATAGTAAAGAGGTTCCTTATTATTAGTAGAAGAAGAAAGGGAATAAGAAGAATGGAGAATCCAAACACAAGGGTAAGGATAGAGGTAGGGATTTGAGATGAAGAGAAGTGTTAGTGAATAAATAAATAAATAGAGGAAGATGAGAGAGAGAATTCGAAAATTAATTTTGAAAAGCAGTTAATGATTTTTGAAAATTAAAGGTGAGATAGAATTAAAATTAAAATTTAAAATTTAAAACAATTAGTTAATTAAAAAGAATTTTGAAAAAAAGGTGAGATGTTTTTGAAAAATTAGAGAGAGAAAAGTAGTTAGGTGGTTTTGAAAAAGATAAGAAACAAAAAAAGTTAATTAGTTAGTTGAAAAAGATATTAAAATCAATTTTGAAAAGATAAGAAGATAAGAAGTTAGATAAGATATTTTGAAATCAAATTTTTGAAAAAGATATAATTTTAAAAAGATATGATAGAAAGATATGATTAAAAAGATATGGTTGAAAAAGATTTAATTTTTAAAATTAAAATTAATTACTTAACTAACAAGAAACTAAAAAGATATGATTCTAGAATTTAAAGATTGAAACTTTTTTAACAAGAAAGTAACAAACTTCAAATTTTTGAATCAATCACATTAAATGTTAGTGTAATTTTCGAAAATCATGAAATAAAATTAAGAAAAAGATTTTTGAAAAATATTTTTAAAATTTTCGAAAATGAATGAAAAAATGAAAAAGATTTGATTTTTTTGAAAAAGTTTTGAAAAGATAAGATTTTTAAAATTGAAATTTTGACTTGACTAACAAGAAACAACTTATTTTAAAAAATTTTTGACTAAGTCAACCCAAAATTTTGAATTTTTGAGAGAAATAAGGAAAAGGTATTTTTTTATTTTTGAATTTTTAACGATGAGAGAGAAAAACATAAAAATGTCCCAAAACATGAAAATTTTGGATCAAAACACATGATGCATGCAAGAACACTATGAATGTCAAGATGAACACTAAGAACACTTTGAAGATCATGATGAACATCAAGAGCATATTTTTGAAAAAAATTTTATGCAAACAAAACAACATGCAAGACACCAAACTTAGAAATCTTTAATGCTTGGACACTATGAATGAAAAAATGCACATGAAAAACAATAAAAGACACAAAACAAGAAAACATCAAGATCAAACAAGAAGACTTACCAAGAATAACTTGATGATCATGAAGAACACTATGAATGCATGAATTTTCGAAAATTACAAGAAAAAGATGAACATGCAATTGACACCAAACTTAAAATATGACACAAGACTCAAACAAGAAACACAAAATATTTTTGGTTTTTATGATTTTATTAATTTTTTTTTGGTTTTCATTTTTTTTCGAAAATTGTTTTGGAAACCGAAAAAGAAAAGAAAAATTTTTGAAAGATTTTTGAAAACTTGTTGAAAAGAATATAAAAAGAAAATTACCTAATCTGAGCAACAAGATGAACCGTCAGTTGTCCAAACTAGAACAATCCCCGGCAACGGCGCCAAAAACTTGGTGCACGAAATTATGATCATCAACAATGGCCCCAATAACTTGGTAGCGCTCTCAAACGTGAATCACACTTAGTCACAACTCTGTACAACTAACCAGCAAGTGCACTGGGTCGTCCAAGTAATACCTTACGTGATTAACGGTCGATCCCACGGAGATTGTTGGTATGAAGCAAGCTATGGTCATCTTGTAAATCTCAGTTAGGCGGGAATTAAATAAATAAACAAAAAATAAAGATAGAGTTACTCATCTAATTCAATGGTGGGAATTTTAGAGTTACTCATGTAATTCAATGGTGGTAATTTCCTACTGTCTTCCTCCAATCCTTCTTATTCCTTTCCATGGCAAGCTGTATGTAAGGCATCACCGTTGTCAATGGCTACATCCCATCCTCTCAGTGAAAATGGTCCAAATGCTCTGTCACAGCATGGCTAATCATCTGTCGGTTCTCGATCATGTTGGAATAGAATCCCTTGATTCTTTTGCATTTGTCATCATGCCCAACAATTGCGAGTTTGAAGCTCGTCACAGTCATTCAATCCCGGAATCCTACTCGGAATACCACAGACAAGGTTAGACTTTCCGGATTGCCGCCATCAATTCTAGCTTATACCATGAAGATTCTGATTAAGGAATCCAAGAGATATGCGCCCGGTCTAAGGTAGAACGAAAGTGGTTGTCAGTCACGCGTTCATAGGTGAGAATGATGATGAGTGTCACGGATCATCACATTCATCATGTTGAAGTGCAACGAATATCTTAGAATAAGAACAAGCAGAATTGAATAGAAAATAGTAGTAATTGCATTGAAACTTGAGGTACAACAGAGCTCCACACCTTTAATCTATGGTGTGTAGAAACTCCACTGTTAAAATTACATAAGTGATGAAGGTCCAGGCATGGCCGAATGGCCAGCCCCCAAACGTGATCAATAGTCTCCTAAGATGAATAATAAAATAAAACTGAGACCAAAAGATTTTAAATACAATAGTAAAAAGTTATATTTATACTAAACTAGTTACTAGGGTTTACAGAAATAAGTCTAAGTGCAGAAATCCACTTCCGGGGCCCACTTTGGTGTGTGCTTGGGCTGAGCTTGAACTTTACATGAGCTGAGGCTTCTTTTGGAGTTGAACGCCAAGTTGTAACGTGTTTTTTGGCGTTCAACTTTGGTTCATGATGTGTTTCTGGCGTTTGACTCTAGAATGCAGCATAGAACTGGCGTTGAGCGCCAGTTTACGTCGTCTAATCACGAATAAAGTATGGACGATTATCTATTGCTGGAAAGCTCTGGATGTCTACTTTCCAACGCCGTTGAGAGCGTGTCATTTGGAGTTCTGTAGCTCCACAAAATCCATTTCGAGTGCAGGGAGGTCAGAATCCAACAGCATCAGCAGTCCTTTGTCAGCCTTCTTTCAGAGTTTTGCTCAGGTCCCTCAATTTCAGCCAGAAAATACCTGAAATTACAGAAAATCACACAAACTCATATTAAAGTCCAAAAATGTGAATTTAACTCAAAAACCAATGAAAACATCCCTAAAAGTAGCTAGATCCTACTAAAAACTACCTAAAAACAATGCCAAAAAGCGTATAAATTATCCGCTCATCAGTAGGGCATCACCATTGTCAATGGATCCTTCCCATCCTCTCAGTGAAAATGGTCCAAATGCTCTTGTCACAGCACGGCTAATCATCTGTCGGTTCTCGATCATGTCGGAATAGAATCCATTGATTCTTTTGTGTCTGTCACTACGCCCAACAATCGCGAGTTTGAAGCTCGTCACAGTTATTCGATCCCTGAATCCTACTCGGAACACCACAGACAAGGTTTAGACTTTCCAGATTCTCAAGAATGGCCGCCAAAGGGTTCTAGCTTATACCACGAAGATCCTGATTAAGGAATCCAAGAGATACACGCTCGGTCTAAGATAGAACGGAAGTGGTTGTCAGTCACGCGTTCATCGGTGAGAATGATAATGAGTATCACAGATCATCACATTCATCATGTTGAAGTGCAATGAATATCTTAGAACAGGAATAAGCTGAATTGAATAGAAAATAGTAGTAATTGCATTGAAACTCGAGGTACAGTAGAGCTCCAAACCCTTAATCTATGGTGTGTAGAAACTCCACTGTTGAAAATACATAAGTGGTGGTCTAGGCATGGCCGAATGGCCAGCCCCCATAAACGTGACCAAAGGATCATAAGGTAATCCAATAATAATCCCAAGATGTCTAATACAATAGTAAAATGTCCTATTTATACTAGACTAGTTACTAGTGTTTACAGAAATAAGTCTAAATGCAGAAATCCACTTCCGGGGTCTACTTTGGTGTGTGCTTGGGCTGAGCTTGAGCTTTACACGTGCAGAGGCTTCTCTTGGAGTTAAACGCTGATGAGCGGATAATTTGTATGCTTTTTGGCATTGTTTTTAGTATGTTTTTGGTATCTTTTAGTTAGTTTTTAGTATATTTTTATTAGTTTTTAATTAAAATTCACTTTTCTGGACTTTACTATGAGTTTGTGTGTTTTTCTATGATTTCAGGTATTTTCTGACTGAAATTGAGGGTCCTGAGCAAAAATTTGATCCAGAGACTAAAAAGGACTGCAGATGCTGTTGGATTCTAACCTCCCTGCACTCGAAGTAAATTTTCTGGAGCTACAGAAGCCCAATTGGCGCGCTCTCAACGGCATTGAAAAGTAGACATCCTGAGCTTTCCAGCAATATATAATAGTCCATACTTTGCCTAAGATTTGATGGCCCAAACTGGCGCTCAAAGTCACCTACAGAAATTCCAGCGTTAAACGCCGGAACTGGCATAAAATTTGGAGTTAAACGCCCAAACTGGCATGAAAGCTGGCGTTTAACTCCAGAAAAGGTCTCTACACGAAATTCCTTCATTGCTCAGCCCAAGCACACACCAAGTGGGCCCAGAAGTGGATTTTTCTGTCATTTACTCATTTCTGTAGACCTTAGGACACTAGTTTACTACTTATAGGATCTTTTGACATTGTATCCGTACCTTATGACCCCATAACATTATGTACACGTTTCTTTCCACAGTATGAGCCTCTAAACCCCATGGTTGGGGGTGAGGAGCTCTGCTGTGTCTTGATGGATTAATGCAATTACTACTGTTTCTTATTCAATCATGCTTGCTTCGATTCTAAGATAACACTTGTTCTTAATCCGGATGAATGTGATGATCCGTGACAATCATCATCATTCTCAACCATGAATATGTGCCTGACAACCACCTCTGTTCTATCTTAGATTGAGTAGTTATCTCTTGGGTTCTTTAATCGGAATCTTCGTGGTATAGGCAGGACCTGATGGCAGCATTCAAGAGAATTCGGAAGGTCTAAACCTTGTCTGTGGTATTCTGAGTAGGATTCAATGATTGAATGACTGTGACGTGCTTCAAACCTGTAACCTACTGGGCGTTAGTGACAGACGCAAAAGAGGGATTCTATTCCGGTAGGGGAGGGAACCAAACCGGTGATTGGCAGTACTGTGACAGAGTGCGTGCATTAGCTTTCACTGCGAGGATGGGAGGTAGCCATTGACAACGGTGAAACCCTACATGAGCTTGCCATGGAAGGAGACTTGCGTGTTTGATGAAGAAGACAGTAGGAAAGCAGAGATTCAGAAGATGGAGCATCTCCAAAACCCCAACCTATTCTCCATTACTGCAAAACAAGTAACCATTTCATGTTCTTTTACTTTTTACAATCAATCCTGATAATTTCTGATCTCCTGACTAAGATTTACAAGATAACCATAGCTTGCTTCAAGCCGACAATCTCCGTGGGATCGACCCTTGCTCACACAAGGTATTACTTGGACGACCCAGTGCACTTGCTGGTTAGTTGTGCGGGATTGCAAAAGTGTTATTGCAATTTTGTGCACCAAACGCCAAGTTGTAACATGTTTTTGACGTTTAACTCTGGTTTGTGACATGTTTCTGGCGTTTTACTCCAGAATGCAGCATAGAACTGGCGTTTAACGCCGGGTTGCGTCATCTAAACTCGAATAAAGTATGGACCATTATATATTGCTGGAAAGCTCTGGATGTCTACTTTCCAACGCTGTTAAGAGCGCGTCATTTGGAGTTCTGTAGCTCGAGAATATCCATTTCGAGTGCAGGGAGGTCAGAATCCAACAGCATCAGCAGTCCTTTTTCAGCCTGAATCAGATTTTTGCTCAAGTCCCTCAATTTCAGCCAGAAAATACCTGAAATCACAGAAAAATACACAAACTCATAGTAAATATAGAAATGTGATTTTTGCATAAAAAATAATGAAAATATCCCTAAAAGTAGCTAGATCCTACTAAAAACTACCTAAAAACAATGCCAAAAAGCATATAAATTATCTGCTCATCATCCTGCTTGGTTAGAGGGTAATTCAAAGCAGCATGATCAGTATAAACAATCACCTTAGAACCAATTAAATAGGACCTATACTTATTAACAGCATACACAATAGCTAATAATTCATTTTTTGTAGTTGTATAATTCTTTTGAGTATCATTTAACACACGGCTATCATGGTAAATGACATGTATAAGCTTGCCATGCCTCTGTCCTAAAGCAGCTCCAATAGCATAATCACTAGCATCACACATTAATTCAAATGGTAAATCCCAATCAGAGGGAGCTATAATGGGGGCAGAGGTAAGGTTTGCTTTCAGAGTTTCAAAAGCATGCAGGCATGCAGCATCAAACACAAAAGGAATATCAACAACTAATAGGTTGCTCAATGGTTTAGTAATTTTTAAAAAATCCTTTATAAATCGTCTATAAAATCCTGCATGACCCAAGAAAATCCTAACCGTCTTAACCTTAGATGGTGGTGGCAATTTTTCAATTACCTCCACCTTTGCTCTATCAACCTCAATCCCCTTGCTTGAAATCCGGTGTCCAAGAACAATACCTTCTATAACCATAAAATGACATTTTTTCCAATAAAAAACAAAGTTTGATTCTTGATACCATTTCAAGACCAGAGATAAATGCTTAAGGCATGATTCAAAAGAATTACCAAAAAATAGAAAAGTTATCCATAAATACCTCAATGAACTTTTTAACCATATAAAAAAAATTGAAAGCATACACCTCTGAAGAGTTGCTGGAGCATTACAAACTCCAAATGGCATTCTCCTATAAGCAAATAATCTAAAAGGGCATGTGAATGTTGTCTTCTCTTGATCTTGAGGGTCCACTGCAATTTGATTATATCCAGAATATCCATCTAGAAAATAATAAAAAGCATGACCAGCTAATGTCTCGAGCATCTGATCAATGAAAGGCAGGTGGAAGTGATCATTCCTTGTAGCAGTGTTGAGCCTCCTGTAGTCTATGCACATTCTCCATCCTGTGATGGTTCTTGTAAGAATCAGCTCATTCTTTTTATTCTTGATCACTGTCATCCCTCCTTTCTTGGGAACTATCTGCATAGGACTCACCGTTGTCAGAAATAGGGTAAATAATGCCGGCTTCCCATAGTTTCATTACCTCTTTTTGGACCACCTCTTTCATAGTTGGATTGAGTCTCCTTTGTGGTTGTACAATCGATTTAGCATCATCTTCATGAAGGATCTTATGCATACACTTGGTTGGACTAATCCCCTTTAAATCACCAATGGTCCACCCAAGAGCTATTTTTTGGCACCTAAGCATTGCAATATGTTCCTTTTCCTCTCCAGGCTTCAAGGAAGAGCTAATAATCACTGGATATGACTTATTTTCACCCAAGAACACATATTTAAGAGGAGGCAAAGGTTTGAAGTAAAGCTTGGGGTGGTGAATCACCAACTTCAACTAATTCATACTCAGAAGTAAGATCTAGAACATCATCAAGTACCTCAGCTTCCAGTACCTCTTGAATAAGTGGTTCAACAACATCAACTCTCATACACCCTTCAAAATCATTAGGGTGTTTGAGAGCTTCAAATACATTAAGGACCACCTGTTCTTCATTGACCCTCAGGGTTAATTCACTCTTTTGCACATCAATTAGAGCTCTACCTGTAGCTAAAAAGGGTCTACCAAGAATAATAGAGGACTTTGCATCCTCTTCTATATCCAATATAACAAAATTAGCAGGAAAAATAAATGGTCCTACTTTCACAAGTAAATCCTCAACAACACCCACAATAAATTTAATAGAAAAATTAACAAGTTGAAGAGAAATACGAGTGGGTTTTACCTCCTCAATTCGGAGTTTTTTCATCATTGAAGTGGCATGATATTGATGCTAGCTCCAAGATCACATAAAGATCTCTAAATAGTGACATCTCCAATGGTGTAAGGAATTACAAAGCTCCCTGGATCCTGCATCTTCTCGGGAAGGTTATGTTGAATAATAGCACTGTATTCCTTAGTAAGCACCACTGTCTCTTGTTCCTTCCAATTCCTCTTGTTAATCAACAATTCTTTCATGAATTTAGCATAGAGAGGCATTTGCTCAAGAGCCTCTGCAAAAGAAATGTTGATCTGCAGCTTCTTGAAGACTTCTAAAAATCTAAAAAATTGCTTGTCCTTGGAAGCCTTCTGAAGCCTTTAAGGGTATAGCATTTTAGTCTTGTACTCAGGAGCCTTGGTTAATGTAGGATGAGTGTCAAGAAAATCTAGAAATGGGTTGTCCACACGCTTTGGACGGGTGTGCTTCACTGCTTCCTTCTTCTCTTCTATAGCTTCTTTTTCAACTAGCTCCTCATTGACCTGGGTCTCAGAACCAGCTACTTTACCATTTCTCAATTGAATAGCCTTGCAATCTTCTCTTGGATTCACTGTATCACCAGGAAATATACTTGGAGACCTCTCAGGTATTTGCTTGCTCAATTGGCCCATTTGTACCCCTAAGTTTCTAATAGAAGCTCTAGTTTTCTGCATACAATTATTCATCACTATCTCCCAATTAATGTTCTATTATGGCTAAGAATTTGCCTGCTGAGGTGGTTGTTGTTGATGAGACTGAAATTGGCAGTTATTATGATTGTTCTATTGAAAATCACTGTGAGAATTATTGTGAAAATTCCATGATCTCTGAGGTTGATCTCTCCACCCAAAATTTGGGTGATTTCTCCATCCGTGATTGTAGGTCTTAGAGTATGAATCATTATTGGGGTTTCTAGGAGCATTCCCCATGTAATTGACCTGTTCGGTAGAAGATTGAGCATAATCATAATTCTCACCTTGCATGAAGTTGCCAATCATGTCATAAGGGACCTCTTGAGGTGCATTCTGAGTGTTGACAGCTGAAACTTGCATTCCACTCAACTGTTGAGTAATTAGATTCATCTGCTGAGACAAAATTTTGTTCTGAGCAAGAAGAGCATCAAAAGCTTCCAACTCCATAACGCTTTTCTTCGGAGGAGTCCCAGAGTTCACAGGATTCCTGTTAGATGCGTATAAATATTGGTTGTTAGCAACCAACTCAATAAGCTCCGCAGTCTCCTCTAGTGTCTTCTTCATGTACAATAAACCACCTGCAGCATTATCTAAACTCTTCTGATAGGTTCTCACTGTCTTTCTGTCTGAAAGTCTGAACCTCTACCCTCAGCTTAGTCAGCTTTTGTGGTCGGAAAAAATCTAGTCAAAAATCCAGTGACCACCTTGTCCCAAGTATCCAGACTCTCCTTAGGTTGAGAATCTAACCACAGCTTTGCTCTATCGTTCACAGCAAATGGGAAGAGAATGAGTTTGTACACCTCAGGATTCACTCCATTGGTCTTCATAGTATCACAAATCTACAAGAAATCAGAGATAAATTGATTTGGGTCTTCATGAGGAAGTCCATGATACTAACAATTTTGTTGCACAAGAGTGACAAGAAGAGGCTTCAGTTCAAAATTGTTTGCAGCTATAGGAAGCATCACAATGCTTTTTCTATAAGGATCTGCATTGGGAGCAGTGTAAGAGCCAACCACTCTTCCAGGTTGCTCATTCTCATTCAGATTTGCCATATTGGCATTTACATCACGATTATGATCCAAAGAGGTTTCACTCAGATTTTCACTAGCCTTGTAATGTCTAGCTTGTTGCAAGCGTCACCTCAAATTCCTTTTAGGTTCAGGATCAAACTCTAAAAGAGGTTCTTTGTCCCTATTCCTATTCATAAACAGACAGAAGACAAGAAAAGATAAGATTCTCTACATCAGAGTGTAGAGAGTTCTTAATGAGGTAACTTGTGTAAAAAAATAAAATAAAATGCTTATCTAATTAAAATAAAAAATTCGAAAATTACAAACTATATTAGGCTAAAAATTTAGAAATTAAAAAAAAAAATTAAACAGAGAAAATCAAAATAAAAATAACTAGGGGACACCAAACTTAATTTCAGAAATTACGAAAAAATAACAGCTAAGAATTCAAAAATTTAAGGAAAAAATTAAATAAAATTAAAGTTAAAACGCCTAATCTAAGCAATGAAACAACTAATAGTTGTCAATCCCCGGCAACGACGCCAAAGACTTGGTGTGGAAATTGAATACCACAAACTAACCGGCAAGTGCACCGGGTCATACCAAGTAGTACCTCAAGTGAATAAGGGTCAATCCCACGAGGATTGATGGATTAAGCAACAATGGTTAAATGATTTACTTAGTTAGACAAACAGAAAATGGTGTTTTGAAACTTCAATTGCATTAAACAGTAAATCAAAGAATTAAAAAAGCAAGCAATAAACAAGTTGTGAATAATATATGGAGAAACAGTTAAGGCTTCAGAGTTATCTATTTTTCAGATTGACTTTTCTTACTAACTCCTTTAATCATGCAAGATTTAATTCATGGCAAACTATATGTGACTAAACCCTAATTCCTTAGAGCTTTTTGGTTTCCTCTAACCTTCATCAACCGCCAATTCCTTAGTCACTTAATTCCAATTAGAGGGTGAAGTTCAATTCTAGTTTATTTGCCACAAAACTCTAATTACCCAAATATAAGAGGATTATATGTCACGTATCCTGTTAACTCCAGATAATTAGAAGTTTAGGAGAATATGTTTTCAAGCTGTTGTTCAAGTAAAGAGCTTTTCCAAGTTATACAAGAACTCAATTAGAGCATGGGTCATACTTTTGTTCCACCCAGATTCGTAAGATAAAGACCGAAAACAACTCTTGAAATAGAAATCAGTGCATGTATTAAAAAAGAAAAATAATAGTATCAATCCATATAATAGACAGAGCTCCTAACCTTAACAGTGGAGGTTTAGTTGCTCATGGTTCAGAGAGAAAACTAGGATTCTGTAAAACTGTAAATTGCGGAATAAGGTAGAAGAGAAGAGAAGAACCCGAAGGGCTAATTCTTTTCCCTTTTATATCTAAACCTAATTAATGCAAAATATATTTTTCTAAAACTAAATAATATCTTTTCCTATGTTTAAATAAAATAAAGTTTAATCAATAATTAAATAAACAATTCACGCAACCTTCATAGAGCGAATGGGGACCACAAATTGCACTAAGGGTTGGCAAAAAACCTGGAAGAATCCAAGTTTGGAGTGGGATTGTGCATGAAGCCTTTCCTTGGAGTCTTTCAGTTGGCGCCAAACTTGAGTAATCTCAAGTTTGGCGTGGAGGTGGCAGCAAGCTTTCCTTGGGATCTTTGAGTTAGCGCCAAACTTGAACTTCTTCAAGTTTGGCGTAGAGGTGGCAGCCTTGCTTTCTTGGAACTTTAAGTTGTGGCGCCAAACTTAAATTTCTTCAAGTTTGGCATAGAGGTGGCAGCATGCGTTCTTCCATTCTCCATCCTTGGCTCCAACTCTATTAAATTTGTCCGAAATGCTACCTGAAATAAACAAAAGTGCACACAACTCAAAGTAGCATTCATAGTGGCTAAAATATATTAAATCTTGATTAAACTTAGCAATTCAAATGCAAATTCCCTAGGAAAAGATAGAGAAGATGCTCACGCATTAGTCATCACCGCCCAACTGTTGGGGTGCAGATGAGATGGCGCCACTAAACCACAATTGAACAGCGCTTGAACAAACTCATAGACCCACATCTAGTTGGTAACCCAAGTAGAGTCGGAATTTATATAATAGACCTTCTCACATACCCCGGAGAGCAAAAGCTCGTACTGACGTTGTGCCTCCCCGCCTCCACAAACCAAGCCCTTATCACGAAGCTTCTGGAGGTCTTCCTCTGTAACTCAAGACGGCATCCCACACACATTAGTGGTCACTCAGAAATATGCATTAGGAATGCCGCCAGTCGGGACAACGGAAACCCTAGAGCCCTTTGCCGAGCCATACCTAAAAATGGGGACACCACCGTCAGCCCACTCCTCGGAAGAAGAAAACCATACAAATTTCACAACTAACGCGCCAAAAGGGAAGCTTAAAAGACAACGGCACCTTCCCCCTATTTCCATACCATTAACACTATCACAAAATTACACTAAAAATAGTGGCACCGTGCTGATTTCCTACAACTCAGACCCAAAAAATCACCCCAAATAGACAAACACAGAAGCGAGTAAATTGAAAGGAAAACATAGGACAAACAAACTCAAAATATGCATAAGAGAGTTAGAAAACACCAACCTGATTTTCTAAAAGAGATAGGGAAAATGACGAAGCACGAAACATGAGACGAACAAATGCACAATGCACAAATGACCTGGCCGAAAGACAAGCAGCACATAGAAAAGTATGGAAAGAGGAGAAAAGTGAAAGAAAAAGAAGAAGTTACCAACAAAAGAAACATAAAAGCTGACGTGGTTACAAATAAAACCCAAAACACTCAAATGCAAAACGAAGGGATGGAGAGCAAAATGGGAAGAGAGCACAAAAATTCCCCCCGCCTTAAACATCAATATTACGCTTGGAGAATTGCAACTGACAAAATCCCCCTTCAAGAAAACAAACGAGCAAATAATGGGATGGCCAGAGCACTACACAGACTCCCAACCTCCACCAGAGAACTCAGATGGCACTCTACCCTCCATGGCAGGCTCACGGCTACACGACAAAGCGAACCTCTCCAGGGATGAGACTAAGTAAGCATACTCTCTTGCTGCGGGGGCAACTGTTCCGAATCTAATTTTTGGGTCTCTATTGGAGCAGCTATAACTTGGTTTGCTGGGCCTGGGGCGCCCAATAACCATAAACACCTAACAAACATTCGAATTCAAACAATTTCCTTATCTTAGCCAACAAGATAAGATAACAACTCTAAATTATAAAAAGTGAGCCAAGGGCTCCCTCAGGTACGTCACGCATCCCTATCCCTTATCTATATCTCTTAAATCCATTATGGCTTGAGTGTTGGAGTATTTTTGCAGGTACCACCCCTACCGCTCCAGAAGTCTAGTCTTGTCACCACCTTAACCGGTGAGTCCCTGATCCATCTCACAACTCGTACCAGCAACTTCCAATATAGTTTCCAATAACTCAAGCGAATACACATTATTATCTTCTGCAAAGAAAACAATGGCACTCAATATGCTTAAACACCAACTTCCCCTAGTGAACTCATTCATCCTTCAAATCAGCTCCACCATATACATCATTCCGGTCTTTCTCACTACCTCCGCTGTCTCCATTAGCCTTCATCTCCACCACAACTGCACAACACTGGCAAAGACACCAATTGCAGTAACTACCCTAGCCCATTCAAAAAATATACCTGAAGAGCACAGTTATAGGTTGTCGTGTTACCGCTATCAGCTGCTTCCGCGGCACAAAATAGAACCTCTCTACTACCGATCGAGGGTTCATTACGCTCAGAGTCACCGAATCGATGATGAAACTGCTCTCTCTGGCACTAACACTTTCACCGCTGACAAAAGCTTGAACTACTTTGCTTCCTTCTTCTGCAACAAGTACAGCCAAGTCACATGGCCCATGTCACTTTCCAAAGGATTGTGTGCCTATACGGCTATGCCTCACTCTACATAATAATGTCACACGGCCCATGACCTACTAAATCCACATAGAATGGTAGAGGCAAACCACAAACAAGGAAGGCGTGGCCATGGGAGCAAGACGACGGTGAATTTTAGCCTATGTCTGTCCAAAAGAGGTGTCTGGGATGCCTCGTACTTTCTGATAGGCTCTGACACAGGTTTGTCGATAATTTGTGAGTTTATATTTATTTTCAGTTTTGACCACTAAACATGGTACTTTCTGAATTTAAACCATTTTTGTTATTAATAATTGAAAAATATCCCCACAATTTCATGAGGCATTTTTAGGAACGTAACTTGTTCTTCTAAACTTCTATAATAACAGGTCAGCCCAATTTTTTACAACATGAAATGTCCATTAAAAGTCTAGTATGTGAAAAAATATACTTCACATTAGTTATATATGAATTTTATACCTATAATTATGTAATAGTGGTGCTATATGAGTAATAATTTTTTTTTTACAAAAATATTTTAATACTATTTATTACAAAAATATTTTTTTTACATTTTCAATTCGTTAAATATATCAAAAGTATTAAAATATTTTCTTTTATGGTATACTTAACCATTGTTCATAAAACAGAGGATAGCAAAATCCTCTTTTTTTTAAAAGATGGAAAATGAAAATTAAAATATTGACATACATTAATAACAAAAAAGTTAACCATTATTTGAATTTTTTCATTACATTAAATTGTTTAAATTTGTTTCATTTTCTTTAAATTTGATGGCTATAAATCTGTAATATAAGAGCAGCATGTCTTATTAAGATTTTTATTAATAAAAGGTTAATAGTCTTTATTTAAATAAATATAAAAAAATATCAATTAATAAGTTTAATATATGTGATAAATGTTAACTAATATAATCTTGGTAAAAATTATTTAAGGAAGTGGAGAATTACTAGTTATATTTTCTGTCGTGACTTTATTAATGTATTTTGGACAACATGTAAGAGAAGAAGTTAACTAACTTGTCAGGTGTATACAATGACATTAGTGGCCACTAACATATTCAACAACCTACCCAAATTTTCAAATGTTCTAATAAATACCATGCTCAAATTAATTAGTATTTAAAATTCATAGAAAAAAAAAAGGAGTTAACAACTACATAATATTATTCTATTGAATTAGAAACAAATTTCATAATTATTAAAATTACTTTTGTAAATCAACTAAAAAAAAGTAACTTATTGAAATATTTAATTTTAAGGTGCTAAATAAATTATTTAAATAATTCTGCATTTTTTAATAAAACAACTATTTTTTTCGGTTGACACAAAATAGCTAAATTTGTTTATATACACACAACAATCATTTAATTCTTAATTTTTGCCTATGATTAAGTTACAATTTTTTCTTGTCCAATGTGCAAAAAATTCGCACCAAAAATGTATTACTTTTTCAATATATTTATACATTTTTTTTGTCAGAATATTTCATACATTTAAAAGGTATACCTTACCAACCAAAAAGTATTCATATATTTAATCATCCCAACTTATCCACTTGATCACCAAAAATACGTTTACACATTTAATATTTGATGTATGTATATTTTATTTCTATCACAAATATAAAAGATCACAATGCAATTATAAAAATACAAGATGAAATTGGATAGAAGTCGTATAAATACACGTCATTATCACATCTTATCACTATTAAAAATATGCGTCTACTACATAAAAAGTTATCGTAATAAAAAAGGACAGACATTCCAAACATCTCTTTTAAACAGGCACAAACTAAAATTTGTCCAAAAAGACTGGCAATATAGGAAGCTGAAGAACCCACTACTTACAAATGAGGTGGCCCAGTTGATGAAAAAGCGGTAACTGTCCATCGTGTGAATTGCAGCTCAAACAAATTTCTTGCCGAGATAATGCCAAAACAAAAAAAAAAAAAACTTCTTGAGGAAATATTCGAATATGTATCAACAACTTCTGTACCGTAAAATTAGCATTTTACAATTCCTTTATGCAAATCCTTTTGGTTGAAGAATTGAAGGCAAACATTCTTAGTTCATGGTATCTGCTCATTGCTATATTAGTTTTTTTTTTACGAATTTAAAATTTATATATCCTTATACAATTTAAATGTTTTGAGAAAAATTCTTTAAAGTAAAAATAAGACAAAATGTATGTATAATCACTTTTTTTAGTCTTTGACGGTAGTTTATCTTCATTAAAAACTAGGATGTCTATATGGTTACTCCAAGCATGCAAAAATAATTGTTTACTCATTTTGATATGTATATTTAAAATAAAGTTCCGTGTTCTAGAAGAAAATGTATATCACTTTTTCCAATACACGAGGTTTTAATAATATGATAAAATAAGATATTAAAAATAAAATAAAAAAATAAAAATATAAAATTTTGTTTTTTATATTTTTTATTTTGTTTAATAATAAATTAAAATAAATTATAAAAATTTAATTTAATTTATTTTTATTTAAAAAATTAAAAAAAATAAAATAAAAGATATAATTATAAAAATTTAATAAAAATAACAGAAAAAAATAAATTGTATATTTTATTAGTGTTTTTGTAGTTTTTATCAGGACAAATATAAAATACATTAATCTAATATCTCTAAATATAATATTTTTGTTCATATCTTATTTATTAAATATAATTTTGTATCTTTATTTTTTTGTCTCAATGTTTTATCTTTATAAATAAATGCAATCTAAAATACAAAAAAAAAATTGTCTTTTTTCACTATTTTCGATATATTTTATAATACAAGAGTAAGATTGTCTTTCTATAACATTTCTTTCTTTTTTATTTTCCTTTCATCCAAACATATCTAAGGAAAATAAAAATCAACTCAATGTCTTTTTGTTCCTTTCTTTTCTTTTTATTTCTTTTCTCTCTATTTTTTTTCTTCAAACCAAACATAGCCTTAGAGCATCCAAAATTCGAATGAAAATATTTTGAAAAACAGTATAGCTATACATCCAAGTATTTTTGGCAACCAAATCCAATCAAATTGACCCAAACTCAATAAAAACTATTTTCATCACAGTAACGTGTATCACATGCATGTTTTAAAAATGCAACTTCTTCGTATTTGTCTTCTCCTTCTATTTTTCCGTTTTCTCCTTCTCCTCCTCCTTCTTATTCTTTCAAATTCGTGCATTTCTTTTTCTTCTTCTATTTCTCCATTTCCTCCTTCTCCTCCTCCTCCTTCTTATTCTTTCAAATTTTCGCACGTAGGTTCTTCTTCTTCCCTTCTTCTTCTTCTTCACGCACGCAGATTCTTCTTCTGGTTCTTCTTCTTCTCTTTTGTTATTGTAATTACCAACAACACCAATATTTTGCTTATAAAAACCAACATTTTGAATTAAATTTGAATTTATATAATGAACAATGTTCGATTCATTTAGTATTATATAGTGGTTTCACTTTGATAATATTTCCGATTCATTCTAGACACAGGTATTTCTGAATTTGAATTTATATAATGGACAAATGTTTGATTTATTTGGTATTATACAATAGTTTCACTTTGATAATATTTTTGGTTTATTCTAGATGCAGGTGTTTCTGAATTTAAATTTATATAATGGACAAATATCCGGTTCATTTGGTATTATACAATGGTTTTGCTTTAATAATATTTTTGATTCATTTGCAGTCCAGGTGTGTTGTCGATGAATAATTTGTCCCAATGGTTGGAATGACTTTCAAGACAAATTGGATGGAATAGAATGAAATCAGATATAACTGAATAAAATGATAATAAAAAATTTCATTTTTTTTGCCAAAAAAGACTCAATCATTAACAAAAACACATCGAATTTATTTCTAGATCCAAAATGAATCTCAATTAAACTAAGAAATAAATCGAAATTACTTAAGGAATAAATAATTTGGTCAATACTTATCAGTAGCATCAAGTGAACCTCAATTAACGCATAAATGTACCGAAATAAATTAAGAAATAAACCAAAAATTATTTAATGATGGCAATAGAGAAAATCAGAACTAATAAAGATGTTTGCAAAATGTTGGTATTATTAGTGATGATGATAACAAAAAAGAAAAAGAAGAAGATGCAACATTGAAGAAGACGAAGAAGAAGAAGGAAAGAAGAATCTACAAGCGCAAATTTGGAAGAAGAACAAGAAGGAGGAGGAGGAGGAAGAGGAGGAGGAGGAGGAGGAGGAGAAGGAGGAGAAAACGGGAAAGAAGAAGGAGAAGGAGAAAGAAGCGCGGGATTTGAAAAGTTATAACAATTTGGTTAAATTTAGTTAAATATTTTACTTGGATGTAGAGCTTTATTCTTTAAAAAATAAGCATTTTCATAAAATTAATGTTATATACACAATTAGGTTGACATTTATAAAAGATAATTATGAAAAGGTAAAAATAAAGAAAGGTTTTGTAACATGTTTTTGGAAATGATATGAACACCACTTTTATGTACGAAAATATTTGGAGAGTCAAAATTTAGAGTAAAAAATAGTCATAACTTATTTTTTAGATTTTATTTGTGTTTATTATTTATCTACAAAATAAATACATAATATTATATATAATAATTGTATAATTAAAAATATTACATAAAATTATAAATATTAAATTAAATAATTTTTTTGTCAAAAAATTGAATAAGTTAACTTTGTATTATTATCTTTTTAATATTACTCTTTATATTTCCTTCAATTTTGATATTAATAAACATAGATAAGAAATAAGAAAAGATAAAAAACTTTGTGAGTAAACTATCGTTTTCGTTTCTAACGTTTGGGGTAAATTCTTTTTGTGTTCCTAACATTTAAATCGTTCTATTTATATCCCTAACATTTGTAAAAGTGATTTATGTTATCCTGCCATCAATTACACATCATGAGTTTTAGTTAGAATTCTAAAAATCACATCTTAAAGGTAGACTACAAATACCTGGGACAAAACTGATAATCCACTCCGAATAATAGTTCATCAAAAATTGAAATTAATCCCTATAATATTTATATATAATTCACTTTTTCAGGGATATAATTCAACTCTAACACAAATAGTAAGTACAATATCAAAATCGAACACATCCAAATGAGATCTGATTGAGAATGAATACATTCAAGTGAAAATAGTTGAAAAATATAATCTGATCTGTTAGTATAATTGATGACAGGATAACATTGAATCACTTTCACAAACGTTAAGAGAATACAAATAAGATGATTTAAACGTTAGAGATACAAATAAGGCTTATCCCAATCGTTGAGGACAAAAATGATACTTTACTCAAAATTTATCTTTTACACAAAATGGTGCAAACATTTATGATGCTTTTATACTCTAAATTATACACCCCATGAATATCAAATGAAGATATTTAAATAGCATATTTTGTTAACCAACTATCTTTGGATTACTCTTCATTTTCTAAGTTCTAACAAGTAAGAAAGGAAATCAAAGTCTCAATACTCAAACAACCATGAGTGGAGATAAAGGTGACAAAGGAGGAACACTAAAGATTGTTCCCATAACTTCGGTGTCCCAAAACCCTTTCCAACACGATGGTGTCAAAGGACATGCCGTAAAGCACTCCTCTTTCTTCACTTGCTTCTTATTGTTACTCTCCACAACATTTTCACTACCCTCTTCATCATTTTCTCTTCTCCTCTTCCCACCAACCTTCATTATTGAGCAAGAAACTGAACATTCTTTAGAGTATTCTCCAACTTCAATAGGGAAGTTCAGTATAGCTTTGCTTCCTCTCATCTTGAAAGCAGCTCTATCGTATGCTCTAGCAGCTTCTATGGCTGTGTCAAATGTTCCGAGCCACACCCTGGATCCTTTCCGATTCGGGTCGCGGATCTCTGCGGCAAACTTCCCCCATGGTCGTCTCCTAACGCCTCTATAATGCTTATCCTCGTTCGGATAACAATTTTCCGAGAAACTTTGGTTGCTGCAATTAACGGTTGTTCTTTCATTTTGTTGTGTGAAGGTCATTGTGAGGGCTGGTCTTGTTGAAGGGATTGAGATGTTCTTCAAGAAGGGCTTGCGGTTGCTTAAGTTTGAGGATGTTGGAGGCATAGAGAAAGAGGCTTGAGTTTGAGGAATTTGAATATTGTTGGGGTGGCTTGAAACATAGTTTGGTTTTACATTATTAGTTGATTGGGGTTGCAAATGATCACTGATGCTCATATTGGAGTCAAAGGCTTGCATACTTCTCTAAGTTCTAATTTAAGTCCGAGGGCAGAATTAAAGGATTGCATAGAACTAAGAAGGGTTTCATAATTTGAAGGATTGCATAGAACTAAGAAGGGTTTAATAATTTGAAGGATTGCCGAAAGGAGGAGTCTAAGAAAAGGGGAATTGAATTGGTTGTTTTGTTTTGTGGAGTGGAAAGTGGGAGTGAGAGGCGTATAAATATGGGAAAGACTGAAGTGAGGAAAGTAATTTGGGGATGCTTCCATATAGATTCCAAGATGGAGAGACGAAGCATGTTTTCTTCCTATCGAGTATTGGTGTTTATGTTACGCCTTTCTTGTCTTTTTGGTTGATGTCAAATGTCAAGTTGACTACTTGTTCTAATGGGGACCATTGTCCACTATAAATATGGACTTTCCTGGTTACTTCCAACTGTAGTTGGATTTAAGTAGGGTGTTTTAATAGAGAACAATGACAGGTAAAAATCTACTTTGTGGGTTAACGAATTTTGAGAATAGAGGGAAAAAAATAATTATTATAAAATATGAGTTTGGTGGCTAATTTTATTTTTCAACAGTGTCCGTAATAAAAAGTAGTTATTATTAGTTTATGTTCCGAGGGTTTGCCTGAAACGTGTAGCTCGGTCGTTTGGAGAGGCCCGAGGTGGGGGGTTCAGTGCCCGAGCTTGATATGCAGAATGGTTGGTGGTGGTACCTGCAATGACACTCCGATGCTTAAGTTAGCATGGGTCCAAGCAGATATATGTAGATTTGGAATGAATGCCATACCTGGGTGCTCCAGTGTATTTATAGTAGTTGGCGGTGATCTCCCCTGGATAAGATATTCTTATCTTATCTTATCTTTGGGAGTTTTATCTCTATCTTTGTGGAACCGCCTTTCCTAGGCCTTTTCGGCCTTTAGGTTTTGGGCTTCGTTCCTTTTTGATGGGCCTTCTTTGTTTATTGTCCGAGGTCCGACCTTTAGGTGTGAGTTTTAGGACAAGGTCGGACCTCTTATGGATTTGCCGGGTTGGAGGACCTCGGTCAGGGTATGAACAGTGCCCCTGCCCGAGTTCGTCCTTTTTTGGGAGGTCGTGCTCGGGCATAGTAGTTTTTTCAAAATTCAAAAATGGCCGTTTCTGCATTTATTGCATTTTACCGTTTTCCTCGATTTCCGTTCGGGCTCTGTGAAGGCTTTATTTATTTGCTCCCTTTCCTCTTTTCTGCGTTTTGTCTTTCTTATGTTTTTGCGAGCACTGCTTCTTCTTTCTCTTTGTTCTGCTTTCCCGAATCTTTCTGTGTGTCTTTCCGGGGTTTCCTCTGTGCCGTCGTTTCGTTCTCCTTGCTTCGGAGCTCTTCGTCTTCGTTTCTTTTTCTAGGTTTGTTCCCATGTTTCTCTTTTCTTGTGATCATATACTTCTGTTCTTTGTGTGGCTCTTGTTTGTTTCTTTTTCTTTATGCCTGGGTTGCCCCAAAAAGAGGCGCCGCCATTGCTGTTGTTTTGATATGGGGGGGGGCTCTTTTTTGTTCTCTGGTGTTTTTTGTTCCTTGCTTTGCTGAATGGGTTTTCGCTGTCTTCTTTATGTGATTTTTGCTTGCTGTTGTATTCTTCTTTGTAGGTAAGAATTTTATGTCTCGAAAGGTTCTTCAAGCGATGTCGACTAAAATTCCATGTGGTCTTGATTGGGTAGACCCTCTTCCTCTAAGAGTCCCTTCTGTGGTAGATTCTGAGTATTTAGCTAGGTTCCGTAGGCATTGTAGCATATGTGAAAATAGAGAGTCTGAGAGGGATTATGAACTAGTAGCCCCAGATTCCGAGGAGAGAGTGTGCTTCCCGCCCCTAGATAGTTCCGAGAAGCTCTTCTTTTATGCTTATGATTGTTTTTTCTCTAAGCTGAGTGTCCGACTTCCCTTTACCGATCTGGAGTCCGAGGTGTTATGGTCTTGTAATCTTGCTCCTACGCAGCTCCATCCAAATTCTTGGGCGTTTTTAAAGCTGTTTCAACTTTTGTGTCAATTTTTGGGCGTTGCTCCCTCTATTTCTCTTTTTTCCTATTTGTTTGTGTTGACGAAGCCGGGGTCGGGTGGAGGAAAGGTATCTTGGGTCTCTTTTAGGGCTAACCAGGGGAGGAAGTTTTGTACCCTGTATGATGAGTCTTTTCATGATTTTAAGAACTTTTATTTCAAGGTCCGGGCTACTGGAGACGTCCGACCTTTCTTTCTAGATGAGAGTGGGGAGCCTTCTTTTCCTCTTTGTTGGCAGGAGAATGTAGTGTCTACTAAGTATACCTTTGAGAGTCTAGATGAGGTGGAGCAGGCTTTTGTGGGTGTGGTAAGCAGTTTATGGGGTCGGGCACCTCACTTGGACACGAAGAAAATGTTGGGAGATCCAAGCCTTCTCCGTTCCGAGTTAGGTAGTTCCCGACCTCTCCGAGATTCATCTTTTTTAGTATTTTGTCTTTGCTTGTTTTGGTGGAATTTCTGTTGTGGTAATCCTCTTCTTTTATTTCTGCAGAGATGTCTTCTCAGGCGGATTCCATGAAGTTCCTTCGTCGGACGAAGAAGTCCGTGGCTGCTCGAAATATCGAGGGTGGGGAGGCTTCTGCCCGATCTTCTCCAAAGAAGACTACTGTGGGTGTCACTACTCGGTCGAAGACTATTCCGACTCCCCAGTTTCGTCCTATAAATCAGGATCCTCCGACCTCTGGACCTGGTAACTCTTCCCCTCCTTCGTCCTCGGGTCCTCCTCCCAAGAAGCAGAAGACCTCTCAAGAGCTTGCGGGTTTTAATGATAAGGATTTTGATGCTCTTGGTTGGGTTGAACAGCATATTCTCCCTCAGGCTTTTATTTCTACTGATGATGTGTCTATGGAGCACCATTTTCAGTATATGGCGCGGAGCTGTGTCCGGATGGCTAGTCTTCATGCCGCTATTGCCCGGGAGTTCAAGAAATCCCCCATTGGTGCGACCAGTTCCCGACTTGAGAAGGCTCAGTCTGAGTTTAAGAGGATTAGTGAACTGAAAGCTGCTAGGATTTCTGAGCTGGAAGCATCTTTGGAGAAGGAGAAAGCTAAAGCTACCGCGGCTGTGGCGGCAGCGAATGCATCTGAGGAGATGGCGAAGGCGGCGAAGGAGAGTTATACTCGAACATATGCCGAGCTTGTGGAGACAAAGGAGAGGTTGCAATCCGCTCAGGATGATTTTTACGAGTTAGAAGGACACGTGGCTAAGGGTATGGATGCTATGTTTGAGAATTTGAAGGCTCAGGTCCAGGTTCTTGCTCCTGACCTGGATCTGAGTTTATTCAGTACGGATAATGTTGTTGTGGAGGGAAAGATTGTTCCTGCTCCCAACGAGGATGAGGTTCCGGTGTCTGACCCCAAAGTTCCGGTTGCGAACCCGACTTTACCTTTGGCCGAGGAGGAATCTGGTGTGGAGGTTTTGAACCGAGATGACGGTGCTGTTAAGGCTGTCCCGATTTCTATGGTTCTTCCTCCGCAACCTTCTACCGACGTGGAGTCCGGAAAGGATCTTGATTCCCTGTAATCCTTTTGTCTTTGGTTTTTTGCCCGGCCTGTGGGCTCTTTTTTGGATGGTTCCTGTTGAATGCTTTGAACACCTTTTTGCTATTAGCTACTTGTAGTAACTTTTTAGCTTATTATGCGGTGTTTGTTCGCGTTTTGACTTTTAGCTCCGCTCTATGCTTTTTAGTTGTTTTTGGATAACAACCTTTTAGCTAGCGCTTTTTCTTTGAAACTTTGTTTTTTCCTTTTGATTTCGTTTTTTCGCTTGTACTTTTTAGTTGTTTTTGTATAGCAACTTTTTAGTAAGCGTTTTCGAAATCTTTGTTTTCGCCGTTTTAAGGCTTCTTCTCGGATCCGAGCTCTTTCTCGGACCTCGGGTGGGGCGGTCGAGTACTTCCCTTTGTTGGGCCCGACCTTGTCGTTGGTCGGCCTTTTAAGTTATTTTTGTAATCTCTTTTTATTTGGCTCTTTGAGCCTTTTCAGAGTTGCTTTATAACTTCTCACATTAATTTGAACCTCGTCGCTTTATCTTTGCCGACCTTGTGTGGTCTTTTGGCAATGATTTTTTGCGTTTTGCTGAGCATAAATTAATGCGCCTTGGCGGGGTACTTTTCAGGATTTGTTTCATCACGAGGAAGAAGAAAAGAAAATAGAAAAATTTGATTAGTATTTAAAAAAGAAAGAATATTTACAGAGTGTTTACCCTCGACTAGGTCGGGTGCCTTACTTGACCGGGTGTCTCATTAAAAAACCCTTGTAGGGAAAAAGAGTACACCTCGGGTTATCTTTTTCTAGCTGTAGTATCGTCTTAGATTACAGGCGTGCCAGGCCCTGGGCAACTCATTGCCTTCTAGGTCAGATATTTTGTAATAGCCTGTTCCTAAGACTTCTGTTACCTTGTAGGGCCCTTTCCAATTTGCAGCTAGCTTTCCTTCTCCCGACTTTTGTGTTCCGATGTCATTTCGGATTAGAATCAGGTCGTGAATGGAGAAGCTTCGTTTTATTACTTTCTGATTGTATCTGAGGGCCGTTCGCCGTTTTAAGGCTTCTTCTCGGATCTGAGCTCTTTCTCGGACCTCGGGGAGGAGGTCTAGTTCTTCCCTTTGTGCCTGCGGGTTACCTTTTTCGTTGTAAAAGATGGTTCTAGGTGACCCTTCATCTATTTCGATGGGAATCATTGCTTCCATCCCATAAGCTAGTCGGAATGGCGATTCTCCCGTTGTAGAGTGTGGAGTTGTCCGATATGCCCATAGCACCTGGGGGAGCTCCTCGGCCCATGCCCCTTTGGCCTCTTGGAGTCTTCGTTTTAACCCGGCCAAGATGACTTTATTTGCAGCCTCTGCTTGTCCATTGGCTTGTGGGTGCTCGACTGAGGTGAATTACTGTTTGATTTTTAGTTCGGCCACCAAGTTCTGAAAACATGTGTCCGTGAACTGTGTTCCATTGTCTGTTGTGATGGAGTAGGGGACTCCGAACCTTGTGACGATGTTTTTGTATAGGAATTTGCGGCTTTTCTGAGCCGTGATGGTGGCTAAGGGTTCAGCCTCGATCCACTTTGTGAAGTAGTCGACCCCTACTATGAGGTATTTGACTTGCCCCGGTCCTTGGGGGAACGGGCCGAGTAGGTCAAGTCCCCATTTTGCGAAGGGCCATGGTGCGGTGATGCTGATAAGGTCTTCGGGTGGTGCCTTGTGAAAATTGGCGTGTTTTTGGCAGGGGGGGCATATTTTCACAAATTCCGTTGCGTCTCTTTGCAAGGTCGGCCAGTAGAACCCGGCTCGGACTACTTTCTTGGATAATGCCCGAGCTCCGAGGTGGTTCCCACACATGCCTCCGTGGACTTCTTCGAGGACGCTTTTGTTTCTGAGGTCGGGACGCACCTAAGGAGGGGGTTTGAGAATCCTCTTCTGTATAATACGTCGTGAATTAGTGTATAATTCTGGGCGTCTTTCGTGAGTCTTTTAGCTTCCTTTCTTTCGGCGGGGAGAGTTCCCGACTTCAGGTAGTTGAGTATGGGGGTCATCCATCCTTGCTGTTGGTTGGATATATTTAGCGTTTCTTCCTCTCTTAGCACGGAGGGAGATTGTAAGGTTTCCTGGAGGAGACTTCTGTTGTTGCCTCCGGGCTTGGTGCTGGCAAGCTTTGAGAGGGCGTCTGCCCGGGCATTTTGTTCCCGAGGTATGTGCTGTATCTGTATCTCTGAAAAGTGGCGTAATTGTGCCTGTGTTTGGTCCAGGTATTTTTCATAGTTGGGTCTTTGGCTTGGTAGCTTCCATTTACTTGTGATGTGACGACCTGGGAGTCGCTGAAGATCGTGATTTTCTGAGCTCCGACCTCTTCGGCTAGCTTTAGACCTGCTAGTAGGGCCTCGTATTCGGCTTGGTTGTTCGAAGCCTGGAACTCGAATTTTAGGGATAGTTCTATCCGCGTTCCTTGGTCGCTTTCGAGTATAACCCCGGCTCCGCTTCCAGTTTTGTTTGAGGACCCGTCGACATACAGGTTCCATGAGAGTGGGGTTCCAGGGGTCTCAGTGTATTCTGCGATGAAGTCGGCTAGATACTGAGATTTTATGGCAGTCCGGGTTTCATAGTGGAGGTCGAACTCGGACAGTTCCACCGCCCATTGCAGTATTCGTCCTGCCAGGTCTGTTTTTTGGAGGATGTGTCTCATGGGTTGGTTCGTCCGGACTTTGATGGTGTGGGCTTGAAAGTAGGGGCGGAGCCTCCGAGCTGTGAACACTAGGGCGTAGGCGAATTTTTCTATCTTCTGATAGTTTAGTTCGGCCCCTTGTAGTGCCTTGCTTACAAAGTATATGGGGTGTTGTCCTCGGTCATTTTCTCGTATTAACGCTGAAGCGACTGCTCGATTTCCAACCGAGAGGTATAGTACGAGTTCTTCTCCTTTTAAAGGTCGGGTTAGGATTGGTGGCTGCCCGAGGAATTCCTTGAATTCTTGAAAGGCTTTTTCGCACTCCGGGGTCCATGAGAAGGGTTTCCCTTTCCTTAGGAGTGCGTAGAGAGGTAGTGACTTTATTGCTGATCCTGCCAAGAATCTTGATAGGGCGGCTAGCCTTCCATTCAGTTGTTGTACTTCTTTGACACACGTCGGGCTCTTCATATTGAGTATCGCTTGGCATTTGTCCGGGTTTGCTTCGATGCCCCTTTGAGTCAGCATGAAGCCTAAGAACTTTCCGGCTTCTGCGGCGAAGGTGCACTTTGTCGGATTAAGTCTCATGTTGTGTTTTCTGAGGGTGCCGAAGATACTGGTGAGGTCGGTCAGCAAGTTTCTGTCTTCTTGTGTCTTTACCAGCATGTCGTCGACGTACACCTCCAGTTGTAGTCCGATGTGCTCTGAGAACACTTTGTTCATTAGCCTCTGGTAGGTTGCCCCTGCGTTCTTCAGCCCGAAGGGCATTACTATGTAGCAGTAGTTTGCCCTTGGGGTTTTGAACGAGGTCTTTTCTTGGTCGGGTCCGTACATCGGGATTTGATTGTATCCCGAGTATGCGTCCATGAAGGAGAGATATCTATAGCCTGAGGCTGCGTCTACCAAGGCGTCGATGTTTGGTAGTGGATATGGGTCTTTGGGGCAGGCTTTGTTGAGATCCGTGTAATCGACGCACATCCTCCATTTTCCGTTGGGCTTTTTTACCAGGACCACGTTTGCGAGCCATAGGGGGTATTTTACTTCCCTAATGAACCCTGCATCTAGCAGTGCTTGTACTTGTTCTTCTATTGCTTGCATGCGCTCGGGTCCGAGCTTCCGGCGTCTTTGTTGGACAGGTCGGGATCCCGGGTAAACTGATAGCTTATGGCACATTAGGTCGGGGCTTATGCCTGGCATGTCGGAGGCTTTCCAGGCGAAGAGGTCGGAATTCTCCCTTAAGAGGGTTGTGAGTTCCTCTTTTAGGCCCGTTTCGAGGTTTGCTCCTATGTTTGTTATTTTTTCAGGTGTGTTCCCAATCTGGACTTTTTCGGTCTCTCCCTCTGGTTGTGGCCGAAGATCTTCTCGGGATTGAACTCGTCCGAGTTCTATCGTGTTGACCTCCTTCCCTTTTAGGCTCAGGCTTTCGTTGTAGCATCGCCGCGCTAGTTTTTGGTCACCTTTTAGGGTAGCGATTCCTTTTGTGGTAGGGAACTTCATACAGAGGTGTGGGGTCGAGACTATAGCTGCCAGTCTGTTTAGGGTTGGTCGCCCAATGAGGGCATTGTATGCTGAAGTGACGTCGACTATAATGTAGTCGACGCTTAATGTTTTAGATTGCTCGCCTCTTCCAAAGGTAGTGTGTAGCGAGATGTATCCTAAGGGATGGATCGGAGTATCCCCTAGTCCAAATAGGTCGGTGGGATAGGCCTTTAGTTCTTTTTCTTCAAGTCCGAGCTTGTCGAAGACCGTTTTGAACAGGATATCTGCTGAGCTTCCCTGGTCAATCAGGGTTCGATGTAAGTTGGCGTTTGCTAGGATAATGGTGATTACCATTGGATCGTCGTGTCCGGGAGTTATCCCTTGAGCATCTTCTCGGGTAAATGAGATAGTGGGTAATTCGGGCAGGGGACTGTCTTCTCGGACGTGATAGATTTCTTTGAGGTGTCTTTTTCGCGAGGATTTGGATGTTCCTCCGCCTGCGAAACCTCCATTTATCATGTGAACATGTCTTTCAGGGGTTCGCGGGGTTTGTTCGGCCCGATCTTCGTTGTCTCCCCGCCTTCTCTTCCTGGTCTCTTCTCCTTTCTCTGCTATGTATCTGTCGAGTTTTCCTTCTCTGGCTAGCTTTTCTATAACAATTTTTAGGTCGTAGCAGTCGTTAGTAGAATGACCGTAGAGCTTGTGATATTCACAGTATTCGGACCGATCTCTCCCCGCTTTCTTGTGTTTTAGCGGTCGGGGCGGCGGGATCCTTTCGGTGTGGCACACTTCTCGGTAGACGTCTACCAGCGAGACTCGGAGGGGGGTGTAGTTATGGTACTTCCGTGGCTTGTCCGAGTTGGGTTCTTCTTTCTTCTTCTGTTCCCGATCTCGATCTCGGAGTGGGTAGGTTGATTCCTTCCTAGAAGAGTCTCTTAGCTGGGAGGTTTCCTCCATGTTGATATATTTTTCTGCCCGCTCCTGCACCTCGTATAGGGAGGTCGGGTATCGTTTGGATAGGGATTGGCTAAATGGTCCCTCTTTTAGGCCGTTTGCTAGTCCCATGATGGCTGCTTCAGTGGGCAAGTGTTGTATGTCCAGGCAGGCTTTGTTGAATCGCTCCATGTATTCTCAGAGAGTTTCTTGGTTACCTTGTTTGATCCCGAGTAGACTGGGGGCATGTTTTGTCTTGTCCTTTTGAATAGAGAATCTTGTTAGGAATTTTTTGGTTAAGTCTTCGAAGCTAGTGATTGATCTTGGTGGCAGGTTGTCGAACCACTTCATGGCTGACTTGGTGAGAGTGGTGGGGAAGGCTTTGCACCGAATCGCGTCGGAGGCGTCGGCTAGGTACATTCTGCTTCTGAAGTTGCTGAGGTGATGACTTGGATCGGTGGTGCCGTCGTAGAGGTCCATATCGGGTGGTTTGAAGTTTCGCGGTACCTTCTCCTTCATGATCTCTTGTGTGAAGGGATCGTGGTTGCCCTCGGTGGTGGTGCCGCGTTCTGTCCGGTCTTTCAGGTTGGCCTCTATTTTCCGCAGTTTTTCTTCTAATTCTCTGCGCTTTCGAGCTTCCCTTTTCAGATCTTGTTCAGTCTCTTTCTGCTTTTTTATGTCCTCCTCGAGTTGTTTTAGTCGGTTTTGTTGTGCTCGGACTGCTTCTAGAATTTCCGAGCTCTTCTCTTTCTCGAAAATTTGTGGATCTTTGTTTGGGAGTGATGTTTTTGGGCGATTCTGTTTGTTTCCCCCTGGAGTGCGTGGTGATAGAGGGCTGTCCGGTCACTCTCCGGTGTCAATTTCGTCCTCTTGTTCAGATGCAGCGTGGTCATTGTTGAGGGGGTCGTCCGCCATGGTAGAGAGATGGCTTTCCAGGTTCCCCGGCAACGGCGCCAATGTTCCGAGGGTTTGCCTGAAACGTGTAGCTCGGTCGTCTGGAGAGGCCCGAGGTGGGGGGTTCAGTGCCCGAGCTTGATATGCAGAATGGTTGGTGGTGGTACCTGCAATGACACTCCGATGCTTAAGTTAGCATGGGTCCAAGCAGATATATGTAGATTTGGAATGAATGCCATACCTGGGTGCTCCAGTGTATTTATAGTAGTTGGCGGTGATCTCCCCTGGATAAGATATTCTTATCTTATCTTATCTTTGGGAGTTTTATCTCTATCTTTGTGGAACCGCCTTTCCTAGGCCTTTTCGGCCTTTAGGTTTTGGGCTTCGTTCCTTTTTGATGGGCCTTCTTTGTTTATTGTCCGAGGTCCGACCTTTAGGTGTGAGTTTTAGGACAAGGTCGGACCTCTTATGGATTTGCTGGGTTGGAGGACCTCGGTCAGGGTATGAACAGTTTATATTCTGACCTAAAATATAAAGTCAGGTCTAATAAAGATAAAAAACCCAACTAAAAGAGATGGTCTTTACCGTTTATCTGACCTCTTTAAGAGGTTAGACACGATAAAAAGAGTCCAACCCTACTTGTCCAAACAAGTAACTGTCTTCTCGAATCTTTTCTACTATATGTACCTTCACTAAAAGATAGATTTTAACAAACTCCTAAGATAAAGGGAATGGTTACCCATTAACACTACAACATTTTGGGTCTATGGCTACGATTTTTTTGATTATGGTAAAAAAAACTGTGACAAAAAAAACTATGATCACGGTTTTTTTAAAAAAAGGTGGCCTAAAAGGGTCTATAGTCACGGTTTACGGAGGTGACCTAAAAGAGTCTATGGTCACAATTTTTTGGGTTGACCAAAAAGGGTCTATGGTTATAGTTTTTTAAAAAAGGGTGACCTAAAGGGGTCTATGGTCACGGTTTTTTTGGGTGACCTAAAAGAGTCTATGGTCACAGTTTTAGGGGGTGACCTTAAATGGTCTACGGTCTTGGCTATTCAAAAAGAGGTGACCTAAAAGGACTTATAGTTACGATTTTAGGGGGTGACCTAAAGAGGTCTATGGTCACCATGTTGCGGGTGACCTAAAATGGTCACAGTTTTTGGGGTGACCTAAAATGGTCACTCTCCAAAAGACATCTATGATCACGGTTTTGAGGTGTGACCTAAAAAAGTATATGGTCACAGTTTTACAAAAAAAGTGACCTAAAAGGGTCTAAGATCACAGTTTTAGAGAGTGACCTAAAGGTATCTATGGTCACGGTTTTAGGTGGTGACCTATAGAGGTATATGATGTGCGATATTTTGTCTGTCTAGAATTTATCAATAAATTTCGTCGCCAGTATAGTCTAAACCAACAAGCTACCACGCACCAAATTTAGAAAATGTGTCACCACAATTGAAAATCAATAATCGGGAGTAGAATCGCGGGTCATTCTCCCTAGGAGTTGCCCTAAGATGCACGTCATTAGTTAGGAGTTCTCATGGTATTTTGAAGTTGAATACAAGAAAAGTAAATGAACATGAATTGGAACGATGAGCAATTAACAATTGGAATAAGAAAACCAAGAAATTAAACTAAGAAAGGTGAATGACAATCAACCAATGTAAAATCCTTGGCTAGGGGTGAGAATTGGAATTCCTATCATTATAGCCTCCATCAATTGTGACAAGAATTGGCTATTGCTCCAGGCTGCACAAAATTGTGATCTCTAACAATGGCGCTCAACTTGGTATGCGCATTCATAATTTCAGCACTTTCTTCACAACTCCGCACAACTAACCAGCAAGTGCACTGGGTCGTTCAAGTAATAAACCTTACGTGAGTAAGGGTCGATCCCACGGAGATTGTCGGCTTGAAGCAAGCTATGGTCACCTTGTAAATCTCAGTTAGGCGGATTAAAATGGTTATGGAGTTTAATTAAAATATAAATAAACATAAAATAAAGATAGAGATACTTATGTAATTCATTGGTGGGAATTTCAGATAAGCGTATGAAGATGCTTCATCCCTCTTGAATCTCTGCTTTCCTACTGCCTTCATCCAATCTTTCATACTCCTTTCCATGGCAAGCTGTATGTTCGGGTTTCACCGGCGTCAATGGCTACCTCCCGTCCTCTCAGTGAAAATGGTTCAAATGCGCTGTCACTGCACGGCTAATCATCTGTCGGTTCTCAATCATGTTGGAATAGAATCACTACAAGAAAATGGAACATTTGTAACAAAAAAATTTGTATCAAATTTAAAATTGTTACAAAAAAATAGTATTTTGTAATAATAATTTGTGATTGTTACAAAAGAATAATGTTTTGTAAACTTGTTTACTTTCAAGCTTTTTACATTATAACGAGGTTGCTTGTGGTTTTTCCTTTTTTTTATCCTGGTTCTGTTTTTCACTTGGGCAGCTACTCTGGATGTGATTCTCAGTTGGAAAGAGAGAGAGGGAGAACTTGAAAAGAGAGAGCTCAGAGAGGGAGAACTTAAAAAGAGAGAGCTCACCACCATTTCTTCCTGTCCCATTTCCCCTGTTCTGCATCTACATTCCCAGGTTATTTACTGCATTTTTCTTTCAATTCTATTAAGTTCATTTATTTCTGTTAATTTTGCTTAGTTAGACTTAGTTAGATATGCATGTTGTAGTGGATTCTAGGTTGTTAAGTAGGCTGAACATAGTTTGTAGAGGAATTAGGTCTAGAAAAGTTTTGCTGTTTTGAATGTGTTTGGAATAAATTTTTGTTAATTGTTTGTTGAAGGATCATGAATGTTGTTTGAATTTTTGTGAATCTGTGATTGGATGATAATGATTTTCTTCTTTTCTGAATCGAATTTTTTGAATCGAATTGTGAACTGCTGCTGTTATGTGAATTTAGTTTGTGCAATGATGATGATGAATTTAGATTGTGCACTCAAGTTTTTTGTTGCTTATTTCATATGGATGAATATGTGAATTTTGTTTAATTGTTATTGTATTCATATGGATATTGATTTGATTAAGTGAATTTGGGAAATATGCTAAATTGCTGCTGAAATGCTGCCAGAATTTGTTTAAATTTGTTTCACTATTAGTTTTTCATTTATGTTAAATCTCCTCATCTTTCTATGGATTTCAATTACATTGAAATTGAGAATTGAGACTTGTGAGTGCTCTGGTTGGTGGTATTTTCAGGTGTGTGGCACTTATTAGAAGCTTCTCCATGACCATGATAAAGGAGCTGAATGAACATGATGGAGTTTGTAATTTGTAGTTACATTTTGGAGATTTATAATTCCGTATTTTTCTTGTCCTATATATCTATCTAGTTCATTAGGGTTCTTCAATATGTCTTGTTAGTTTGTACTTTATAGTTTATATGTTGAAGATTTATAAAACAATCATAGTTAAATGAAAGATATTTGAACTATCTATGTTATTATATATTATATAAATGTTGACTTGCTGAGTAAATTAGTTAATATATTAATTAATTAAAAAACTAATATAATTTGGCAAATTATGTGTAATTTCTATTTAAAAAAATTATTACAAAATAAATAGTATTTTGTAACGAAAGAAAAAAAATGTTACAAAATCAAGTTACATTTTGTAACAAAATTTTATGATAGGAAAAAATATATTGTCACCAAAAATATTTTGAAGATCAAAATTTGTTATTACTTTTGTAATGACTATTGGTTTTTTGTATCAGAAAAATTTGTTACAAAATATCACTTTGAATTGTAACAGTTCCATTTTTTGTTACAAAAACTTTTTATAATGGGACATACTGCAACGACCTTTTTTTTGTTACAAAATCTTTTTGTTTCAAAATTTCGATTTTTTATAACAATTTTTTTTGTTACAAATATTACTTTTTCTTGTAGTGAATCCAGTGATCCTTTTGCGTCTGTCACTACGCCCAACACTCGCGAGTTTGAAGCTCGTCACAGTCATCCCTTCCCAGATCCTACTCGGAATACCACAGACAAGGTTTAGACTTTCCGAATCTCAAGAATGACCGCCAATAATTTTAGCTTATACCACGAAGACTCCGATCTTTCGGAATGGAGGCTAAGAGATACACGCTCAATCTTAAGTAGAACGGAAGTGGTTGTTAGTCACGCGTTCATGGGTGAGAATGATGATGAGTGTCACGGATCATCACATTCATCAGGTTCACGTGAGAGTGAACATCTTAGAACAAGAATAAGCTTGAATTGAATAGAAAACAGTAGTAATTGTATTAATACTCGAGGAACAGCAGAGCTCCACACCTTAATCTATGGTGTGTAGAAACTCCACCGTTGAAAATACATAAGTGATCTGGAGGTCCAAGCATGGCCGAATGGCCAGACTCCCCAAGTATGAAAATATGATATCCAGAATGTCTCTATGATCTGAAGATGAAAATACAATAGTAAAAGGTCCTATTTATAATGAAACTAGCTACTAGGGTTTACAGAAATAGGTAAATAATGCAGAAATCCACTTCCGGGCTCACTTGGTGTGTGCTTGGGCTGAGCATTGAGCTTTACACGTGTAGAGGCTTCTCTTGGAGTTAAACACCAGGTTTTATGCCAGTTTTGGCGTTTAACTCCAACTTTTATGCCAGTTCTGGCGTTTTGACTTCAGAATAGGGCAGAGAAGGGGCGTTTGAACGCCAGTTTGCGTCGTCAAAACTCGAGCAAAGTATGGACTATTATATATTGATGGAAAGCCCTAGATGTCTACTTTCCAACGCAATTGAGAGCGCGCCATTTGAAGTTCTGTAGCTCCACTTCTAATGTAGGGAGGTCAGAATCCAACAGCATCTGCAGTCCTTTGTCAGCCTCTGAATCAGATTTTTGCTCAGGTACCTCAATTTCAGCCAGAAAATACCTAAAATCACAGAAAAACACACAAACTCATAGTAAAGTCTAGAAATGTGAATTTTGTTTAAAAACTAATAAAAATATACTAAAAACTAACTAAATCATACTAAAAACTATATAAAAATAATGCGAAAAAGCGTATAAATTATCCGCTCATCACAACACCAAACTTAAATTGTTGCTTGTCCCCAAGCAAATGAAAACAAAATAGGATAAAAAGAAGAGAATATACAATGAATCCCACAGTATCAGCGAAACTTAGTCCTAATTAGATGAGCGGGGCTTGTAGCTTTTTGCTTCTGAACAGTTTTGGCATCTCACTTTCTCCTTTGAAATTCAGAATGATTGGCATCTATAGGAACTTAGAATTTCAGATGGTGTTATTGATTCTCCTAGTTAAGTATGTTGATTCTTGAACACATCTACTTTATGAGTCTTGGCCGTGACCCTAAGCACTTTATTTTCCAGTATTACCATCGGATACATAAATGCCACAGACACATAAGTAGGTGAACCTTTTCAGATTGTGACTCAGCTTTGCTAAAGTGCCCAGTTAGAGGTGTCCAGATTCTTAAGCACACTCTTTTGCTTTGGATCACGACTTTAACCACTCAGTCTCAAGCTTTTCACTTGGACCTTCATGACACAAGCACATGGTTAGGGACAGCTTGATTTATCCGCTTAGGCCTGAATTTTATTCCTTTAGGCCCTCCTATCCATTAATGCTCAAAGCCTTGGATCCTTTTTACCCTTGCCTTTTGGTTTAAAGGGCTATTGGCTCTTTTTGCTTGCTTTTTCTTTTTCTTTCTTTCTCTTTTTTTGCCTTTTTTTTCACTGCTTTTTCTTGCTTCAAGAATTAATTTCATGATTTTTCAGATTATCAATAACATTTCTCTTTGTTCATCATTCTTTCAAGAGCCAACAACTTTAACATTCATAAACAACAAGATAACAAATATGTACTGTTCAAGCATTCATTCAAGATACAAACGTGATTCATGGATTCATGGAGTTATTCATAACTTTAAGACTTAGACACTAGACACTAATGATCATGTAGTGAAGACACAAACGTAGATAGAACCTACAGCATAAAGTCGAAAATAGAAAAATAAATAGACAAGAAGATTAAGGAATGAGTCCACCTTAGTGAGGGTGGCGTCTTCCTCCTCTTGAAGAACCAATGGTGCTCTTGAGCTCCTCTATGTCTCTTCCTTGCCTTTGTTGCTCCATCCCTAGTGATTTTGGTGCTCCTATCCTTAGTTGCTCCCAATAGTTGTGTGGAGGAAAATGTGTCCCTTGAGGCATCTCAGGGATTTCTTGATGAGGAAATTCCTCATGCTCTTGTTGAGGTCCATGAGTGGGCTCTCTTGTTTGCCCTATCCCTTTTTTTGTGATGGGCTTGTCCTCTTCAATGAGGATGTCTTCCTCTATGACAATTTCAACTGAATTTCATAGGGATCACCTTTTTCTTGGCCACAACTTCATAGAAGTGGTCTTGATGGACCTTTGAGATGAATCTCTCCATCTCCCATGACTCAGAGGTGGAGGCAGTTGCCTTCCCTTTCCTCTTTCTAGAGGTTTCTCTGGCCTTAGATGCCATAAATGGTTATGGAAAAACAAAAAGCAATGCTTTTACCACACCAAACTTAAAAGGTTTGCTCGTCCTCGAGCAAAAGAAGAAAGAAAGAATGGGAAGAAGAAGAAAATGGAGGAGATGGAAGGTGTATGTGTTTCGGCCAAGGGGAGGGGAAGGTGGGTGGCCGAAAGGTTTAGGTGGGTTTGGGAGGGAAATGGTTTTGAATTTTGAAGGTGGGTGGGGGTTTTTGGGGAAGAGTTAAGGAAGTGATCGGTGAAGGGTATTTGCGAAAGAGTGTTGTAGAAAGGTGTGAAGAGGAGAGAGAGTGAGTTGAGGTTGGTGGGGACCCTGTGGGGTCCACAGATCCGGAAGGGTCAAGGAATTCTTCATCCCTGTTCCAATTGGGCATTCACAACGCCTTAGAGTGCAATTCTGGCTTTTAAATGCAGTCTGCTGCCATGTTCTGGCATTTAAACGCCAGCTTTCCTTCCTGTTCTGGCGTCTAGACGCCAGTTTGTTGCCTTGTTTTGGCATTTAAACGCCAGTCTGATGCCTTATTCTGGCGTTTAAATGCCTAGAAAGGTGTTTAAATGTCCATTTTACTACCCTTACTGGCGTTTAGTAAGTCCTTCCTCCAATGTGTGCTATTTTCAATGCTGTTTTTGAATTTTTTTTCTTTATTCTTGTAATTGTCTTTGTGACTTCACATGATCATCAACCTAAAAGAAAATAAAATAATATTGATAAAATTAAAATAAAATTGTGTTGCCTCCCAATAAGCGCTTCTTTAATGTCAATAGCTTGACAGTGAGCTCTCACGGAGCCTCACAGATGATCAGAGTATGGTTGAGATCTCTCAATACCAAACTTAGAGTTTGGCTGTGGCCTCCCAACACCAAACTTAGAGTTTGAATGTGGGGGCTCTGTTTGACTTTGTATTGGGAGAAGCTCTTCATGCTTACTCTCCATGGTTACAGATGGAGAACCTTGAGTCTTTACTACAAGGCATTCCTCATTCACATGAAGGATCAACTCTCTGCTGTCAACATCAATCACAGCTCTTGCTGTGGCTAGGAAGGGTCTTCCAAGGATGATGGATTCATCCTCATCCCTCCTAGTGTCTAGGATTATGAAATCAGCAGGGAAGTAAAGGCCTTCAACCTTCACTAGCACATCCTCTACTAGTCCATAAGCCTTTTTCATAGTTTTATTTGCCATCTCCAATGAGAATTTGGTAGCTTGTACCTCATAGATTTCCAGTCTCTCTATTACAGAGAGGGGCATCATGTTTATCCCTGACCCCAGGTCACACAGAGCTCTTTCAAAGGTCATGGTGCCTATGGTACAGGGTATTAAGAATTTACTAGGATCCTGTTTCTTTTGAGGTAAATTTTGCTGAACTAATGTATTCAGTTCATTAGTGAGCAAGGGAGGCTCTTCCTCCCAAGTCTCATTACCAAACAGCTTGACATTCAGCTTCATGATTGCTCCTAAATATTGGGCAACTTGCCCTTCAACAATGTCTTCATCTTCTTCAGAAGATGAATAATCATCAGAGTATGAGCCTCAGATTCCTTTGGTTCCTCATTAGGGTATTTGTTCATACCCTAGGTCGAGCTGACCGACCCGGGATGTTTAGCGACAAAGCGACCGACCTCTTCAGGTTAGACTATCCGACCTCTTTTCAAAGAGCTCGACCAAATCGACAGGAAAGCCCAATAAAGGGCCCAAATAGAGGAACACGACTCAAATCCTATGGCAGCCCAAGCCTATAGAGATAAAGGCGGTTCCGTTGAAGATACACTGACCTCAACTCAAAGATAAAAGATAAGATAAAGATAACTAACTTATCTTATCCAAAAGGTCACATCTCACCATTATAAATACACTGGAGCACCCAGGTATAACTCATACTCTGATTCTACTCAATACCTGCTTAATACCCTTGCTAACTTAAGCATCGGAATCCCTTGCAGGTACCCCCCACCCTTCGGTGGTAAAGGATCAGTAGCACTCTTAGTTCCACAAGTCGGACGTACCAGCTCCGGCCGCTATTCACCAGCCGGACACATCGGATCCGACCAGCACAGAAGGTCTCATCTGGGATCGACCTACAGTTTCAGGTAACCCTCAGAACATTGGCGCCGTTGCCGGGGAACCTGGAAGTCATCCCATCACCATGACGGACGACCATGACAACGAACACGATTCAGGTCTGGAGGATCGGACACTGCACAAAACGCGGATGTCACGCTACAAAACACTCCAGAAACCAACAAAGACAAAGACTAACCAAATTCAGGGGCAATAGAAGCGCTCCTAGATCGCCTAAAACAACTGAAAAAAGAAACCCAACAACAACAGGAAATTGGAAGAGATCTCCAAAGAGAGGTGCGGCTACGTCGGGAGTTGGAAGAAAAACTACAGCAATTGGAAGCCGATCTCAGATCAAAAGTCCCCCGGACTAATCTCGAGGAAAATTCACGCAAAGAGCAAGACCCGTTCACCAGGGAAATCATGAAAACCAAAATTCCAAAAGACTTCAAACTCCCGGACATGACCCTGTATGATGGCACCACGGATCCCAACCACCACCTCAGTAACTTCAGAAGTAGAATGTACCTCACTGACGCCCAGATGCTGTTCGCTGCAAGGCTTTTCCAACAACTCTCACAAAGACAGCAATTCGATGGTTCGACAACCAACCACCGAAGTCCATCTCAAGCTTTGATGAGTTAGCTAAAAAATTCCTAGCCAGATCCTCCATTCAGAAAGATAAAGCCAAGCACGCCCCCAGTTTACTAGGGATCAAACAAGGAGATCGGGAGAGCCTCCGCAACTACATGGAGAGATTCAACAAAACATGCATGGACATACAAAGCTTACCAACGGAGGCCGCCATCGTGGGACTCATCAATGGCCTACAAGAGGGACCTTTCAGCCAATCTATATCAAAAAAGTACCCGACCTCCTTAGACGAAGTACAGGGGTGGGCAGAAAAGTATATCAACATGGAGGAAAATGCTCGGTTAGGAGAAACCTCAAAATCGGGGGGCCTCCTACCGAGACAAAGACAAGGAATCCAAAAGAAAAGAAGATCGACAAGGGGAGAAACTCAAAAAATACCATAACTACACCCCTCTCAGGGCATCCTTGGTCGAGATATACAAAGAAGTCTGCCACACAGAAAAAATCCTCCCAGCACGGCCACTCAAAGGCAAAAGGGGAGGAGGAAACCGAAAGGAATATTGTGAATACCATCGAGTCCGAGGACACTCCACAAACTAATGCTTCTACCTAAAAAACATCATAGAAAAATTGGTGAGAGAAGGAAAATTAGATCGATTCCTGGCCACCCAAGAGGATGATCAAAGAAAGAGACGAAGGGATGAAGATACCGAACGAACAGAACGATCACCTCGGACACCAGAAAGACATGTCCACATGATACACGGCGGATTCACAGCAGGTGGGATCTCCAAATCCTCTCGCAAAAGATATCTCAAAGAAGAATATCATATCGAAGGAGAGGAGAAAGCACTCAACATGTCGGCAATTACATTCACTAAAGAGGACGCATCCGGCATCATCACAGGACACGATGATCCCATGGTTATCACCATCATATTAGCAAACGCCAACCTACACCGCACTTTAATAGACCAAGGGAGTTCTGTCGACATCTTATTCAAAACAGCCTTTGATAAACTCGGCTTGGAAGAAAAAGAACTCAAAGCATATCCAAACAGCCTGTTTGGGCTAGGAGATATCCCGGTTCGACCACTCAGATACATACCACTACATACAACCTTCGGAAAAGGGGACCAATCCAACACCCTCAAAATAGACTACATCGTAGTCGACGTAAGTTTAGCTTACAATGCTCTCATAGGACGGACAACACTCAACCAACTCGGCGCAATAGTCTCGACTCCACACCTATGTATGAAGTTCCCGACCCTAAAAGGGATAGCCACGATAAAAGCAGACCAGAAGATGGCACGTCGCTGTTATAACGAAAGCCTAAATCTCAGAGGCAAAGGAGAAGAGTTCCACACAATCGAGCTGGGCGGAGTTCACCGACGAGAAGAACTTCGTCCCCAGCCAGAAGGCGAGATAGAAAAGATTCAGATCGGGGACACCTCGGAAAAAATAACCAATATCGGCACAATCCTAAAAGGAGATTTAAAAGAGTTATTAATACAATTCTTGCGAGATAACGTCGATCTCTTCGCGTGGAAAGCCGCAGACATGCCAGGCATAGACCCTAAGCTAATGAGTCATAAGTTGGCAGTTTATCCAGGATCTCGACCGGTGCAGCAGAGACGAAGAAAACTTGGGCCAAAGCGATCCCAAGCTGTGGGTGAACAAGTACAGGCACTACTGGAAGCCGGATTCATAAGAGAAGTCAAATACCCGTTATGGCTAGCCAACGTTGTCTTGGTGAAAAAATCAAATGGGAAGAGTGGCAAATGTGCACCGATTACACCGATCTCAACAAAGCTTGTCCAAAAGATCCATACCCACTCCCAAGTATTAACGCTCTAGTAGATGCTTCCTCCGGATACAAATATCTCTCGTTTATGGACGCATACTCGGGGTACAATCAAATCCCCATGTATCCACCAGATTAAGGAAAGACCTCGTTCCTAACACCAAAAGCAAACTACTGCTATATCGTGATGCCTTTCGGTGTCAAGAACGCAGGAGCTACTTACCAAAGGCTAATGAATAAAGTCTTCTCAGATCACATCGGAAAGATCATGGAAGTCTACGTGGACGACTGGTGCACGAAATTGTGATCTCTACTTTTCACAACTCAAACAATCCCCGGTAATGGCTCCAAAAACTTGGTGCTCAATACCATGGTCTAAACATAATTTCACAACTTCGCACAACTAACCAACAAGTGCACTGGGTCATCCAAGTAATAAACCTTACGCGAGTAAGGGTCGATCCCACGAAGATTGTTGGTATGAAGCAAGCTATAGTCACCTTGTAAATCTCATTCAGGTAGATTCAAATGGTTGTGGGTGATTTATGAATAAAGCATAAAATAAGGATAGAGATACTTATGTAATTCATTGGTGAGAATTTCAGATAAGCGTATGGAGATGCTTTGTCCCTTCTGTCTCTCTGCTTTCCTACTGTCTTCATCCAATCCTTCTTACTCCTTTCCATGGCAAGCTATATATTGGGCATCACCGTTGTCAGTGGCTACAGTCCCGTCCTCTCAATGAAAATGTTCAACGCACCCTGTCACGGCACGGCTAATCATCTGTCGGTTCTCAATCAGGTTGGAATAGAATCCATTGATTCTTTTGCGTTTGTCACTAACGCCCAGCCTTCAGGATTTTGAAGCTCGTCACAGTCATTCAATCATTGAATCCTACTCAAAATACCACAGACAAGGTTTAGACCTTCCGGATTCTCTTAAATGCCGCCATCAATTCTAGCTTATACCACGAAGATTCCGATTAAGGAGTCCAAGAGATAAACATTCAAGCCTTGTTTGCTTGTAGAACGGGAGTGGTTGTCAGGCACGCGTTCATAAGTGAGAATGATGATGAGCGTCACATAATCATCACATTCATCAAGTTTTTGAGTGCGAATGAATATCTTGGAATAAGAACAAGCTGAATTGAATAGAAGAACAATAGTAATTGCATTAATACTCGAGGTACAGCAGAGCTCCACACCTTAATCTATGGTGTGTAGAAACTCCACCGTTGAAAATACATAAGAACAAGGTCTAGGCATGGCCGTGAGGCCAGCCCCCCAATGATCTAAGAACTAGACGTCCCAAGATGATCCTAAGATCTAAAGTGATCAAAAGATTTATAATACAATAACAAAAGGTCCTATTTCTTGAGTAAATGACATAAAAATCCACTTCCGGGCCCACTTGGTGTGTGCTTGGGCCGAGCATTGAAGCATTTTCGTGTAGAGACTTCTCTTGGTGTTAAACGCCAGCTTTTGTGCCAGTTTGGGCGTTTAACTCCCATTCTTGTGCCAGTTCCGGCGTTTGACGCCGGGCAGTTTTGAGCTGATTTGGAACGCCGATTTGGGCCATCAAATCTCGGGCAAAGTATGGACTATTATATATTGCTGGAAAGCCTAGGATGTCTACTTTCCAACGCAATTAAAAGCGCGCCAATTGGGCCTCTGTAACTCCAGAAAAGCCACTTCGAGCGCAGGGAGGTCAGAATCTAACAGCATCTGCAGTCCTTTTCAGCCTCTGAATAAGATTTTTGCTCAAGTCCCTCAATTTCAGCCAGAAAATACCTGAAATCACAGAAAAACACAAAAACTCATAGTAAAGTCCAGAAAAGTGAATTTTAACTAAAAACTAATAAAAATATAATAAAAACTAACTAAAATATACTAAAAACATACTAAAAACAATGCCAAAAAGCGTATAAATTATCCGCTCATCACAATACCAAACTTAAATTGTTGCTTGTCCCTAAGCAACTGAAAATAAAATAAGATAAAGAGAAGAGAATATGCAATGAATTCCAAAAACATCTATGAAGATCAGTATTAATTAGATGAGCGGGGCTTTTAGCTTTTTGCCTTTGAACAGTTTTGGCATCTCACTCTATCCTTTGAAATTCAGAATGATTGGCTTCTATAGGAACTCAGAATCCAGATAGTGTTGTTGATTCTCCTAGTTAAGTATGATGATTCTTGAACACAGCTACTTTATGAGTCTTGGCCATGGCCCAAAGCACTCTGCCTTCCAGTATTACCACCGGATACATACATGCCACAGACACATAATTGGGTGAACCTTTTCAGATTGTGACTCAGCTTTGCTAGAGTCCCCAAATAGAGGTGTCCAGGGTTCTTAAGCACACTCTTTTTGCCTTGGATCACAACTTCATTATTTTTTTCTTTTTTTTTCGTTTTCTCTTTTCTCTCCTTTTTTTTGAATATTCACAGCTTTTTCCTGCTTCAAGAATCATTTTTATGATTTTTCAGATCCTCAGTAACATGTCTCCTTTTTCATCATTCTTTCAAGAGCCAACATTCATGAACAACAAATTCAAAAGACATATGCACTGTTTAAGCATACATTCAGAAAACAAAAGTATTGCCACCACATCAAAATAATTAATCTGTTATAAAATTCAGAATTCATGCAATTCTTCTATTTTTCAATTAAGAACAATTGTTTTTTTAAGAAAGGTGATGGATTCATAGGACATTCATAACTTTAAGGCATAGACACTAAGACACTAATGATCATAAGAAACAAACATAGATAAACATAAGCATGAAAATTCAAAAAACAGGAAAATAAAGAACAAGGAAATTAAAGAACGGGTCAACCTTAGTGTTGGCGGCTTGTTCTTCCTCTTGAATATCTTATGGAGTGCTTGAGCTCCTCAATGTCTCTTCCTTGCCTTTGTTGCTCCTCTCTCATGATTCTTTGATCTTCTCTAATTTCATAGAGGAGGATGGAATGTTCTTGGTGCTCCACCCTTAGTTGTCCCATGTTGGAACTTAATTCTCCTAAGGAGGTGTTGATTTGCTCCCAATAGTTTTGTGGAGGAAAGTGCATCCCTTGAGGTATCTCAGGAATTTCATGATGAGTGGGATCTCTTGTTTGCTCCATCCTTTTCTTAGTGATGGGCTTGTCCTCATCAATGAGGATGTCTCCCTCTATGTCAACTCCAATTGAATAACAGAGGTGACAAATGAGATGAGGAAAGGCTAACCTTGCCAAGGTAGAGGACTTGTCCGCCACCTTATAAAGTTCTTGGGCTATAACCTCATGAACTTCTACTTTCTCTCCAATCATGATGCTATGAATCATGATGGCCCGGTCTATAGTGACTTCGGACCGGTTGCTAGTGGGAATGATTGAGCGTTGGATAAACTCCAACCATCCCCTAGCCACGGGCTTGAGGTCATGCCTTCTCAGTTGAACCGGCTTCCCTCTTGAATCTCTCTTTCATTGGGCGCCCTCTTCACAGATGTCTATAAGGACTTGGTCCAACCTTTGATCAAAGTTGACCCTTCTAGTGTAAGGGTGTTCATCTCCTTGCATCATGGGCAAGTTGAATGCCAACCTTACATTTTCCGGACTAAAATCTAAGCATTTCTCCCGAACCATTGTAAGCCAATTCTTTGGGTTCGGGTTCACACTTTGATCATGGCTCTTGGTGATCCATGCATTGGCATAGAACTCTTGAACCATTAAGATTCTGACTTGTTGAATGGGGTTGGTAAGAACTTCCCAACCTCTTCTTCGAATCTCATGTCGGATCTCCAGATATTCACTCTTTTTGAGTTTGAAAGGGACCTCGGGGATCACCTTCTTCAAGGCCACAACTTCATAGAAGTGTTCTTGATGCACCCTTGAGATGAATCTCTCCATCTCCCATGACTCGGAGGTGAAAGCTTTTGCCTTCCCTTTCCTCTTTCTAGAGGTTTCTCCGGCCTTGGATGCCATAAATGGTTATGAAAAAACAAAAAGCAATGCTTTTACCACACCAAACTTAAAAGGTTTGCTCGTCCTCGAGCAAAAAAAGAAAGAAGAGAGTAGAAGAAGAAGAAATAGAGGAGATGGAGATGGCTTTATGGTTCGGCCAAAGGGGGAGAAGTAGTGTTTAGGGTGTGTAAAAATGAAGGAGTGAAGATGGGTTTATATAGGGGTGGAGAGAGGGGTAGGGTTCGGCTATGGGAGAGTGGGTTTGGGAGGGAAAGTGGTTTGAATTTGAATGGTGAGGTAGGTGGGGTTTTATGAAGGATGGATGTGAGTGGTGAAGAGAATAGTGGGATTTGATAGGTAAAGGGTTTTTGGGGAAGAGGTGTTGAGGTGATTGGTGAATGGGTAAAGAAGAGAGAGAGTGGTGGGGTAGGTGGGGATCCTGTGGTGTCCACAGATCCTGAGGTGTCAAGGAAAAGTCATCCCTGCACCAAGTGGCGAGCAAAAATGCTCTCTGTGCCAATTCTGGCGTTAAACGCCGGGCTAGTGCCCATTTCTGGCATTTAATGCCAACTTCTTGCCCTTTCCTAGCGTTTAACGCTAGTCTGGTGCCCTTTTTTGGCGTTAAACGCCCAGAATGGTGCCAGACTGGGCGTTAAACGCCTAATTACTGCCCTTACTGGCGTTTAAACGCCAGCAAGGTTTTCCTCCAGGGTGTGCTATTTTTCTTTCTGTTTTTCATTCTGTTTTTGCTTTTTCAATTGATTTTGTGACTTCCCATGATCATCAACCTACAGAAAACATAAAATAACAAAGGAAAATAGATAATTATAGCATTGGGTTGCCTCCCAACAAGCACTTCTTTAATGTCAGTAGCTTGACAGTGGGCTCTCATGGAGCCTCACAGATACTCAGAGCAATGTTGGAACTTCCCAACACCAAACTTAGAGTTTGAATGTGGGGGTTCAACACCAAACTTAGAAGTTGGTTGTGGCCTCCCAACACCAAACTTAGAGTTTGACTGTGGGGGCTCTGTTTGACTCTGTTTTAAGAGAAGCTCTTCATACTTCCTCTCCATGGTTACAGAGGGGTATCCTTGAGCCTTAAACACAAAGGATTCTTCATTCACTTAAATGATCAATTCTCCTCTGTCAACATCAATCACAGCCTTTGTTGTGGCTAGGAAGGGTCTGCCAAGGATGATGGATTCATCCATGCACTTCCCAATCTCTAGGACTATGAAATCAGCAGGGATGTAATGGTCTTCAACCTTTACCAGAACATCCTCTACAAATCCATAAGCTTGTTTCTTTGAATTGTCTGCCATCTCTAGTGAGATTCTTGCAGCTTGTACCTCAAAGATCCCTAGCTTCTCTATTACAGAGAGAGGCATGAGGTTTATACTTGACTCTAAGTCACACAGAGCCTTCTTAAAGGTCATGGTGCCTATGGTACAAGGTATTGAGAACTTCCCAGGGTCCTATCTCTTTTGAGGTAATTTCTGCCTAGACAAGTCATCCAATTCTTTGGTGAGCAAAGGGGGTTCATCCTCCCAAGTCTCATTACCAAATAACTTGTCATTTAGCTTCATGATTGCTCCAAGGTATTTAGCAACTTGCTCTTTCGTGTCATATTCATCCTCTTCAGAGGAAGAATACTCATCAGAGCTCATGAATGGCAGAAGTAAATCCAATGGAATCTCTATGGTCTCATTATGAGCCTCATATTCCCATGGTTCCTCATTAGGGAACTCATTGGAGGCTAGTGGACGTCCATTGAGGTCTTCCTCAGTGGCGATCACTGCCTCTTCCTCCTCTCCAAGTTTGGCCATGTGGGTTATGTTAATGGCCTTGTATTCTCCTTTTGGATTCTCTTCTGTATTGCTTGAAAGAGTACTAGGAGGGAGTTCAGTAATTTTCTTACTCAGTTGTCCCACTTGTGCCTCCAAGTTTCTAATGGAGGATCTTGTTTCAGTCATAAAACTTTGAGTGGTTTTGATTAGATCAGAGACCATGGTTGCTAAGTCAGAGTGGCTCTGCTTAGAATTCTCTGTCTGTTGCTGAGAAGATGATGGAAAAGGCTTGCCATTGCTAAACCTGTTTCTTCCACCATTATTGTTGTTGAAACCTTGTTGAGGTCTCTGTTGATCCTTCCACGAGAGATTTGGATGATTTCTCCATGAAGGATTATAGGTGTTTCCATAGGATTCTCCCATGTAATTCACCTCTTCCATTGAAGGGTTCTCAGGATCATAAGCTTCTTCTTCAGATGAAGCGTCCTTAGTACTGCCTTGTGCAGCTTGCATTCCAGACAGACTTTGAGAAATCAAATTGACTTGCTGAGTCAATATTTTGTTCTGAGCCAATATGGCATTCAGAGTATCAATCTCAAGAACTCCTTTCTTCTGATTTGTCCCATTGTTCACAGGATTTCTTTCAGAAGTGTACATGAATTGGTTATTTACAACCATTTCAATGAGTTCTTGAGCTTCTACAGGTGTCTTCTTCAGATGAAGAGATCCTCCAGTAGAGCTATCCAATGACATCTTGGACAGTTCAGACAGACCATCATAGAAGATTCCTATGATGCTCCATTCAGAAAGCATGTCAGAGGGACACTTTCTGATCAATTGTTTGTATCTTTCCCAAGCTTCATAGAGGGATTCTCCTTCCTTCTGTCTGAAGGTTTGGACTTCCACTCTAAGCTTACTCAATTTTTGAGGTGGAAAGAACTTTGCCAAGAAGGCATTGACTAGTTTTTCCCAAGAGTTCAGGCTTTCTTTAGGTTGTGAATCCAACCATATCCTAGCTTTGTCTCTTATAGCAAAAGGGAATAGCATAAGTCTGTAGACTTCAGGGTCAACCCTATTGGTCTTGACAGTGTCACAGATTTGCAAGAACTCAGCTAAAAACTGATGAAGATCTTCCAATGGAAGTCCATGGAACTTGCAATTCTGTTGCATTAGAGAAACTAATTGAGGCTTAAGCTCAAAGTTGTTTGCTCCAATGGCAGGGATAGAGATGCTTCTCCCATAGAAGTCGGGAGTAGGTGCAGTAAAGTCACCCAGCACCTTCCTTGCATTGTTGGCATTGTTGTTGTTTTCGGCTGCCATGGGTTCTTCTTCTTTGAAAATTTCTGTTAGGTCCTCTACAGAGAGTTGTGCCTTAGCTTCTCTTAGCTTCTGCTTCAAGGTCCTTTCAGGTTCAGGGTCAGCCTCAACAAGAATGCTTTTGTCTTTGCTCCTGCTCATATGAAAGAGAAAAGAACAAGAAAGTATGGAATCCTCTATGTCACAGTATAGAGACTCCTTGAGGTGTCAGAGGAAAAGAAAAATAGAAGGAATAAGTAGAAGAATTTGAACTTATCAAGAGAGATGGAGTTCGAATTGTTCATTGAGGAATAGTGTTAGTCCATAAATAGAAGGATGTGAGAAGAGGGGAAGAAATTTTCGAAAATTAAGTAAAAGATTTTAAAAACATTTTGAAAAATACTAATTGATTTTTGAAAACTAAGAGTGGAAAAGAAATCAAGTGATTTTTGAAAAAGATTTTGAAATTAGAAATTAAAAAGATATGATTGAAAACTATTTTGAAAAAGATATGATTAAGAAGATATGATTGAAAAGTTATGGTTTTAAAAAGATGTGATTGAGAAGATATGATTTGAAAAACAATTTAAAAAGATTTGATTTTAAAAATTAATGACTTGGCTAACAAGAAAAGATATGATTCAAACATTAAACCTTTCTCAACAGAAAAGGCAACATACTTGAAATGTTGAATCAAATCATTAATTGATAGCAAGTATTTTTGAAAATGGAAAGAAATTGATTTTGAAAAAGATTTGATTAAAAAGATATGATTTGAAAAAGATTTGATTTTGAAAAATTTTGAAAACCTGAAAAAAATTTGAATTAAAAACAGAATCTTCCCTCTTGTGCCATCCTGGCGTTAAACGCCCAGAATGGTGCACATTCTGGCGTTTAACGCCCAAAACACTACCCTTTTGGGCGTTAAACACCCAGCCAGCACCCTGGCTGGCGTTTAAACGCCAGTTTTCCTTCTTCACTGGGCGTTTTGAACGTCCAGCTTTTTCTGTATAATTCCTCTGCTGTATGTTCTGAATCTTCAATTCTCTGTATTATTGACTTGAAAAGACACAAGTTAAATTTTTTTTGGATTTTTAATAATGCAACTAAAATCAAATAAACAATGCATGCAAGACACCAAACTTAGAAGTTTGTATACTATTGACACTAACAAAATGAGAATGCATATGAGAAACAACAAAACACTCAAGTCAAGAGAACTTAAAGATCAGAGCAATGAAATCATCAAGAACATCTTGAAGATCACTTAAGACACATGAATGAATGCAAGAATAACAGAAACATGCAATTGACACCAAACTTAAAATGAGACTCTAGACTCAACAAGAAACATGAGAATATTTTTGGATTTTATGATTTTGTAGTTTTTTTGGATTTTTCAAAAATAAAGTGGAGAAGAAAATAAAGGTATCAAAATTCTTAATGAGAATTCCAGGAATCATGCAATGTTAGTCTAAAGCTTCAATCTAAAGAAATTAGACATGGCTAGCCAAGCTTCAGCAGGACATTACATTCAAGAGCTAAATTGATGAGAATTAATCAGCTTTGGTGATGATAAGAACATCACCTTGAAACACTAGAATTCATTCTTAAGAACTCTGAAGCAAAATACCTAATCTAAGCAGCAAGATGAACCGTCAGTTGTCCATACTCGAAACAATCACTGGCAACGGCGCCAAAAACTTGGTGCACGAAATTGTGATCTCTACTTTTCACAACTCAAACAATCCCCGGTAATGGCTCCAAAAACTTGGTGCTCAATACCATGGTCTAAACATAATTTCACAACTTCGCACAACTAACCAGCAAGTGCACTGGGTCATCCAAGTAATAAACCTTACGCGAGTAAGGGTCGATCCCACGGAGATTGTTGGTATGAAGCAAGCTATGGTCACCTTGTAAATCTCAGTCAGGCAGATTCAAATGGTTATGGGTGATTTATGAATAAAGCATAAAATAAGGATAGAGATACTTATGCAATTCATTGGTGAGAATTTCAGATAAGCGTATGGAGATGCTTTGTCCCTTCCGTCTCTCTGCTTTTCTACTGTCTTCATCCAATCCTTCTTACTCCTTTCCATGGCAAGCTGTATGTTGGGCATCACCGTTGTCAGTGGCTACAATCCCGTCCTCTCAGTGAAAATGTTCAACGCACCCTGTCACGGCACGGCTAATCATCTGTCGGTTCTCAATCAGGTTGGAATAGAATCCATTGATTCTTTTGCGTTTGTCACTAACGCCCAGCCTTCAGGAGTTTGAAGCTCGTCACAGTCATTCAATCATTGAATCCTACTCAGAATACCACAGACAAGGTTTAGACCTTCCGGATTCTCTTGAATGCCGCCATCAATTCTAGCTTATACCACGAAGATTCCGATTAAGGAGTCCAAGAGATAAACATTCAAGCCTTGTTTGCTTGTAGAACGGGAGTGGTTGTCAGGCACGCGTTCATAAGTGAGAATGATGATGAGCGTCACATAATCATCACATTCATCAAGTTCTTGAGTGTGAATGAATATCTTGGAATAAGAACAAGCTGAATTGAATAGAAGAACAATAGTAATTGCATTAATACTCGAGGTACAGCAGAGCTCCACACCTTAATCTATGGTGTGTAGAAACTCCACCGTTGAAAATACATAAGAACAAGGTCTAGGCATGGCCGTGAGGCCAGCCCCCCAATGATCTAAGAACTAGACGTCCCAAGATGATCCTAAGATCTAAAGTGATCAAAAGATTTATAATACAATAACAAAAGGTCCTATTTGTAGAGAACTAGTGGCCTAGGGTTTACAGAAATGAGTAAATGACATAAAAATCCACTTTCGGGCCCACTTGGTGTGTGCTTGGGCTGAGCATTGAACCATTTTCGTGTAGAGACGTCTCTTGGAGTTAAACGCCAGCTTTTGTGCCAGTTTGGGCGTTTAACTCCCATTCTTGTGCCAGTTCCAGCGTTTAACACCGGGCAGTTTTGAGCTGATTTGGAACGCCGATTTGGGCCATCAAATCTCAGGCAAAGTATGGATTATTATATATTGCTGGAAAGCCCAGGATGTCTACTTTCCAACGCAATTGAGAGCGCGCCAATTGGGCTTCTTTAGCTCCAGAAAATCCACTTCGAGCACAGGGAGGTCAGAATCTAACAGCATCTGCAGTCCTTTTCAGCCTCTAAATCAGATTTTTGCTCAAGTCCCTCAATTTCAGCCAGAAAATACCTAAAATCACAGAAAAACACACAAACTCATAGTAAAGTCCAGAAAAGTGAATTTTAACTAAAAACTAATAAAAATATAATAAAAACTAACTAAAACATACTAAAAATATACTAAAAACAATGCCAAGAAGCGTATAAATTATCCGCTCATCAACGACATGCTAATTAAAACACAAAGTGAAGAGACATTATTGTCTGACCTAGCCCAAGTGTTCGACACCATCAGGAAGCATGATATGCGACTCAATCCAGCAAAATGCACCTTTGCGGTAGAAGCAGGCAAATTCTTAGGTTTTATGCTCACACAAAGAGGAATTGAAGCAAATCCAGATAAATGCCAGGCCATACTCAACATGAAGAGCCTAACCTGCATCAAAGAAGTACAGCAACTCAACGGGAGATTGGCTGCCCTATCCCGATTCTTAGCAGGAGCCGCGATAAGATCCATCCCCTTTTATGCTACTTTAAGAAAGGGAAAACAGTTCGAATGGACGACAGAATGCGAACAAGCCTTCCAAGACTTTAAGAAGTTCTTAGGACAGCCACCTATCCTATCCCGACCACGAGAAGGAGAAGCACTCATATTATATCTCGCAGTAGGAAGCAGGGCAGTAGCGTCAGCACTAGTCAGAGAAGACGAAAACGGACAACAACCCGTCTACTTCATTAGCAAAGCACTACAGGGATCTGAGCTGAACTATCAGAGAATAGAAAAATTTGCCTATACTCTCGTTCTAACATCTCGACGACTCCGCCCTTACTTCCAGGCTCACATCATTAAAGTTCGAACTAACCAGCCTTTAAAAGGAATATTGCAGAAAACAGATTTAGCAGGCAGAATTCTACAATGGGCAGTCGAGCTGTCCGAGTTTGACCTCCAATATAAAGCTCGGACAGCCATCAAATCACAATACCTGGCCGACTTTATCGCAGAATTCACAGATGCCCTAGAAACCCCCCATAGAATGGAATCTCTATGTGGACGGTTCTTCAAATAAAACGGGAAGCGGCGCAAGAGTGATAATAGAAAGCAACCAGGGAACCCAAGTTGAGCTCTCCCTCAAGTTCGGATTCCCGGCTTCAAATAACCAGGCGGAATACGAAGCATTGCTAGCTGGTTTGAAACTGGCTGAAGAGGTGGGAGCTCGAAAACTTAACATTTACAGCGATTCGCAAGTGGTCACATCACAAATAACAGGGAGCTACCAAGATATAGATCCCACCATGAAAAAGTACTTGGATAAGACCAAGGAACAGCTCGGACAAATTGGGGAATACAAGATCTGCCACATACCCCATGAGCAAAATGCCCGAGCTGACGCACTCTCAAAACTAGCCAGCACCAAACCAGGGGGCAACAATAGAAGCCTCATCCAGGAAATGTTACAAAACCCATCAATCTCGGAAGCAGAAAAAGTCCTAACCATAACAGGCCAGGACCAAGGATGGATGATCCCCATAATCAACTACCTCAAAACAGGAACGTTCCCCACATAAGAAAAGGAAGCAAAGAGGCTAAAAAGGGAGGCACAATACTACACCATCATAAATAACATCCTGTACAAAAGAGGGATCTCGGTACCATTACTAAAATGCGTGCCGACCTCCCACACCAGGGAAGTGTTAGAAGAGGTACACGGCGGCATTTGTGGCAATCATCTCACAGGCTCTTGCCAAAAAGATACTTCGGGCAGGGTTTTATTTGCCAACCTTACAGAAAGAATCTACAGAATTTGTAAAGACATGTCCACCATGTCAGAAACATGCCAACTTCCACATCACCCCGCCAGAAGAACTCATTAGCGTGACTTCGCCTTGGCCGTTCGCAAAATGGGGACTCGACCTTCTTGGTCCCTTTCCCCAGGGATCAGAGCAAGTTAAATTCCTCATAGTAGGAGTAGATTACTTTACAAAATAGACCGAGGCAGAACCCCTAGCCAATGCCACCGCCCAAAGAAGCCGAAAATTCTTATATAGAAACATTGTCACGAGGTTCGGAGTCCCATATTCAATAACCACAGACAATGGCACCCAATTCACAGACGCAGGCTTCAGAAAATTAGTAGCCGACTTGAATATAAAGCACCAGTACACCTCTGTCGAACATCCATAGAACAGGCCAAAGCCACCAATAAAGTCATATTGGCAGGGTCAAAACGAAGACTGCAAGACGCAAAGGGAGCCTGGGCAGAGGAGCTTCCACAGGTTCTATGGGCATATCGAACGACGCCACATTCCACCACAAAGGAATCCCCTTTCCGATTAACATACAGAATGGAGGCAATGATTCCAGTAGAAATTGAAGAAGGATCGCATAGAGTAGTCCATTATAATGAGGGAGCAAACTCCCAACTTCAGAGGGAAGAACTCGACCTACTACCTGAAATCCAAGAAAGAGCCCGGATCAGAGAAGAAGCTCTAAAACGTCGAATGGCTTCCAGATATAATCAAAAAGTAGTACCAAGAAGTTTCGCTGAGAACGATCTCATCTTAATCCAAAACGACATTGGAACAACTCAGCCCGGAGAAGGGAAGCTGGCAGCAAACTGGAAAGGACCCTACCGAGTCATAGAAGTACTTGGGAAGGGCTACTACCGACTGTCCGAACTCGATGGACGAGAGCTTCCCAAATCATGGCACGCCTGCAACCTAAGAAGGTACTACAGCTAGAAAAGACAACGGATCTCACTAGTGGATGTGCTCTTTTTCCTGAAAAGGTTTTTTAATTAGGCACCATGTTGAGATCTAGGTCATGCCCGACTTAAAGGGATAAGAAAATTCCCACCTGTATATATTTGCATTTTTTCTTTGAATAAAGTTTATTTAGATATTCTACAAAGAATCCAAGACGCATTAATCTGAAGTATTCATCGTCCGATTATAAAGCGACAAGTCGCAGAAAGTGACAAACAATTTCACTGCACGACCACGATAAAGACAAATCGTTCGATAAAGGTGAAAACGCGATTCACCCAAAGGACAATCTAAAGATGCCAACCACTTTCTACAAATCGGCAAAGGTGAACACAGAATAATGTAAGAAGTTATCGAAAGCAATCCAAAAAAGAACCTGACGAGGTCTTCCGGATCGCTAAAATAATAACTTAAAGACTGGTCGAACGTTAAGAACTCGAACCAAGTCAACCCAAGTTATAAGTAAACCTTGGAAAGAGGTCTGGCCAACCCTATTAAAGAGGATTACTTTAACTTAGAAGGGCCTGACATAGCAAAGTCAGCCCAAAACAAAAAGTTATACAAGTAGTCCCTGAAAGAGATCTGACAAAGATCCAAGAAAGAGGACTATAAAAAATAACTTAAAGGAGACCGACATAACCAAGTCGGACTCCTACCACTAAAAAGTTATACAAGTAGTCCCTGAAAGAGAACTGACAAAGATCCAAGAAAGAGGACTACAAAAAATAACTTAAAGGAGACCGACATAACCAAGTCGGACTCCTACCACTAAAAAGTTATACAAGTAGTCCCTGAAAGAGATCTGACAAAGATCCAAGAAAGAGGACTACAAAAAATAACTTAAAGGAGACCGACATAACCAAGTCGGACTCCTACCACTAAAAAGTTATCAAAGTAATCCCTGAAAGAGACCTGACAAAGGTCCAAAAAAGAGGATTACAAAAATAACTTAGAAGAGGACCAACGCAAAGGAATCGGTCATAAATACAGAAAACCGAGAAATAAGTTGGACCTATACAATCACAGCCTCAAAGGATCCGAGATATAAGCAATAAAACAAAATAATCCAAGGAGGTCGAGCTACAAGGTTCCAGCATTCTCAGAAAGCAGAAGAGAAAACAAGACAAAAACCTTTATATAATCCACAAAGTTATAAAGCCTCGGCGGCCATCAACACCTGCTAAAGATAGTGAGCTACCTTTTGTTTTTCAAAATAAAGTTGCTAAAACAAGCAACTAGAAATCGTCAGCAAAACAAACAAAGTTTTAAAAAAAATCCCACAAGCCGGGCCAACTACACAAATATCTAGAAAGAGATCAGCAAGCATCAGGAGCCTTCTTGGCATCATCAGGACAAGGAGAAGGAGGACGAGTCTGAATAGGCACGGCATCTATAGTTCCATCCTCCCGGTTCAAAACCTGGCAATCCGAATCAGGTGCAATCGGAGGAGCAGAAGAAGTCGACACTTTGGCAGAGGACACAGGAGGAGGATCAGCATCATCATCACCATCGTCATCAGGGACAATCTTGCCATCCCTGACAACATTGTCCAGGCTGAAAGAGGTGAGATCGGCCTCGGGAGTAATAACCCGAACTTGCTCCTTCAAGTTTTCGAAAGCAACAGTCACGCTGCCAACGAGATGACCTTGGAGCTCAGAATAATCTTCCCGGACATTTTTCAATTCCTCCCTCAGGTGCATCACCTCCCGATAAGTCGTAACGTAACTCTCTTTATGCATCAACGCTGTGTCCTCGGCCAACCTCAAAGAAGCCGCCAGTGAAAGGGAACTTGCCTTCTCATTCTCTAGATCCTTCTCCAACTTGGTCACCTTTAATTCAAGCTCCTCCCTCAGCCCCTTCATCCGGTCAAACTCCTGCTTTTCCTCCTCTATAAATGCCTTGGTCGCATGGAGAGGAAGACTTTGAGCAGTCCGGTATATAGCAGCCGACATATATGCCATCCTTACATGATTTCGGGCCATAAACTCCAGATGATTGAGAATGGACACATCGTCCATGGAGATGGTACCATAGGGCCCGATTTGTTGATCTACAAACTCAATGGCGTTGAAATCAGGGGCATTGAGGTCGAAGGGCTCAGCCGTCTTTTGCTTCTTACTTGGAGGAGCAGCAGATGGAGCGGCAGAAGTAGGGTAAGGATCCACCAAGCAGACCCGAGGTGTTGGGATCACCTTCCTCACCCCGGGGAAACTCGGCACTGATGGCTTCTCGCGCACTTGGGAGGACCCCTCCCCAGCCGCCTTGGCAGCAATATTTCTGGCAGCAGTCGCCTTCTGCGCCTTCTTAAAAGCTTTCATAGATTCGTTATTCTTCATTGCCTCTGCAAATGAAACAAAAAGTTAAGCTACAAGTCGGACAAGACGGAAAGATAGCTACAAGCAACATAAACAGATAATAAAGGAAACACAAGATACCCAATTCAGTTTGAAGAAGAGAAGGATTGGTTAGAAATTTCTTTGTATCAAGATGGGGAGGTTGACCCCAGCGTTCTTCCAAAACAGTAACAAAGGCTCGCTCAGCCTCATCCAACATTTCCCAAGAATACCTGGAGACCCTTACGTCTTTCTGCCATTCCAAGGGAAAGGCAGGCTCATCATTTTCATCCAGAAAAAAGGGCCGAGTTCCTTCAACAGCTCGGACCTTGAAAAAGTAGTTTTTAAAATTGCGGAATGACTCATCAAACATGGAAAAGACTTTCTTTCCCTGGGTGGAACGAAAGGAGACCCAAGCTGCCTTCTTTTTCACCACTCCGGGATTGGTCAAGACAAACAAGTAGAAAAAGAGAGAAAACGGGGCAATTAATACCAATTAATGAAGGTATTAAACCCCCCACGTTCCCAAGAACAAAGCGCTGGTATAAAAGCGCGCGCTTTTTGAGGAAAACGTTCTACATTCAAAAATCAACAAAAGAAGAAATCGACAAAATGCTTGAACTCGGTTTCACTAAAAGAAGGACCAACGTCAAAAGACTCGACCTCAAACAAAGAAAACTGAGCTCAAACAGGGGCACTGTTCATACCCTGGGTCGAGCTGACCGACCCGGGATGTTTAGCGACAAAGCGACCGACCTCTTCAGGTCAGACTATCCAATCTCTTTTCAAAGAGCTCGACCAAATCGACAGAAAAGCCCAATAAAGGGCCCAGATAGAGGAACACGACTCAAATCCTAAGGCAGCCCAAGCCTATAGGGATAAAGGCGGTTCCGTTGAAGATACGCTGACCTCAACTCAAAGATAAAAGATAAGATAAAGATAACTAACTTATCTTATCCAAAAGGTCACATCTTACCATTATAAATACACTGGAGCACCCAGGTATAACTCATACTCTGATTCTACTCAATACCTGCTTAATACCCTTGCTAACTTAAGCATCGGAGTCCCTTGCAGGTACCCCCACCCTTCGGTGGTAAAGGATCAGCAGCACTCTCAATTCCACAAGTCGGACGTACCAGCTCCGGCCGCTATTCACCAGCCGGACACATCGGATCCGACCAGCACAGAATGTCTCATCCGGGATCGACCTACAGTTTTAGGTAACCCTCGGAACAGTATTCCTTACTGATCTTTGGACATTCCCTGAGGTCTTCCTCATTGGGATTCATGTCCTCCTCCTCCTCTAAGGTTTCGGCCATGTTGATTATATCAATGGCCTTGGACTCTTCTTTGGGATTCTCTTCCGTATTCCTTGGGAGAGTGCTAGGAGAAGTTTCAGTAACCCTTTTACTCAGCTGGCCCACTTGTGCTTCCAAATTTCTAATGGAGGATCTTATTTCAGGCATGAAACTAAGAGTGGCCTTAGATAGATCAGAGACTATATTTGCTAAGCTAGAAGGATTCTGCTCAGAATGCTCTGTCTGTTGCTGAGATAATGATGGGAAAGGTTTGCTATTGCTAAAACTGTTTCTTCCACCATTGTTATTATTGAAGCCTTGCTTTTGTTGATCCTTCCATGAAAAATTTGGATGATTTTTCCATGAAGGATTATAGGTGTTGCCAAAGGCTTCACCCATGTAACTCACCTTTGCTATTGCAGGGTTCTCAGGATCATAAGCTTCTTCTTCAGAAGATGCTTCTTTAGTACTGTTGGATGTATTTTGTAATCCATTCAGACTCTGAGAGATCATATTGACTTGTTGGGTCAATATTTTGTTCTAAGCCAGTATGGCATTCAGAGCATCAATTTCAAGAACTCCTCTCTTCTGGGACGTCCCATTACTCACAGGATTCCTCTCAGAGGTGTACATGAACTGGTTATTTGCAACCATTTCAATAAGTTCTTGAGCTTCTGCAGACGTTTTCTTTAGGTGAATGGATCCACCTGCAGAGTGGTCCAGTGACATCTTGGAAAATTCAGTCAGACCATCATAGAATATATCTAATGTGGTCCATTATGAAAGCATGTCAAAAGGACACTTTTTGGTCAGCTGCTTGTATCTTTCCCAAGCTTCATAGAGGGACTCACCATCTTTTTGTCTGAAGGTCTAAACATTCACTCTAAGCTTGCTCAGCTTTTGAGGAGGAAAGAACTTGGCTAAGAAAGCTGTGACCAGCTTATCCCAAGAGTCCAGCTAATTGAGGCTTTAGCTCAAAATTGTTTGCTCCTATGGCAGGGATTGAGATGCTTCTTCCATAGAAGTTGGAAGTTGGTGTAGTAAAATCACCAGGCATCTTCCTTGCATTGTTGTTTAGTTCGGCCATAATTGTTTCTTTTGCTGCTTCCTTTTCAAAATTTTAGTGAGGTCCTCTTCAGAGTTTTGTGCTTTAGTTGCTCTTAACTTCCTTTTCAGAGTCCTTTCAGGTTCAGGATCAGCTTCAACAAGTATGCCTTTATCTTTGTTCCTGCTCATATGAAAGAGAAGAAAACAAAGAAAATATGGAATCCTCTATGTCACAGCATAGAGATTCCTTGAGGTGTCAGAGGAAAATAAAAATAGAAGAAGGAGGTAGGTAAAATTTTGAACATACAAAGAGTGATGGAGTTCGAATTGACTATGGAGGAGGAATGTTAGTGTTTAAATAGAAAAAGATGAGAGAAAGGGGGAAATTTTCGAAAAATAAAAAGAATAAAATTTAAAATAAATTTTTGAAAAATTGGTTGTGGTTTTAAAAAAGATAAGAATTAGTAAAACAAACAAAAAATCAATTAGTTAGTTGAAAAAGATTTGAAAATCAATTTTGAAAAGATAAGAAGTTAGAAAAGATTTTGAAATTGATTTTGAAAAAGATATGATTTGAAAAAGATATGTTTAAAAAGATATGATTTTAATTTATTTTTGAAAAATATTTGAAAAAGAAATTTTAGAAAGATTTGATTTTTTTTGAAAAAGATTTTGAAAAAGATATGATTGAAAATATTTGATTTGAAAAGATTTGATTTTGAAAAATTGTGAAGAGTTGAAAAAGATTTGATTTGAAAACAAAATTCCTCTCCTTGTGTCATCCTGGCGTTAAACGCCCAGGAGCTAAATGTTTTGGGCGTTTAACGCCCAAGTGCTGCATGGTTTAGGCGTTTAAACGCCCATCCAGGTACCCTGGCTGGCGTTTAAACGCCAGTTTTCCTTCTTCACTGGGTGTTTTGAACGCCCAGCTTCTTCTCTGTAATTTCTCTGCTTTATGTTCTTGGATCTTCTTTTTGCCAAATCCTTAATTCAAGAAGATATGTGATAAACCCATATTTCATGAGTTATTTTGTGCTTAGTTTGAGTGATTTATTCAATCCTTCACCCACTTATTCATATTAATTGCATGGTTTTACTTTCCCTTCCTTATTATGTGTTGTATGTGAAAAACATGTTTCCTAAGCTTTAAAATTAATTATTTTAATTATCTTTATTTTCATTCGATGCCGTGATTAATGTGTTGAGTATTTTCAGATTTTCTAAGGCAGAATGACTTAAAGGATGGAAAAGGAAACATACAAAAATAGAAGGAAAGTACGAAACAGAGTTTTGAAGAAACTGGCACCCACGCGATCGCATGGATGACGCGATCGCGTGCCAGAAACAAAGAAGCAGCGATGCGGCCGCATGACTGACGTGACCGCGCGCCTTGAGCAGAATGCATACGACGCGGACGCGTGATTGACGCGACCGCGTGGCAAGGAAAAGCTCCGAATGACGCGACCGCGTGACCTACCGGGACGCGTGACAGAGGCCACGAATCAGAATTTATAGAATACGCCCCCAGCAATTTCTGAAGCCCTTTTTGGCCCATATCCAAGTACAGACAGCATAGACTAGAGGTTATAAAGTGTGGTAATGCATCCATTTAGGGGGTGATGAGCGGAAAATTTATACGCTTTTTGGCATTGTTTTTAGGTAGTTTTTAGTAAATTCAAGCTACTTTTAGGGATGTTTTCCTTAGTTTTTATGTTAAATTCACATTTCTGGACTTTACTATGAGTTTGTGTGTTTTTCTGTGATTTCAGGTAAATTCTGACTGAAATTGAGGGATTTGAGCAAAACTCTGAAAAAGGCTGACAAAAGGACTGCTGATGCTGTTGGAATCTGACCTCCCTGAACTCAAAATGGATTTTCTGGAGCTACAGAACTCCAATTGGCGCGCTCTCAACGGCGTTGGAAAGTAGACATTCAGAGCTTTCTAGCAATATATAATAGTCCATACTTTATTCGGAAATTGACGACGTAACTTGGCGTTGAACGCCAAGTTCATGCTGCTGTCTGGAGTTAAACGCCAGAAAAACGTCATGATCCGGAGTTGAACGCCCAAAACACGTCATAACTCGGAGTTCAACTCCAAGAGAAGCCTCAGCTCGTGGATTGATCAAGCTCAGCCCAAGCATACACCAAGTGGGCCCCGGAAGTGGATTTATACATCAATTAGTTACTCATGTAAACCCTAGTAGCTAGTCTAGTATATATAGGACCTCTTACTATTGTATTAGACATCTTTGGTCTCAGTTTTGTTTTATTCTTCATCCTAAGAGGCTATTGATCACGTTTTAGGGGGCTGGCCATTCGGCCATGCCTGAACCTTTTACTTATGTATTTTCAACGGTGGAGTTTCTGCACACCATAGATTAAGGGTGTGGAGCTCTGCTGTACCTCAAGTATTAATGCAATTCTATTTTCTTTTATTCAATTCTCTCTTATTCTTATTCCAAGGTATTCATTCGTACCCAAGAACATGATGAATGTGATGATTATATGACCCTCATTATCATTCTCACTTATGAACGCACGTGATTGACAACCACTTCCGTTCTACATGCAACCGAGCTTGAATGTGTATCTCTTAGATTCCCCAACAGAATCTTCGTGGTATAAGCTAGATAGATGGCGGCATTTATGAGGATCCGAAAAGTCTCACCTTGTCTATGGTATTCCGAGTAGGATCCTGGGAATCCGGAAAGTCTCACCTTGTCTGTGGTATTCCGAGTAGGATTCCGGTAATGAATGACTGTGACGTACTTCAAACTTGCAAGTGCTGGGCGTTAGTGACAAACGCAAAAGAATCAAGGGATTCTATTCTAGTAGGCGCGGGAACCAACCAGTGATTAGCCGTGCTGTGACAGAGCGCGTGAGCGTAGTTTTCACTGCGAGGATGGGATGTAGCCTTCGGCCAGGTGATGCCTCCAGACGATTAGCCATGCGAGTGACAGCCGCAGAGGACCATTTTCCCGTGAGGATAGAAAGTAGCCATCGTCGAACGGTGAACCCCTATACACAGCTTGCCATGGAAAGGAGTAAGAAGGATTGAGTTGAAGCAATAGGAAATTAGGCATTCTTGAGTCATACAGTATCTCCATTCGCTTATCTGAAATTCCCACCAATGAATCTGCATAAGTATTTCTATCCCTTTTTATTTTCCATTTATTCCATTAATCAAATTTAAACTAATAATCCAATTATCCTTGAATCTGCCTGACTGAGATTTACAAGGTGACCATAGCTTGCTTCATATCAACAATCTCTGTGGGATCGACGCTTACTCGCGTAAGGTTTATTACTTGGACGACCCAGTACACTTGCTGGTTAGTTGAACGGAGTTGTGAATTCAAATAAAGCCAATTATTAAATTTCATACAAGTACAAAGAGCATGTGATCACAATTTCGTCCACCAAGTTTTTGGCGCCGTTGCCGGGGATTGTTCGAGTATGGACAACTGACGGTTCATCTTGTTGCTCAGATTAGGTAATTTTCTTTTCAAAAATCTTTTTCAAAATTTTTCTTTTATTTTTCGTTTTTCTAAACTTTATTTTCGAAAAAATTAATAAAAATTCAAAAAAATTCATAAAATCATAAAAATAAAAAATTATTTTGTGTTTCTTGTTTGAGTCTTGAGTCAATTTTTAAGTTTGGTGTCAATTGCATGCTTTAAAAATTTTTCTTGCATTTTTCGAAAATCCCATGCATTCATAGTGTTCTTCATGATCTTCAAGTTGTTCTTGACAAGTCTTCTTGTTTGATCTTGATGTTTTCTTGTTTTGTGTTGTTTATTGTTTTTCATATGCATTTTTTGTTTGTTAGAGTCCATGCATTAAAGATTTCTAAGTTTGGTGTCTTGCATGTTTTCTTTGCATCAAAAATTTTTCAAAATTATGTTCTTGATGTTCATCATGATCTTCAAAGTGTTCTTGGTGTTCATCTTGACATTCATAGCATTCTTGCATGCATTCATTGTTTTGATCTAAAAATTTCATGCATTGAGTAATCTTGTTGTTTTTCTCTCTCATAATTAAAAATTCAAAAATCAAAAAAAAAATATCTTTTCCTTATTTCCCTCCAAATTTTCAAAATTTTGGGTTGACTTGGTCAAAAATTTTTTAAAATTAGTTGTTTCTTACAAGTCAAGTCAAAATTTCAATTTTAAAAATCTTATCTTTTTTAAAATCTTTTTCAAAAATCATATCTTTTTCATTTTTTCTATTTTTCAAAAATTTCAAAAACATTTTTCAAATTATTTTCAAAATCTTTTCCTTATCTTTACATCATATTTTCGAAAATTCACTAATAATTAATGTGATTGGTTCAAAAATTTGAAGTTTGTTACTTTCTTGTTAAGAAAGGTTCAATCTTTAAGTTCTAGAATCTTATCTTGTAGTTTCTTGTTAGTGAAGTAAATAATTTCAAAATTTTTGAATTAAATCTTTTTATCTTTTATTTTGATCTTTTTCAAAAATTTTATCTTTTTCAACATTTGATTTCAAAATATCTTATCTAACTTCTTATCTTTTTATCTTTTTCAAATTTGATTTCAAATCTTTTTCAATCAACTAACTAACTTCTTGTTTGTTTCTTATCTTTTTCAAAACCACCTAACTACTTTTCCCTCTCTAATTTTCAAAAATATCTCATCCCTTTTTCAAAAGTTCTTTTTAATTAATTAATTGTTTCATGTTTTAATTTTAATTACATTTTATCTCTAATTTTCGAAAATCACTAACCCCTTTTCAAAAATTATTTTCGAAATATCCCTTCTCTTTTCTTCTTCTATTTAATTATTTAATTACTAACACTTCTCTCCACCTCTCTTCATCCAAAAATCCGAATCTCCCTCTTCATTCTTCTACCCCTTCTTTTTCTACTAACATAAAGGAATCTCTATACTGTGACATAGAGGATTCCTCTTCTTTTCTTGTTTTCTTCTCTTTCATATGAGCAGGAACAAGGATAAAGGCACTCTTGTTGAAATTGATCCAGAACCTGAAAGGACTCTGAAGAGAAAATTAAGAGAAGCTAAATTACAACAATCCAGAAACAACCTTTCAGAAATTTTCGAACAAGAGAAGGGGATGGCAGCCGAAAATAATAATAATGCAAGGAGAATGCTTGGTGACTTCACAAAGCCAACGTCCAAGTTTGATGGAAGAAGCATCTCCATTCCTGCCATTGGAGCCAATAACTTTGAGCTGAAACCTCAGCTAGTTGCATTAATGCAACAAAACTGCAAGTTTTATGGACTTCCATCCGAAGATCCTTATCAGTTTTTAACTGAGTTCTTGCAGATCTGTGAGACTGTAAAGACGAATGGAGTTGATCCTGAAGTCTACAGACTTATGCTTTTCCCTTTTGCTGTAAGAGACAGAGCTAGAGTATGGTTGGATTCACAACCCAAGGATAGCCTGGACTCATGGGATAAGCTGGTCACTGCCTTCTTGGATAAGTTCTTTCCTCCTCAAAAGCTGAGCAAGCTGAGAGTGGATGTTCAAACCTTCAAACAAAAAGATGGTGAATCCCTCTATGAAGCTTGGGAAAGATACAAGCAGCTGACCAAAAGATGTCCATCTGACATGTTTTCAGAATGGACCATATTAGATATATTCTATTATGGTCTCTCTGAATTTTCGAAAATGTCATTGGACCATTCTGCAGGTGGATCTATTCACCTGAAGAAAACGCCTGAAGAGGCTCAAGAACTCATTGACATGGTTGCAAATAACCAGTTCATGTACACTTCTGAGAGGAATTCTGTGAACAATGGGATACCTCAAAAGAAAGGAGTTCTTGAAATTGATACTCTGAATGCCATATTGGCTCAGAACAAAGTGTTGACTCAACAGGTCAACATGATCTCTCAAAATCTGAATGGATTGCAACATGCATCCAACAGTACTAGAGAGGCAGCTTCTGAAGAAGCTTATGATCCTGAGAACCCTGCCATGGCAGAGGTTAATTACATGGGTAAACCTTATGGAAACACCTATAACTCATCATGGAGAAATCATCCAAATTTCTCATGGAAGAATCAACAAAAACCTCAACAAGGTTTTAACAATGGTGGACGCAACAGGCTGGGCAATAGCAAGCCATATCCATCATCTTCTCAGCAACAGACAGAGAATTCTGAACAAAACACCTCTAATTTAGCCAATGTAGTCTCTGATCTGTCAAAGGCCACCTTCAGTTTCATGAGTGAAACAAGATCCTCCATTAGAAATCTGGAGGCACAAGTGGGCCAGCTGAGTAAGAAAGTCATTGAGACTCCTCCCAGTACTCTCCCAAGCAATACAGAAGAGAATCCAAAAGGAGAGTGCAAAGCCATTGACATAGTCAATATGGCCGAATGCACAAAGGAGGAGGAAGACGAAAATCCTAGTGAGAAAGACCTCCTGGGACGTCCCTCAAGCAAGAAGGAGTTTCCTATTAAGGATCCAGAGGAATCTGAGGCTCATATAGAGATTCCATTAAATCTCCTTCTGCCATTCATGAGCTCTGAAGACTATTCTTCCTCAGAAGAGGATGAAGATGTAACTGGAGAGCAAGTTGCTCAATATTTAGGAGCTATCATGAAGCTGAATGCCAAGTTGTTTGGTAATGAGACATGGGAAAGTGAACCTCCCTTGCTCATTAATGAACTGGATACTTGGATTCAGAAAATTCTACCTCAAAAGAAACAAGATCCTGGCAAGTTCTTAATACCTTGTACCATAGGCACCATGATCTTTGAAAAAGCTCTGTGTGATCTGGGGTCAGGGATAAATCTTATGCCACTCTCTGTAATGGAGAAGCTGGGGATCATTGAGGTACAACCTGCCTTGTTCTCATTACAACTGGCAGAAAAATCATTGAGACAAGCTTATGGAATAGTAGAGGACGTGTTAGTAAAGGTTGAAGGCCTTTACATCCCTGCTGATTTCATAATCTTAGACACTAGGAAGGAAGAGGATGATTGCATCATCCTTGGAAGACCTTTCCTAGCCACAGCAGGAGCTGTGATAGATGTCAACAGAGGTGAGTTAGTCCTTCAATTGAATGGGGACTACCTTGTGTTTAAGGCACATGGCCATCCCTCTGCGACAGAAGAGAGTAAGCATGAAGAGCTTCTCTCAGTTCAGAGTCAAGAAGAACCCACACAGTCAAACTCTAAGTTTGGTGTTGTGAGGCCACAACCAAACTCTAAAGTTTGGTGTTAAGATCCCATATCCAAACTCTAAGTTTGGTGTGGACAACTATACAACATTGACCTGATCACCTTGTGGCTCCATGAGAGCCATTGTCAAGCTATTGACATTAAAGAAGCGCTTGTTGGGAGGCAACCCAATTTTATTTATCTAAATTCTATGTTATTCTATTTTATTGTTATTTTGTGTTTTATTAGGTACATGATCATGAGGAGTCACGAAAAAATCATAAAAATTAAAAACAGAATCAAAAACAGCAAAAGAAAAAATTTTCACCCTGGAGGACGCACGGGCTGGCGTTCAACGCCAGTAAGATGCATCTGGCTGGCGTTCAACGCCAGAACAGAGCACCATTCTGGCGCTGAACGCCAGAAACAAGCAACATTCTGGCGCTGAACGCCAGGAATGTGCCCAAAGAGGAAAAACTGGCGCTGAATGCTAGTAACAAGCATGAAACTGGCGTTCAACGCCAGAAACATGCTTTACATGGGCGTTGAACGCCCAGAATGTGCACCAATGGGCGTTTAAACGCCAGAATGGTGTGCAAAGGCATTTTACATGCCTATTTGGTGCAGGGATGGAATTCCTTGACACCTCAGGATCTGTGAACCTCACAGGATCCCCACCTACCTCGCCTTCTCTCTCTCCATTCATGGTCATCCCTTCTGTTTTTCATTCACCACCTACATTTACCCACTCTTCCCCATACACCCCACCTACCTTTACAATTCATATTTTCCTTCCCACCCAATCCCACCCATATAGCTGAATCCATCTCCCCTCACTCTCCTCCATTTTCTTCTTCTTCTTCTTCTTCTCTTCTTTCTTCTCTTGCTCGAGGGCGAGCAATATTTTAAGTTTGGTGTGGTAAAAGCATAGCTTTTTGCTTTTCCATTAACATTAATGGCATCTAAGGCCAGAGAAACCTCAAAGGGAAGACAAAAGCTTTCACCTCTGAGTCATGGGAGATGGAAAGACTCATATAAGCCGTCATAGCTCAGTGGTAGAACATGTGGCTGCAAATCAAGAGATCCCTGAGATACCTCAGGGGATAAGTTATCCTCCACACAAATATTGGAAGCAACTAAGGGTAGAAACACCAAAATTACTAGGAATCATTCAACAGAAGCAAGGAAGAGACATAGAGGAGCTCAAAGAGCACCATTGGACCTTCAAGAAGGCGCCACCTTCACTCAGGTGGACTCATTCCTTGTTCTTATTTCTTTCTGCTTTTCGGTTTTTAATATTGTGTTTATCTATGTTTTGTGTCTTTACTTCATGATCATTAGTATGTAACCATGCCTTAAAGCTATGAATAAAATCCATTAATCCTCCACCTCTCTTAAATGAAAAATGTTTTAATTCAAAAGAACAAGAAGTACATAGATTTCGAAATTATCCTTGAATTTAATTTAATTATATTGATGTGGTGACAATACTTTTGTTTTCTGAATGAATGCTTGAACAGTGCATATGTCTTTTGATCTTGTTGTTTATGAATGTTAAAACTGTTGGCTCTTGAAAGAATGATGAACAAAGAGAAATGTTATTGATGATCTGAAAAATCATGAAATTGATTCTTGAAGCAAGAAAAAGCAATGAAAAAGAAGAAACTTGCGAAAAAAAAAGAAAAAAATAGAAAGAAAAAGAAGGAGCAGTAGAAAAAGCCAATAGCCCTTAAAACCAAAAGGCAAGGGTAAAAAGGATCCAAGGCTTTGAGCATCAATGGATAGGAGGGCCCAAGGAAATTAAATCCAGGCCTAAGCAGCTAAATCAAGCTGTCCCTAACCATGTGCTTGTGTCATGAAGGTCCAAGTAAAAAGCTTGAGACTGAGTGGTTAAAGTCGTGATCCAAAGCAAAAAAAAGAGTGTGCTTAAGAGCTCTGGACACCTCTAACTGGGGACTCTAGCAAAGCTGAGTCACAATCTGAAAAGGTTCACCCAGTTATGTGTCTGTGGCATTTATGTATCCGGTGGTAATACTGGAAAACAAAGTGCTTAGGGCCACAACCAAGACTCATAAGTAGCTGTGTTCAAGAATCAACATGCTTAACTAGGAAAGTCAATAACACTATCCGAAATTCTAAGTTCCTAGAGAAGCCAATCATTCTAAACTTCAAAGGAAAAAGTGAGATGCCAAAACTGTTCAGAAGCAAAAAGCTACAAGTCCCGCTCATCTAATTATAATTAATATTCATTGATATTCTGGAATTTATAGTATATTCTCTTCTTTTTATCCTATTTGATTTTCAGTTGCTTGGGGACAAGCAACAATTTAAGTTTGGTGTTGTGATGAGCGGATAATTTATACGCTTTTTGGCATTGTTTTTAGGTAGTTTTTAGTAAATTCAAGCTACTTTTAGGGATGTTTTCCTTAGTTTTTATGTTAAATTCACATTTCTGGACTTTACTATGAGTTTGTGTGTTTTTCTGTGATTTCAGGTAAATTCTGACTGAAATTGAGGGATTTGAGCAAAACTCTGAAAAAGGCTGACAAAAGGACTGCTGATGCTGTTGGAATCTGACCTCCCTGCACTCGAAATAGATTTTCTGGAGCTACAGAACTCCAATTGGCGCGCTCTCAACGGCGTTGGAATGTAGACATCCAGAGCTTTCCAGCAATATATAATAGTCCATACTTCATTCGGAAATTGACGACGTAACTTGGCGTTGAACGCCAAGTTCATGCTGCTGTCTGGAGTTAAACGCCAGAAAAACGTCATGATCCGGAGTTGAACGCCCAAAACACGTCATAACTCGGAGTTCAACTCCAAGAGAAGCCTCAGCTCGTGGATTGATCAAGCTCAGCCCAAGCATACACCAAGTGGGCCCCGGAAGTGGATTTATACATCAATTACTTACTCATGTAAACCCTAGTAGCTAGTCTAGTATATATAGGACCTCTTACTATTGTATTAGACATCTTTGGTCTCAGTTTTGTTTTATTCTTCATCCTAAGAGGCTATTGATCACGTTTTAGGGGGCTGGCCATTCGGCCATGCCTGAACCTTTTACTTATGTATTTTCAACAGTGGAGTTTCTGCACACCATAGATTAAGGGTGTGGAGCTCTGCAGTACCTCAAGTATTAATGCAATTCTATTTTCTTTTATTCAATTCTCTCTTATTCTTATTCCAAGATATTCATTCTTACCCAAGAACATGATGAATGTGATGATTATATGACCCTCATTATCATTCTCACTTATGAACGCACGTGATTGACAACCACTTCCATTCTACATGCAACCGAGCTTGAATGTGTATCTCTTAGATTCCCCAACAGAATCTTCGTGGTATAAGCTAGATAGATGGCGGCATTTATGAGGATCCGGAAAGTCTCACCTTGTCTGTGGTATTTTGAGTAGGATCCTGGGAATCCGGAAAGTCTCACCTTGTCTGTGGTATTCCGAGTAGGATTCCGGTAATGAATGACTGTGACGTACTTCAAACTTGCAAGTGCTGGGCGTTAGTGACAAACGCAAAAGAATCAAGGGATTCTATTCCAGTAGGCGCGGGAACCAACCAGTGATTAGCCGTGCTGTGACAGAGCGCGTGAGCGTAGTTTTCACTGCGAGGATGGGATGTAGCCTTCGGCCAGGTGATGCCTCCAGACGATTAGCCATGCGAGTGACAGCCGCAGAGGACCATTTTCCCGTGAGGATAGAAAGTAGCCATCGTCGAACGGTGAACCCCTATACACAGCTTGCCATGGAAAGGAGTAAGAAGGATTGAGTTGAAGCAATAGGAAAATAGGCGTTCTTGAGTCATACAGTATCTCCATTCGCTTATCTGAAATTCCCACCAATGAATCTGCATAAGTATTTCTATCCCTTTTTATTTTCTATTTATTCCATTAATCAAATTTAAACTAATAATCCAATTATCCTTGAATCCGCCTGACTGAGATTTACAAGGTGACCATAGCTTGCTTCATACCAACAATCTCTGTGGGATCGACCCTTACTCGCGTAAGGTTTATTACTTGGACGACCCAGTACACTTGCTGGTTAGTTGAACGGAGTTGTGAATTCAAATAAAGCCAATTATTAAATTTCATACAAGTACAAAGAGCATGTGATCACAATTTCGTCGACCAGGGGGGTTCGCATTTTTGTTACTTCCGATGATTTAGATTTAGTTTTGAGAGAGGTTATCTCCTCTCTCTCTTAGGATTAGGATTTAGGACTTCTCTTTGCTTGTAAGAGTGACTCTCGATCCAGGTTTTTATGTTCCTTTGTTTTTAAGCTTCCCTTTCACTTTATTTATTTATTCCAGCATTTGAGTTAATTATTTACTTTTATAATTTAATTTATGAATTATTCCATGTCACAAATTATTGTTTGAATTAATGATAATTGAGGTATTTTCAGTTTATGATTGCTTGATTTTATTTACGTTACCATTGCTTCCGATCTGAAGATATTTTATTCCAGCAATTTACTTTTTCCCACTTTTGGTCTTGGTTAAGAAATCAGTAACTCAACAGTTATCAAACTCAGCGTAAGTGATAATCATTATCTTGCTAATTGAACTGAACTTCAATAATCCCTACTTTTTCTTAGGAAATAAATAGGATTCGAAGGTCAAACTAATTAGTCCCTTGACTTACCTTTGCTTCAAAGGTTAACTAAGTGGAATTAAGATACAACTTTCGTTGTTGTTGAGAGGGATAACCATGTTGGACTTCTAATTTCTCTCACCTTGCCAAAAGTTACTTTACAGTATTTATTTATTTTAATTGCCATTTATTTTACTTGCCATTTATATTACTTATCCCTCATTCTTGAAACCCCGAATTCACAATCTCCATAGCCAATAATAAGAACATACCTCCTTGCAGTTCCTTGAGAAGACGACCCGAGGTTTGAATACTCGGTTAACAATTTTTAAAGGGGTTTGTTACTTGTGACACCCAAAAAGTTTGTATGAAAGAACTTTTGAAGGTTTAGAAACTATACTTGCAACGAGGATTTATCCGCAAATTTCTAGACCACGCAAAAGTTCTCTCATCAATATGTTTTCAATTTTGAAAAACAACAAAATGAGTCAAAACATATAATTCTTGGATCAAAACACAAGATATATGCAAGAACATTATGAATGTCAAGATGAACACCAAGATGAATATCAAGAACTCAGTTTTCTTAATGAAAGAAAACATGGAGGACACCAAACTTAGAACCTTCTCATGTTTGGGCCATATGAATGCAAGAATGCATATGTACAACATCATGCAGTGCAAATCAATAAATCATGAAGATCAAACAAGGCAATTCATCAAGAACGACTTGAAGATCATCAAGAACACAATGCATGTGTTTTGAAAATTGCAAGACAATTAAAATCATGCAATTGACACCAAACTTAAAATTTGGCCCTAAATTCAAACAAGAACCATGAAATATTTTTGATTTTTATGATTTTATGAATTTTTTTTGGATTTTTTGAAAATTATTTTGAAAAAATGAAAAAAGAAGAAAAAATTTTTTTGAAAGGTTTTTGAAAACTTTTTGAAAATCAAATAAAGATTGAAATAAGAAGAAAATTACCTAATCTAAGCAACAAGATGAACAGTCAGTTGTCCAAACTCGAACAATCCCCGGCAATGGCACCAAAAACTTGGTGCACGAAATTGTGATCTCTAACAATGGCGCTCAACTTGGTATGCGCATTCATAATCTCAGCGCTTTCTTCACAACTCTGCAACTAACCAACAAGTACACTGGGTCGTCCAAGTAATAAACCTTACGTGAGTAAGGGTCGATCCCACGGAGATTGTTGGCTTGAAGCAAGCTATGGTCACCTTGTAAATCTCAGTCAGGAGGATTAAAATGGTTATGGAGTTTAATTAAAATATAAATAAACATAAAATAAAGATAGAGATACTTATGTAATTCATTGGTGGGAATTTCAGATAAGCGTATGAAGATGCTTCATCCCTCTTGAATATCTGCTTTCCTACTGCCTTCATCCAATCCTTCATACTCCTTTCCATGGTGGTGCACGAAATTGCAATCACACTTTTGTAATTCCGCACAACTAACCAGCAAGTGCACTGGGTCATCCAAGTAATACCTTACGTGAGTAAGGGTCGATCCCACGGAGATTGTCGGCTTGAAGCAAGCTATGGTTATCTTGTAACTCTTAGTCAGGATATCAATAATTCTCAGGTTTAATTGTGATGAGTAAAAGAACATGAAATAAATACTTGTTTTGCAGTAATGGAGAACAGGCTGAGGTTTTGGAGTTGCTCTATCTTCTGAATCTCTGCTTTTCTACTATCTTCTTCTTCAAGCACGCAAGGCTCCTTCCATGGAAAGCTGTATGTAGGGTTTCACCATTGTCAATGGATACCTCCCATCCTCTCAGTGAAAATGTTCAACGCGCTCTGTCACAGCACGGCTAATCATCTGTCGATTCTCAATCAGGTTGGAATAGAATCCATTGATTCTTTTGCGTCTGTCACTAACGCCCAGCCTTCAGGAGTTTGAAGCTCGTCACAGTCATTCAATCATTGAATCCTACTCATAATACCACAGACAAGGTTTAGACCTTCCGGATTCTCTTGAATGCCGCCATCAATTCTAGCTTATACCACGAAGATTCTGATTAAAGAATCCAAGAGATATCTACTCAATCTAAGGTAGAACGGAGGTGGCTGTCAGGCACACGTTCATAGGTGAGAATGATGATGAGTGTCACGGATCATCACATTCATCAAGTTTAGGAACAAGTGATATCTTAGAATAGAAGCAAGCGTGATTGAATGAAAAATAGTAGTAATTGCATTAATCCATCAAGACACAGCAGAGCTCCTCACCCCCAACCATGGGGTTTAGAGACTCATGCCGTAGAAGATACAGTATGAAACATGTAAAGTGTCATTAGGTAAAGATACAATGTCAAAAGGTCCTATTAATAGTGAACTAGTAACCTAGGGTATACAGAAATGAGTAAATGATGTAAAAATCCACTTCCAGGGTCCACTTGGTGTGTGCTTGGGCTGTGCATTGAAGCTTTCATGTGTAGAGACCTTTTCTGGAGTTAAACGCCAGCTTTTATGCCAGTTTGGGCGTTTAACTCCAATTTTTGTGCCAGTTTCGGCGTTAAACGCCGGGAATTCTGAAGCTGATTTGTAACGCCGGTTTGGGCCATCAAATCTTGGGCAAAGTATGGACTATTATAAATTGATGGAAAGCCCAGGATGTCTACTTTCCAAAGCAATTGAGAGCGTGCCAATTGGGCTTCTGTAGCTCCAGAAAATCCACTTCGAGTGTAGGGAGGTCAGAATCTAACAGCATCTGCAGTCCTTTTCAGCCTCTGAATCAGATTTTTGCTCGGTCCCTCAATTTCAGCCAGAAAATACCTGAAATCACAGAAAAACACACAAACTCGTAATAAAGCCTAGAAAAGTGAATTTTAACTAAAAATTAATAAAAATATAATAAAAACTAACTAAAATATACTAAAAGCATACTAAAAACAATGCCAAAAAGCGTATAAATTATCCGCTCATCACAACACCAAACTTAAATTGTTGCTTGTCCCCAAGCAACTGAAAATCAAATAGAATAAAAAGACGAGAATATACTATAGACTCCAAAATATCAAAGAAACTTAGCTCCAATTAGATGAGCGGAACTAGTAGCTTTTTGCTTCTGAACAGTTTTGGCATCTCACTTTATCCTTTGAAGTTTAGAATGATTGGCATCTATAGGAACTCATAATTCAGATAGTGTTATTGATTCTCCTAGTTAAGTATGATGATTTTTGAACATAGCTACTTTATGAGTCTTGGCTGTGGCCCAAAGCACTCTGTCTTCCAGTATTACCACCGGATACATACATGTTATAGACACATAACTGGGTGAACCTTTTCAGATTGTGACTCAGCTTTGCTAGAGTCCCCAATTAGAGGTGTCCAGGGTTCTTAAGCACAATCTTTTTGCCTTGGATCACTTTATATATATATATATATAAATTATTTTTTTTACATTTTTTCTTTTTTTTTTTATTTTTTTGAATTCACTGCTTTTTCTTACTTCACGAATCAATCTGATAATTTTTCAGATCCTCAATAACATTTCTCCTCAATAACAACAAGTTTAACATTCTTTAATCAACAAATTCAAAAGACATATGCATTGTTTAATCATTCATTCAGAAAACAAAAAATATTGTCACCACATCAAACTAATTCAACTAGTTTCAAAGATGAATTCGAAATCCTGTACTTCTTGTTCTTTTGTGATTAAAAACATTTTTCGTCTAAGAAAGGTGATGGATTCATAGGACATTTATAACTTTAAGGCATAGACACTAAGACACTAATGATCATAAGACACAAACATAGATAAACATAAGCATAAAAATTCAAAAAAACAGAAAAACAAAGAACAAGGAGATTAAAGAACGGGTCCACCTTAGTGATGGCGGCTTGTTCTTCCTCTTGAAGATCTTATGGAGTGCTTGAGCTCCTCAATGTCTCTTCCTTTTCTTTGTTGCTCCTCTCTCATGATTCTTTGATCTTCTCTAATTTCATGGAGGAGGATGGAATGTTCTTGGTGCTCCACCCTTAGTTGTCCCATGTTGGAACTCAATTCTCCTAGGGAGGTGTTGATTTGCTCCCAATAGTTTTGTGGAGGAAAGTGCATCCCTTGAGATGAATCTCTCCATCTCTCATGATTCGGAGGTGGAAGCTTTTGCCTTCCCTTTCCTCTTTCTAGAGGTTTCTCCGACCTTAGGTGCCATAAATGGTTATGGAGAAACAAAAAGCAACGCTTTTACCACACCAAACTTAGAAGGTTTGCTCGTCCTCGAGCAAAAGGAGAAAGAAAAGAGAGAGTGGTGGGGTAGGTGGGGATCCTGTGGGGTCCACAGATCCTGAGGTGTCAAGGATAATTCATCCCTGCACCAAGTGGTGAGCAAAAATGCTCCTTATGCTAATCCTGGCGTTAAACGCTGGGCTGGTGCCCATTTCTGGCGTTTAACGCCAGCTTGGTGCCCATTCCTAGTGTTAAACGCCAGTATGGTGCCCCTTTCTGGCGTTAAATGCCCAGAATGGTGCCAGACTGGGCGTTAAACGCCCATTTGCTGCCCTTACTGGCGTTTACGCTAGCAAGCCTTTACTCCAGGGTATGCTATTTTTCTTTCTATTTTTCATTTTGTTTTTGCTTTTTCAATTGTTTTTGTGACTTCCCATGATCATTAACCTATAGAAAACATAAAATAACAAAGGAGAATAGATAAATATAACATTGGGTTGCCTCTTAACAAGCGCTTCTTTAATGTCAGTAGCTTGACAGTGGGCCCTCATGGACCCTCACAGATGTTCAGAGCAATGTTGGAACCTCCCAACACCAAACATAGAGTTTGAATGTGGGGGTTCAACACCAAACTTAGAATTTGGTTGTGGCCTCACAACACCAAACTTAGAGTTTGACTGTGGGGGCTCTGTTTGACTCTATTTTGAGAGAAGCTCTTCATGCTTCCTCTCCATGGTGGTAGAAAGAGAACCTTGAGTCTTATGGTTTGCAATGTCTTCAAGCCATGGAGCTTCCTAAATAGCAAACAATTGCTCATCCAGAAAGGTTTCAGAGATCTTAGTAGAGGGGAGGGACACCCCAGCTACTGGTTCTATCCGGGACAAGTGATCAGCTACCTGGTTCTCTGTCCCTTTTCTGTCTCTTATTTCTATATCAAACTCTTGCAGAAGCAACACACATCTTATGAGCCTGGGTTTTGAATCCTGCTTTATGAGTAAGTATTTAAGAGCAGCATGGTCAGTGTACACAATCACTTTTGACCCTACTAAATAGGATCTAAACTTGTCAATGGCATAAACCACTGCAAGTAACTCTTTTTCTGTGGTTGTGTAATTCTTCTGTGCGTCATTTAGAACACGACTAGCATAAAAAATGACGTGCAGAAGCTTGTTGTGCCTCTGTCACAACACTGCACCAATGGCATGGTCACTGGCATCAAACATTAGTTCGAATGGCAATGTCCAGTCTGGTGCAGAGATGACTGGTGCTGTGACCAGTTTGGCTTTCAGGGTCTCAAATGCCTGCAGACACTGTGTGTCAAACACAAATGGTGTGTCAGGTTGCTTAGAGGTTTTGCAATTTTTGAAAAATCTTTCATAAACCTTCTGTAGAATGCTGCATGCCCCAGAAAGCTTCTGATTGCCTTAACATTGGCAGGTAGTGGTAATTTTTCAATTACCTCTACCTTTGCTTTATCCACCTCTATTCCCTTGCTTGAAATTTTGTGCCCAAGGACAATTCCTTCAGTCACCATAAAGTGACATTTCTCCCAGTTTAAGACCAGGTTAGTCTCTTGGCACCTTTTCAGGACAAGTGCTAGATGGTTAAGACAGGAGCTGAATGAGTCTCCATATACAGAGAAGTCATCCATGAAGACTTCCAGAAACTTCTCTACCATATCAGAGAAGATGGATAGCATGCATCTCTGAAAAGTTGCAGGTGCATTACACAGACCAAAAGGCATTCTTCTGTAGGCAAACACGCAAGAAGGGCAAGTGAATGCTATTTTCTCTTGGTCCTGAGGATCTACTGCAATTTGGTTGTAACCTGAATAGCCATCCAAAAAGCAGTAATAATCATGACTAGCTAGTCTTTCTAGCATTTGGTCTATGAATGGTAAAGGAAAATGATCCTTTCTGGTGGCTGTATTGAGCCTTCTGTAGTCAATACACATACACCACCCTGTAACTGTTCTTGTAGGAACCAGTTCATTCTTTTCATTATGAACCACTGTCATGCCTCCCTTCTTGGGGACAACGTGGACAGGGCTCACCCAGGGGCTATCAGAAATAGGATAAATAATCCCAGCCTCTAGTAACTTAGTGACCTCTTTCTGCACCACCTCCTTCATGGCTGGATTTAACCGCCTTTGTGGTTGAACCACTGGCTTAGCATCATCCTCCAATAGGATCTTGTGCGTGCATCTTGCTGGGCTAATGCCCTTAAGATCACTTATGGACCACCCAAGAGCTATCTTGTGTGTCCTTAGCACTTGAATTAGTGCTTCCTCTTCCTGTGGATTTAAAGCAGAGCTTATGATCACTGGAAAAGTGTCACATTCTCCCAGAAATGCATATTTCAGGGATGGTGGTAGTGGCTTGATCTCAGGTTTAGGAGACTTATCTTCTTCCTGAGGAATTTTCAGAATTTCTTTTATTTCCTTTAGTTCCTCCAGATCAGGCTGAATATCTTTAAACATGTCCTCTAGCTCTGATTCGAGGCTTTCAGTCATATTGACCTCCTCCACCAAAGAGTCAATAATATCAGCGCTCATGCAGTCATTTGATGTGTCTGGATGCTGCATAGCTTTGACAACATTCAACTTGAACTCATCCTCATTGACTCTCAGGGTTAATTCCCCTTTTTGGACGTCAATGAGGGTTCGTCCAGTTGCTAGGAAAGGTCTTCCTAGAATAAGAGTTGCACTCTTGTGCTCCTCCATTTCCAGCACTACAAAGTCAATGGGAAAGGCAAATGGCCCAACCTTGACAATCATGTCCTCAATTATGCCTGATGGATATTTAATGGAGCCATCAGCAAGTTGGAGGCATATTTGGGTTGGTTTGACTTCTTCAGTCAAGCCAAGCTTTCTGATAGTGGATGCAGGTATTAAGTTGATACTTGCCCCAAGATCACATAGAGCTTTCTTGGTACAAGTACCCTCTAATGTGCATGGTATCATAAAGCTTCCAGGGTTTTTAAGCTTCTTTGGTAAGCTTTTCAGAATGACTGCACTGCATTCTTCAGTGAGAAAAACTTTTTCAGTTTCTCTCCAATCCTTCTTATGAGTTAAGATTTCTTTCATGAACTTAGCATAAGAAGGTATTTGCTCAAGTGCCTCTGCAAACGGACTCTTTATTTCAAGAGTCCTTAGATAGTCTACAAAGTGGGCAAATTGTTTATCCTGTTCCGCTTGGCAGAGTTTCTGAGGATAAGGCATCTTGGCTTTATATTCTTCAACCTTAGTTGCTGCAGGTTTATTCCCTACAGAGGTGGTTGGAGAAGCCTTTTTAGAGGGGTTACTATCAGCACTCTCAGGTGTCTGATTCCTCATTAGCGTTTGAGCGCTAGGACTGGGTGAGAAATGGGCGTTTAACGCCAACTTTTCCCCCATTTCTGGCGTTTGAACGCCAGAACTGGGCATGGAATGGGCGTTTAACGCCAACTTTTCCCCCCTTTCTGGCGTTTGAACGCCAGGAGTATTCCTCTTTGGGCTCTTACTGTCCTTAGAGGGATTTTGGGCAGTGGTTTGGTTATCCTCTGTTAGTTGTTCCTTTCTTGGCTTTTTGCTACTTTGAGCAGTGTTATTCAATGTCTTCCTACTCCTCAATTGAACTGCTTGGCATTCTTCTGTTATCTGTTTAGATAACTGCTGTTTTGTCTGATTCAACTGTGATTCTATATTCTTGTTAGCAATTTTGGTTTCTTGGAGCATCTCTTTAAATTCTGCTAACTGTTTTGTCATCATGAGTAATTGCTGATTAAGCTCAACAATCTGTTCTTGAGGATTAGGATCAGTAGTTACTGCCATAGCTTTTTCTTTTGTAGAGGACTCATTGCTTGAGTATAGATGCTGATTTCTAGCAACAGTATCTTTGAGCTCTTGAGCCTCTTCAATCGTCTTCCTCATATGTATAGATCCACCAGCTGAGTGGTCTAGGGACATCTGAGCTTTTTCTGTAAGCCCATAGTAGAAGATGTGTAACTGTACCCACTCTGAAAATATTTCAGAGGGGCATTTTCTTAGCATACCTCTGTACCTCTCCCAGGCATTATAAAGGGATTCACTATCCTCTTGTTTAAAGCCTTGGATGTCCAGCCTTAGCTGTGTCATCCTTTTTGGAAAGTAAAATTGATTCAGGAATTTGTCTGATAACTATCTCCATGTTTTTATGCTTGCTGTGGGTTGGTTATTCAACCACCTCTTAGCTTGATCTTTTACAGAAAATGGAAACAGTAATAATCTGTAGACATCCTGATCCACCTCTTTATCACGTACTGTGTCAGCAATTTGTAAGAATTGTGCCAGAAACTCAGTAGGTTCTTCCTGTGGAAGACCGAAATACTGGCAATTTTGCTGCACCATGATAATGAGTTGAGGATTTAGCTCAAAGCTGCTTGCTTTAATGGGAGGTATACAGATGCTACTCCCATATGCGGCTGTAATGGGGTTAGCATATGACCCTAGAGTCCTTCTGGGCTGCTCAATTCTACTTAGGTCCATGATGGAGAAAGGGAGATGATGTGGATATTATTTTATTTTTATTTTTTTATTAAAAGTGACCGAAAATAATAAAATAAAATAAATTGAAAATAAAATAAAATTTCGAAAAATAAAATCAAAGCAAATTGAAAACTAAATTAATTAATTAATTAAAAAGATTTTGGAAAGAGCAATAAAGAAGATATGATTGAAAACTGTTTTGAAGAAGATATGATTATGAAGATATGATTGCAAATAAAAAAAAAGATATGATTGAAGAAATTAAAAAGATTTGATATTTTTTTTTTGAAAAAGATTTGAAAAGATCAATTTTTGAAATTAGAATTTTGACTTGACTAAAAAAAGAGATATGATTTTGAAAATATTTGACTAAATTAATGCAAAATTTCGAAAATTATGAGCAAAATAAGGGAAAGATATTTTTTTATTTTTAAATTTTAATGATGAAAGAGAAAAACAACAAAATAACACTAAACTTAGAAATTTTAGATCAAAACAAAGAGAACAAACAAGAAAACTTTGAATGTCAAGATGAAGACCAAGAACACTTTGAAGATCAAGATGAACACCAAGAACAAATTTTTGAAAATTTTTAAGTAAATAAAAGCACAAAAGACACCAAACTTAAAATTTTTGGAAAATCAAACAGAATTTTTCGAATATTTAAAGGAAAAAACAAAGAAGACACCAAACTTAAAATATGAAACTAAACTCAAATAAAAGACTCTAAACCAACGAAATTAAAATATTCCTAATCTAAGCAACAAAATAAACCGTCAGTTGTCCAAACTCGAACAATCCCCGGCAACGGCGCCAAAAACTTGGTGCACAAAATTGCAATCACACTTTTCCAATTCCGCATAACTAACCAGCAAGTGCACGGGGTCGTCCAAGTAATACCTTACGTGAGTAAGGGTCGATCCCACGGAGATTGTCGGCTTGAAGCAAGCTATGGTTATCTTGTAACTCTTAGTCAGGATATCAAAAATTCTCAGGTTTAATTGTGATGAGCAAAAGAACATGAAATAAATACTTATTTTGTAGTAATGGAGAACAGGCTGAGGTTTTGGAGTTACTCTATCTTCTGAATCTCTGCTTTCCTACTGTCTTCTTCTTCAAACACGCAAGGCTCCTTCCATGGCAAGCTGTATGTAGGGTTTCACCGTTGTCAATGGCTACCTTCCATCCTCTCAGTGAAAATGTTCAACGCGCTCTGTCACAGCACGGCTAATCATCTGTCAGTTCTCAATCAGATTGGAATAGAATCCAGTGATTCTTTTGTGTCTGTCACTAACGCCCAGCCTTCATGAGTTTGAAGCTCGTCACAGTCATTCAATCATTGAATCATACTCAGAATACCGCAGACAAGGTTTAGACCTTCCGGATTCTCTTGAATGCCGCCATCAATTCTAGCTTATACCACGAAGATTCTGATTAAGGAATCCAAGAGATATCTACTCGATCTAAGGTAGAACGGAGGTGGTTGTCAGGCACACGTTCATAGTTGAGAATGATGATGAGTGTCACGGATCATCACATTCATCAGGTTTAGGAACAAGTGATATCTTAGAATAGAAGCAAGCGTGATTGAATGAAAAACAGTAGTAATTGCATTAATCCATCAAGACACAGCAGAGCTCGTCACCCCCAACCATGGGGTTTAGAGACTCATGCTGTAGAAGATACAATGAGAAACGTGTAAAGTGTCATGAGGTAAAGATACAATGTCAAAAGATCCTATTAATAGTGAACTAGTAAACTAGGGTAGACAGAAATGAGTAAATGACGTAAAAATCCACTTCCGGGGCCCACTTGGTGTGTGCTTGGGCTGAGCTTGAAGCTTTCATGTGTAGAGACTTTTTCTGGAGTTAAACGCCTGCTTTTATGCCAGTTTGGGCGTTTAACTCCAATTTTTGTGCCAGTTCCGGCGTTAGACGCCGGGAATTCTGAAGCTGATTTGCAACGCCGGTTTGGACCATGAAATCTCGGGCAAAGTATGGACTATTATACATTACTGAAAAGCCCAGGATGTCTATTTTCCAACGCAATTAAGAGCGCGCCAATTGGTCTTCTGTAGCTCCAGAAAATCTGCTTCCAGTGTAGGGAGGTCAGAATCCAACAGCATCTGCAGTCCTTTTCAGCCTCTGAATCAGATTTTTGCTCAGGTCCCTCAATTTCAGCCAGAAAATACCTGAAATCACAGAAAAATGCACAAACTCATAGTAAAGCCCAAAAAAGTGAATTTTAACTAAAAACTAATAAAAATGTAATAAAAACTAACTAAAATATACTAAAAACATACTAAAAACAATGCCAAAACGCGTATAAATTATCCGCTCATCAACCGGCTAAGAATTCACTCATCAAAATGGCGCCGTTGCCGGGAAATACACATGAGTGCCATGTTTTTGGTTAATGTAAATATGTGAATATTGTGAATATGTTTGTCTTTTGTTTGTTTGTTAGTTTTCATTAGTTTTAGATCTCTATTAGTTTTATTCCTAGTTGCCACTATGAATTCTCGTCCTTGTGATTTCGGATATGACTATGATTATGTTGTAGGCGATGAAAACTTGAATGATGGCTCACATTATTGGAGAGATGAATTCTTAGGAAGGGAGCCATATCCATATGGGCAATCATCATGGCAACCTTCCCTTCAAGTTACTATGATGGTAATCCTTCCTATAATGCATATCATTCTCATGGATATGATGATTTTTATCATGGTTATACCACTCAACCACCATCATTCTATGCACCATATTCTCAACCCACATCTTATTTCCACCAATCGCCTACATATGATCCAAATTTATATTCCCCCTATGCATACCCTTGTGACAATTATGAACAAGCAACCCTTGAATCACCACCACTCCAACATCTTTACCCTCCAAACCAAGTCCCCATGAATGATACACTTGGTATCATTCTTCAAGAGCAAGAAGAGCTCCAAACCGAACTCACTAGTTTCACCTCTACCCTCCAAGAATCTATGTCCTGTATAATTCCACCTTCTACCAATAACCAAAATAACTTCCCACCTCCAAGCTTTGATGAACCTCCTTTCCAACTATATCATGATTGCCCTTCTCCGCCACAAACTTCCATGGAAGCATATCAATGTCCATTAATCCAAGAGCAATACGATCCTACTTATGTTAGCAAGGTGGAACAAGAATCAAGGGATCATTTCAAGGAAGAAATGGATCGACTTCAAGCAACCATCCGTCAAAAGATGGACTCTTGGGATTCATACAACAAGCAAAGCATCTCCACGGATGAATGTGAGAAATCAACCAAAGAGATGAGCATGAAGGAGATTCTAGGATCCCAACATGAGGACAAGGAGATGTGATATGTCTTGCAACAAGTGGAGGAGGAAGAGATCATTGAGAAAGAAGAAATGGTTGAAGAGTTAAAGGAAGTTAAACAAGAGGTGGATTCAAGCTTGAGAACACTTCCACACCAAGTGATATTGTTAATGATCTTGTGGAAGTTGTTGAAGTCTCTTCCATTAAACTTGGAAATGATGTTGAGGAGGATAATGCGCAACCTCCAAGGCATAGTATGAGTAATGAAAGATTGGAAGGGGTTGATCAAGAGATGGATTCAATCATTGAGAATTTCTTATCTACAATCGAATCCCCTCCCATTGAGCTTGAAATTGAGATCAAGGAAGAAGATGCACAACCCCCCATGCCGTTGGTAAGCAATGAAGAAGAGATTGAATTGGAAGGAAGCTACCAAGAGGAAGAGGTTGAAATTGAAGAAGCTTGTGAAGAGGTGAAGGTAATCAAGGAAGAGTACAAGGGAGTGGAGCTTGCAAGATCATTGGGACCACCCCTTCCTAAGTCACCATCCAACATAACATTCAAGTGGATAAAATTCTTATCTCTAATCTTTACTTTCCCATTTGAATATGGTTTACTTAAGACAGATGGGCAACTTAGAGCTCTTTGTGGATTGAGGAGTAAGAAAGAGTCATGTAGTGGTTGGAAACATCACTCTAAGTTCATGATGGGTGCTTGCTCAAGGTTGAATGGCAATGGGTGGTGTAGAACCAAATTGAATGGGTCTAGGAGAATGTTTGAAGGCCAAATTGAGAATTCAATGAGTTTGCCACCCAAATGGAAGCATGAAGATCAAGAAGAAAGGGGGTTGACAAACAAAGTATGGGACCCCGGAACATACATAGAGCACTATCAACTTAGGGGCCTTATCACTTGCTTAGGCCTCCTTGAAGGCCTTGTACGCTTAAATTGGGATCCCGGAGGCTATTGGAAGTGTAAACACTGGTGGGGATTCGAAGAAGAGTTCAAGCATAAGCCACCCTAGCAAGGACTCCACCAAATGTCCAACTTAAGGACTTAAACTAAAAGTGCTAGGTGGGAGACACCCCACCATGGTAAACTCTTTCCACTCTCTTCTAATTTTGTTTAATAAGTGATTTGAGTTACCATTGTAGGTAGGTTTTCATCTCATAATTAGCTTGTTTGTGTACATTAGGTGCTAGCATATTAACATGTATGTTGTGCTTAGTAGTGATGGAATAAATCTCAAAACCAACTTGCATTTTATAAAGTGTGTGGTTTTTGACTGAATAAGGAGTTGTAGGCACCATGGGAGTCTTTGGACAATTTAGAGCTTTTAGGCATTTTCTCAAAAAAAAATGAGGAGGACACGTGCGCACGCAGTACGCGCACGCGTCCATGCGCGGATGCACCACCATAAACCTTCCAGAGAGTTGGGCCTATCTTGGGCGAACGCTGTGCCTCGAGCCCAACTCATGCCACGCTGACGCGCATTACGTGCATGTGCGTCCATACAGCTATAAGGGAGTGCACGCAGACGCGCACCTACCGCGTACGCGTCGATCTGCTGCTGCAACTTCCAGGCCAAATCCAGAGAGTTGCGCCTGCTCTGGGCCAGCACCATGCCTCCGGCCCAACTCCTTGCACGCGTGCGTGCACAGTACGCGCACGCATTCTTACTGACTTTCACCACCCACGCGTAAGCGCCTAAGGCGTGTACGCGTCAATCCCCAAGTCCATCAATACACGTGGACGCGCACGATGCGTGCGCGCGCGTTGTTCCAAAAAAAAAACCCAATAACCCTAAGAAGTTCCTACATGCTTGTTAAACCATAAGATGCAACCTCCTTACATTATGTTCATTCTCTCACAACAGTTAGTACGCTTTGATTGTGTAACTTGTTACAACTTAACATCACTTTCAAATTCTCATAGTTACACAATTGGACATTATTGTTTGTAACACCAATTATTGTGAAGTCCATTTTGGCATTTCTATATATTCATGCTTGTGAACATGACCGTTGCGCATAACTTGCAATCCTCTCCCCATTGGGCAATTCTCCATCATACCACTAATTACCAACTTCACTTTTCTAACTCACTGATTTCTATAACTGCTAACTTCACTTTTACTTACACTTGACCTTTTAACCATTCCCTTAAGGTATGATGATGCATATGCCTAATCCTTGAGAATTGTGACACTTTGATTGGAATCCTGAATTCTTGGTTTATGTTTCAAATTTTTCTAGGCTTACTTGCAAACCAAGTTTTCTATTTCACGTTCACATCATGATTACTTGCCATCCATCTTGCATCCTGAATATGCTCCTATTTGCTTCTTACTACTTGTTCAATTGCTTATATTCTACCATATTCTACTTTCAGGATATCGGACAAAAGAAAGAGGAAGAGAACACCAGAACCTACTCTTGCCTCACTTCACGCATATGCTCCACAAACCTCTAGATCTCGCCCTGACCTTCCGGATTAGCATCGGGAACGATGCTTAATCTTAAGTGTGGGGAGGTCGCCGTTGGCATCACATTTTGGGCGCATTTCCTAGTTATATTTTCCTAACATTGTGTTAGATATTTTGGACACATTTTGGTTGTTGCATACTCTTTTATTTTGGATGTTAGATATTAGTAGATTTTTCTCTATATAGTTATCTTCTTAGTAGCTTGTAGTTGTGATTAGAAAATATTTTGGAATTACTAAGACGTAATCAACCCTTTTACATATGAAATTTGTTTTAATTGGAAATAGAAAGGGAAAACTAAGAAATTTTGGAATTTTTCAATCACAACAATGCTTAGTCAAAATAATGGAACTTTTCAAGGAACCTATCTAGAGAGCACAACCCAATTGATTGAAAAAATATTTTTATGCAACTTGCTTGAATTCATACCTTGTGAAGTGATGAGCGGATATTTTATACGCTTTTTGGGGGTAATTTCATGTAGATTTTAGCATGTTTTAATTGGTTTTTAGTTAAATATTATTAGTTTTTAGGCAAAAATCATATTTCTGGACTTTACTATGAGTGTGTGTATTTTTCTGTGATTTCAGGTATTTTCTGGCTGAAATTGAGGAAGCTGAGCAAAAATCTGACTTAGGCTGAAAAAGGACTGCTGATGCTGTTGGATCCTGACCTCCCTGCACTCAAAATGGATTTGCTGGAGCTACAGGAGTCTAATTGGCGCGCTCTCAACGGCGTTGGAAAGTAGACTTCCAGGGCTTTCCAGCAATATATAATAGTCTATACTTTGCGCGAAGATAGATGACGTAACTTGGCGTTGAACGCCAAGTACATGCTGCTGTCTGGAGTTAAACGCCAGAAACACGTCATGATCTGGAGTTGAACGCCCAAAACACGTTATAACTTGGAGTTCAACTCCAAGAAAAGCCTCAGTTCGTGGATAGCTTTAGCCTCAGCCCCAGCACACACCAAGTGGGCCCCAGAAGTGGATTTCTGCACCAATTATCTTAGTTTACTCATATTCTGCAAACCTAGGTTACTAGTTTACTATTTAAACAACTTTTAGAGAATTATTTTGTACCTCATGACATTTTCAGATCTGAATTACATACTTTTTGACGGCATGAGTCTCTAAACTCCATTGTTGGGGGTGAGGAGCTCTGCAGCGTCTCGATGAATTAATACAATTACTTTGTTTTCCATTCAAACATGCTTGTTCTTATCTAAGATGTTCATTCGCGCTTAATTATGGAGAAGGTGATGATCCGTGACACTCATCACCTTCCTCAATCCATGAACGTGTGCCTGACAACCATCTCCGTTCTACATCAGATTGAATGAGTATCTCTTAGATTCCTTAATCAGAATCTTCGTGGTATAAGCCGGATTGATGGCGGCATTCATGAGAATCCGGAAAGTCTAAACCTTGTCTGTGGTATTCCGAGTAGGATTCTGGGATTGAATGACTGTGACGAGCTTCAAACTCATGAAGGCTGGGCGTTAGTGACAGACGCAAAAGAATCAATGGATTCTATTCCAACCTGATTGAGAACCGACAGATGATTAGCCGTGCTGTGATAGAGCATAGGAACGTTTTCACTGAGAGGATGGGAAGTAGCCATTGACAACGGTGACACCCTACATAGAGCTTGCCATGGAAGGAGCCTTGCGTGTGTTGAAGGATTTCAAGGAAGAGTTGAAGTTCAAAGGACAAAGCATCTCCAAAACTCCAACATATTCCCCATTACTGCACAACAAGTAACAACTAGTTATTTTATGCCCTTTTTACTTTATACGAGGCTAAAGAACTCTATTGGTATCCTGATTAAGATTAATAAAATAAACATAGCTTGCTTCAAACCAATAATCTCCGTGGGATCGACCCTTACTCACGTAAGGTATTACTTGGACGACCCAGTGCACTTGTTGGTTAGTTGTACGGATTGCAAATTCGTGCACCAATATTTTGGCGCCGTTGCCGGGGATTATTCGAGTTTGAACAACTAAAGGTTTATTTTATTTCTTAGATTAGGAATAATTTATTTTTATTGTTATTGTTATAGAGTCATCAAATTCTGGTAGGATAGTTTCTTTTCAAAACAAAATTTCTTTTAAAAAAAAAAGAAAAATTATTTTTCTTTATTAATTGTTAATTTTTCGTGAGTCTAGTGTCTTGTTCTAAGTTTGGTGTCAATTGCATTTTTTATCTTTTTTTTCTTTAAATTTTCGAACTTGTGTTCTTTGTTCTTCATTGATCTCCAAGTTGTTCTTGTTTATTTTCTTGTTTGATCTTGAGTTTTTCTTGTGTTGTGTCTTTTCTTGTTTTTCTGTTGCTTTTTCAAAACATTAGCTTTCAAAAATTTTATACTTCTATCTATAAATATAATACATTTTTAAAATCAACTCTGAAGTTGCTGCCCAATTGGCTGGAGCTTTAGTAGTTGTTCTTGATAATTGGGTATCCTCTTTGGAATCTTTTTCAAAAATAATTTTTCTTGATTTAATCTTGTGCCAAACTTTAAGTTTGGTGTTTTCTTGTTAATCTTTTCATAATTTTCGAAAATTTTATTAAAGTTTTCTAAAAATTTTAAGTGTGGTGTTCTTCCTTTTGTTCTTGGTGTTCTTGTGAGTCTTCAAGGTGTTCTTGAGTTTTTCTTGTGTCTTGATCTTAAAATTTTTAAGTTTGGTGTTCCTTGGTGTTTTCCCTCCAAAATTTTCGAAAATAAGGAGCATTAGATCTAAAAATTTTAAGTCTTGTGTCTTTTATGTGTTTTTCTCTTTCATCATAAAATTCAAAATTCAAAAAAATATCTTTTCTAACTAATTTTGAACTATTTTTTCGAAAATTTTTTATAAAAATTCAGATTTCAATTTTAAAATTTTTCAATTCTTATCTTTTTAAGTTTTTTTAAAAAAAAAATTTATCTTTTTCAAAAATAGCCTAACCACTTTCTCTCTCCTCACTTTTTCAAAAATCTTCATAAAATATTTTCAAATTCTTATTACTTTTTTTTTATTTTAATTTTCTTATTTTATCTTATTTTTATTTTGGTTTTTATTTTATTTCGAATTTTTTATTTATAAACTACAAATTTAAATCCACATTACCCCTTTACTCCAACATGGACATAAGCGGAAATGAACAGTCCAGGAGGACTCTGGGGTCATATGCTAACCCCACTACTGCTTCATATGGGAGTAGTATCTGTATACCCTCCATTGGAGTTAGTAGCTTTGAGTTGAATCCTCAGCTCATTATCATGGTGCAGCAAAACTGCCAGTATTCCGGTCTTCCACAGGAAGAACCTACAGAGTTTCTGGCATAATTTTTACAAATTGCTGACACAGTACATGATAAGGAAGTAGATCAGGATGTCTACAGATTATTACTGTTTTCATTTGCTGTAAAAGATCAAGCTAAGAGATGGTTAAATAACCAGCCTAAGAACAGCATAAAAACATGGAAACAGCTGTCAGAAAAATTCTTGAATCACTATTTCCCTCCAAAACGGATGACACAGCTACGGCTAAGCATCCAAGGCTTCAAACAAGGAGATAATGAATCCCTTTATGATGCCTGGGAAAGATACAGAGAGATGCTAAGAAAATGCCCCTCTGAAATGTTTTCAGAATGGGTGCAATTAGACATCTTCTACTATGGGCTTACAGAAAAAGCTCAGATTTCTCTAGACCACTCAGCTGGTGGATCTATACATATGAGAAAAACAATTGAAGAAGCTCAAGAGCTTATTGATACAGTTGCCAGAAATCAGCATCTGTACCTAAGCAGTGAATCTTCCATGAAAGAAGAAGCTAAAACAGTAACTGCTGAACTCAGTCCAGTGGATCAGGCTAATGAATTCAATCAGCAATTAGATTTTTTAACTCAGCAGCTAGCCGAATTCAAGGAATTATTACAGGAAACAAGAATGGCTAACAGGAATATGGAAGTACAGTTAAAGCAGACAGAAAAACAACTATCAAAACAAATAACAGAAGAATGTCAAGCAGTTCAATTAAGAAGTGGGAAAACATTAAATACCTCACTTCAAAGCAGCAGGAAGCCAAGAAATGAACAAATAGCTACTCAAAATCCCTCTGAGGACAATCAGAGCCCAGAGAGGAATAATGCTGGCGCTGAACGCCCAGCCCATGCTCATTCCTGGCGTTCAACGCCAGAAACAAGCATGAATCCGGCGTTGAACGCCCAAAGGGAGCATAGTTCTGGCGTTCAGACGCCAGTAACAAATAAGGAGGTGGCGTCTAACGCCACCCCAGCTTCCACCCCTGGCATTCAAATGCCAGTGGGGGATCAGTCACATACAAGTGCTGATGACAACCCCTCTAAAAAGGCTTCCCAACCCACTTCTGTAGGTAATAAACCTGCAGCAACTAAGGTTGAGGAGTACAAAGCCAAAATGCCTTATCCTCAAAAACTCTGCCAAGCGGAACAGGATAAGCAGTTTGCCCGCTTTGCAGACTATCTCAGGACTCTTGAAATAAAGATTCCGTTTGCAGAAGCACTTGAGCAAATACCCTCTTATGCAAAGTTCATGAAAGAGATCTTATGTCATAAGAAGGATTGGAGGGAGACTGAAAAAGTTTACCTCACTGAAGAATGCAGTGCAGTCATTCTGAAAAGCTTACCTGAGAAGCTTAAAGATCCTGGGAGCTTCATGATACCATGCACATTAGAGGGTAACTGCACCAAGACAGCTCTATGTGATCTTGGGGCAAGCATCAACCTAATCCCTGCATCCACTATCAGAAAGCTTGGCTTGACTGAAGAGGTCAAACCAACCCGGATCTGTCTTCAACTTGCTGATGGCTCCATTAAATACCCATCAGGCATAATTGAGGACATGATTATCAAGGTTGGGCCATTTGCCTTCCCTACTGACTTTGTAGTGCTGGAAATGAAGGAGCACAAGAGTGCAACTCTCATTTTAGGAAGACCATTCCTAGCAACTGGACGAACCCTCATTGACGTCCAAAAAGGGGAGATAACCCTGAGAGTCAATGAGGAAGAGTTTAAGTTGAATGTTGTCAAAGCTATGCAACATCCAGACACATTAGACGACTGCCTGGGCGTTGATATTATTGACTCCCTGGTGGAAGAGGTCTATATGACTGAGAGTCTCGAATCAGAGCTAGAGGACATTTTTAAAGATGTTCAGCCTGATCTGGAGGAACCAGAGGAAATAAAAGAACCTCTGAAAACTCCTCAAGAAGAGGAGAAACCTCCTAAACCCGAGCTCAAACCACTACCACCATCCCTGAAATATGCATTTCTGGGAGAAGGTGACACTTTTCCTGTAATAATAAGCTCTGCTTTAGGGCCACAGGAAGAGAAAGCATTAATTCAAGTGCTAAGGACACACAAGACAGCTCTTGGGTGGTCCATCAGTGATCTCAAGGGCATTAGCCCAGCCAGATGCATGCACAAGATCTTACTGGAGGGTGACGCCAAGCCAGTGGTTCAACCACAAAGGCGGCTGAATCCAGCCATGAAGGAAGTTGTGCAGAAAGAGGTCACTAAGTTACTAGAGGCTGGGATTATTTATCCTATTTCTAATAGCCCCTAGGTAAGCCCTGTCCAAGTCGTCCCTAAGAAAGGTGGCATGACATTAGTTCATAATGAAAAAAATGAACTGGTTCCTACAAGAACAGTTACAGGGTGGCGTATGTGTATTGATTATATAAGGCTCAATACAGCCACCCGAAAGGATCATTTTCCTTTACCATTCATAGACCAGATGCTAGAAAGACTAGCAGGTCATGAATACTACTGCTTCCTGGATGGATATTCAGGTTATAATCAAATTGCAGTAGATCCCCAGGATCAAGAGAAAACGGCATTCACATGTCCATCTGGAGTATTTGCATACAGAAGGATGCCATTTGGCTTGTGCAATGCACCTGCAACCTTTCAAAGGTGCATGCTCTCCATCTTCTCTGATATGGTGGAGAAGTTTCTGGAAGTCTTCATGGATGACTTTTCAGTATTTGGAGACTCATTCAGCTCATGCCTTAACCATTTAGCACTTGTTCTGAAAAAATGCCAAGAGACCAACCTAGTTTTAAACTGGGAAAAATGTCACTTTATGGTGACTGAAGGGATTGTCCTTGGGCATAAAATTTCAAACAAGGGAATAGAGGTGGATCAAGCTAAAGTTGAAGTAATTGAAAAATTACCACCACCTGCCAATGTTAACGCAATCAGAAGCTTTCTGGGGCATGCAGGATTCTATAGGAGGTTTATAAAGGATTTTTCAAAAATTACAAAACCTCTGAGCAATCTGCTAGCTGCTAACACGCCATTTGTGTTTGACACAAAGTGTCTGCAGGCGTTTGAGACCCTGAAAGCTAAGCTGGTCACAGCACCAGTTATTTCTGCACCAGACTGGACATTACCCTTTGAACTAATGTGTGATGCCAGTGACCATACCATTGGTGCAGTATTGGGACAGAGGCATAACAAGCTTCTGCATGTCATTTATTATGCTAGCAGTGTTTTAAATGATGCCCAGAAAAATTACACAACCACAGAAAAAGAATTACTTGCAGTGGTTTATGCCATTGACAAGTTTAGATCCTACTTAGTAGGATCAAAAGTGATTGTGTACACTGACCATGCTGCTCTTAAATATCTACTCACAAAGCAGGATTCAAAGCCCAGGCTCATAAGATGGGTGCTGCTTCTGCAAGAGTATGATATAGAAATAAGAGACAGAAAAGGAACAGAGAATCAAGTAGCTGATCACCTGTTCCGGATAGAACCAGTAGCAGGAGCATCCCTGCCTCCTACTGAGATCTCTGAAACCTTTCCGGATGAGCACTTGTTTGCTGTTCAGGAAGCTCTGTGGTTTGCAGACATTGCAAACTATAAGACACAAGGTTCTCCTTTTGTAACCATGGAGAGGAAGCATGAAAAGCTTCTCTCACTGCAGAGTCAATCAAAGCCCCCACAGTCCAACTCTAAGTTTGGTGTTGGGAGGCCACAACCAAACTCTAAGTTTGGTGTTGAACCCCCACATTCAAACTCTAAGTTTGATGTTGGGAGGTCCCAACCTTGCTCTAATTATCTGTGAGACTCCATGAGAGCTCACTGTCCAGCTAAGGACAATAAAGAAGCGCTTGCTGGGAGGCAACCCAGCTAATCACAAAATTTAATTTTATTCGTTTTGATTAATTAATTGATTTTTACAGGTATATGTCAAAGTATCTTTAAGGTAAAATAGCAATTGATTGGATTCACAGAGTTACAAGGGAATTTGGAAGCTTACTGGCGTGAAAAAGCCAGTAAGAAACATTTTGGGCGTTGAACGCCCAAAAGAAGCACCCACTGGGCGTTCAATGCCAGTAAGGGTAGCCATCTGGGCGTTAAACGCCAGAAAGGAGCATCTTCTGGGCGTTAAACGCCAGAAAGAAGCACCTTCTGGGCGTTTAACGCCAGATTGACAGCATCCTAGGCGTTCAGAAAAACGCCCAGTGACAAAGGACTTCCTGGCGTTCAACGCCAGAAAGATGCATCAGCTGGGCGTTGAACGCCCAGGAGAAGCAACATTTGGGCGTTAAACGCCCAAAACATGCAGCGTTTGGGCGTTTAACGCCAGGATGGTGGGGAGGAGGTAAAATTCGTTTTTCTTCACAAATTTTCTAATTTTTATGTTTTAATTCATGATTTCTTGCATAAACATGTTTCAAAATATCATCCTTCAATTCTAAAAATTTTAATCCTAATTTCTAAAAACCCTAATTTCTAAAATCCCTTTTTCAAAAATATCAAATGTATCTTAATTTATAAACACAAATCTTTTTCCAATCCAATTCTTTTTCAAATCTTTTTAATTTCTTCTCATATCTTTTCTCAACTCATCTTATTTTTTTTCGAAACTGCCTCTCCTTCTATTCCTCTCCTTTCCTTTCTTTTTGCTTGAGGACAAGCAAACCTCTAAGTTTGGTGTGATTTGCCATGATCACTGAGCTAAAACTCATCAAGATCATGGCACCTAAGGGAACAGGAAGAGCAAGGATGTGAACTTAAGGGAGCTGAAGCGTCAGAAATTAATTCTTGAAGGCACCCCACAGACTAGAGGAACATCCACTTCCCAAAATAAAGGTCGTTGAGTTCTAATCTTTGCCTTAACTCTGTGATAGCTGTTCTTATTAGAAATTTACCTTAGAAGTTATATATTAGTAGTAGTAATTAGTATCTCTACTTTGATTTTAATTCCAATTAAGTTATAATTTATTTTTCTCATCATCATCAAACATGAATAAAATAGTAGATTTTTAGAATAAAGAAGCAATATTTTTTTTCGAGTTCTTAATAAGAAAAATTCTAATTATTTATGTGGTGGCAATACTTTTTGTCTTCTGAATGAATGCCTGAACAGTGCATATTTTTTATATTGAATTTTATGAATGTCAAAATTGTTGGCTCTTGAAAGAATGATGAACAAGAGAAATGTTATTGATGATCTGAAAAATCATGAAATTGATTCTTGAAGCAAGAAAAAGCAGTGAAAAAAAAATTTCTTGCGAAAAAAAAAAAGCAAAAGAGGTAGAAAAAGCCAATAGCCCTTTAAACCAAAAGGCAAGGGTGAAAAGGATCCAAGGCTTTGAGCATCAATGGATAGGAGGGCCCAAGGAAATAAATCCAGGCCTAAGCGGCTAAATCAAGCTGTCCCTAACCATGTGCTTGTGGCATGCAGGTCCAAGTGAAAAGCTTGAGACTGAGTGGTTAAAGTCGTGATCCAAAGCAAAAGAGTGTGCTTAAGAACTCTGGACACCTCTAATTGGGGACTTGAGCAAAGCTAAGTCACAATCTGAAAGGGTTCACCCAGTTATGTGTCTGTGGCATTTATGTATTCGGTGGTAATATTGGAAAACAAAGTGCTTAGGGCCACGGCCAAGACTCATTAAGTAGCTGTGTTCAAGAATCAACATACTAAACTAGGAGAATCAATAATACTATCTGAATTCTGAGTTCCTATGGATGCCAATCATTCTGAATTTCAAAGGATAAAGTGAGATGCCAAAACTGTTCAGAAGCAAAAAGCTACTAGCCCCGCTCATCCAATTAGAATCTGAGCTTCACTTAAAACTCTGGAATATTATTGCTTTTTAATTTCTTGTTATCCTATTTTATTCATCTAGTTGCTTGAGGACAAGCAACAGTTTAAGTTTGGTGTTGTGATGAGCGGATATTTTATACGCTTTTTGGGGGTAATTTCATGTAGATTTTAGCATGTTTTAATTGGTTTTTAGTTAAATATTATTAGTTTTTAGGCAAAAATCATATTTCTGGACTTTACTATGAGTGTGTGTATTTTCTGTGATTTCAGGTATTTTCTGGCTGAAATTGAGGAAGCTGAACAAAAATCTGACTTAGGCTGAAAAAGGACTACTGATGCTGTTGGATCCTGACCTCCCTGCACTCAAAATGGATTTTCTGGAGCTACAGGAGTCCAATTGGCGCGCTCTCAACAGCGTTGGAAATTAGACATCCAGGGCTTTCCAACAATATTTAATAGTCTATACTTTGCGCGAAGATAGATGACGTAACTTGGCGTTGAACGCCAAGTACATGCTGCTGTCTGGAGTTAAACGCCAGAAACACGTCATGATCTGGAGTTGAACGCCCAAAACACGTTATAACTTGGAGTTCAACTCCAAGAAAAGCCTCAGTTCGTGGATAGCTTTAGCCTCAGCCCCAGCACACACCAAGTGGGCCCCAGAAGTGAATTTCTGCACCAATTATCTTAGTTTACTCATATTCTGCAAACCTAGGTTACTAGTTTACTATTTAAACAACTTTTAGAGAATTATTTTGTACCTCATAACATTTTCAGATCTGAATTACATACTTTTTGACGGCATGAGTCTCTAAACTCCATTGTTGGGGGTGAGGAGCTCTGCAGCGTCTCGATGAATTAATACAATTACTTTGTTTTCCATTCAAACACGCTTGTTCTTATCTAAGATGTTCATTCGCGCTTAATTATGGAGAAGGTGATGATCCGTGACACTCATCACCTTCCTCAATCCATGAACGTGTGCCTGACAACCACCTCCATTCTACATCAGATTGAATGAGTATCTCTTAGATTCCTTAATCAGAATATTCGTGGTATAAGCCGGATTGATGGCGGCATTCATGAGAATCCGGAAAGTCTAAACCTTGTCTGTGGTATTCCGAGTAGGATTCTGGGATTGAATGACTGTGACGAGCTTCAAACTCCTGAAGGCTGGGCGTTAGTGACAGACGCAAAAGAATCAATGGATTCTATTCCAACCTGATTGAGAACCGACAGATGATTAGCCGTGCTGTGACAGAGCATAGGAACGTTTTCACTGAGAGGATGGGAAGTAGCCATTGACAACGGTGACACCCTACATAGAGCTTGCCATGGAAGGAGCCTTTCGTGTGTTGAAGGATTTCAAGGAAGAGTTGAAGTTCAAAGGACAAAGCATCTCCAAAACTCCAACATATTCCCCATTACTGCACAACAAGTAACAACTATTTATTTTATGCCCTTTTTACTTTATACGAGGCTAAAGAACTCTATTGGTATCCTGATTAAGATTAATAAAATAAACATAGCTTGCTTCAAACCAATAATCTCCGTGGGATCGACCCTTACTCACGTAAGGTATTACTTGGACGACCCAGTGCACTTGCTGGTTAGTTGTACGGATTGCAAATTCGTGCACCATGAAGCATGTATTGAGCTAAAAACACAAGCTTGTGAGACTTGAGCCTATTGATGTGGTTACATTTTATAACCACTTACTTTCCATTCTTGTGTGAAATTGTTCTCTTTATATGATTGTGATCCTTGATTTGCTTGATTCTATATGTCCATTTATTTCTTGTATCCATGCATTTGTATGATTGAGGCCAATACTTCATTAGCCCACTTACCCCAAATAGCCTACCTTTTACTCTCCATTGTTAGCCAATTTTGAGCCTACGCTTAACCAACTTATTCTCATTTTAGCTCACTACAAGCCCAAGGCGAAAAACCAATGAAAGTCCCTTGCTTGGATCTTTGATTAGCCTAGGCTAGTGAGAGTATTTCTTATTCAAAGTTGGTGAGGCTTGGGAACATTGGATGGGATAAAAAAGGGTAGTACACTTCCATATTTAGGAATTGGGAACATATTCATGTATTGATTGAATGTATAAGACTTTATGCAATTGATGTCCTTGTACAAAGTATAAAAAGAAAAAAAAAGAAGAGAAAAATAAAATGAAAAAAAGAAAAAAGAATATAAAAAAAAGAGAAGAAAATGAAAAGAAAGCAACCAAAGGGGACAAAACGCCCCGAAGTGAAGCACAATAAAAGGGAATCAATGCATAAGTGTTATGAATCAAGGAATAGAATGCATTAATATGTAATAAAAAGTGAAGAATGGGTAGTTAGAATAGTTTGAACTTATATAGGTCATTATATAGGTTAGGTGGGAAAGTGTATGCTAATCAAAGGTCTAAACTTTAGTCCACTAACCATAAATAATCCTACCTTAACCCTAACCCATTACAACCTAAATGAAAGACCTCATGATGAATGTATGCATGCATTGAATAGGTGTTGATTGTTAGAAGAAAATCAAATTTTTGAAAGCATGATTTGAAGGGAGTTGAGTGAATTAACCCTTAAACACTTGAGTGAATAGAGCAGATACACATCCGGTGAGGGTTCAAAAGTTCAATTACATGTCTTCACCATATTATCTGTATTCTTGCAAGCTTGGATTTCTTTTGATAATTCAATACAATTGTGGTTTGGACTTGATTCCTATTGCTTTGCTCTAGCTCTTATGCTTATATATGTTCTCTTGGAAGTTGAGTTATGTTGACCAAAGCATTTGCACTCACTTTAGGTAGTTGCATTTAGATAGGACTCATATAGTTTAGTTGCATCAAATAAAGATCACCCCCCTTATTTCCTTCTTATTTTAACATGAGGACATGCTAAGGTTTAAGTGTGGGGAGGTTGATAAACCCCATTTTTAAGGTTTATCTTGTATTGAATTTAGAGTATTTTGATGACCTTTTCTCGCACTTATCCTAGGAATTAGCATGGTTTTGTTATCTCTCCTGTATTTGTGCTTTAGTGTAAAAACATGCTTTTTAAACCTTTAATTCGATAATTCTAATTCATCCTTGATTCCATAAGATGCCTTGATGTGTTTGCTAGTAATCTCAGGTTGAAATAGGCTAGGCATGGATCAAAGGAGCAAGGAAGGAAGCATGCAAGTTGAGAGAAGCACAAAAAGCCAAAGAATTGATATCGGCCAAGCACGTGCACGCACACAAGGCGCTCGCGCGCACATTGCGGAATCAGCCAGGGACGCGCACGCGTTCCGTGCACACGTGCGTCGTAGTCCGCACGTGATTCTGTTATTGCAACACGTGCCTAGCGATTTTGGAGGGTTTCAGCAACCAATTATGGCGCCAAACTGCATATAAGAACCAAGGATTGAAGGAGATTGACACACATTCACATCCACACACTCATTCCACAAGTTTTTTTAGATATTTTTAGTTAGTTACATTTGTAGAGAGAGAGACTCCAACCTCTCTCTAGGATTCATCTTCATTTTCTCAATTCTCAACCATTCCTTGGTGAGATCTATTGCAACTCTCAATTTACTTCGTTCATGTTGTAGATCCTCTTCTCTAATCTCAATTAGTGTTTGTAATTGTTCAATTCTCATAGATCTTAGATTTTACTTTGTTGTTTTGGATTCTATTAATTCATTGGAGATCTCATTTTCATTGTTGTTTATTGTTGATTGTTGTTAATCTCTTGTGTTGAATTACTTTGATTCTAAATCTCTTCTCAATTTTACTATGTCTTTCATTCTTGCTCTCCAAATGCTTGAGAAAATGCCAACCTTAGATATGGAGTAGCATCCCCTCACTTGGCCTAGTGGTTGAGTCATTGGAGACACTTGAATAATGGATGTCAATTGTTGATTAAGAATTGAGAATTGCTAATTGACTTAGAGTGCACTAATGCTAGACTTCCCTAGGGTAAGACTAGGACTTGTGACTCAAGTTAGTTACTTTTACTTGACTTTCCTCTATGATTAGGGGTTAACTAAGTGAAACAACACTCCATTGTTATCACAATTGAAGGAAGCTATAGTGATGGAACTTCCAATGTTCAACCTTGGCCAAGGCTTTTAATATTGATTGATTGTTGTTCTCCTTTATTAGCATTTTTTTAAGCCACACTCTTTAAACCACAAAAGACCACTTAACCAATAACATGCATCCTTGTAGCATTCCTAGGGAAGAACGACTCGGGATTAATACTCTCGATTATAGATTGTAGAATTGTTTGATGATGAATTTTTTGTCGGTTTAGACTATACTACGATTGGTTACTTGATAATTTTTAAACCGGCTAAGAATTCACTCATCACGCGTCACCCATTCTTACGCGTGGATGCGCGAAACGGAGAGGGATGCGAAGGCGTTGTGCGGAAGTGCAATTGACGCGTACGCGTCGTGCACGCTTATGCGTGGATACCGCCCTTTTTTCATAAACATAAATGTAAAGAAAGGCAGTTTCAACACAATCTTAGCAGTCATTCAAGCTAGATAGTTCAAAAATACTCATAGTTTCATTCAATACTAAAAATGAAGTGTTTTCTTTAACAATATGAATTCAACTAAACCAAGATCAAAGAAATCTTCATGAACATCTCAACAAAATCAAACAAAATCAAGAATACCTAAACAAACTCACCATAATTAAACAATCACAAAATCAAGCAAAGAGTATAAGATACTACATGCAAGAAATTATACATAAGGAAGATCATACCATGGTGGGGTGTTTCCCACCTAGCACTTTTCTTTAAGAAGGAACTCAAATCTCTTCGCCTTCGGGTGCATCCTCAAGAAGGAACACTTCAACCCCTTTGTTTCTTTTCATCTTCTCTCCATGATAAAGCTTCAGACGGTGATCATTAACTTTGAAAATTGTGGGGCTTGAAGGGTGACTCAAGTGAAAAACCCCATATGGCTCAGCATTCTCCACTCTATAGGGTCCTTCCCACATTGATCTTAACTTTCCTGGCATCAACCTCAATCTAGAGTTATAGAGGAGGACTAGATCCCCAGCTCTAAACTCCCTTCTCTTGATACGCTTATCATGCACCACCTTAATCCTCTCTTCGTATAGCCTTGAGTTCTCATAAGCTTCCAATCGAAGACACTTCAATTCTACCAACTGTATCTTCCTCTTGATTCCGCCCCCGCAATCCTGAGTTGCATTCCTTTACAGCCCAATAAGCCTTGTGCTTTACCTCCATCGGGAGATGGCAAGCCTTCCTAAAGACTAGCTGGAACGGACTCATACCGATTGGTGTCTTATAAGCCGTCTGGTAATCCCATAGCGCATCTCCGAGCTTAGAACTCCAATCCCTCCTATGAGGTTTCACAATCTTCTCCAATATGCGCTTGATTTCCTGGTTAGAGACTTTGGCTTGGCCGTTTGTTTGGGGATGGTAGGCCGTAGCCACCTTGTGGATGATGCCATACTTCTTCATCAACCCTGTCATTCTCTTGTTACAAAAATGAGAGCCCTGATCACTCACGATTGCTCGTGGTGATCCAAAGCGACAAATGATATTATTCCGAACAAAAGAAAGAACCACATTAGCATCATCAATACAGGTGGGAATCGCTTCCACCCACTTGGAAACATAGTCAACAGCTAGCAAAACATATATGAAACCATTAGAGTTTGGAAAAGGGCACATGAAGTTAATACCCAAACATAAAAAATTTCATAAAATAGCATGGTTTATTGGGGTATCTCATCCCTCTTGGAAATATTTCTAAACCTTAGGCATTGTGGGCAAGAGTTACAAAAGAGAGATGCATCCTTAAAAAGTGTAGGCCACCAAAATTCGCAGTCTAAGATTTTTCTAGCAGTTCTTTGAGGACCAAGGTGGCCACCACCCTTAGAAGAGTGTCAAGCCTCCAAGATAGATTGAAATTCAGATTGTGGAATACACCTTCTAATTACTTGGTCGGCACCTAGGATTCGAACTTGGCACTCCCCTTGGAAACTATAATGTCTGACATTTAGTGGTAATTCTTGCCGAATGTCTGACATTTTGTGGTAATTCTTCGAGAGTTAGTTGACTCTTTTTTTTCCTTAAAGCTAGCCTGTGATTAATTAGTTTGGTGAGTTGGCTAGGACTTATAGATTAAGGTTAATTATGCTTGCTTGACTTACTCCTTGATGGTTGGGCTTAACTAGGCAAGACTAACTCATGATAATTACCATAATTGTGGTTATGGCAATGATAGGATTCCTTGAATCCTCATTCCCAAGTCAAGGCTCTTTTTATGCATCTTTACTAGTTTTGATCTTGTTTCCCTTTACTTGCATTAATTACCAATTTTGAGCATTCTTTCATTCTTTTATTGCTTAGTTCTTTTAATCTTTCATCTCTTGCTTGAAAACCCATTGTTGCCTTAACAACCAAGGAAGTAACACTTCAATTGCATCCTAGGGAGAATGACCCGAGGTTTAAATACTCTCGGTTTATTTTGTATTAAATTTATTATTTAATTATGAGAGTTTGTTGTTGGTTTGGACTATGCTACTAACGAATCGATTCTTGTTTTGATTGATTCCAAACAATAATAAAAAAAACTCTCGTTGTCAAATTTGGCACCATTGCCGGGGAAGCAATTGGTGTTTAATCTTTTGGTTGTTGTGAATATGTTGATAGTGTAAATAGCACTTTTTGGTTGTTTGTTTGCTTTTGTCAGTTGGTTTTTGTTTATGTTTTCTTGATGACTTTTTAACACTATCACCACAATGCACCCCAATGGAGCCTAAACACTTATCTTTCTAGTCACCAATCTTACATACCATCACCCCACTACATACAACACCAAAACCCTCACCCTCATGAGTTTGATTGTCAACTCTCATCACCTCAATCTTCATCTTTAAATATGGATCAAGCCACACAAGAAGAAATTTTCATGCTTATTCAAGAACAACAAGAGTTCCGGAAGAAGCAAGAGCAAATCATGTCTACCTTAGCAAAAGCTTTAGATCATTTAGCTTCATCGTGTTCATGCCACAAGCAAGAAGTTCTAGTGGATGAACGGGGGGAATCAAATGAAAAGTGTGGAGTGAAAGAAGAATTGAGAAATCAAGAAGAAGATGTTAAGTCACAAAAAGAAGTGCAAAAGGAGTCAAATGAAGAGTTGGTAAAAATTGATCAAGAGGATTCCATCATTCAAAATTTTTTGTCCAACTTCGGTAATTCCTACAATGACCTTCATGAACCTCCCTTGTTAGATTTGGAAGGAGATGTTGATGTGGACTTCACACTACCTCCAATTTTTTACTCGAGTGATGATGAAGAAGATTTTGAAGGGGTTGAGAAGGATTTTTGTTGCCAAGAGGTGAAGGCGTTTATGCAAGACGAGTGGGTGAAGAATTCTCCAACAAGCTTTCTAGGCCCACATCAATATGCCATTCTAGAAACGGACGGTCAACTTCGAACCTTTCTTGGAGTAGTGGATGGTGATGGGAAGAATGTTAATTGGCAATGGAATAGAAAGTTCATCATAAGGGCCAACTTAACATTTGGAGCTCAATTTTGGTGCAAGAGTCAAATTGGTGGATTCCGGGTAGTACACAAGCATGTCAATGGTGATAGAGGAACTCAAGTATGGGATCCGAGCATTGGTTTTATGGGCAAAAACTTATAGATCCTAGTTACTAACTTGAAGTCTCTTGAGAGTTTGATGAATTTCATATGGGACCCTGGAGGTCAAATCAATAGCAAACTTGGTTGGAGATTCAAGGAGGAGTGGAAGCATACGCCGCCCTAACAAGGATCTCCTCACCAAGTCCAACTTAGGATTATAAACCAAAGTGCTAGGTGGGAGACACCCCACCATGGTAAAATCCTTCTAACTTTCTCTCTTTTACTTTTTGTTTCATGAATAATTGGCTATATTGCTTGGTTGGTTAGATTTATTTTAATGTTTGCTAGGTAGTTTTAAGTGGAATAATATGTTTTTGGGAGTTTTGTGATGTTTTGGGACTTGAAAACCTGTTTAGGATGTTAAGTTTGGTGCCTTAAAGCCAAAATTTTAGTTCCAGGAACAGAGACCTATGCGTGCGCACAGCCTTGTGCTTCCGCACAAGTCCCCTGTTTTCCAGTTCCCGAGCGTACGCACAGCTACGTGCGCACGCACGCTCTTAAGCACCCCCTCTGTTCCCAACACGCGCACAGGCTATGCGTGGGAACACTACCCTTCTCATTCCATGCGTCCGCACACCATGTGTGCGACCGCACATGTATCCTCCTTTTTTCAAAAAAAAAAAGGAAAGACACACATGCGAGCGCACACCCTTTGTGTGCCCGCACAGCCTGAACAAGCCCCTCTGGTCGTAGCGACCGCACCTCTTGTGCAATCGCACGCCACCCCTTTTCTCCTTCTATGCGAGCGCACACCCCTTGTGCGCCCGCACAGGTTGCGTTACACCTTCTGTTCGCAGCGGCCGCACGACCCTGTGCGAGTGCATACCTCTCTCTTTCTCCTTGTGTGCGTCCGCACAGGCCACTTTTCGAACGTTAATTCGAAAGGAAAGGGGACTCGCGCTTCAGTTTACTCCCACCACCCCAACCTTTTTCTTTTCTTCTCTCTTAACCCACCCACCTCACTCTCAACCACCACCTCCCTCCTCCGCGACCAACCACCACCGGCGACCACCACGCTGCCGTCGTCCTACTCTGTCTCCCCCTTCTTTCTTTTTCTTTCTTCTCTCTCCTCTACATTTTCCTTCTCTCTCTCTCTCCCCCTATCTCTGCTACCGCGCCAGAATAGCCCTAGGCCGCGCACCCTATTCCAGTGACCTTCTGTGCTGCCGATCGCAGCCGCGCCAACCGTCACCTCCTTCTCAGTCTATTTTCCCTTCCCTCTCCTTCTGCATTACAGGTCTCGACCCCTATTACAGTGCCTTGTTTCCTTCCTTTTCTGTTTCATGTTTTTGCTTCTTTTTATTTCTGCTTTTTGGTTTTGCTTTAGTTATTAGGTGGTTATAAGCTAGATGACTTGTGATTTCTGGACTGAATGTATGTGACTAGTGATAAGCGGATATTTTATACGCTTTTTGGGGGTAATTTCATGTAGATTTTAGTATGTTTTAATTAGTTTTTAGTAGAATGTTATTAGTTTTTAGGCAAAAATTATATTTCTAGACTTTACTATGAGTTTGTGTGTTTTTCTGTGATTTCAGGTATTTTCTGGCTGAAATTGAGGGAGCTGAGCAAAAATCTGAGTTAGGCTGAAAAAGGACTGCTGATGCTGCTGGATTCTGACCTCCCTGCACTCGAAATGGATTTGCTGGAGCTATAGGAGTCCAATTGGCGCGCTCTCAACGGCGTTGGAAAGTAGACATCCAGGGCTTTTCAGCAATATATAATAGTCCATACTTTGCGCAAAGATAGACAACGTCAAGGCCAGTTTCATGCTGCTGTCTGGCGTCCAGCGCCAGAAACAGGCTACAAGCTGGAGTTCAACGCCAGAAACAGGTTACAACCTGGCGTTGAACGCCCAAAACAGCCCCAGGCACGTGAGAAACTTAAGTCTCTGCCCCAGCACACACCAAGTGGGCCCCAGAAGTGGATTTCTGCACTATCTATCATAGTTTACTCATTTTCTGTAAACCTAGGTTACTAGTTTACTATTTAAACAACTTTTAGAGATTTACTTTGCATCTCATGACATTTTCAGATCTGAATTTTATACACTTTGACGGCATGAGTCTCTAAACTCCATTGTTGGGGGTGAGGAGCTCTGCAGCATCTCGATGAATTAATGCAATTGTTTCTATTTCTCCATTCAAACGTGTGTGTTCCTATCTAAGATGTTCATTCGCGCTTAATTATGAAGAAGGTGATGATCCGTGACACTCATCACCTTCCTCAATCCATGAACGTGTGTCTGACAACCATCTCCGTTCTACATCAAATTGAATGAGCTTCTCTTAGATTCTTTAATCAGAATCTTCGTGGTATAAGCTAGATTGATGGCGGCATTCATGAGAATCCGGAAAGTCTAAACCTTGTCCGTGGTATTCCGAGTAGGATTCCGGGATTGAATGACTGTGACGAGCTTCAAACTCCTGAAGGCTGGGTGTTAGTGACAGACGTAAAAGAATCACTGGATTCTATTCCAACCTGATTGAGGACCGACAGATGATTAGCCGTGCTGTGACAGAGCATTTGGACCATTTTCACTGAGAGGATGGGAAGTAGCCATTGACAACGGTGACACCCTACATACAGCTTGCCATGGAGGGAACTTTGCACTTTTCCATGGATGGAATATTACATTACAGGAATAAATCAGACAAAGCATCTCCAAGACTCCAACATATTCTCCATTACTGCACAACAAGTAATTATTTCACACTCTTTTATTTTTCTAATAATTCCAACTGATAATTTTTATTGATATCCTAACTAAGAATAATAAAATAAACATAGCTTGCTTCAAACCAATAATCTCCGTGGGATCGACCCTTACTCACGTAAGGTATTACCTGGACGACCCAGTGCACTTGCTGGTTAGTTGTGCGAAGTTGTGACAAGAATTGTGATTTCCAATTTCGTGCACCATGTTTTTGGCACCGTTGCCGGGGATTGTTCGAGTTTGAACAACTAAAGGTTTATTTTATTTCTTAGATTAGGAATAGTTTATTTTTGTTGTTATAGAGTCATTAAATTCTGATAGGATAATTTCTTTTAAAAAAAATTTTTTTAAAAATATTATTTTTCTTTACCAATTTTAATCTTTTTCGTGAGTTTAGTGTCTTGTTCTAAGTTTGGTGTCAATTGCATATTTTATATTTTTCCTTTAAATTTTCGAATTTGTGTTTTTTTGTTCTTCATTGATCTTTAAGTTGTTCTTGTTTATTTTTCTTGTTTGATCTTGAGTTTTTCTTGTTCTGTGTCTTTTCTTGTTTTTCTTGTGCTAATCCAAAGCATTAGTCTTCCAAAAGAAATATACCTATTCAGAACAATTGTTACATTTTCTGCCCAATTGGGTAGAGTGTTGGTCTATGTTCTTAGTAATTGGATATCTTTATTTCAAAACTTCTTTTAAAAATAATTTTTCTTGATTTAAACTTGTGCCAAACTTTAAGTTTGGTGTTTTATTGTTAATTTTTCTTCAATTTTCGAAAATTTAGTGAAGTTTTCTAAAAATTTTAAGTTTGGTGTTCTTTCTTTTGTTCGTGGTGTTCTTGTGAATCTTCAAGGTGTTCTTGAGTCTTTCTTATGTTTTAATCTTAAAATTTTTAAGTTTGGTGTTCCTTGGTGTTTTCCCTCCAAAATTTTCGAAAATAAGGAGCATTAGATCTAAAAATTTTAAGTCTTGTGTCTTTTATGTGTTTTTCTCTTTCATCATAAAATTCAAAATTCAAAAAAAAAATATATCTTTTCTAACTAATTTTAAACTACATTTTCGAAATTTTTATATAAAAATTCAGATTTCAATTTCAAAATTTTTCAATTATTATCTTTTTAAGTTTTTTTTTAAAAAAAAAAAGATAATTTTAATATATATTTTATTACCTTTTTCAAAAATATCCTAACCACTTTCTCTTTTCCATCAAATTTTTTGAAAATCCTCATAAGCTTTTTCAAATTTTTATAAATTTTAATTTTTAATTTTCTTTCTTTATTGATTTTATTGTTATTTTGGTTTTTGTTTTATTTTATTATTTCAAAAATTATTCTTATAATAAAATAGACAATATCAACATCTATACCATCCCCCTTGCTCCATCATGGAACTAAGTGGAAATGAACAGTCCAGGAAGACTCTGGGGTCATATGCTAACCCCACTACTGCTTCATATGGGAGCAGTATCTGTATACCCTCCATTGGAGTTAGTAGCTTTGAGTTGAATCCTCAGCTCATTATCATGGTGCAGCAAAGCTGCCAGTATTCCGGTCTTCCACATGAAGAACCTACAGAGTTTTTGGCACAATTTTTACAAATTGCTGACACAGTACATGATAAGGAAGTAGATCAGGATGTCTACAAATTATTACTGTTTCCATTTGCTGTAAAAGATCAAGCTAAGAGGTGGTTAAACAACCAACCTAAGAACAGCATAAAGACATGGAAACAGCTGTCAGAAAAATTCCTGAATCACTATTTTCCTCGAAAACGGATGACACAGCTAACGCTAAGCATCCAAGGCTTCAAACAAGGAGATAATGAATCCCTTTATGATGCCTGGGAGAGATACAGAGAGATGCTAAGAAAATGCCCCTCTGAGATGTTTTCAGAGTGGGTGCAATTAGACATCTTCTACTATGGGCTTACAGAAAAAGCTCAGATTTCTCTAGATCACTCAGCTGGTGGATCTATACATATGAGAAAAACAATTGAAGAAGCTCAAGAGCTTATTGATACAGTTGCCAGAAATCAGCAACTGTACCTAAGCAGTGAATCTTCCATGAAAGAAGAAGCTAAAACAGTAACTATTGAACTCAGTCCTGTAGATCAGGCTAATGAATTCAATCAGCAATTAGACTTTCTAACTTAGCAACTAGCCGAATTCAAGGAAATACTACAAGAAACAAGAATGGCTAACAGGAATATGGAAGTACAGTTAAAGCAAATAGAAAAACAACTGTCAAAACAAATAACAGAAGAATGCCAAGCAGTTCAAATAAGAAGTGGAAAAACATTAAATACCTCACTTCAAAGCAGCAGGAAGCCAAGAAATGAATAAATGGCTACTCAAAATCCCTCTGAGGACAGTCAGAGCCCAGAGAGGAATAATGCTGGCGCTGAACGCCCAGACCATGCTCATTCCTGGCGTTCAACGCCAGAAACAAGCATGAATCCGGCGTTGAACGCCCAAAGGGAGCACAGTTCTGGCATTCAGACGCCAGTAACAGATAAGGAGTTGGCGTCTAACGCCACTCCAGCTTCCACCCCTGGCATTCAAACGCCAGTGGGGAATCAGTCACATACAAGTGCTGATAACAACCCTTCTAAAAAGGCTTCCCAACCCACTTCTACAGGTAATAAACCTGCAGCAACTAAGGTTGAGGAATACAAAGCCAAAATGTCTTATCCTCAAAAACTCCGCCAAGCGGAACAGGATAAGCAATTTGCCCGCTTTGTAGACTATCTCAGGACTCTTGAAATAAAGATTCTGTTTGCAGAAGCACTTTAGCAAATACCCTCTTATGCCAAGTTCATGAAAGAGATCTTAAGTCATAAGAAGGATTGGAGGGAAACTGAAAAAGTTTACCTCACTGAAGAATGCAGTGCAGTTATCCTGGAAAGCTTACCTGAGAAGCTTAAGGATCCCGGAAGCTTTATGATACCATGCACATTAAAGGGTACTTGTACCAAGCAGGCTCTATGTGATCTTGGGGCAAGTATCAACTTAATACCTGCATCTATTATCACAAAGCTTGGTTTGACTGAAGAAGTCAAACCAACCCGGATATGTCTTCAACTTGCTGATGGCTCCATTAAATACCCATCAGGCGTGATTGAAGACATGATTGCAAGGTTGGGCCATTTGCCTTTCCTACTGACTTTGTGGTGCTGGAAATGGAGGAGCACAAGAGTGCAACTCTCATTCTAGGAAGACCTTTCCTAGCAACTGGCCGAACCCTCATTGACGTCCAAAAAGGAGAAGTAACCCTGAGAGTCAATGAGGAGGAGTTCAAGTTGAATGTTGCCAAAGCCATGCAACATCCAGACACCCCAGATAACTGCAAGAGTGTTGATATCATTGACTCTCTGGTAAAAGAGGTCAATATGGCTAAGAGTCTCGAATCAGAGCTATAGGACATCTTTAAAGATGTTCAGCCTGATTTGGAGGAATCAGAGAGAATAATAGAACCTCTGAAAATCCCTCAGGAAGAGGAGAAACCTCCCAAACCCGAGCTCAAACCATTACCACCATCCCTGAAATATGCATTTCTGGGAGAAGGTGATACCTTTCCTGTAATCATAATCTCTACCTTAGAGCCATAGGAAGAGGAAGCACTAATTCAAGTGCTAAGGACACACAAGACAGCTCTTGGGTGGTCCATCAGTGATCTTAAGGGCATTAGCCCAGCCAGATGCATGCACAAGATCCTATTGGAGGGTGACGCCAAGCCAGTGGTCCAACCACAAAGGCGGCTGAATCCAGCCATGAAGGAAGTTGTGCAGAAGGAGGTCACTAAATTACAAGAGGTTGGGATTATTTATCCTATTTCTGACAGCCCCTGGGTAAGCCCTGTCCAAGTCGTCCCTAAGAAGGGAGGCATGACAGTGGTTCATAATGAAAAAAATGAACTGGTTCCTACAAGAACAGTTACAGGGTGGCGTATATGTATTGATTCTAGAAGGCTCAATACAGCCACCAGAAAGGATCATTTTCCTTTACCATTCATAGACCAGATGCTAGAAAGACTAGCAGGGCATGAATACTACTGCTTCCTGGATGGATATTCAGGTTATAATCAAATTGCAGTAGATCCCCAGGATCAAGAGAAAATGGCATTCACATGCCCATCGGGAGTATTTGCATACAGAAGGATGCCATTTGGCTTGTGCAATGCACCTGCAACCTTTCAAAGGTGCATGCTCTCTATCTTTTCTGATATGGTAGAGAAGTTTCTAGAAGTCTTCATGGATGACTTTTCAGTATTTGGAGACTCATTTAGCTCCTGCTGATACGTAAAAATTTATGTTTTGAAGTCTCACTCTTTATTTTCATGCACTTTAGTTTCATGCAATTTAGTTTTCAATTGAAGCATTTCCGTATTCTTCTTCTTCTTTTCTTTCCACTTAGTTTAATTTTTGTTGATGGCAATTATGGTTGAAATTGGAGCTATGATTCACTAAACCCCACTTTCATTAGGGGGAAGAGCTCTGCAAGTTTTCATGAATTGATGTTAGTCAAGTCCTTCTCAATCATGGGTATAGATCCATGGCAAGTGGGTAATTGAATCCCAATCTCTTGGTGATTTAATTTCTCTCAACATAACCAATTGCCACTCTCGTGATCTAGTTGTTCATGAGAAGAGATGAAGCTCAATTCTAATCCAGCCACACAACTCCCGTAATCTCAACCAAGGAAAGTTACATCTCACATACTAACCAAGGTGTATTGATTAAGGAAATCATGAAAGGATGAACTCTAAACTGAATTATATGGCTCATTCCTCAAATTCACCACACAATTCACATAGATTAACCCCTCTCTCGATGGTGGTTGAATCTTTGAAGAACAAGAGTTTCCTCTTTGGATTAACCACATGAATTGAGGAGAAAAAGAGGAGTTCATCAATGCATTCAAACAAGCAGAGCTCTTCCCCCTAATGAAAGTGGGGTTTAGTGAATCATAGCTCCAATTTCAACCATAATTGCCATCAACAAAAAATAAACTAAGTGGAAAGAAAAGAAGAAGAAGAATAAGGAAATACTTCAATTGAAAACTAAATTGCATGAAACTAAAGTGCATGAAAATAAAGAGTGAGACTTCAAAACAGAAATTGAGAATTCAAGAATTCATAGATGAAAACTACAAATTAAACTACACTACTACTAAGGAAGAAGAGAAGGGGAAGTGAAGAAGAGTGTATGAAGGGGAGGGGTCCGAAGACCCACTCTCAATGGAGTGTGCCAATTCACAGAATTTCAAATTGGTCTCCTCCGTCCCCCTCCAATCCAACCTCTTAATGCTATGAGACTATGGCCTTTATATAGGCTTTTCTAAATTACAAATTGAAATGAAATTAAAAGCAAATTACAATTAAATGAAAATCAACTATTCTAGATGATTCTTGTGGCCTTGATTGGTTGAGATTTATGGGCTTTGCTTGCTTGAGGTTGGATTAGCTAGCTTCTAAATGAAATTGTAGCACCAAGTTAAAAACAGAGAACTTGTGCGCATGTCTTGGCAATTCTAGCCCAATGGAGCACGTTTTTGGCCAACACGCCTATGTAAACGCACGTTGGCAACGTGCTCATGGATTTCCTGGGCTGGGAGTTTTGTGCTGGGCGTTGTTAGCCCAAGTTGTTGCTAACAACTTGGCTTTTCTTCTTTTTTGGCTCAACTTTCATGCTTAATGTTGCCCAGAATTTGAGTGTCAATCCTCTGCTTCAATATGGACTATCATACATCATTGGAAAGCTTAGAGTGTCTTCTTTCCAATGCCACTAGAATCACCTCATTTGGACTTTCCTAGCTCAAGTTATGCTCCATTGAAGAGGGCAAGGTCAGGCTGCCCTGGTTGGGCGTTTTTGTCAAACACGCCACCAATAACGTGCTCAACAACGCCCCTAGCCCAAATTTCTTGGCCTGGGCGTTGTTGCTGGAGTTGCCAAGGAACACGCCAGTTCATTTTGGCCCTGGCAACGTGTTCGACTCTCCTCTCTCGGCTCATCCATGCTGCCTTGAATTTCAACCTCATTTCCTTGTTTTTGGGGCCTAAAGATGACTCTGATTCGAGCTTCCATTTCATGCTCCACTATAGACTATTATATATGGTTGGAAAGCTCTGAATGTCAGCTTTCCAACGCAACTGGAAGAACTCAATTTGGATCTCTATAACTCAAGTTATGCTCCATTGAAGAAGACAGGGTCAGGCTGCCAAAATCGCACACGTTTTTGGTGAAAACGCCCTTGTTTCCAGCGTTGCCAACGTGCTCAGATTCTGAAGCTCTAAATGAAGCCAGCTTTTGAAGCTTCAAATGAATGCCAATCCCATACTATGATATATGGTTGGAAAGCTCTGGATGTCTACTTTCAAATGCCGTTGGAATCACCTCATTTGGAGTTTTGTAGCTCAAGATATACTCCATTGAAGGAGGTAAGGTCAGGCTGTCCAGCTCACCAGCGTTTTTGGCAAACACTCCTTTGTTCTTTCAAGTTGCCAACGTGCTAACTTATGCTTCCTAGCTCCAAGCATTGCTGCGTTGTTGATGAGCACGCCAATGCATTCCCAAGTTAGCAACGTGCTCTTCATTCCCAAGGTTGCCTAGCTTGCTTGTATGATGCGTTGCCAAGGAACACGCCTTCAGAACTTGGCGTTGGCAACGTGCATCTCCCTTTCCTGGGCCAAGTCTTCTATTCAGCGTTGTTTGCCTGCGTTGTCCTCAAACACGCCCCTCATCTGGCAACGTGCTCGAGGCTTTGGAATAGTTCCAAGTTTGCTGCGTTGCCAATGAACACGCCAATGGAAAGCTAAGTTGGCAACGTGCTATGCCTTCCAAGGCTGCCAAGCTTGCTGGCGTTAGAGGCAAACACGCCTTCCTTCCCCAAGTTGGCAACGTGCACTCTGCCTCTTATCATCCAGGGCTTCCTCACTTCATTGCTTCACACATTGGCGTTGGCAACGCCCTTCTAGAGTTGGCAACGCCCTTGGTGACTTCCTTCTTGCTCCAAGGCTCTTTGCTTCACCTATCATCAACCAAACACATGCATCAAAGTCTTGCTAAATCACAAGATTTTTGCATCATTCATAACATCAAACAATTCTTGCATAAATCTCATGAAAATGCACATATTTAACAATGTTTGATTGAATCAAGGCATGCATATAATTCTCATCCAAATACTTGCTTATTGCCTAAGAAAATGCATGAAACCAACCTAAAGCATACAAAAAATGGCTAGTAAAACTAGCCAGGATGCCCTGGCATCACAACACCAAACTTAAACCTTGCTTGTCCTCAAGCAAGAAAAGAATCATGCAATAGAGATTGACAATCCAAGGTTAGAAGAATAGCAAGTTAATGTTCATGGCAAGCTAGTTTTCTATGCATGCTACAATCACAAAAGAAATGTAAATGATTGATGCTTCTATCTAGCTCAATTTATGAAATCTTTTTCTTATATTTCTTCCTTGAAACAAGCTTTTGATTTTTCTTATTAGCTTCTCTTTTGGGTGCTTTGCCCCATGAGTTGATAACAAAACTACGACTCTAAATGCTTTGTTTTCAAGTATTACCACTTGATACATAAGCACCACAAGCATTTAATTAGAGGACTTCATTAAGCACATTTATTTCTTTTCTTGACTCTCTAATCATTGATGCTCAGAGCCTTGAGCTTTGAGGGAGTGCTTTTGCACTTGAGCCTAGCCTTGACTTCTAAGTGTTTTGTTTTCAAGCATTTTACTTGATACATAAACACCACAAGTACTTAACAATGGAATTGTCATCGGTACTCAGAGCCTTCAACTTTCTCATTCTTTCCCTTTTTCTTTTCTTTGCCTCTTTTTTTTTTTCAAGGTTTTCATGATTTCAAAAGATTTCACAAAATGTCCTAGATGAAAACTCCAATTAAATCAAATCTAATGCAATTGAGCAACAATTAAACATACTAGCCTTCCAATACTTGTATGCACATGCCAAGTTCTTCTTTAATTCCTTGTTTGTTTATGATCATGATGCTTTTTTTGCTTTTGAATTCACAAAACTCAAGTTGGTAGTCATAATGCCACAGCAACATATTGCAAATCAAAATTCAAGCTATGCTTATTCATACCACACATGCATATAAAGAAGGTAATAAGACAATCATGCAATTTAAAGTGCTGGAAACAAATGAGAGGAAAAAGAACTTTACAACCTTGTAATTTATCTTCTCTATTGTTGTCCTTTTCCTCCTTTTCTTTCCCTTCCCACACCAAACTTAGAATGATTGCTTGTCCTCAAGCAACAATTAGAACCATGGCTATCGGGCTAAGATAGATCATGAATGTCTTACACAATGAAACATTAGTAGCACATGTGTTTCAAGTAAGCAAAATTAAAGATAACAATTAAGGCACAAGAGACAGAGACATTTTGATTGCAAACTTAAGAAGGTGAGCACAATACATTGCATAAAAGATAAGTGGCACACCAAACTTAGTGTGACACTTTCACTTGGAATTAATGCAAGTATCCAGTAAAGATTGGAAACAAATTTTGTTGCATAGCAACACCAAACTTAGAATGCAATCATATGTCAATTTATTTGAATTAAAACTAAGCAAATGAAATTGTTGTATGTTAAATACAATCACCAAGCTAAAAATCTGTCATGAATACGGATCTCTTGGTAATGTATTAACAAAAACAGTTAATAAGCAAACTAAATGAAAGCATTTAAAGATAGAAAAATAACTAAAGCAAGTAGAATGCAAAAGTGTCAAATCAAAAGAGAAAACTAAAACTGCAGAGGCATTATGATTATGCAGACAAGTAGTGTTGCTTGAATAAATTGCATAGAAAATAAATGGCACACCAAACTTAGAATCTTGGTGTGTCACTCTCATTTTTGATTTGATGCAATCATCCAAAAAGATTGAAAACAATTTGTTGCAAGGCAACCCCAAACTTAAAATGTAACCATATGCCAATTTATTGAATATAAATAAAACAAAGAACGAAAACAAAGCAGAGAAGAGAAATTATACCTATGGTTGACATGTTGTTCACTTTCTTCCTCTTCTTCCAGTTTGTTAATAGGAATGACCTTAAGGGGGGAGAAGATTCAGCTAGTGTCCCCTGTCTTGGCCTCTCGTCAGCAAGATTTCTTTTGTTAATGGCTTGATTGAGCTTGCTTGCTGGATCGAGGGGAGGATTGCTTGTGGTTGACCCTTTTTTCTTCATGAATATTGTCCTTGGTAGCTTGGTCACAATCCTCTTCTTGGTGCTTTTGTTAATTGCCTTCACTTCCTTGAATCCAAGTCTTGGTGGTTGTGTGATTGTTGGAGTCTTCTTTTCATCAAAAGCTTCTTGAATTGGTGGTCTTATGAGCCCTTCCTTTTTGCACTTCTCTGTTTCAGTTGAGTGTGATTTCTCTTGAGTGTTTTCCTCACGTTCTTGCTCTTCCACTTCCTCTTTTACACTCAACATTTGCTTTAATAGCTCTTTTATGGAAGAGGTTTGTTGTTCTTCCCAAGATTTCTTCATCTCCTCTTCATATTTTTCGATCACAGATTCAAGGGAAGTTTGTGAGGGTTGTGAATGTTCATGTTCCTTTATCACCTCAAGTTCAATTTCATTCTCAACCACCTCATTCTTCATTGAAATTTCACTTGACACATGGACCTTTTGTTCTTCTTTTTCCACTTCCTCACCCACAAATTGGTCTTCATCCTCACTGCTTGGCAACCCGAAGTGTTTCCTTATTTGCTCTAAGTGCCCATCTATCTTCTCAAAAAGGCTCTCTCGTTCCTTCCAACATTGTTCTTGTCTTTCCAAGAGTTCTCTGGACTTTTGAAGGAGGTCCTCAGCTACTAGCTTAAGAGATGAAGGTTGAGAGAAGTTTTGTGGATATGGATGTATTGTGGTGAGGTTGTTTTGAGTGGTATGAAATGAATCTTGTGAATTGTGGAATAAGTTTTGTGGTTGGGTGAATGAATTTTGTGGATGATGAATTGAATTATATGAATTTTGGAAGGAATTTTGTGTTGAGGCAAACTCAAGTGGTGAAGAATTTTGATATGAAAAATTTGGAGGTGAAGTTGGATAATTAAGAGGTGATGGCTCTTGATAAGTGGAATATGGGCTCTCAAATGCTTTCTGGTTTTGCTCCTCCCAGGCACAACTTGAAGAATTGTTGAAATCATCATAGTATGGACAATCTTGTAGTCCTTGGGAGGAATCTTGCATGAATTTGTTGCAAGCATAATCAAGAGATGATGTCTCTTGATGAATAGCATTTGGAGAATTAAAATTTCCTTCCCAGCCATAGTTTGTGTCAATGTTATAACAGCATGGTTCACTTTGTGGCTCTGGGAGGAAATTCATTTCTCTTAATTGTTCACACTTTTGTTGATATGCCCAAACACCATGAGGGTAATGACATAAATCATTTTGTGGTTCTGGACAACATCTCATGTGATTAGCTTGATCAATTTGTTGCTCTGGAGCAAATCTCCATGGATTGGAGTGCTCATAATTTGCAAGTTCTTGGCGATACTCCCAGCCACCATTAGAATAATGACTTGAATCATTTTGTGGTGGTGAGAAATATCCCATATGATTCTCTTGCTCATCTTGTGTCTCTGAAGCAAGTATCCATGAATTGGAGTGCTCAGAATTTGTATTTTCTTGGTGATATTTCCAGCCACCATTAGAGATTGGTGGTGGTGGATGATATCCCAAAAAGTTTGTTTGATCAAAAGATGAGATAAACTCCATTTAAGTTTTGTAGAACACAATCACAAAGCAATTGAAATACATGTCTCAGATGAGAATTTCTTAGTGAGGCAATAACACAAACACCTTAATGTCCAAAAAGAAAACAAAAAAAAATTAAAAGAACTGTACAAAGAAAAAAATTGCTTAATCTAAACTACCATTCACTTAATCATTGTCAATCTTTTCCAATCCCCGGCAACGGCGCCAAAAACTTGATACGTAAAAATTTGATTTCACGTACAACCGGCAAGTATACCGGATCGTATCAAGTAATAAGACTCACTAGGAGTGAGGTCGATCCCACGAGGATTGGTAGATTAAGCAACTTTAGTTAAATGGTGAATTTAGTCAAGCGAACATAATTTTGATTTTATGAGCAATGTGACTTTTGAACATAATTGCAGGAATTTAAATGGCAAGGAGTTTAAGAACAGGAATATAGAAATAAAATGAAAGTAAATAACTGAAACTTAAATTGCAAGAAACTTAAATGACATCAAAGATAAATGGCAAGGGATTAAAGGGTGCAGAAATTTAAAGAACATAAGAGTAAATAGCAAGAATTAAAGGAACAAAATGTAGATGACAAGAATAATAAATTGACAGAATGTAAAAGGGAATTGGGTTATGGGTAATCAAACAACTAGAAGCAAAAGAAATAAGAAGTAATGATAGAGAGGATCATTAGGGATCAGAGATGCAGGTTTTCATGAATTGATGTTAGTCAAATCCTTCTCAATCATGGGTATAGATCCATGGCAAGTGGTTAATTGAATCCTAATCTCTTGGTGATTCAATTTCTCTCAACATAACCAATTGCCACTCTCGTGATCTAGTTGTTCATGAGAAGAGATGAAGCTCAATTCTAATCCGGCCACACAATTCCCATAATCTCAACCAAGGAAAGTTACATCTCACATACCAACCAAGGTGTATTGATTAAGGGAATCATGAAAGGATGAACTCTAAACTGAATTATGTGGCTCATTCCTCAAATTCACCACACAATTCACATAGATTAACCCCTCTCTCGATGGTGGTTGAATCTTTGAAGAACAAGAGTTTCCTCTTTGGATTAACCACTAGAATTGAGGAGGAAAAGAGGAGTTCATCAATGCATTCAACAAGCAGAGCTCTTCCCCCTAATGAAAGTGGGGTTTAGTGAGTCATAGCTCCAATTTTAACCATAATTGCCATCAACAAAAATTAAACTAAGTGGAAAGAAAAAAAGAAGAAGAATAAGGAAATGCTTCAATTGAAAACTAAATTGCATGAAACTAAAGTGCATGAAAATAAAGAGTGAGACTTCAAAACAGAAATTGAGAATTCAAGAATTCATAGATGAAAACTACAAATTAAACTACACTACTACTAAGGAAGAAGAGAAGGGGAAGTGAAGAAGAGTGTATGAAGGGGAGGGGTCCGAAGACCCACTCTCAATGGAGTGTGCCAATTCACAGAATTTCAAATTGGTCTCCTCCGTCCCCCTCCAATCCAACCTCTTAATGCTATGAGACTATGGCCTTTATATAGGCTTTTCTAAATTACAAATTGAAATGAAATTAAAAGCAAATTACAATTAAATGAAAATCAACTATTCTAGATGATTCTTGTGGCCTTGATTGGTTGAGATTTATGGGCTTTGCTTGCTTGAGGTTGGATTAGCTAGCTTCTAAATGAAATTGTAGCACCAAGTTAAAAACAGAGAACTTGTGCGCATGTCTTGGCAATTCTAGCCCAATGGAGCACGTTTTTGGCCAACACGCCTATGTAAACGCACGTTGGCAATGTGCTCATGGATTTCCTGGACTGGGAGTTTTGTGCTGGGCGTTGTTAGCCCAAGTTGTTGCTAACAACTTGGCTTTTCTTCTTTTTTGGCTCAACTTTCATGCTTAATGTTGCCCAGAATTTGAGTGTCAATCCTCTGCTTCAATATGGACTATCATACATCATTGGAAAGCTTAGAGTGTCTTCTTTCCAATGCCACAAGAATCACCTCATTTGGACTTTCCTAGCTCAAGTTATGCTCCATTGAAGAGGGCAAGGTCAGGCTGCCCTGGTTGGGCGTTTTTGTCAAACACGCCACCAATAACGTGCTCAACAACGCCCCTAGCCCAAATTTCTTGGCCTGGGCGTTGTTGCTGGAGTTGCCAAGGAACACGCCAGTTCATTTTGGCCCTGGCAACGTGTTCGACTCTCCTCTCTTGGCTCATCCATGCTGCCTTGAATTTCAACCTCATTTCCTTGTTTTTGGGGCCTAAAGATGACTCTGATTCGAGCTTCCATTTCATGCTCCTATATATGGTTGGAAAGCTCTGAATGTCAGCTTTCCAACGCAACTGGAAGCACTCAATTTGGATCTCTATAACTCAAGTTATGCTCCATTGAAGAAGACAGGGTCAGGCTGCCAAAATCGCACACGTTTTTGGTGAAAACGCCCTTGTTTCCAGCGTTGCCAACGTGCTCAGATTCTGAAGCTCTAAATGAAGCCAGCTTTTGAAGCTTCAAATGAATGCCAATCCCATACTATGATATATGGTTGGAAAGCTCTGGATGACTACTTTCAAATGCCGTTGGAATCACCTCATTTGGAGTTTTGTAGCTCAAGATATACTCCATTGAAGGAGGTAAGGTCAGGCTGTCCAGCTCACCAGCGTTTTTGGCAAACACTCCTTTGTTCTTTCAAGTTGCCAACGTGCTAACTTATGCTTCCTAGCTCCAAGCATTGCTGCGTTGTTGATGAGCACGCCAATGCATTCCCAAGTTAGCAACGTGCTCTTCATTCCCAAGGTTGCCTAGCTTGCTTGTATGATGCGTTGCCAAGGAACACGCCTTCAGAACTTGGCGTTGGCAACGTGCATCTCCCTTTCCTGGGCCAAGTCTTCTATTCAGCGTTGTTTGCCTGCGTTGTCCTCAAACACGCCCCTCATCTGGCAACGTGCTCGAGGCTTTGGAATAGTTCCAAGTTTGCTGCGTTGCCAATGAACACGCCAATGGAAAGCTAAGTTGGCAACGTGCTACGCCTTCCAAGGCTGCCAAGCTTGCTGGCGTTAGAGGCAAACACGCCTTCCTTCCCCAAGTTGGCAACGTGCACTCTGCCTCTTATCATCCAGGGCTTCCTCACTTCATTGCTTCACACATTGGCGTTGGCAACGCCCTTCTAGAGTTGGCAACGCCCTTGGTGACTTCCTTCTTGCTCCAAGGCTCTTTGCTTCACCTATCATCAACCAAACACATGCATCAAAGTCTTGCTAAATCACAAGATTTTTGCATCATTCATAACATCAAACAATTCTTGCATAAATCTCATGAAAAAGCACATATTTAACAATGTTTGATTGAATCAAGGCATGCATATAATTCTCATCCAAATACTTGCTTATTGCCTAAGAAAATGCATGAAACCAACCTAAAGCATACAAAAAATGGCTAGTAAAACTAGCCAGGATGCCCTGGCATCACCTGCCTTAAGCATTTAGCACTTGTTCTGAAAAGATGCCAAGAGACCAACCTAGTTTTAAACTGGGAAAAATGTCACTTTATGGTGACTGAAGGGATTGTCCTTGGACATAAAATTTCAAACAAGGGAATAGAGGTGGATCAAGCTAAAGTTGAAGTAATTGAAAAATTACCACCACCTGCCAATGTTAAGGCAGTCAGAAGCTTTCTGGGGCATGCAGGATTCTATAGGAGGTTTATAAAGGATTTTTCAGAAATTGCAAAACCTCTGAGCAATCTGCTAACTGCTGACACGCCATTTGTGTTTGACACAAAGTGTCTGTAGGCGTTTGAGACCCTGAAAGCTAAGCTGGTCACAGCACCAGTTATTTCTGCACCAGACTGGACATTACCCTTTGAACTAATGTGTGATGCCAGTGACCATACCATTGGTGCAGTATTGGGACAGAGGCATAACAAGCTTTTGCATGTCATTTATTATGCTAGCAGTGTTTTAAATGATGCCCAGAAAAATTACACAACCACAGAAAAAGAATTACTTGCAGTGGTTTATGCCATTGATAAGTTTAGATCCTACTTAGTAGGATCAAAAGTGATTGTGTACACTGACCATGCTGCTCTTAAATATCTACTCACAAAGCAGGATTCAAAGCCCAGGCTCATAAGATGGGTGTTGCTTCTGCAAGAGTTTGATATAGAAATAAGAGACAGAAAAGGAACAGAGAATCAAGTAGCTGATCACCTATCCCGGATAGAACCAGTAGCAGGAGCATCCCTCCCTCCTACTAAGATCTCTGAAACCTTTCCGGATGAGCAATTGTTTGCTGTTCAGGAAGCTCTGTGGTTTGCAGACATTGCAAACTATAAGACACAAGGTTCTCCTTTTGTAACCATGGAGAGGAAGCATGAAAAGCTTCTCTCACTGCAGAGTCAACCAAAGCCCCCACAGTCCAACTCTAAGTTTGGTGTTGGGAGGCCACAACCAAACTCTAAGTTTGGTGTTGAACCCCCACATTCAAACTCTAAGTTTGATGTTGGGAGGTCCCAACCTTGCTCTGATTATCTGTGAGACTCCGTGAGAGCTCACTGTCCAGCTAAGGACAATAAAGAAGCGCTTGCTGGGAGGCAACCCAGCCATTCACAAAATTTAATTTTATTTATTTTTGCTAATTAATTTTTACAGGTATATGTCAAAGTATCTTCAAAATGTAAAATAGCAATTGATTGGATTCACAGAGTTACAAGGGAATTTGGAAGCTCACTGGCGTGAAAAAGCCAGTAAGAAACATTTTGGGCGTTGAACGCCCAAAAGAAGAACCCACTGGGCGTTCAACGCCAGTAAGGGTAGTCATCTGGGCGTTAAACGCCAGATTGACAGCGTCCTGGGCGTTCAGAAAAACGCCCAGTAACAAAGGACTTTGTGGTGTTCAATGCCAGAAAGAAGCAACAGCTGGGCGTTGAATGCCTATGAGAAGCAGAAATTGGGCGTTAAACGCCCAAAACAAGCAGCATTTGGGCGTTTAACGCCAGAATGGTGGGGAGGAGGTAAAATTCGTTTTTCTTCACAAATTTTCTAATTTTTATGTTTCAATTCATAATTTTTTGCATAAACATGTTTCAATTCCAAAAATTTTAATCCTAATTTCTAAAAACACTAATTTCTAAAATCCCTTTTTCAAAAATGTCAAATGTATCTTAATTCATAAACATAAATCTTTTTCCAATCTAAATCTTTTTCAAATCTTTTTCAACTCATCATATCTTTTGGATTTCGAAATTGCCTCTCCCTCTATTCCTCTCCTTTCCTTTCTTTTGCTTGAGGACAAGCAAACGTCTAAGTTTGGTGTGATTTGCCATGATCACTGAGCTAAAACTCATCAAGATCATGGCACCTAAGGGAACAGGAAGAGCAAGGATCTGAACTGAAGGAACTAAAGCGTCAGAAGCTATTCCTTGAAGGACCAAGCACCCCACAGACTAGAGGAACATCCACTTCCCAAAATACAGGTTGTTAAGTTCTAATTTTATGTTTTAACTCTGTGATAGTATTATTATAGAAATTTACCTTAGAAGTTATATAGGAGTAGTAGTAATTAGCATGTCTATTTTGGTTTTATTTCCAATTAAGTTATAATTTATTTTTCTCATCATCATCAAACATGAATAAAATAGTAGATTTGTAGAATAAAGAGGCAATTTAATTTTTTCGAGTTCTTAATAAGGAAAATTCTAATTATTTATATGTGGTGGCAATACTTTTTGTCTTCTGAATGAATGCTTAAACAGTGCATATTTTTTATATTGAATTTTATGAATGTTAAAATTGTTGGCTCTTGAAAGAATAATGAACAAGAGAAATGTTATTGATGATCTGAAAAATCATGAAATTGATTCTTGAAGCAAGAAAAAGCAGTAAAAAAAAAGAGAGAGAAAGAAAAAGTAAGCTGAAAAAGCCAATAGCCCTTAAAACCAAAAGACAAGGGTAAAAAGGATCCAAGGCTTTGAGCATTAATGGATAGGAGGGCCCAAGGAAGTAAATCCACGCCTAAGCGGCTAAATCAAGCTGTCCCTAACCATGTGCTTGTGGCATGCAGGTCCAAGTAAAAAGCTTGAGACTGAGTGGTTAAAGTCGTGATCTAAAGCAAAAAGAGTGTGCTTAAGAGCTTTGGACACCTCTAACTGGGGACTTTAGCAAAGCTGAGTCACAATCTGAAAAGGTTCACCCAGTCATGTGTCTGTGGCATTTATATATCCGGTGGTAATACTGGAAAACAAAGTGCTTAGGGCCACGGCCAAGACTCATAAAGTAACTGTGTTCAAGAATCAACATACTACACTAGGAGAATCAATAAGACTATCTGAATTCTGAGTTCCTATGGATGCCAATCATTCAGAATTTCAAAGGATAAAGGGAGATGCCAAAACTGTTCAGAAACAAAAAGCTACTAGCCCCGCTCATCTAAATTAGAATATGAGCTTCACTTAAAACTCGGAGATTTTACTACTCCTTAAATTCTTTTTATCCTATTTTATTCATCTAGTTGCTTGGAGACAAGCAACAGTTTAAGTTTGGTGTTGTGATGAGCGGATATTTTATACGCTTTTTGGGGGTAATTTCATGTAGATTTTAGTATGTTTTAATTAGTTTTTAGTAGAATGTTATTAGTTTTTAGGCAAAAATCATATTTCTGGACTTTACTATGAGTTTGTGTGTTTTTCTGTGATTTCAGGTATTTTCTGGCTGAAATTGAGGGAGCTGAGCAAAAATCTGAGTTAGGCTGAAAAAAGACTGCTGATGCTGCTGGATTCTGACCTCCCTGCACTCGGAATGGATTTTCTGGAGCTACAGGAGTCCAATTGGCGCGCTCTCCACGGCGTTGGAAAGTAGACATTCAGGGCTTTTCAGCAATATATAATAGTCCATACTTTGCGCGAAGATAGATGACGTAAACTGGCGTTCAACGCCAGTTTCATGCTGCTGTCTGGCGTCCAGCGCCAGAAACAGGCTACAAGCTGGAGTTCAACGCCAGAAACAGGTTACAACCTGGCTTTGAACGCCCAAAACAGCCCCAGGCACGTGAGAAGCTTAAGTCTCAGCCTCAGCACACACCAAGTGGGCCCCAGAAGTGGATTTCTGCACTATCTATCATAGTTTACTCATTTTCTGTAAACCTAGGTTACTAGTTTACTATTTAAACAACTTTTAGAGATTTACTTTGCATCTCATGACATTTTCAGATCTGAATTTTATACACTTTGACGGCATGAGTCTCTAAACTCCATTGTTGGGGGTGAGGAGCTCTGCAGCGTCTCGATGAATTAATGCAATTGTTTTTATTTCTCCATTCAAACGTGTGTGTTCCTATCTAAGATGTTCATTCGCGCTTAATTATGAAGAAGGTGATGATCCGTGACACTCATCACCTTCCTCAATCCATGAACGTGTGTCTAACAACCACCTCCGTTCTACATCAGATTGAATGAGCTTCTCTTAGATTCTTTAATCAGAATCTTCGTGGTATAAGCTAGATTGATGGCGGCATTCATGAGAATCCGGAAAGTCTAAACCTTGTCCGTGGTATTCCGAGTAGGATTCCGGGATTGAATGACTGTGATGAGCTTCAAACTCCTGAAGGCTGGGCGTTAGTGACAGACGCAAAAGAATCACTGGATTCTATTCCAACCTGATTGAGGACCGACAGATGATTAGCCGTGCTGTGACAGAGCATTTGGACCATTTTCACTGAGAGGATGGGAAGTAGCCATTGACAATGGTGACACCCTACATACAGCTTGCCATGGAGCGAACTTTGCACTTTTCCATGGATGGAATATTACATTACAGGAATAAATCAGACAAAGCATCTCCAAGACTCCAACATATTCTCCGTTACTGCACAACAAGTAATTATTTTACACTCTTTTATTTTTCTAATAATTCCAACTGATAGTTTTTATTGATATCCTAACTAAGAATAATAAAATAAACATAGCTTGCTTCAAACCAATAATCTCCGTGGGATCGACCCTTACTCACGTAAGGTATTACTTGGACGACCCAGTGCACTTGCTGGTTAGTTGTGCGAAGTTGTGACAAGAATTGTGATTTCCAATTTCGTGCACCAACTAGCTTATTGTTGGATGTTGCTGAAACTGAATGTTGTTGCTTTTCCTGCACTATGAATGTTATTAGTAGTGAACTGTGATGGCTACTGCTTATTTTTGCACACATTATACTTGTTGAAATGCTGAATACAACTTTTTGACTCATCTTTTGTGTCTGATCAACATAGATTTTGAAGGTTGTTTTGACTCTGCATTATTGCTTATTAATTGTGCAAGTTCCTATTGATTTGAAATGCTGCCTGAGATGATTAATGCACTTTATGTTCATGCTGAAATATCAAACTGAGCTTCATTTTGCTGTTGATTGTCCTGTTTGATATCAATTTTAATGTGCATATCATCCTCTGCTGATTAACTTGGTCACTATGCACTTCATTGCTGATTTTGTTCTTGAGACCAAATGGGACTGAAATTTATAGCTTTGACCATTCCGTTTGGTACTTCTAAGTGCATATTGTGCTGAATTGACCAAGTGCATATTCATGTTTCTTTAACATTCTTGATCCTATACATAGCAACTTGTTTCTTTAAGTTTTTGAGCAATGCAATCCGTTTTTCAATTGGATATTGCTTTGGGCAAGAAGCTATGCATATGCGATAATTTCTTTTGATTTTAAACATGAATATCTCATGCTCTCATTGCAATTTTTTATTATTACCCCTTGTGCTCATTTCTGCAAACTTTTCCAAATCCCAAAGCACAATTGGAATAATCAATTCCTTTTCAAATCAATTCACTTACATAAAGCACTTAAATCACACATATGCTTTAATTGTTGTTCATTCTCTTTTATATTACATAGGTTGCTTGATTTGGGGAAACATATTTCCTTTTTGCCCATTTCACTGTTGCATACATGTTTTCTTTTTTTACCCTAGATTTAGTATCTGTTTACCTCATTGGCTCTTAATTAATTGTTTGTTTGTCTCTTCTGAATTTCTGTGACTTTTATATGTTCTCTTGAGTTGTATTATGTTTTTCCTTCTTCAGGATGACTCGCAAGGGGAAGCAAAAAGCCAACCCTTTGGCTCGTCCATCGCCTGCACTCCCAAGTGACCAACCAAACACGTTCATTAATTCTGAAGCCGAAGAGCAATATAAGAAATTTGAAAAATGTGCCTTTCATTTTGAGAGAAAGCTAAACCTGCCTGAGAAATATGTGGATGTGATCCTTAATCGACTTGATTTTTACCATTGGAGATTCGTAAAATCTGACCCGGTGGAAGTAAATGAACACCAGGTCAAGGAATTTTACGCAAATCTCATAAAGAGGGATGCCAAAACTATTTTTCTAAGAGGTGTTACCTTGGACACCTCTGATACTGCTTTAGATGCCCTCTTGGATATTCCGCATATTCCTCCAGCTCGCGACTCTTACACTCAAGTAATAAGGGACGTCTCAACGGGCAAGATTTCCTTGGATGTGGTCCTGGAAAAGATAGGCCAGCCTGAAGCTAGATGGGAGTACAGTAAAGGGGACAATGCGAATCCGTTGAGCATTGCATGCACTGAACTCAATCCAAAGGCAAGGATCTGGCAGTAGATCATCGCCGACTATATTCCTCCGAGCACGCATGCCACGCATATCAAAGTCCGGGTGGCAGTGTTACTATGGGCTATTCTGGAGGGTAAGAGAATCTCTATTCTTCCCCTTATCAGAGAGTCGATGATGATGGTGAACCAACAACTGAAATTCAATGTTCCCTTTTCCATCATTGATCACCAGATTTGCAGCCTTATCTGGTGTAGAGAGACGTCCAATAGACCAGACATCTATCTACAATAGTAAGCAGCCATTTCTACCTTACAGCGACTACGAAGGACCGCCCCCCGAGGAGGAGGAAGACCTCTGAGCCCACATCAGCAACAGCAGAGCCTTCAGCACCTCCTTCAGGACCCGCACCCGTACCCCAACTCCAGTCGCCTTATGAGTTGGGTCGGGAGATCTTGCAGACTCTGCACCGCATTGAGCGCCACAATGGTCACCGATTCTAGTAGATAGTGGCAAAGTTTGACGGTCGCGACCCTGGACCACCTCCTCTAGATACACCAAAGCCTGAGGCCGAGGAGCCTACATCGAGGAGCCAACAGCTGAAGCTGGCCAGGCAGTCCAGACACCTGAGCGGAGACATGAGGAGCACAGAGCTGAGGAGCCTAGAGCTGAGGAGCCGGCAGCTGGAGCCGAGTTGATAGTTGAGATGGCCGTCGCGACAGCTGACTGATGAAGAGAATTATTTGATTGGTATAGAATTTCCCAAATGAACACTACAACAAATATGGGCTTTAGCAACGCCAAATTTTGCAACGCCTTAAAACCGTTCTCTAAGATAGTTTTAGACAACGGTTTTTTGTAGTGTTACTGTTGAATTCAATTTTTCATTATTTTATAGCAACAAATTAAAACCGTTTTCTTAGACTATTTTAAAGAACGGTTTTATAACCGTTACTATGATTTGTTTTTAAGCAACGCTTTTTTATTGTTGTTTAAATAATTGTACAAAAGAAACGCATAAAAACCGTTGCCAAAATGCTACACTTTAAAACCATCCTATTAGATGGTTTTAGACCACAGTTTTTACAATGTTGCTGATGAAGTTCAATTTTTCATTATATTATAGCAACAAAATAAAACCGTTCTCTTTGACTATTTTAAAGAACGGTTTTATAACCATTACAACAATTGTTTATCAAACAACAATTTTCTAATATTATTTAAATAATTATACAAATTAAAAGATATATATAAAAATAATTATAAATAATCATACAAATTTAAACAATTTTTTCTATGAATACTAAATTTATAAAATATTTAAAAACTATTGTTATCAGTATATAACACATATTATTTTTAGAAAAAATAAAATTAAAATAAATTTTAACAAATATTATATATTTTTGTTATAAATATATAACGTAACATCTTGCATTTTTGAAAATCTAAATATGAATAAATTGGGATTTTATCTTATTAAGTTTAAACTTTATAATTTTAGAAATTATTCTATTAGAAAATAATTAAAGAGATTCAGAGATAAATTCATTTTGAATAAATAAATATTCTTAAGTAATTTTATTATAATGGAATATTTTGTATAATTTTAGTAATTGAAAAATAAAAAAGAATTGTACAATTTAATTTAAGTAACTTTTATTATGAAAAAGTTATGACTTATTATTAATTTGAACTCCTTATTTTATAAACTAATCTATTAAGAATAATTAAATTAGTTTTATTAATATTTGGAGTTAAGTTAATTAATATTTTTGTGTAATTTTTATTAATTGATTATTTCATATAACTTAAAATTAAAGTTCTAACGATAAAAAATGATGAAAAGTTATATTATTTAATTTAAATAATTAATATTTTTAAGTTTAAAATTATATTTTATAAAATGTGATTAATAATTTATTTTATAATTTAAATTAAAAATAATTATTTTAATTCATTAATATATTGATGAATAAACATTTTAAAAATTATTTTTACAATATTAAATTTAAATTCTAAATTATTATTGTATCTCAAATATTTTATAAAATTATTATATTACTCATATATATTTTATCATAATTCTAAAATTACCAAATAAAACCCGAATTTAAAAAAATTCCAAAATTTGTTACCGTGAATCCCTAAACACACATTAAGAAAACGAAACAGAAGACGAAACAAAAAGAAAGGGGGAAAGAAAGAAAAGGAAAAAAAGAGAAGGGGGAATCAGGGATGAAGAAGGGAAGGAAAGGGAGAAGAGCGCGCCGTTGCTACGCCCTGCCCGCCTGTCGCCGCCGTTCCGTGGAGCAGCCGCCATCGTCGCGCGAACCGGAGGGTGTGGAGACAGAGAAGAGTGCGCGCGAGAGAGGAGAAGTAGCCACCATCGTCGAAGACTCCATCACCGCCGCTGAAGGTCCTGACCGTCGAGCTCGTCGTCGCCGTTGCACCTCCCATCACTGCCGCCACTGAGGAGCTCGACGAGAGAGAAAGGGTTCACGCAGAGAGAGAAACACGATGAGGGAGGAGGAGGTTGCCTCTGTTGCTGCCAAGCCGTCACTGGCGGGGTTGGGTTCGCCGTCGCCATTGAGCTGTGTGCCGCCGTTGGTGTCTGGATCGCCACTCTGTTTCTGCTGCAACTCGCCACTGTCCTTGTGAGCTTTACCCTGCTAGTTTCTTTGCTGTCGCCTAATATTGATTTTAATGTTGATTTGGTATAATGCTGTTCTGATGTTGATTTGGTAACTGGTTATTTAGAAATACTGTTGTGATTTTATTTTGATTTTAAGATTGATTTAGTATGTAGCTGTTTCTCTGGTAATGCTGTTCTGATTTTGTTTCGATTCCAATTGCCCTCATACTCAATTTCACCAAACTAGACATAGACTTACATTGAAGCAGCTTGGTCTGATCATTGGCAAAGGTCAGTTATTCATTATTATTGGTAGCTTGACATTGTGGTTTAGTTCTTTTACTTTCATATTCATTGCATAGGACAATAATTTGTGCATTTTTTCCTTTGAATCTACCGCTGCTTGTGCAATCTGATGATGAGAAGTTTTTTTAATGGTCAAGTATATGGCTAAATTCTTGCATAGGACAATAATTGGTTTCCATGTTGTGTTTGTAATTGAAACGTCCAAATTTAATTAAGTTTGTATCCTTGAAAGGTGGTGCACGAAATTACAATCACACTTTTGCAATCCTGCACAACTAACCAGCAAGTGCACTGGGTCGTCCAAGTAATACCTTACGTGAGTAAGGGTCGATCCCACGGAGATTGTCGGCTTGAAGCAAGCTATGGTTATTTTGTAACTCTTAGTCAGGATATCAGAAATTATCAGGATTGATTGTGAAAAGCAAAGAACATGAAATAAGTACTTGTTTTGCAGTAATGGAGAATAGGTTGAGGTTTTGGAGATGCTCTGTCTTCTGAACCTCTGCTTTCCTACTGTCTTCTTCTTCAAACACGCAAGGATCCTTCCATGGCAAGCTGTATGTAGGGTTTCACCGTTGTCGATGGCTACCTCCCATCCTCTCAGTGAAAGTGTTCAACGCACCCTGTCACGGCACGGCTATTCAGCTGTCGGTTCTCAATTATGTCGGAATAGAATCCAGTGATTCTTTTGCGTCTGTCACTAACGCCCCACAATCGCGAGTTTGAAGCTCGTCACAGTCATTCAATCATTGAATCCTACTCAGAATACCACAGACAAGGTTTAGACCTTCCGGATTCTCTTGAATGCCGCCATCAATTCTAGCTTATACCACGAAGATTCTGGTTAAGGAATCCAAGAGATATCTACTCAATCTAAGGTAGAACGGAGGTGGTTGTCTGGCACACGTTCATAGGTGAGAATGATGATGAGTGTCACGGATCATCACATTCATCAGGTTTAGGAACAAGTGATATCTTAGAATAGAAGCAAGCGTGATTGAATGAAAAATAGTAGTAATTGCATTAATCCATCAAGACACAGCAGAGCTCCTCACCCCCAACCATGGGGTTTAGAGACTCATGCTGTAGAAGATACAATGAGAAACGTGTAAAGTGTCATGAGGTACAGATACAATGTCAAAAGATCCTATTAATAGTGAACTAGTAACCTAGGGTTTACAGAATTGAGTAAATGACAGAAAAATCCACTTCCTGGCCCACTTGGTGTGTGCTTGGGCTGAGCATTGAAGATATTTCGTGTAGAGACTCTTTCTGGAGTTAAACGCCAGCTTTTATGCCAGTTTGGGCGTTTAACTCCAATTTTTATGTCAGTTCCAGCGTTAAACGCTGGGAATTCTGAAGCTGATTTGTAACGCCGGTTTGGGCCATCAAATCTCGGGCAAAGTATGGACTATTATACATTGCTGGAAAGCCCAGGATGTCTACTTTCCAACCCCGTTGAGAGCGCGCCAATTGGGCTTCTGTAGCTCCAGAAAATCCACTTCGAGTGTAGGGAGGTCAGAATCCAACAGCATATGCAGTCCTTTTCAGCCTCTAAATCAGATTTTTGCTCAGGACCCTCAATTTCAGCCAGAAAATACCTGAAATCACAGAAAAACACACAAACTCATAGTAAAGTCCAGAAAAGTGAATTTTAACTAAAAACTAATAAAAATATAATAAAAACTAACTAAAATATACTAAAAACATACTCAAAATAATGCCAAAAAGCGTATAAATTATCCGCTCATCACAACACCAAACATAAATTGTTGCTTGTCTCCAAGCAACTGAAAATCAAATAAGATAAAAAGAAGAGAATATGCAATGAATTCCAAAAACATCTATGAAGATCAGTATTAATTAGATGAGCGAGGCTTTTAGCTTTTTGCCTCTGAACAGTTTTGGCATCTCACTCTATCCTTTGAAATTCAGAATGATTGGCTTCTTTAGGAACTCAGAATCCAGATAGTGTTATTGATTCTCCTAGTTAAGTATGATGATTCTTAAACACAGCTACTTTATGAGTCTTGGCCGTGGCCCAAAGCACTCTGTCTTCCAGTATTACCACCGGATACATACATGCCACAGACACATAATTGGGTGAACCTTTTCAGATTGTGACTCAGCTTTGCTAAAGTCCCCAATTAGAGGTGTCCAGGGTTCTTAAGCACACTCTTTTTGCCTTGGATCACAGCTTTATTTCTTTCTTTTTCTTTCTCTTTCTTTTTTTCTCTTTTTTCTTTCTTTTTTTCCATTTTTTTTTGTATTCACTGCTTTTTCTTGCTTCAAGAATCATTTTTATGATCTTTCAGATCCTCAGTAACATGTCTCCTTTTTCATCATTCTTTCAAGAGCCAACAATTTTAACATTCATGAACCACAAATTCAAAAGACATATGCACTGTTTAAGCATACATTCAGAAAACAAAAGTGTTGCCACCACATCAAAATAATTAATCTGTTATAAAATCTGAAATTCATGCAATTCTTCTCTTTTTTCAATTAAGAACATTTTTCATTTAAGAGAGGTGATGGATTCATAGGACATTCATAACTTTAAGGCATAGACTTTAAATTTTATTAATCATGAACTAAGAACAAGACTCAAAAATAGATATAAGATAAGACTAATAATAATAGAAAACAAAAAATTTAAATAAGCTCCTAATGATAGAGGTTATCATAGAGTTAAGACTCAACAACCTTGATTTTGAGAAGTGGATGCTCCCTCTTGAGGGGAGAGCTTTTGACGTTTCATCTCTTGAAGTTCACGCCCCTGCTTCTCTTGTTCCTTCAGCAATTTGCAGAGCATGCAGTTCTGATTCTGCTGTTCTTCCTTAAGTTGCTCCATAGTTTCTTGCAACTTGGTGATAGATGCTTCTAGGCTGGCCCAGTAGTCAATTTCAGGAAACTCAGGGAGGAACTCATGCGCCCTCTTTTTGATAGAATTGTCTTGCATTTGTCCTTTCATTGAATTCTTGGTGATTGGATGTTCAATGGGTATGAATTCATCTACTCCCATCTTCACCCCAGCCTCTTTACAGAGCAAAGAGATCAAGCTTGGGTAAGCCAGTTTGGCTTCAGTGGAATTCTTATTTGCAATTGTGTAGATCTCACAAGCAATCAGATGATGAACCTCCACTTCTTTTCCAAGCATATTGCAATGAATCATCACTGCTCTCTTGATGGTGACCTTAGAACGGTTGCTAGTGGGCAATATGGAACGCCCAATAAAGTCTAGCCAACCTCTTGCAATTGGTTTGAGGTCTCCCCTCTTGAGTTGGTTTGGGACACCTTTTGAATTAGTTATCCATTTAGTTTCAGGGAGGCATATGTCCTCTAGAACTTGATCCAACCCTTTATCTGCTCTCACCATCCTCCTATTAAAGGATTCAGGATCATCTTGCAGTTGAGGCAATTTGAAGACCTCTCTTATTTGTCCAGATGGAAGTAAATAATTCTCCCTCTGACCATGGTTCTGTAGGTATGAAAAGCAGTTCCAGTCATTCTCTGCTTATCTGTCAGTCACAGATTTGAGTAGAATTCCTGAACCATGTTCCTTCCAACCTTTGTCTCAGGGTTGGTTAGAACTTCCCATCCTCTGTTTCGAATTTGCTCTTGGATCTCCGGATATTCATCTTCTTTCAGATTGAATTTGACTTCCTGGATCACTGACCTCAGACCCATTATTTTGTGATAATGGTCTGCATGTTCTTTGGTTAAGAACTTCTCTTGACTCCAAACATCCTTTGGATTATTCTCTTTCTTGCCTCTTGAATTGGTTTGTTTTCCTCTAGGAGCCATGATCTTGATAAATCTTGGCCTAGTGATCACGAAAAGCACACCAAACTTAGAGGTTTGCTTGTACTCAAGCAAAAGAAGGCAAAGAGGGAAGAGAGGAGGAGAGCAAATTCGAATGGTGTGGGGAAAGAGGGTGGCCGAACGTGTTTAAATAGGAGAGGAGGAGAGATTTTCGAAAATTTGAAGGAGATTTGAGAAGATATGGAAAAAATTTGAGGAGATAATTGAGTTTTTTGAAAGAGTCTAGGAAAGGATTTGAAATAGATTTGAAGAAGATTCTAATTTTTGAAATTGGAAGGTGAATGATGAGAGTTTGTAATGTGTTTATGTAAAAAGATATGGATTAAAACAAGAAAGTTTGAAAAAATTTGAAGTGGGAACAAAATCTCCTCCCCCTGCCTTTCTGGCGTTAAACGCCCAGAATGGTATCCATTCTGGCGTTTAACGCCCATTTGGTGGCCTATTTGGGCGTTTAACACCCAACCAGGTATCCTGGCTGGCGTTAAACGCCAGAAATCCCTTTATCACTGGGCGTTTTGCTAAACGCCCAGGATGCTGCACACCTGGTGTTAAACGCCCAGAATGGTGCCCATTCTGGCGTTTAACGCCCAAAATGGCACATTTACTGGCGTTAAACGCCCAGAATGGTGCCCATTCTGGCGTTTAACGCCCAAAGTACCCCTTACTGGCGTTTTTTCGCCAGTAAGCTCTTTTTCTCTGCTTTTTGCACTGAATCCTTCTGTAACTCTGTGAATTCCTTCAATTTTGACAATTGCCCTTTAAGAATATGTATCAAACCTTGACTAAACAGAACAGATACCCTTCTAATCACTGGGTTGCCTCCCAGCAAGCACTTCTTTATTGTCTTTAGCTGGACCTTCACTGAGAATCACTCAAGTCTCATTTTTGAGCATTCTTGCTCAAAATTGCTTTCAAGATAATGCTTGATCCTCTGTCCATTAACAATGAACTTCTTGTCAGAATCAGTATCCTGAAGCTCAACATATCCATATGGTGATACTCCTGTAATCACATACGGACCCCTCCAGCGGGATTTAAGTTTTCTTGGGAACAATCTGAGCCTAGAGTTGAAGAGCAGGACTTTTTGTCTTGGCTCAAAGACTCTGGATGACAACTTCTTGTTATGCCATTTCTTTGCCTTTTCCTTATAAATTTTGCATTTTCAAAGACATTGAGTCTGAACTCCTTTAGCTCATTTAGCTGGAGCAATCTTTTTTCACCAGCTAACTTAGCATCCATGTTTAGGAATCTGGTTGCCCAGTAGGCTTTATGTTCCAGTTCCACGGGCAGATGACAGGCCTTCCCATACACCAGTTGGTATGGAGAGGTTCCTATAGGAGTCTTGTATGCTGTTCTGTATGCCCACAGAGCATCATCCAAGCTCTTTGCCCAATCCTTTCTACGGGCAATAACAGTCCGTTCCAGGATTCTTTTGAGCTCTCTGTTAGAGACCTCAGCTTGCCCATTTGTCTGCGGGTGATAGGAGTTGCTACTTTGTGGCTAATTCCATATCTAACCATAGCAGAGTACAGTTGTTTATTGTAGAAATGGGTGCCTCCATCACTGATCAGCACTCTGGGAACACCAAACCTGCTGAAGATATGTTTCTGGAGGAATTTTAGCACGGTTTTGGTATCATTATTGGGTGTGGCAATTGCTTCCACCCATTTAGATACATAGTCTACTGCCACTAGAATATAAGTGTTTGAGTATGATGGTGGAAAGGGACCCATGAAGTCAATTCCCCATACATCAAACAATTCAATCTCTAAGATCCCTTGCTGAGGCATGGTGTAACCATGAGGCAAGTTACCAGCTCTTTGGCAACTGTCACAGTTACGCACAAACTCTCGGGCATCTCTATAGAGAGTAGGCCAGTAGAATCTGCATTGGAGGACCTTGATTGCTGTTCGCTCACCTCCAAAGTGTCCTCCATATTGTGATCCATGGCAATGCCACAGGATTCTTTGTGCTTCCTCTCTGGGTACACATCTGCGGATTATTCCGTCTGCACATCTCTTGAAGAGATATGGTTCATCCCACAGGTAGTACTTGGCATCTGAAATTAATTTCTTTCTTTGCACTCTACTGTACTCCTGGGGTATGAACCTCACAGCTTTATAATTTGCAATATCTGCAAACCATGGAGCTTCCTGAATGGCAAAGAGTTGCTCATCTGGGAAGGTCTCAGAGATCTCAGTAGAAGGGAGGGACGCCCCAGCTACTGGTTCTATTCGGGACAGATGATCAGCTACTTGGTTCTCTGTCCCTTTTTTGTCTCTTATTTCTATATCAAACTCTTGCAGAAGCAACACCCATCTTATGAGCCTGGGTTTTGAATCCTACTTTGTGAGTAAGTATTTAAGAGCAGCATGGTCAGTGTACACAATCACCTTTGATCCTACCAGATAGGATCTAAACTTGTCAATGGCATAGACCACTGCAAGTAACTCTTCTTCTGTGGTTGTGTAATTCTTCTGTGCATCATTTAAAACACGGCTGGCATAATAAATGACGTGCAGAAGCTTGTTATGCCTCTGTCCCAACACTGCACCAATGGCATGGTCACTGGCATCACACATTAATTCGAATGGTAATGTCCAGTCTGGTGCAGAGATGACTGGTGCTGTGACCAGCTTGGCTTTCAGGGTCTCAAATGCCTGCAAACACTGTGTGTCAAACACAAATGGTGTGTCAGCAGCTAGCAGATTGCTCAGAGGTTTTGCAATTTTCGAAAAATCCTTGATAAACCTTCTGTAGAATCCTACATGCCCCAGAAAGCTTCTGATTGCCTTAACATTGGCAGGTGGTGGTAATTTTTCAATTACCTCTACCTTTGCCTTATCCACCTCTATACCCCTGCTTGAAATTTTGTGCCCAAGGACAATTCCTTCAGTCACCATAAAGTGACATTTTTCCCAGTTTAAAACCAGGTTAGTCTCTTGGCACCTTTTCAGGACAAGTGCTAGGTGGTTAAGACAGGAGTTGAATGAGTCTCCATATACTGAGAAGTCATCCATGAAGACTTCCAGGAATTTCTCCACCATATCAGAGAAGATGGATAGCATGCATCTCTGAAAGGTTGCAGGAGCATTACACAGACCAAAAGGCATCCTCCTGTAGGCAAACACGCCAGAAGGGCAAGTGAATGCTGTTTTCTCTTGGTCCTGAGGATCTACTGCAATTTGGTTGTAGCCTGAATAGCCGTCCAAAAAGCAGTAATAATCATGACCAGCTAATCTTTCTAGCATTTGGTCTATGAACGGTAAAGGAAAATGATCCTTTCTGGTGGCTGTATTGAGCCTTCTGTAGTCAATACACATGCGCCACCCTGTGACTGTTCTTTAGGGACTAGTTCATTTTTTTCATTATGAACCACTATCATGCCTCCCTTTTTGGGGACAACTTGGACAGGGCTCACCCAGGGGCTATCAGAAATAGGATAAATAATCCCAGCCTCTAGTAATTTAGTGACCTCTTTCTGCACCACCTCCTTCATGGCTGGATTTAGCCGCCTTTGTGGTTGGACCACTGGTTTGGCATTATCCTCCAATAGGATCTTGTGCATGCATCTTGCTGGGCTAATGCCCTTAAGATCACTTATGGACCACCCAAGAGCTGTCTTGTGTGTCCTTAGCACTTGAATCAGTGCTTCTTCTTCCTGTGGATTTATAGTAGAGCTTATAATCACTAAAAAAGTGTCACCTTCTCCCAGAAATGCATACTTTAGGGATGGTGGTAGTGGTTTGAGTTCAGGTTTGGGAGGCTTATCCTCCTCCTGAGGAATTTTCAAAAACTCTTTTGTTTACTCTGGCTCTTCCTGATCAGGCTGAGTATCCTTGAAGATGTCCTCAAGCTCTGATTCTAAACTTTCAGTCATATTGACCTCTTCCACTAAAGAGTCAATAATGTCAGCGCCCATGCAGTCATTTGGTGTGTCTGGATGCTGCATAGCTTTTACAGCATTCAACTTGAACTCATCCTCATTGACTCTCAGGGTTACTTCCCCTTTTTGTACATCAATGAGAGTTCGTCCAGTTGCTAGGAAAGGTCTTCCTAGAATGAGAGTTGCACTCTTGTGCTCTTCCATTTCTAGCACTACAAAGTCAGTTGGAAAGGCAAATGGCCCAACCTTGACAATCATGTCCTCAATTATGCCTGATGGATATTTAATGGAGCCATCAGCAAGTTGGAGGCATATCCGAGTTGATTTGACTTCTTCAGTCAACCCAAGCTTTCTGATAGTAGATGCAGGTATTAGATTGATGCTTGCTCCAATATCACACAGGGCTATCTTGGTGCAAGCACCTTCTAATGTGCATGGTATCATAAAGCTTCCTGGATCTTGAAGCTTTTCTGGTAAGCTTTTCAGAATGACTGCACTGCATTCTTCAGTGAGAAATACTTTTTCAGTTTCTCTCCAATCCTTCTTATGACTTAAGATCTCTTTCATGAACTTAGCATAAGAAGGTATTTGCTCAAGTGCCTCTGCAAACGGAATCTTTATTTCAAGAGTCCTTAGGTAGTCTACAAAGCGGGCAAATTGCTTATCCTGCTCCACTTGGCGGAGTTTCTGAGGATAGGGCATCTTGGCTTTATATTCTTCAACCTTGGTTGCTGCAGGTTTATTCCTTACAGAAGTGGTTGGAGAAGCCTTTTTAGAGGGGTTACTATCAGCACTCTCAAGTGTCTGGTTACCCTTTTGCGTTTGAACGCCAGGATTGGGTGGAAAATGGGCGTTTAACGCCAAATTTTCCCCCTTTTCTGGCGTTTGAACGCCAGAACTGGGCAGGGAATGGGCGTTTAACGCCAGCTTTCCCCCCTTTTCTGGAGTTTGAACGCCAATAGTACTCCTCTCTGGGCTCTTACTGTCCTCAGAGGGATTTTGGATAGTGGTTTGGCTATCCTCTGTCAATTGTTCCTTTATTGACTTTTTGCTACTTTGAGCAGTGTTATTCAATGTCTTCCCACTCCTCAGTTGAACTGCTTGGCATTCTTCTGTTATCTGTTTAGATAGCTGCTGTTTTGCCTGATTCAGCTGTGATTCTATGTTCTTGTTAGCAGTTTTAGTCTCTTGGAGCATCTCTTTAAATTCTGCTAGCTGTTTTGTCATCAGGTGTAGTTGTTGATTAAGCTCAACCATCTGTTCTTGAGAATTAGGATCAGTGGCTAAGGCCATAACTTCTTCTTGTGTAGAGGATTCATTGCTAGAGTACAAATGTTGATTTCTAGCAACAGTATCAATAAGCTCTTGAGCCTCCTCAATTGTCTTCCTCATATGTATAGATCCACCAGCTGAGTAGTCTAGAGACATCTGAGCTTTTTCAGTAAGCCCATAGTAGAAGATGTCTAACTGTACCCACTCTGAAAACATTTCAGAGGGGCATTTTCTTAGCATACCTCTATACCTCTCCCAGGCATTATAAAGGGATTCATTATCCTCTTGTTTAAAGCCTTGGATGTCCAGCCTTAGCTGTGTCATCCTTTTTGGAGGGTAAAAGTGATTCAGGAATCTGTCTGATAACTGTTTCCATGTCTTTATGCTTGCTGTAGGTTGGTTATTCAACCACCTCTTAGCTTGATCTTTTACAACAAATGGAAACAGTAATAGTCTGTAGACATCCTGATCTACCTCTTTATCACGTACTGTGTCAGCAATTTGTAAGAATTGTGCCAGAAACTCAGTGGGTTCTTCCTGTGGAAGACCGGAATACTGGCAATTTTGCTGCACCATGATAATGAGTTGAGGATTTAGCTCAAAGCTGCTTGCTTTGATGGAAGGTATACAGATGCTACTCCCATATGCAGCTGTAATGGGGTTAGCAAATGACCCCAGAGTCCTTTTGGACTGTTCATTCCCACTTATGTCCATGATGGAGAAAAGGGAATTGATGTGAATAGTAATCAAGATATATATGTATATATATTTTTTTGAAAAGAGGAACGATAAAAACAACAAAAAGACACCAAACTTAAAATTTTTCAGAAAATCAAACATGAATTTTCGAAAACCTAAAGAAAAACACAAAGAAGACACCAAACTTAGAATTTTTAAAAGATAAAAAAGGGACCAAGAACAAGTAATTTTGAAAAATTAAAAGAAAAACAAAAGCATGCAATTGACACCAAACTTAAAATATGAAATTATACTCAAATAAAAGACTCTAAACCAACAAAATAAAACAATCCTAATCTAAGCAACAAAATAAACCGTTAGTTGTCCAAACTCGAACAATCCCCGGCAACGGCGCTAAAAACTTGGTGCACGAAATTGCAATCACACTTTAGCAATCCCGCACAACTAACTAGCAAGTGCACTGGGTCGTCTAAGTAATACCTTACGTGAGTAAGGGTCGATCCCACGGAGATTGTCGGCTTGAAGCAAGCTATGGTTATTTTGTAACTCTTAGTCAGGATATCAGAAATTATCAGGATTGATTGTGAAAAGCAAAGAACATGAAATAAGTACTTGTTTTGCAGTAATGGAGAATAGGTTAAGGTTTTGGAGATGCTCTGTCTTCTGAACCTCTGCTTTCCTACTGTCTTCTTCTTCAAACACGCAAGGATCCTTCCATGGCAAGCTGTATATAGGGTTTCACCGTTGTCAATGGCTACCTCCTATCCTCTCAGTGAAAATGTTCAACGCACCCTGTCACGGCACGGCTATTCAGCTGTCGGTTCTCGATCATGTCGGAATAGAATCCAGTGATTCTTTTGCGTCTGTCACTAACGCCCCACAATCACGAGTTTGAAGCTCGTCACAGTCATTCAATCATTGAATCCTACTCAGAATACCACAGACAAGGTTTAGACCTTCCGGATTCTCTTGAATGCTGCCATCAATTCTAGCTTATACCACGAAGATTCTGGTTAAGGAATCTAAGAGATATCTACTCAATCTAAGGTAGAACGGAGGTGGTTGTCAGGCACACGTTCATAGGTGAGAATGATGATGAGTGTCACGGATCATCACATTCATCAGGTTTAGGAACAAGTGATATCTTAGAATAGAAGCAAGCGTGATTGAATGAAAAACAGTAGTAATTGCATTAATCCATCAAGACACAGCAGAGCTCCTCACCCCCAACCATGGGGTTTAGAGACTCATGCTGTAGAAGATACGATGAGAAACGTGTAAAGTGTCATGAGGTACAGATACAATGTCAAAAGATCCTATTAATAGTGAACTAGTAACCTAGGGTTTACAGAATTGAGTAAATGACAGAAAAATCCACTTCCTGGCCCACTTGGTGTGTGCTTGGGCTGAGCATTGAAGCATTTTCGTGTAGAGACTCTTTCTGGAGTTAAACGCTAGCTTTTATGCCAGTTTGGGCGTTTAACTCCAATTTTTATGACAGTTCCAGCGTTAAACGCTAGGAATTCTGAAGCTGATTTGTAACGCCAGTTTGGGCCATCAAATCTCGGGCAAAGTATGGACTATTATACATTGCTGGAAAGCCCAGGATGTCTACTTTCCAACGCCGTTGAGAGCGCGCCAATTGGGCTTCTGTAACTCCAGAAAACCCACTTCGAGTGCAGGGAGGTCAGAATCCAACAGCATCTGCAGTCTTTTTCAGTCTCTAAATCAGATTTTTGCTCAGGATCCTCAATTTCAGCCAGAAAATACCTGAAATCACAGAAAAACACACAAACTCATAGTAAAGTCCAGAAAAGTGAATTTTAACTAAAAACTAATAAAAATATAATAAAAACTAACTAAAATATACTAAAAACATACTCAAAACAATGCCAAAAAGCGTATAAATTATCCGCTCATCAAAAGGCCAGCATGGAAGGAAGCTTGTGCTACTCTTCAAAAGCTCCTTTCAGGTACAAGTTGCTCAATTTGTTCTTTTCTTTTACTTTGTTTCCACATTCTAATTCCTTTAACGCTACACTTTCACTCCCTTTCAGCCCAAAACCGGACTTCTCCGTCACTTGCTCTGCCTCTTCTTCCGGTACCACAGCTTTTCCTTCTTCTCATTATGCTCTTCATTTTGTTCAATTTAACTTCTTTTTCTTTTTTATTTTTCTTTCAGTTCATTTATTTTTTGAAGTGGTAATGTAGCTACTTTATCTGTGTGAAAATAAAGGTGATGTTGCTGGTTTCTAATAGCATTCAGTTTTAACAAATTTGTTGCTTTAGATAGTGGTGCAAATTGTTATAGGGTTCTAGGAGAGGGTAATTCAGGTATTTTTGAGTCTTTTTCATTTAAGCAAGAGAAATTCATGATTTTTGTGGTGATTTTGTCTTCAGATCCTCTGCTGGTGAAGGCTGCCAGAGGAGAACCTGTTAGTCGGCCATCAGCATGGATGATGCGCCAGGCGGGAAGGTACATGGCTGTTTACAGAAAGCTTGCTGAGAAATATCCATCCTTTCGAGAGAGGTCGAAGACAACTGATCTCATAGTGGAAATTTCTTTGCAGCCTTGGAATGCCTTTAGGCCTGATGGAGTGATCATTTTCTCTGACATCCGTACGCCTCTTCCTGCATTTGGGGTCGAATTCGACATTGAAGACGTAAGGGGTCCTGTTATTCAGTCCCCAGTACGTTCTAAGGAGGGACTAAAGGCTCTGCATCCAATTGACCTGGAAAAGCTCAGTTTTATTGGAGATTCACTCAAGATACTGTGCAAGGAGGTAACCCTAGTTGCATTACCGCTTCTATATATCATGGCTATCCTTCAAAGGAGCCATTTTCCTTACTTATTGCTTTTTACTTAGGTTGGTGGTGATGCTTCCGTTTTAGGTTTCATGGGAGCACCTTGGACAATAGCAACATATATAATGGAAGGGGGTACAACACGCACCTATACAACCATTAAGAGTATGTGCCATACAGCACCACATTTATTGCGGACTCTGCTCTCTCATTTGGCGCAAGCAATAGCAGATTATGTTGTTTTCCATGTGGAGTCTGGGGCTCACTGCATACAAATATTTGATTCATGGGGTGGACAACTACCACCTGATATGTGGCAACGCTGGTCAAATCCTTATATCAAAGAGGTAATATAGAAATAGTTCCCATTTATTTTCTTCTTATTGAAATTGTGTTCTAATTTTTCAAACTATTCTATTTGGGATCCATGTCATAGCAAGCTTAAGTGTATGTATTTCAACTTTTGCTTATTTGTTTAGTTGAATCTTTGAACTAGAAAAACCATGTGTCGCTTTCAAAGGTTTGCAATGATTACAGGTTTTGTTTTATGTAAATTATTGTTTTGTTCCAAGCTCTCATGATTGTCATTTGGTTGGTAAATAATAAGATGAGCTAAGAGCTTGTAATTTGTAAGCATCGAGTGGTAAATAAGCTCACTGGATGTTGATCTTGGTCTTCTGAATTTCGGAGAGAAAGTCCAAATCAGAGGCTACACCTTCAAACTTTTTTATTTAATTGAAACTATGTTGCTGTTAGTCCATCATCATAATTTATGAAACATAAAATATTTGCGAATTGAACGTTGGGCGCAAGATGCTATTGTTCCATATTTTTTCCTCTTTTGCCATGTACTGATTTCTAAACATCCAGATTGTAGATTTGGTCAAGAAAAGATGCCCTGAGACACCGATTGTTCTTTATATAAATGGAAATGGTGGCCTTCTTGAGCATATGAAAGATATTGGAGTTGATGTTGTTGGGCTGGACTGGACTGTGGATATGGCAGATCGAAGATCAGATTTAAGATTTTTTCTAGTTCTTTATGTGGAGCAGTTGCCATCGAAGCCAAGAGAGTCCACTCAAGCTGAGTTACCACACCAACTTTGTTGAAAAAAAATGAAAAAATTGCTACCCTTAGGTTATAGTATTATGGTATTTTGAAAAATGATGATGATATAAGTAAAAGTAGTTATGACCTAGATTAGTATTATGTTATTTTGCAATGATATATAATGTGATTGTGGATCTTACAACAATTTTTGTAAGTCAAATTTGATGATAAATGTTCAATTAGTTTTCTTTTGTAATTTCATTCAAATAGTTTAGGTTATTAATAATGCTAAATTAAAAAAAAAGTTGGAACTAATTTCATTATTCATGAGAAAATTCTTGTAAATAAAGAATTATATTACAAAAAACCGTTGTCAAAAGTAACAAAAGGCAATGGTGTTAAAACTATTGTCAAAGACAACTATAAAATGGCAATAGTATTAAAACCGTTGCCAAAAAATAACACTAATGGCAACGCTTTAAAATCGTTGGCTTAGTGAATAATAAAACTACAACAGTTTAAAACCGTTGCCTATCCAGTTATGGTTTTAAACCGTTACATCATGAAAGAGAATGGTTTTAAACTGTTGCCTATCTAGTAACGGTTTTAAACCGTTCTTTAAAAATTGTTGTCAAAACCGTTGTCTATACCAGTAACTTTGGCAACGGTTTTTTTGTTATCGTTGCCATAGGTAAAAAACCGTTGCCTTTGAGCATTGGCAACGGCCGCATATACCACAGGTCAAAAACCGTTGCCAAAGCGTTGCCTAAAGTTTTGGGAACGGTTTTTCAATCTACGGCAACGGTTTTTGACCGTTGCGAAAACCCTTATTTGTTGTAGTGGAATTCTCATTGTAAGTATAGTTCTACACCAACAAACAATCTTCCCAATCAAAAATTTGGTTTTGTCATGAGTACAAACCCCAAATAAGAATTAACCGAAGTATTTAGACTCCGGGTCGTCTCACAAGGAATTGCAACGACGTGCTCAATTATTGGCTTTGAAGATGCAATGGGTTTGATTTTATATTTTTGGCAAGAAAATAAATGACAAGAAAGTAAATGAACAATTAACTAATAAAATAAAGGAAAAGATACTCTTAGCTAGACATAGGTAATTGAGATCACCATCCTTGTGTACAAACCATATATTGACAATTATGAGGAATCAATCTCATTAAATTTACCTCCAAGAGCTTTAAGTACGTAATATCTACTCCTAAGCTTGAGGTACATCAAATGGCTTGATGAACATCAATGCATAAGTCCCAACCTATCTACTAATTAGATTAGTAGTGGGTTAGTGTCAATGGGTGTCAAATTGATCACCAAGGGTTCTCAAATCACCAATTCAATGAGACCCAATGACTCAAGGTCACTCAATTCCCTTAGCCTAGGCCAAGAGTAAAGAAAACTACTCAAAAACTAAAGGAAACATTTCATCAAACACCTAAAGTACAATAAAAGTAAATATCACAAAATACAAGAATTAACAACACCCACAACTAACATCAACAAGAAATCAACAATAATAATGAAGATAAACATAAAGAGACATGGGAACATGAAATTGCATTAAAGGAAAGTTAAAATCAACAAGAGTTCATAAACGTAAAAATGGCAAAATAGGGAAATTAACAAGAACTAGAAGAACAAAGTTGTAACAACAAGAAATTAGAAGAGAAAACTAAATCAAAGCAATATTTAAAGTTGGATCTAAGAAAATTAAACCTAAACTATCCTAAATTCTAGAGAGAAGGGAGAGCTTCTCTCTCTTGAATTCTACCCTAAAACATGATGAAAACTAAACTATGACTACTTGGTTCATTTCCCCTTCAATACTTGGGTTCAATAGGATCAGAAATGAGTTGGATTGGGCCCAAAATGCTTCAAAAATTGCCCCCAACGAGTCGCCAAAATGGACCCACGCTGATCCTGCGACGCATGCGTGTCAAGGGCGCATACGCATCTCTTAACGCCAGGAAACTATGGCAAATTTTATATTATTATGAAGCCCCGGATGTTAGCTTTCCAACGCAACTGGAACTGTCTCATTTGAACTTCTGTAGCTCAAGTTATGATCGATTGAGTGCGAAGAGGTCAGGATTGACAACTTTGCAGTTCCTTCATTTCTTCATGAGTTCTCCCACTTTGCATGCTTTTCCTTCATTCCTTCAATCCAATATTTGCCTTCCAAATCTAAAATCACTTAACAAACATATCAAGGCATCGAATGGAATTAAAGTGAATTAAATTTAGCTATTTTAAAGCCTAAAAAGCATGTTTTCACACTTAAGCACAAATCTAGGGAGAATTACAAAACCATGCTATTTTATTGAATAAATGTGAGAAAAGTCGATAAAATCCCCCAAATTAAGCACAAGATAAACCACAAAATTGGGGTTTATCACTGACCACATAGTTGAGTAGCCGAAAGTTGAGTCCACCCCAGTGACATCCAGAGCCCTCATTGTTTATCAGCGTCATCATCACCCACCACCATCTGACAGTGGAGCTTCTCATGGTTGATTTCCCCCCCCCCCCCAATTGACTATTTTGGGCACTGAGGACAGTGCATGACTTAAGTGTGGGGGATGATCTGCAATATTTTAGGTGTAAACATTCTCTACTAAACACTTTCATTTAGTTATTTTTCAGTTTTTTACTATGCTTTTGTGGATACTTTTAGTACTTTGACTTATGCACTTTTTCTTTGGTATATATATCAGTTACTTATAGTTATATCTAGTATTTTAATTTTATGTTGGTATTTATTTACATATTGCATTTGATATTGCATGGTACATAGTATAGATATGGATTGTGATTGGATGACGTGAATAGCTTATACCTAGCTCATTTTGATCCTAATTGTTCATGTTACTTTTCGCTTGTTGAAAATTAGGAGACGAACTAGGAAATTTTGAAAAATTTTGCATCCATCACAACATACATACATACATATATAGGAATAATTTTGGTGAAAAATGACATACTTTCTAACAATTTGGGCTTTCTATTGAATTGATTGGAAAACAGTTTTTCAAACTTGCGTGAATGAATTTCTTTGGAACATAGAAGAGTAAAGAACAATTACCTTGTGAGATTTGAGCCTTAATGAGTGGTTACGCATTTTTAACCACTAATTTTTGTTCATTGTGTGACATATCTCTTCTATGATTGTGATCTTGATTTTGCTTGATTTTTTATTTCCAATGATTGATGTTTTGAATTGCATTGAGCATGATTGAGGCCATCTTTGTTTAAAAGCTTACTTTTCCCATATAGCCTACCCTTTGCATATACCATTGTTAATCCCTTTTGAGCTTTATCTACCCCCATTGTTCTTAATATCACCACACCACAACCATAAGCGAAAAACCATGAATAACCTTGGATTGTATCCTTGATTAGCTTAGGATTGGAGAAGTGTGTTTCATTTAAGTGCGGGGGATCCTTTGGGAAACTTTGGTAGTAAAAGAAAATGTTTAATTTTGGTATTTATTGAAAATTTTGGGAAATGGGAACATTCATGTATGAACTAATTAGACCATATGCAATTCTGGTTAAAAAAAAAAACATTATCATCATAAAAAGGGGCTGAAGGTTATCCTGAAGAAAAGAAAAATGAATAGGAAATGCATATGTGATATGAATGATGAGCCATACATGAGTGATTGTGAAAAAGAATTGATGGAAGGTTAGGATTGCCTTTTGTTTTGATTTGGTGATATAGGTTGATGTGGAACTTAAACTAATTAAGGATTCAACTATTTTAGTCTATTTAGCCATATCTATCCCGCTTTTACCCTAACCCCATTACAACCGTATGAAGTCCACATAATAATTGCATTCATGCATTGATTGTTAGATGAAAAGCAATTCCTTGAAAGCATGATTAGAAGAGACTTGAGTGATTGAAACCCTAAACACCGAGTGATCAAAGTGTATACACACCTAGTGAGGGTTCAATTACTCAACTCTATTTTTCCATGCTTCTTATCATGCATTCTTGCAAGTTGCTTCGCTTTAATGAGTTGGATCAATTCTTTAGATTTTGGTTGCATTGGATTATTCCCTTGCTTTGCCTGATTGTCTATACTTGCTTGGGAATCTGATTGTTTGTTTCCACCATTTTCATAAAGATACATAGATAGATACATAGGTATAGATAGTATTTACACACTTTCATGCATATAGATAGTTGCATTCAATAAATTGATTACCCCTTTGGATCATTCCCCTTGTTAGTTTAGCATGAGGACATGCTATTGTTTAAGTGTGGGGGAATTGATGAGTCCATATTTTCCGATATATTTTGGCTTGATTTGAATGGATTCTCGCATATGAACTCACACTTAAGCACCCAAATAGCATACTTTTGTGTTTGATCCATAATTTGATCCTAAATATGAAAACATGCAATTTTGTGCTTTAATAGAGCAAATTAATCACACTTTTTATGTCAATCAATGCCATGATATGGTTTATGAGTGATTTCAGGCCTTGAAGGCTTTAAAATGTATGGGCAAAACTGGAAGAAAGCATGTACAAGGGAGAAAACATGAAGAAAACAAGGAAAATCACACACAGCGAAGTGTGCGTGCACACAAGCGAGTATTTCTATGTGTGCGTATGCACAGGTGCCTGTGCATATGCACAGGTCAATTTTTAGCCAAGTGTGCGGACGTACACATCTATGCGTCTGCACAGGTCCCTGCACGTGATTCCATTAATGAAGCACGTGTCTCTCGAATTCTGAGGCCTTTTGGGCCATTTTGGAAGGCTTAGATGCTGATTTTGAAGCGCTATATAAAGGGAGAATCAACACATTAGCACATATGAGGTTTTAGTTTAGTTTTTCTTAGTATTAGGAAGCTTCCATAGGAGTAGGAGTAGGAGTAGTGTAGCATTACTCTCTTAGGGTTTATGAAATTTCAATTGTAGCATTTTATAGCAAGCTTTAATTTTGGATGTTGATCAACTCTTTTGTAAGTACTCTTAATTTCCTCTTTAATTACATTGTCTTTATTTTCATTTCCTCTTGGTTCAAGTGCTTTGTTTATATTTGCAATTTTGAGTTCTTGAAGTTTTGATTGATGAATTTACTATTCCATGCTTCCCCTATGTTTGATTTCTTATTTATTATTGATATTGTTGATAGTTGGGTATAGTTTTATAATTTTCCTTGCAATTTTCCATACTTTACTTTTATGCACACAAGGTGTTTGTGAAAATGCCAACCTTAGAATTTGAGTAGATTTTCACACCTTTGCTTGTGGTTCGAGTTCCTAGGATACTAGAGTCATAATGTCCGACATTTAGTGGTAATTCTTCGAGAGTTAGTTGACTCTTGTTTCCATTAAAGCTAGCCTTTCATCAAGTAGTTTGGTGACTTGGCTAGGACTTATGGATTAAGGTAAATTATGCTTGCTTGACTTACTCCTCGATAGTTGGCGTTAACTAGGTGAGACTAACTCATGATAATTACCATAGTTATGGTTATGGCAATGATAGGATTTCTTGAATCCTTATTCCCAAGTCAAGGCTTTTTATGCATCTTCACTAGTTTTGATCTTGTTTCCTTTTACTTACATTAATTACCAATTTTGAGCATTCCTTCGTTCTTTTATTGCTTAGTTCTTTTAATCTTTCATCTCTTGCTTGAAAACCCCTTGTTGTCTTAACAACCAAGGAAGTAACACTTCAATTGCGTCCTAGGAAGAACGACCCGAGGTTTAAATACTCTCGGTTTATTTTGTATTGAATTTATTATTTGATTATGAGAGTTTGTTGTTGGTTTGGACTATGCTACTAACAAATCGATTCTTGTTTTGATTGATTCCAAACAATAATAAAAAAACTCTCATTGTCAGGTGTCTAATAGGATCTTGAGCGGGAAGACCATGGAACTTGGGTAGAAGATTACTCAAGGCAGTTTTGAGCTCAAAATTAGCATTCAAATCGGGATGATGCACTTGAAGCGGTTGAAGAACAAAATCCGGAGCACCCGCCTCCTTAAGAGTGACTCTCCTTGGAGCGGCCATAGTATCGGTACCAAATTCAGTGGAAGAGGTATTAGTAGTATCAATGGAAGAGTAGATGGTTCCTTCCTCAAATGACGCTTCAGATTCAACATCGGATAAGGTTGGTGAATTGGTAGAAACCTTTTCACCACCTCCAACGGCTAACCGACGCCGAGCATGCCTAATATGGAGTAAAGTTCTTTCAGTTTCAGGATCAAATGTGGCTAAGCTCGGATCCGGTAATGAACGCGTCATTCAATGAAAGAAGCACATAGCTGATGACAACAAAATGCACTAAACAAAGATTAATCTTAACTAACAATTAAACAAGCAAACAATCAAGGAAAATGCAAGTATTCACATAGCAACATATTTACACTAACCAACAACATGGCACATATACGTAAATTCTCCGGCAACGGCGCCAAAATTTGATGTGAGAAATTTTGTCGGTCTAGAATTTATCAATGAATTCCGTCGCAAGTATAGTCTAAACTAACAAGCTACCCCACACCAAATTTAGAAAATGTGTCACCACAATTCAAAATCAATAACCGGGAGTAGAATCCTGGGTCGTTCTCCCTAGGAGTTGCCCTAAGATGCACGTCATTGGTTAGGAGTTCTCTTGGTATTTTGAAGTTGAATACAAGAAAAGTAAATGAACATGAATTGGAATGATGAGCAATTAACAATTGGAATAAGAAAACCAAGAAATTAAACTAATAAAGGTGAATGACAATCACTCAATGTAAAATCCTTGGCTAGGGGTGAGAATTGGAATTCCTATCATTATAGCCTCCATCAATTGTGACAAGAATTGACTATTGCTCCACTTAGTTAACCTCTAACTATGAAGGAAAGTCAAGTGGAGATAATCAATTTGAGTCCACAAGTTCTAGTCAAATCCTAAGGAAAGACAAGCTTTAGTGGCATACAAATCAACTAGCAATTTTCAATTATTAATCAGCAAAAGACATTGACAATTCAAGTGTCTCCAATTAACCAACCCCCAAGCCAAGAGTGAAAATATACTCTATAACTATAATTGACATTTCCTCAAATACTTGGTGAGCAAAATTGAAAGACATTGTGAAATTGAGAAGAAAATTCAAATCAAAATTATCTAATACAAACAACTAACAACAATCAAGCAATTAACAATAACGAACATGAAATTCCTCAATGCATTAATAGAAATCAATGTAACCAAGATCCAAATCCAAGATCCAAAACAACTAGAAAAACAGGAACACAAAATGAGAGTAGGATAATTAGATCTACAAATTAAAGCAATATAAAATTGAATTCCAAACAGATCTAACCAAAGGATCCAAGTGAAAATGGAATTGAGAAAGCTAAAATCTAGGGAGAAGTGAGAGTTTCTCTCTTTAGAACCCAAAAACTCCAAAAACTAGCTAATTATGTCTAATGTGTGAATCCCCCCTTTTCCTCCTCAATTCCTGGGTCTTTTCCATGCAGAATCCTTTTGGATTTGGGCCTAGAGCTCCTCAGAAATCACTAGCCAGAATTTCCTTAATGATGTCACGTGCTGACCATCACGCGTGCGCGTCGGCCACGCGTGTGCGTCACTGAGTTTTGCAAGCCACGCATAAGCGTCAAGCACGCGTACGCATCGGTGGGATTTTTGCTCAGCCATGCGAATGCGTCAACTTTTGCGCGCCACTCCTAAACCATGCTCCCACGCGTGCACGTCACAGCCAAATCTCCAAAGCTCCATTCTTCATGTTCCTTCCACTTGTGCATGCTTCGTTTCTCTCTTATAGACCATTCTTGCCTTATAAAATCTGAAATCACTTAACAAATATATCACGACATCAAATGGTAATAGAAGATGATTAAAATATAGCATATTTAAGGCCAAAGAAGCATGTTTTCAACCATGAAACCAAATTAGGAAGGAGACACAAAACTTTGCATTTTATATGAATAAGTTTGAAAGAATATTGATAAAACCTCCCAAATTCTATACAAGATAAACCCTAAAATTGGGGTTTATCAGTCTATGGTCATGGTTTTCGAAAAAAGGTGACCATAGAGTACTTATGGCACGGTTTTGGAGGGTGATCATAGAGTACGGTTTTCAAATTTTTTTTAAAACCCTCCCCAAACGACGTGTTTCCTCCCCAAAATTCCCCAATTCCCCCTAAAATCTCCATTCCCTCACTCGTCGTTCTTCACTTAGGAGAAAAGAATGAAGATAACTATTGGTGCCAAAATCCCTATTCCCTCTCTCCCAGCCACACACCTTCCTCCCCGTCATGCACGCGCCACGTCTAGTCGTGCTCCATCCCCTCTCGTCATTCACAAGTCACTATCTTCTTCCTCATGGTCATCGAAGCATCATTTGTCGCCATCCCATCTCCTCTGCTCATAAGTCGCTAGCCCACTGTCCCTCGTCGTCGTGTGGGGAGTCGTTCGTCGTGGTTGTCTCTAAAAGTCCCAAACCCCTCTTGACGTGACTGATGTAACCTTGGGTAGATGACGATTTGTTAACTGCTGAGGTAGGTAGGGCATGTATTAGACTTAAATTTGGCATTTAGTGGTATTCAATTTTAGTTATGATAAGTGGAAATTTTTCTAATCTATTGTTGAGGTTCTAGGTAGTGTGATTATTAAGAATGAGGACTTTAATGAGATGTTGATTTAAGTATAGAGGTACTCTAAGATCCTGAATTGTAATTTAGTCTTGTGATAAACGTAAGCCTTAATTGGGTCATGTTGAGGAAGTTTAGAAGTGAGCGTAGGTGTTTGCTATCCGAAAATAGAATGTGACTTCAATGAATGATTGGATTAGTTAATTAATGAATTAGGGGCTGAAAAATAGAGTGGCGTGATGCGTGAGTGTCTCATACCCTTTTTTCTGTCATTTTTCAATTATTTTTAGTTAGATTTTATTTAGTTTTACTTTATTTTAGTGCAAAAATCCCCTTTGGACGCTATTGTGAGTTGTTTTAGTGTTTTTATGATTTCAAGTGAAATTCGAAGCAATTCGGCGGAGTATGGAGCAAAAACAGAAAATGCTAGCAACACCATCCCTGGGTGCTAAATGCAAACTGGCATTTGGCGCTAGCAGGGGACACAAAACCAGAAGCGCATGCTCTGCTTTGGACGTTGAAAGCCGAAAATGGATTTAACGCCAGCAGCAGGCCAAATTCACCCTCTCTTTGGGCTCTCAGTGGATTTAGCACTTATTAGTTAATTTTATTTTATTTCCTTTTGTGATTTTTATTTACAAAGAATATGTTTTAGGTTTAGAATTTATTATTTTATTTTTATTTCCATATCAAATTAGGTTAGTATATAAGGGAAAAGATCACTTGTATTTTGGATCTTCTTCCTCACGCACTTTTCAAAACCATGTTTTCTCTGTAAATCATGAGCAACTAAACCTCCTAGTTAATGTTAGGAGCTCTGTTTATTTCTATGGATTAGAACTATTGCTTTTCTATTTTAATGAATGTTTTAATTCAATTCTAAGGATTGTTTTCGTTCTTAATCTTATCAATTTGGGTGGAACGAGAGTGTGACCCTTATTCTGCATGAGTTCTTGTGATTCTCGAGAGAGTTATCTCGCTTGAACTACAACTTAAAACCAAATTCTTCCTAAATTGCTAATTACATGAACTAATTGGGATATATGACATATAATCCTGTTAGTTTTGGGTAATTAAAGTTTTTGTGGCAATAAACTAGTTTTTGAACTTAACCTTTTAATCAGAATTAAGTGACCACGAGAATGGCGGTTAATGAAGGTTAGGGGAGGCTAAATCACTAAGAGATTAGGGTTTAGACATTTACAATTTTCCTTGTAATGAATCATACATTGTTAAAATAGCTGGTAAGAATTTTTAATCTGGAAAGATAAACATCTCCGAAACATTAACTGTTTTCTCATATTGGTTTTACACCAAATCCTTAATTGCTTTCTTTACTTGCTTATTTACTATTTTATGCGTTCGACCATCAACACCCTTTTCCATTCGCCTAACAAAGTCCAACTGGATAGCCATTATTGCTCAGTCTAGCAATCCTCGTGGGATCGACCCTCACTCACCTGAGGTATTACTTGGATGACTCAATGCACTTGCTGGTTAAGCTGTGCGAAATCTCTTTTCCTGCACCAAGTTTTTGCGCCGTAGCCGGGGATCGTATGTGATTCAAAACTATCAGTTGTCTGGTTGCTTAGATTAGGTATATTTATTAGTTTTTATTATTTATTTATTTTTTCTTTTAAATTTTTATTTTTAATTTCATTTATTTTTCTTTAATTTAGAATTTTGCCCAATTTGTTTCCTTTTAGTTTTTGATTTTAAGTTTGGTGTCCCTTTAGTGTTTTTCTCTTTTTATTTAAAAAAATTTTCGCATTTTTTTCTTTTTAGTTTTTGAAAATTTTTAAGTTATTTTCTCATTTTATGTTTTCGAATTTTTCTTAGGTTAATTGCTTACTTTATTTTATTTTATTTCTTTTACATAGGATATTTCACTAGGAGTTTTCTATGCTTTGATATAGAGACTCCCACTATTTCTGTGTTTCTTGTTTGTTTATGAGCAGGAACAGGGACAAAGAATCCCTTCTTGAGTTTGACCCTGAGCCTGAAAGGACCTTGAGGTGGCGTTTGCAACAAGCTAGAGCTTACAAAGCCAGAGAAAATCTCAAGGAGACTTTTGAGAAAGAAGATGAAGAGCTCACCATGGACCCTAATGGAGTTAATCCGAATGCTAATAAGCATGCAAGGAGGACTCTGAGCTCTTACACTGCCCCCACTCCTAACTTTTATGGGCGCAGTATCTCAGTACCCGTTATTAGTGCTAATAATTTTGAGCTGAAGCCGCAGTTGATCTCTCTAGTGTAACAGAACTTGCAGTTTCATGGACTCCTGCAGGAGGATTCCAACCTATTCATCTCTAACGTCCTGCAGATCTGTGACACTGTGAAGACGAATGGAGTGAACCTTGAGGTTTAAAAGCTCATGCTCTTCCTGTTTGCTGTGAGGGTCAGAGCAAAGCAGTAGCTAGACTCTTAGTCCAAGGAGAGCCTGGACACATAGGACAAGGTGGTCACTGGATTTTTGACCAAATCTTTTCCACCTTAAAAGCTGACTAAGCTTAGGGTGGATGTCTAGGCCTTAAGGAAGAAAGATGGAGAATCCCTCTATGAGGCTTGGGAGAGGTACAAGCTGATGATCAGGAAGTGTCCCCCTAACATATTTTTAGAGTGGACCAGGCTACGGATCTTTTGTGATGGCCTCTCAGAGATGGTCAAGATGTCACTGGACAACTCTGCTAGTGGTTCCTTGCATATGAAGACGACGCCTGAATAGGCTAATGACCATATAGAGATGGTTGCTAACAACCAATATCTATACACTTCTGAGAGGAACCATGTGAAAATAGGGACTACTAAGAAGAAAGGAGTCTTAGAGGTAGACATACTAAATGCCATTTTGGCTTAAAATAAGCTCATGTCCCAACAGATTAGTATGATCTCTCAACACTTAACTGGGATACAAGTCTCAGCTATCAATACTCAAGATGCATCCTACGACATGATTGGGAGCTACACCTAAGAGGATGCCTATGGCTATGCTCAACCCACCATTGAGCAAGTGAATTATATGGGAAATTCCTCTAGAAATCCCAATAATGATCTTTATGCGAATACTTTCAATCAAGGATGGAGGAATCACCCTAACTTTAGGTGGAGGGAGCAGCCACAGAAGCCCCAATAGAGCTTCAACAACAATTAGGGTGGAACCAATCAGAATAGGTTTAACAACAGGCAGTTCCAACCCTCTCAGCAACAATAAGAGCCCTCTCAATCACAGAGCATCTTTGACTTAGCCACAATAGTCTATGAACTTTCCAAGACTACTCACAACTTTATGCAGGAGACGAGAGCTTCAATTCGGAACTTGGAAGTACAAGTGGGTCTGTTGAGTAAAAGGATACCTAAGAGACCTCCTAATACTCTTCCAAGCAACACAAAGGTAAATCCGAGGGAAGAGTGCAAGGCCCTTACAATAGGCAAGGAGGCTGAGCCTAAGGAGGTACATGCTGCTGAGGAATCAAAGGAATAAAAGGATGAGAAGCTGGAAAAGCACTGATACATGCCCCATTGGTGACACAAGAGCCTGAAGTACAACACCCTTAGAAACTGCAAAAGGAAAACAAGGATGAGAAACTCACTCAGTTCTGGGAAATTATAAAAAATTTGTTAATCAATATTCCTTTTGCTGAGATGTTGGAGAAAATGCCTCCCTATATGGCTTGTTTGAAAAGTGCACTATCTAAAAAGAAGGCCTTGAAGGGAGATGAAATTGTGGTTTTAACTAAGGAGTGCAGTGCACTGATCAAAGGAAGCTACCCAAAAAGATGCCCAGCCCCGGAAGCTTCCTAATCCCCTGTACCATTGGGATTATTATATTTGAGAAGGCACTGTGCGACCTTGGATCTAGCATAAATTTGATGTCACTCTCTGTGATGAGAAGGCTAGGAATTCAAGTGACGCAACCTACAAAAATAGCACTAGAGATGGCTGACAAATCTCAAAAGTAGGCATATGGGCTAGTGGAGAACGTACTAGTCAAAGTTGGAGAACTCTTCCTTGGTGCGCGAAATTGAACTCCGTACAACTGAACCGGCAAGTGAACCGAGTCGTCCATGTAATACCTTTGGTAAGTGAGGGTCAAATCCCATGATGATTGTTGGATTGAGCAAGCAATGTCTATCTTGTAAATGAAAATTATTTAGTTAAGGCTTCGGAGATGCGTATTCTTTCCGGATTAACGTTTTTAACTGTTGATGAGCGGATAATTTGTACGCTTTTTGGCATTGTTTTTAGTAGTTTGAGTTGAGTTTTTAGTATATTTTTATTAGTTTTTAGTTAAAATTCACTTTTCTGGACTTTACTATGAGTTTGTGTGTTTTTCTGTGATTTCAGGTATTTTCTGGCTGAAATTGAGGGACCTGAGCAAAAATCTGATTCAGAGACTGAAAAGGACTGCAGATGCTGTTGGATTCTGACCTCCCTGCACTCGAAGTGGATTTTCTGGAGCTACAGAAGCCCAATTGGCGCGCTCTCAACGGCGTTGGAAAGTAGACATCCTGGGCTTTCCAGCAATATATGATAGTCCATACTTTGCCCAAGATTTGATGGCCCAAACCGGCGTTCAAAGTCACCCTCAGAAATTCCAGCGTTAAACGCCGAAACTGGCACCAAAATGGGAGTTAAACGCCCAAACTGGCACAAAAGCTGGCGTTTAACTCCAAGAAGAGTCTCTACACGAAAATGCTTCAATGCTCAGCCCAAGCACACACCAAGTGGGCCCGGAAGTGGATTTTTATGTCATTTACTCATCTATGTACACCCTAAGCTACTAGTTTTCTATAAGTAGGACCTTTTACTATTGTATTTTGAATCATCTGATCTTTGGAACCTTTTTCTTTAGATCTTTTGATCACTTTGGGAGGCTGGCCATTCGGCCATGCCTAGACCTTGTTCTTATGTATTTTCAACGGTGGAGTTTCTACACACCATAGATTAAGGTGTGGAGCTCTGCTGTACCTCGAGTATTAATGCAATTACTATTGTTCTTCTATTCAATTCCGCTTGTTCTTTGTCCAAGATATCACTTGTTCTTCAACTTGATGAATGTGATGATCCGTGACACTCATCATCATTCTCACCTATGAACAAAGTGACTGACAACCACTTTTGTTCTACGAGCAACCAAGGCTCTAGTGTTTATCTCTTGGATTCCTGATACACGACGCATGGTTGATCGCCTGACAACCGAGTGCTCGCCTGACAAACGAGCCAGCCATTCTGTGAGATCAGAGTCTTCGTGGTATAGGCAAGAACTGATGGCGGCATTCAAGAGAATCCGGAAGGTCTAACCTTGTCTGTGGTATTCTGAGTAGGATTCAATGATTGAATGACTGTGACGTGCTTCAAACTCCTAGCAGGCGGGGCGTTAGTGACAGACGCAAAAGAATCAATGGATTCTATTCCGGCCTGACCGAGAACCGACAGATGGATAGCCATGCCGTGACAGGGTGCGTTGAACATTTCCACTGAGAGGATGGGAGGTAGCCACTGACAACGGTGAAACCCTTGCATAAGCTTGCCATGGAAAGGAGTAAGAAGGATCGGATGAAGACAATAGGAAAGCAGAGAGACGGAACAGAAAGCATCTTCATACGCTTATCTGAAGCTCTCACCAATGATATACATAAGTATCTCTATCTTTATCTTTATGTTTCCTTCATCATCTATACCCATTTGAGTCTGCCTGACTAAGATTTACAAGGTGACCATAGCTTGCTTCATACCAACAATCTCCGTGGGATCGACCCTTACTCGCGTATGGTTTATTACTTGGACGACCCAGTGCACTTGCTGGTTAGTTGTGCGAAGTTGTAGTGATCACGATTTCGTGCACCAAGTTTTTGGCGCCGTTGCCGGGGATTGTTTCGTGTATGGACAACTGACGGTTCATCTTGTTGCTTAGATTAGGTATTTTTTTTTCAGAGTTCTTGAGAATGAATTCTAGAGTTTCATGATGATCTGTTGAAGTCTGGCTGGCTGTGAAGCCATGTCTAATCTTATTAGACCGAGGTTTCAACTGATCATCACAATAGCTCGTTGATTTCTATCAATCTTGCTATTGGAGCAATGATCTGCTAAGGCTTGGCTGGCCATTGGCCATGTCTAGTGTTTTGGACCGAAGCTTTCTTTGAAAGCTTGGCTGGCTGTGAAGCCATGTCTAATTCCTGGACCGGAGTCTTAGACTAGCATTGCAATGATTCCTGGAATCCAAACTGAGAATTCTGAAACCTTTATTTTCTATTTTCATATAATTTTTGAAAAAGCACAAAAAAATTTTCAAAATCATAAAAATCAAAAATATTTTATGTTTCTTGTTTGAGTCTAGTGTCTAATTTTAAGTTTGGTGTCTTGCATGCATTGTTTATGTGATCTTGGTTCTATTTTCAAGTCAATAGTACAGGGAACTGAAGATTCAAAACATGCAACAGAGGAATTACACAGAAAAAGCTGGGCGTTCAAAACGCCCAGTGAAGAAGGACAGACTGGCGTTTAAACGCCAGCCAGGGTACCTGGTTGGGCGTTTAACGCCCAAAAAGGTAGTACATTGGGCGTTAAACGCCAGAATGTGCACCATTCTGGGCGTTTAACGCCAGGATGGCACAAGGGGGAGGATTTTGTTTTCAAATCAATTTTTTTTCAAGTTTTCAAAGTTTTTCAAAATCAAATCTTTTTCAAATCAAATCTTTTCAATCAAATCTTTTTCAAAATCAATTTCTTTCCTTTTTCAAAGATACTTACTAACAATTAATGATTTGATTGAACATCTCAAATTTGTTGCCTTTTCTGTTGAGAAAGGTTTAATGTTTGAATCATATCTTTTCTTGTTAGGCAAGTCATTAATTTTTAAAATCAAATCTTTTTAAAAATTGTTTTTCAAATCATATCTTCTCAATCACATCTTTTTAAAACCATAACTTTTTAATCATATCTTTTTAATCACATCTTTTTCAAAATAGTTTCCAATCAAATCTTTTTAATTTCTAACTTCAAATTCTTTTTCAAAAATCACTTGATTTCTTTCCCACCCTTGGTTTTCTGAAAATAAAGTTTTTCAAAATGTTTTTAAAATCTTTTTAATTGAATTTTCGAAATTTCTTCATCTCTTCTCACTTCCTTCTATTTATGGACTAACACTATTTCTTAATGCAAAATTCGAACTCCATCTTCTTTGATAAGTTCGAATTTTCTACTTCTGCCTTCTATTTTTCTTTTCCTCTGACACCTCAAGGAATCTCTATACTGTGACATAGAGGATTCCATATTTTCTTGTTCTCTTCTCTTTCATATGAGCCGGAACAAAGACAAAGGCATTCTTGTTGAAGCTGACCCTGAACCTGAAAGGACCTTGAAGCGAAAGCTAAGAGAAGCTAAGGCACAACTCTCTGTTGAGGACCTAACCGAATTCTTCAAAGAAGAAGAACCCATGGCAGCCGAAAACAACAACAATGCCAACAATGCAAGGAAGGTGCTGGGTGACTTTACTGCACCTACTCCCGACTTCTATGGGAGAAGCATCTCTATCCCTGTCATTGGAGCAAACAACTTTGAGCTTAAGCCTCAATTAGTTTCTCTAATGCAATAGAATTGCAAGTTCCATGGACTTCCATTGGAAGATCCTCATCAGTTCTTAGCTGAGTTCTTGCAAATCTGTGACACTGTCAAGACTAATGGGGTTGACCCTGAGGTCTACAGACTAATGCTATTCCCTTTTGCTGTAAGAGACAGAGCTAGAATATGGTTGGACTCACAACCTAAAGAAAGCCTGGACTCATGGGAAAAGCTAGTCAATGCCTTCTTGGCAAAGTTCTTTCCACCTCAAAAATTGAGTAAGCTTAGAGTGGAAGTCCAAACCTTCAGATAGAAGGATGGAGAATCCCTCTATGAAGCTTGGGAAAGATACAAACAATTGATCAGAAAATGTCCATCTGACATGCTTTCTGAATGGAGCATCATAGGTATTTTCTATGACGGTCTCTCTGAACTATCCAAGATGTCTTTGGATAGCTCGGCTGGAGGATCTCTTCACTTGAAGAAGACGCCTACAGAAGCTCAAGAGCTAATTGAAATGGTTGCAAATAACCAATTCATGTACACTTCTGAAAGGAATCCTGTGAACAATGGGACAAGTCAGAAGAAAGGAGTTCTTGAGATTGATACTCTGAATGCCATATTGGCTCAGAATAAGATATTGACTCAACAAGTCAATTTGATTTCTCAAAGTCAGTCTGGAATGCAAAATGCACCAAGCAGTACTAAGGATGCTTCATCTAAAGAAGAAGCTTATGATCCTGAGAACCCTTCAATGGAAGAGGTGAATTACCTAGGAGAACCCTATGGAAACACCTATACTTCTTCATGGAGAAATCACCCAAATTTCTCATGGAAGGATCAACAGAGACCTCAACAAGGTTTCAACAACAATAATGGTGGAAGAAACAGGTTTAGCAATGGCAAGCCTTTTCCATCATCTTCTCAGCAACAGACAGAGAGTTCTAAGCAGAACCCATCTGACTTAGCAACCATGGTCTCTGATCTAATCAAAACCACTCAAAGTTTCATGACTGAAACAAGGTCCTCCATTAGGAATTTGGAGGCACAAGTGGGACAGCTGAGCAAGAAAGTTACTGAACTCCCTCCTAGTACTCTCCCAAGCAATACAGAAGAAAATCCAAAAGGAGAGTGCAAGGCCATCAACATGGCCGAATTTGGAGAGGAGGGAGAGGAAGTGAACGCCACTGAGGAAGACCTTAATGGGCGTGCACTGACCTCCACTGAGTTCCCCAATGAGGAACCATGGGATTCTGAGGCTCAAAATGAGACCATAGAGATTCCATTGGACTTACTTCTGCCTTTCATGAGCTCTGATGAGTATTCTTCCTCTGAAGAGGATGAGTATGTCACTGAAGAGCAAGTTGCTAAATACCTTGGAGCAATCATGAAGCTAAATGACAAGTTATTTGGGAATGAGACTTGGGAGGATGAACCCCCTTTGCTCACCAAAGAACTGGATGACTTGTCTAGGCAGAAATTACCTCAAAAGAGACAAGATCCTGGGAAGTTTTCCATACCTTGTACCATAGGCACCATGACCTTCAAGAAGGCCCTGTGTGACTTAGGATCAAGTGTAAACCTCATGCCTCTCTCTGTAATGGAGAAGCTAGGGATCTTTGAGGTACAAGCTGCAAGAATCTCACTAGAGATGGCAGACAATTCAAAGAAACAAGCTTATGGATTTGTGGAAGATGTTCTGGTGAAGATTGAAGACCATTACATCCCTGCTGATTTCATAATCCTAGAGACTGGGAAGTGCATGGATGAATCCATCATCCTTGGCAGACCCTTCCTAGCCACAGCAAAGGCTGTGATTGATGTTGATGGAGGTGAACTGATCATTCAAGTGAATGAAAAATCCTATGTGTTTAAGGCTCAAGGATATCCCTCTGTCACCATGGAGTGGAAGCATGAAGAGCTTCTCTCAAATCAGAGACAAACAGAGCCCCCACAGTCAAACTCTAAGTTTGGTGTTGGGAGGCCACAACCAAACTCTAAGTTTGGTGTTGAACCCCCACATTCAAACTCTAAGTTTGGTGTTGGGAGGTTACAACATTGCTCTGAGCATTTGTGAGGCTCCATGAGAGCCCTCTGTCAAGCTACTGACATTAAAGAAGCCCTTGTTGGGAGGCAACCCAATGATATATTTTATCTATTTCCCTTTGTTATTTTATGATTTTTGTAGGTTGATGATCATGAGAAGTCACAAAATCAATTGAAAAAGCAAAAACAGAAAGAAAAACAGGAAGAAAAACAGCACACCCTGGAGGAGAACTTGCTGGCGTTTAAACGCCAGTGAGGCTAGCAGTTGGGCGTTTAACGCCCAGTCTGGCACCATTCTGGGCGTTTAACGCCAGAAAGGGGCACCAGACTGGCGTTAAACGCCAGGAAAGGGCAAGAACCTGGCGTTAAACGCCAGAAAGGGGCACCAGCCCGGCGTTTAACGCCAAAATTGGCTCAAAACGTGATTTTGCATGCCATTTGGTGCAGGGATGACTTTTCCTTGACTCCTCAGGATCTGTGGACCCCACAGGATCCCCACCAACCCCACCACTCTCTCTCTTCTTCACCCATTCACCAATCACCTCAACACCTCTTCCCCAAAAACCCTTCACCTATCAAATCCCATCTTTCTCTTCACCACTCACATCCATCCTTCATAAAACCCCACCTACCTCACCCTTCAAATTCAAACCACTTTCCCTCCCAAACCCACCCATACATGACCGAACCATGAACCCCCCTCTCCTATATAAACCCTTCTTCACCCCTTCATTTTCACACAACCTAAACACCACTTCTCCCCCTCTTTGGCCGAACACAAAGCCATTCCCTTCTTCCTCATTTCTTTTTCTTCTACTCTTTTCTTTCTTCTTTTGCTCGAGGACGAGCAAACCTTTTAAGTTTGGTGTGGTAAAAGCATTGCTTTTTGTTTTTCCATAACCATTTATGGAATCCATGGCCGGAGAAACCTCTAGAAAGAGGAAAGGGAAGGCAAAAGCTTCCACCTCCGAGTCATGGAAGATGGAGAGATTCATCTCAAGGGTGCATCAAGACCACTTCTATGAAGTTGTGGCCTTGAAGAAGGTGATCCCCGAGGTCCCTTTTTCACTCAAAAAGAGTGAATATCCGGAGATCCGACATGAGATCCGAAGAAGAGGTTGGGAAGTTCTTACCAACCCCATTCAACAAGTCGGAATCTTGATGGTTCAAGAGTTCTATGCCAATGCATGGATCACCAAGAACCATGATCAAAGTGTGAACCCGGATCCAAAGAATTGGCTCACTATGGTTCGGGGAAAATACTTGGATTTTAGTCCGGAAAATGTAAGGTTGGCATTCAACTTGCCTATGATACAAGGAGATGAACATCCTTACATTAGAAGGGTCAACTTTGATCAAAGGTTGGACCAAGTCCTCACTGACATTTGTGAAGAGGGCGCCCAATGGAAGAGAGATTCAAGAGGGAAGCCGGTTCAATTTAGAAGGCATGACCTCAAACCCGTGGCTAGAGGGTGGTTGGAGTTTATCCAACGCTCAATCATTCCCACTAGCAACCGGTCCGAAGTTACTATAGACCGGGCCATCATGATCCACAGCATCATGATTGGAGAAGAAGTGGAAGTTCATGAGGTTATAGCCCAAGAACTCTATAAGGTGGCGGATAAGTCCTCTACCTTAGCAAGGCTAGCCTTTCCTCATCTTATTTGTCACCTCTGTTATTCAGTAGGAGTTGACATAGAAGGAGACATCCTCATTGATGAGGATAAGCCCATCACTAAGAAAAAGATGGAGCAAACAAGAGACCCCTCTCATCATGAGATCCCTGAGATACCTCAAGGGATGCACTTTCCTCCATAAGACTATTGGGAGCAAATTAACACCTCCCTAGGAGAATTGAGTTCCTACATGGGACAACTAAGGGTGGAGCATCAAGAACATTCCATCCTCCTCCATGAAATTAGAGAAGATCAAAGAATCATGAGAGAGGAGCAACAAAGACAAGGAAGAGACATTGAGGAGCTCAAGCACTCCATAAGACCTTCAAAAGGAAGAACAAGCCGCCATCACTAAGGTGGACCCGTTCTATAATCTCCTTGTTCTTTATTTTTCTGTTTTTCGAATTTTCATGCTTATGTTTATCCATGTTTGTGTCTTATGATCATTAGTGTCTTAGTGTCTATGCCTTAAAGTTATGAATGTCCTATGAATCCATCACCTTTCTTAAATAAACAATGTTCTTAATTGAAAAGGAGAAGAATTGCATGAATTTTGAATTTTATAACAGATTAATTATTTTGATGTGGTGGCAACACTTTTGTTCTCTGAATGTATGCTTAAACAGTGCATATGTCTTTTGAATTTGTGGTTCATGAATGTTGGCTCTTGAAAGAATGATGAAAAAGGAGACATGTTACTGAGGATCTGAAAAATCATAAAAATGATTCTTGAAGCAAGAAAAAGCAGTGAATACAAAAAAAAAAGAGGCGAAAAAAAAAACGAAAAAGAAAGAGAAAAAGAAAGAAAAAAGAAAGAAATAAAGTTGTGATCCAAGGCAAGAAGAGTGTGCTTAAGAACCCTGGACACCTCTAGTTGGGGACTCTAGCAAAGCTGAGTCACAATCTGAAAAGGTTCACCCAATTATGTGTCTGTGGCATGTATGTATCCGGTGGTAATACTGGAAGACAGAGTGCTTTGGGCCACGGCCAAGACTCAATAAGTAGCTGTGTTCAAGAATCATCATACTTAACTAGGAGAATCAATGACACTATCTGGATTCTGAGTTCCTAAAGAAGCCAATCATTCTGAATTTCAAAGGATAGAGTGAGATGCCAAAACTATTCAGAGGCAAAAAGCTAAAAGCCCCGCTCATCTAATTAATACTGGTCTTCATAGATATTTTTGGAATTCATTGCATATTCTCTTCTTTTTATCTTATTTGATCTTCAGTTGCTTGAGGACAAGCAACAAATTAAGTTTGGTGTTGTGATGAGCGGATAATTTGTACGCTTTTTGGCATTGTTTTTAGTAGTTTGAGTTGAGTTTTTAGTATACTTTTATTAGTTTTTAGTTAAAATTCACTTTTCTGGACTTTACTATGAGTTTGTGTGTTTTTCTGTGATTTCAGGTATTTTCTGGCTGAAATTGAGGGACCTGAGCAAAAATCTGATTCAGAGACTGAAAAGGACTGCAGATGCTGTTGGATTCTGACCTCCCTGCACTTAAAGTGGATTTTCTGGAGCTACAGAAGCCCAATTGGCGCGCTCTTAACGGCGCTGGAAAGTAGACATCCTGGGATTTCCAGCAATATATAATAGTCTATACTTTGCCCAAGATTTGATGGCCCAAACCGGCGTTCAAAGTCACCCTCAGAAATTCCAGCGTTAAACGCCGAAACTGGCACCAAAATGGGAGTTAAACGCCCAAACTGGCACAAAAGCTGGCGTTTAACTCCAAGAAGAGTCTCTACACGAAAATGCTTCAATGCTCAGCCCAAGCACACACCTAGTGGGCCCGGAAGTGGATTTTTATGTCATTTACTCATCTCTGTACACCCTAAGCTACTAGTTTTCTATAAGTAGGACCTTTTACTATTGTATTTTGAATCATCTGATCTTTGGAACCTTTTTCTTTAGATCTTTTGATCACTTTGGGAGGCTGGCCATTCGGCCATGCCTAGACCTTGTTCTTATGTATTTTCAACGGTGGAGTTTCTACACACCATAGATTAAGGTGTGGAGCTCTGCTGTACCTCGAGTATTAATGCAATTACTATTGTTCTTCTATTCAATTCCGCTTGTTCTTTGTCCAAGATATCACTTGTTCTTCAACTTGATGAATGTGATGATCCGTGACACTCATCATCATTCTCACCTATGAACAAAGTGACTGACAACCACTTTTGTTCTACGAGCAACCAAGGCTCTAGTGTTTATCTCTTGGATTCCTGATACACGACGCATGGTTGATCGCCTGACAACCGAGTGCTCGCCTGACAAACGAGCCAGCCATTCTGTGAGATCAGAGTCTTCGTGGTATAGGCAAGAACTGATGGCGGCATTCAAGAGAATCCGGAAGGTCTAACCTTGTCTGTGGTATTCTAAGTAGGATTCAATGATTGAATGACTGTGACGTGCTTCAAACTCCTAGCAGGCGGGGCGTTAGTGACAGACGCAAAAGAATCAATGGATTCTATTCCGGCCTGACCGAGAACCGACAGATGGATAGCCGTGCCATGACAGGGTGCGTTGAACATTTCCACTGAGAGGATGGGAGGTAGCCACTGACAATGGTGAAACCCTTGCATAAGCTTGCCATGGAAAGGAGTAAGAAGGATTGGATGAAGACAGTAGGAAAGCAGAGAGACGGAAGGGAAAGCATCTTCATACGCTTATCTGAAGCTCTCACCAATGATATACATAAGTATCTCTATCTTTATCTTTATGTTTCATTCATCATCTATACCCATTTGAGTCTGCCTGACTAAGATTTACAAGGTGACCATAGCTTGCTTCATACCAACAATCTCCGTGGGATCGATCCTTACTCGCGTAAGGTTTATTACTTGGACGACCCAGTGCACTTGCTGGTTAGTTGTGCGAAGTTGTAGTGATCACGATTTCGTGCACCAGCTGTCTACATCAATAATGAATGATTCATTCAATGGCAGCCGTAAGTGACTAACTCTTATCCTCTCATCAAGTTAATCTATTCTAAACCACGGCAGTCCACCATATTCGAGTAACTCATGTCCTCTCATTAATTGACTCATGGCTTCTCACTGAAGCTGAAGAAGAAGCTCTAAGCAATCCAATCCCATTCGCGATCCTACTCAAAACACCACAGAAAAGGTCGGATCTTCTGGATCAGAAAGTGATGCTTCTCTGACTCTAGCCTTAGCGCCACAGAGACCTCAGTAACCCACGGTCAACGGGATTTCATGTCACATATCCAAAGCTGCCCAAGCACACTCTTGAAATCCGCAATGCATTCTCTAGCTTTAGTTCAATGCTATCCGAGTCTGGACTCGCACGGAACCCATTTAGAACAAGGATGAATATCACGGTTCATCCTCAATTCATTGAGATTTAAAAACGAGAACGCATACAAGAATAGAATCAGACATATTGATATAGAACATTAATATTATTTATCCATGAGAATCAGCAGAGCTCCTAACCCTAACTTAGGAGGTTTAGTCGCTCCTAGCTTATAGAAATAGTAATGTAATTCGAAAGTGGTGGAAGAAGATCCTAAACATGGGTGATCTTCTCCTTTAAATACTAATCTAGTAACTAGAGATTACATAAATAAGATAGACTAGACTCTTAGTGCGAAAATCCACTTCTTGGGCCCACTTGGTGAGTGTTTGGCCTGAGCTTGGGGTGACTCCATGTGCTAGAACTCATCTTGGGGCGTTGGACGCCAGGCTTGCTCCCTTTTGGGCGTCTAAATGCCAGCTTGCTCCCTTTGGGGCGTTCAAATGCTAGGCAGGGTGTCAGATGGGCATTCAATGCCCGTTTTAGGCCATCATCTTCAAAAATAAGTATAGACTGTTATACATTTCTAAAAAGCCTTGAATGTTAGCTTTCCAATGCCATTAAGACCGAGTAATATGAACCTCTGTAGCTCCAGATATGCTCATTCAAATGCACGAAGGTCAGAATCTGACAATATCTGCAGTCGTTTATTTGTCTCTGAATCAGGCTTTTTAAAAAATTGCCAGAATCACCCAAAAATCACCTAAAAACATAGGAAAAACAGAAAAACTCAAAGTAGCATTCAAAAAGTGATTTTTGCACAAAAACCTACTAAAACTTGATAAAACTCAACAAAACATAACTAAAACTCTATGAAAATAATGCCAAAAAGCATATAAAATATCCCCTCAGCAGAACACCAAACTTAAACTGTTGTTTGTCCCAAGCAACCAAAAACAAAGTAGGATTAAAAAAAGAGAAGGATACAATAAATCTCAGTGTTTAGAATGAAGCTCAGTTCCAATTGATAAGCGGGGCAAGTAGCTATTTACTTCTGAATAGTTTTGGCATCTCACTTTCCTTTGAAGCTTAGAAGTATTGGCACTTTTAGGAACTCAGAATCCGGATGATATTATTAATTTTCTTAGTTTAGCTTTTCTTGATTCTTGAACATAGCTTCTTTTTTAGCCTGGCAGTGACCCTAAGCACTTTCTTTCCAGTATTACTTAACTGGGGTGAACCCAATTGGATTGTGATTCAGCTTTGCTAAAATCCCCAGACAGTGGTACCCAAAGTTTTAGGCACACTGTTTTTTCTTTTGGGATCACGGCTTTAACTGCTCAATCTCAAGCTTTTCACTTGACATCTTCACACCACAAGCATTTAGTTGGGGGAAGCAGCTCATTTGAACTTTTTAGGCCAAGATTTTGTTTCTTTAAACCCTCATAACCATTGATGCTCAAAGCCTTGGATCCTTGCTTTTGCCTTTTGGTTTTAAGAGCTATTGGCTTTTTCTTTTTCTTTTTTCTTTCTTTTTTTTTCATTTTTTTTCTTTCTTTTTTTTCGTTTTTTTCTTTCTTTTTTTCGTTTTTTTCTTTCTCTCTCTTTTTTTTATTTTTGCTGCTTTTTCTTGCTTCAGGAATTAATTTTACTTTTTGATTTTTCGGATCACCAAAAATACATCTCCTTTTTCATCATTCTTTGAAGATCCAACATTCTTAACTCCAACATCAAATATGCACTATTAATTCATGCATTCAGAAAGTAAAAGCCTGGCCACCACATCAAATAATTGGACTATTCTTATTATATAACTTGAAATTATGTATCTCACTTTTCTCTTGTTCAAATAGAATTTTCTTTTTAAGTATGGTGAGAGATACGTGGAATATTTTATAGCTTAAGACAAAACAAAAGATAATCATACACTAGAAACAGGAAACAGACAACGGAAAACAAAAAACTACATGAAATAACATAAGCAAAGGGATAATGGAACGTGACCACCTTAGTGACAGTGGCTACTGCTTCCTCTAATGGATCCAATGAAGCGTTTAAGCTCCTCTATGTCTTGCCCTTGTCTTAGTTGCTCTTCCCTCAAGGCCTTTGATCTTCTCTTATTTCATGAAGGATGGTGGACTGCTCTTGGTGTTCCAACATCAGCTGATCCACATTGGAGCTCAATTCTCCCAGAGAGGTATTCAGTTGGTCCAAATAGTTTTGGGGAGGAAAATACATCACTTGAGGCATCTCAGGGATTTCTTGTTGAGGTGGCTGCACATGCTCTTATTGTGGTGCGTGCGCAGGCTCTCTAACATGCTCCATCCTTCTTTTCATAATGGGATTGTCCTCCTCTATGGGGGTGTCTTCTTCTATGACAATTCTAGCTGAATTGCATAGGTGACAAATGAGATGTGGGAATTCCAGCCTCGATTGGGTGGAGGGCTTTTCTGCCACCTTGTACAACTCTTGAGGTATCACCTCGTGTACCTCCACCTCATTCCCAAGTATAATGCAATGAATCATTATTGCTCGGTCTATGGTAACCTCAGAACGGTTACTTGTTAGGATGATAGAGCATTGGATAAATTCCGACCATCCTCTTACCACGGGCTTGAGGTCAAGCCTACCTAGTTGGCATGACCTGCTTTGCGCATCCCTCCTCTATTGTGCTCCTTCCACACAAATGTCTGTAAGCACTTGGTCTAACCTTTGGTCGGTATTAACCCTTCTAGTGTAAGACTGAGGGTCTCCTAACATATGTGGTAATTTGAGCGCCACTCTTAACTCTCCAGACAAAAATCTAAGAGTCTCTCTCGAACCATGGTGCGCTAATTCTTGGGGCACCAAAGATTTTACAACACCAAACTTGCTCGTTCTCCAGCAAATATAAACAAAAGAGAAAGAAGGGAGTAGAAGAAGAAGATAACAGTGGAGATAGAGAGAGATGGATTCGGCCAGGTGAAGGGGTTTATTGTGTATGAGGTTTGTGTGTGTATCGGTATGAAGGGGTAATTGAGGGGATTTTTATAGGAGAAGGTGGGTTAGGGTTTGGCTTTGCGGGTGAGGAAATTGGGAGGGAAAGTTTTGAATTTGAATTGGGTGGGGGTTTGTGGGAGTTATGATGGGTTTAAGAAAGTGTGTGTATTGGGAAGAGAGAAAGTGGTGTGTGGGTTTTCAAGGTATAGAGTGGTGAGAGGGAGTGGGGTAGGTGGGGTAGGTAGAGATTCTGTGGGACCTGCTGGTCCTGAGAGGCTAGGGAATTCGAATTCCCTGCCCCTTGTGGGCGTTGAACACCCGGCCTTCCTCCCTGGCTAGCATTCAATGCCAGCTTCTGCTCCTTTATGGGCATTTGAACGCCCATCCCTTTCCTTGTCTGGTGTTCAACGCCAGCAACGGGGTCTTCCCAGGGTGTTCTGCTCATCCTCTTCTCCTGTTTTTGTCCCTATTCTAAGTACTGTATATGATCACAAACATTAAAAAGCAAGGAAAATAACTATGAAAATAAAATAATAAACTCAAATGAGAACAAACTAAAAGAAAGAAAAATAGAAATACTTCACTCATTGTTTGATTGCCTCCCAACAAGTGCTTCTTTACCATCACTATCTTGACAGGCAACTCCTTTACAGAGAATGATAGGGGCTCAAAATTTCATCCCTTACAGTGAACTTCCTTCTTGTGCTCTCATGGATGAGCTCCACATACTCTAGAGATAGGATTCTGTTCATAGTGTGTGGAATGACAGGACTATCAGTGAAGACCACTCTCATTCCAGGTGAGAGGTCCTCAATGGGGATCTTCTTTCCCCTCAAGCCTCTACAAACTTTGTTCTTACTGCTGTTCTTCTCAGAGCTTGATGATGGTTGCCCTACACTAAACTTAGAGTTGGTGTCTGGGGGCTCTGTTAGGTTCTGCACTAAAAGAAGTGGTGGAAGTACTAAGTGCTTGTCTATTGTGCCTTCTCCGACTGATGTAGAGTGAGATTTATGAACCTTGAACACAAAACAGTCCTTATTCAGGTTCAGGACTAGTTCTCCTCTTTCTATATCAATCATGGCTCTTCCAGTGGTAAGGAATGGCCTTCCAAGGATGATGGACTCATCCCTGTCCTCCCCAGTGTCAAGAATTACAAAATCAGCTGGGAGATAAAGGTCTTCAACCTTCACTAGGACATCCTTCACCATGTCATATGCCTTTTTCAGTAACTTGTCTGCCATCTCCAATGCATTGTTGGGAGTATACACATCTAGAATTCCTAGCCTCTTCCTTACAGAGAGAGGCATGAGGTTGATGCTTGACCCAAGGTCACACATGGCCTTCTCAAAGGTAATTGTACATATGGTACAGGAAATCAGGAAGCTTCTAGGGTCTGGCCTTTTCTATGGCAGCTTCTCTAAACCAGGGCACTGCACTCTTGTGTAAGTACTAGGGGTTCTTCTTTCAATGCCTCTCTTCCACAGAATGTTAGCTTCATGAGGATTCTCAAGTATCGAGCAACTTGCTCTTCTCTAATTTCCTCTTCTTTTTTCAGAGGAGAAGTCTTCTTCAGAATCTATAATCTGCAACAAGGCATTTAGGGGGACTCTATGGTCTCCTTATGAGCTCTAATTTCCTTCAGTTCTTCAACAAGAGGGTCCTTTGTGGGCATTGAACGCCCATCCTCTCCCATTGTGGCGTTCAACGCCACAACTTGCTCTTCTTTGGGTGTTGAACGTCCAGCTACTCCCTTGCGGGCGTTCAACGCTAGAAGCTCCTCTTCAGATTCGGCCTCAGGTCCTACAGTGAGAGCTTTGCACATTTCTCTTGGGTTTACTTTAGTGTTGCTTGGAAAAGTGTTAGAGGGAATCTCAGGGATCTTCTTACTCAGCTGACCAATCTGTACCTCCAGATTCCTTATGGAGGACCTAGTCTCTATCATGAAACTGTAAGTGGTCCTAGAGAGCTCAGAGACTATGGTGGCTAAGTTAGAGAGGCTCTGCTTAGAAGTCTGCATCTATTGTTGAGAAGGTGGTAATGGTCTATTATTAAACCTATTCTGGTTTCTTCTACCTTGATTGTTGTTGAAGCCTTACTAAGACTTCTGTTTATCCCTCCATGATACGTTGGAATGACTCCTCCATGATGGGTTGTATATGTTTTCATAAGGCTCATTGTTGGGATTCCCTGAGGGATTTCCCATATAGTTAACCTCTTCCGTTATGGGTTAATCTGGACTAAAGGCATCTCCTTCATAAGAGGCGTTTTAAGTGTTACCAGCTACAGCTTGTAATCCAGTCAGATGCTGAGAGATCATGTTGACCTATTGGGTCAGGATCTTATTCTGAGCCAATATGGCATTCAGAGTGTCAACCTCCAAGACTCCTCTCTTCTGAGGTACCCCATTATTTACGGGGTTCCTCTCAGAAGTGTACATGAATTGGTTGTTAGTAACCATGTTAATAAGTTCCTGTGTCTCTTTAGAATTTTTCTTCAAGTGGAGTGATCCACCAGCAGAGTGGTCCAATGCCATCTTTGACATCTCAGAAAGACCATCATAGAAGATATCTAGCATGGTCCAGTCTAAAATCATGTTAGGAGGGCACCTTCTGATTAGTTGCTTGTGCCTCTCCCAGACTTCATTGAGGGATTCACCCTTTTTCTGCCTGAAGGTTTGAACTTCTACCCTATGCTTGCTCAACTTCTAAGGTGGAAAGAACTTGGTCAAGAATGCTGATGTGCTATACACTTGATAGCTACGATTTTAGGAAATTGCACGATCGGCAAAATTCCTTTCGGCAAGTGCACCGGTTATCATCAAGTAAAAACTCACAATAGAGTGAGGTCGAATCCCACAAAGATTGGTTGAGTGAGCAATTCGGATTAGAAGTATGTTCTAGTTGAGCGGAATCAAGATTTAGATGAGAATTGCGGAATGTAAAATTGCATGAATTAAAGAGCGAGAAGCTAAATTGCTGAAATTAAAAGGGATGGGGGTGATTGCATGAATTAAATTGCAGAATGTAAAGAGAAAGTGTAGATCAGAAATGGGGAGTTCATTGGGTGTTAGGAGATATTGAGATCTCCGAATCAAAACATGTTTATCTCTTCCTCAACCAATGCATTCATTGAATTTTGCTTGGCAATCTTATATGATTGGATCCCAATCCCTTGGCTCACCAATTCTCTCTAAAAACAAACAAATTCCCAATCCCTTGGTTTAAATGTTCATAAGAAGTGATGATGCTCGATCACTGATTATACCACACAGTTTCATGAACCACAATTTGGTAGGATTACATGTCACAATATCCATCCAAACCCCAATCCAATCCACTGTGAGAAAGCTTCTCTAGCATGAATCCTCCATTCCTTTCCCAAGGCTCCGAAGGATTCCAAGTATGAGTAGTTTCTTTCCCAAGACAACTACTCAATGGAATTAGATCGAGAAGCTTTCTAACAAAATTCAAGAGAAAAGATTGAAGAAGAAGATAAACTATTAATGATTCATTGAATTACAATAGAGCTCCCTAACCCAATGAAAGGGGTTTAGTGAGTCATAGCTCTGAATTCAATTACAAAATATGAAAAGTTCTCCGTCAGGGGCTGGATTCCCCTTCAATCCCCCTTTTTCTCAAATGCAGAAACTAAGGCCTTTAAATAGGCTCCCTAAATTACAAAACGAAAATGTAATTAAAAGCAAATTACAATCAAATGAAAATAAACTATTCTAGATGATTCTTGTGGCCTTGATTTGGTGTTGTTGATGGGCCTTGCTTGCTTGAAGGGTAGAGTGACATAATTGATCCAAAAAGGATAATGATCCATTAAACTACACTCAAACGTTGCACCCCCCTTTCTTGAGTCGTCACTTTGTTCTCTTGTCAACCTTGCCAATTTGATGTCAAATATAGACTATTATACCTCGTTGGAAAGCTATGGATGTCAGCTTTCTAACGCAACTGGAAGCACCTCAATTGGATCTCTATAGCTCAAGTTATGCTTGATTGAAGGTGACAAGGTTGCTGGCCTGATTGCATGTTGGTACTATGCTCTTCTATGCACATTACGGGGCTGTTTTCTCCCTCAATTTTTAGTATCCACCATGCATGCCATATATGCTTGGAAAGCTCTAGATGTCTTCTTTCCAATGCATTTTGAATCACCTCATTTGGAGTTTTGTAGCTCAAGTTATTTATGTTTGAAGAAGGCATGGTCAAGCTGTTCCATATAACACGTTTAAGCTCCAGTTTAAGCTTAAACTGGAGCTTAAACGCTGGCACTCCCTGGAGGCACAAGCTCGAGCACGTTTAAGCTTCAGTTTAAGGTTAAACTGAAGCTTAAACGTGGAAATGGGGGAAAGCCATCCTGGAGGGTAAAGGGTCGAACACGTTTAAGCTCCAGTTTAAGCTTAAACTGGAGCTTAAACGTGGAAATGGCTCCCTGGTGCCTTTCCTTTCTGGCGTTTAACCTCCAGTTTAAGGTTAAACTGGAGGTTAAACGCCACTTTCAGCTTTTCATGATTTTGGCGTTTAAGTTCCAGTTTAAGCTTAAACTGGAACTTAAACTCCACATGTGATATTCAACCTTCCTTTATTGATTTTGTTGCTTCTTTGCCTAGCCTCTTCTTCCCTGAAATCATCCAAACAACTGCATCAAAGTCTTGCTAAAATTCATGAGAATTCTTCCATTCATAGCATTCAAGGAATATAACTAAAAACTCATGGAATTTGCATCAAAATCTTCATGTTTGAATGATTTAAGACAAGCATGACTATTTGGCCCAAATGATTACTTAAGGCTCAAGAAAATGCATAAAACAATTAAAAATAAAAGAAAAAGGCTAGTAAAACTAGCCTAAGATGCCTTGGCATCAAATGCATTGACCACCTTATTCCAAGAGTCTAGGCTTTCCTTGGGCTGAGAATCCAGCCATAACCTAGCTTTGACCCTTACAGCAAAGGGAAAAAGCATAAGCTTGTAAATCTCTCGATCTATTCCATTAGTCTTCACAGTATCACAGATCTGCAAGAAATCAGAGATGAATCTGTTGGGATCTTAATGTGGAAGTCCATGAAACTGGCAGTTCTATTTAACTAGAGTGACCAGTTGAGATTTCAGCTCAAAGTTATTTGCACCAATGGCAGGTATAGAGATGCTCTGCCCATAGAAGTCAGAAGTAGGTGCAGTAATGTCACCTAGGACATGATAAACCCCAATTTTGTAGTTTATCTTGTGCTTAATTTGGGATATTTTATCAACTTTTCTCACATTTATTTAATGAAATAGCATGGTTTTGTAATTCTCCCTAAATTTGTGCTTAAGTGTGAAAACATACTTTTTAGGACCTAAAATAGCTAAATTTAATTCACTTTAATTTTATTCGATGCCTTGATATGTTTGTTAAGTGATTTCAGGATTAGGAGGCAAAGATTGGATTGAAGGAATGAAGGAAAAAATTGCAAGTGGGAAAACTCATGAAGAAATGAAGGAACCGCAAAGCTGTCAATCCTGACCTCTTTCCATTGAATCAATCATAACTTGAGCTACAAAGATCCAAATGAGGCAGTTCTAATTGTGTTGGAAAGATAACATTCGGGGCTTCAAAATGATATAAAATTTGCCATAGTTTCCTAGCCTTTAAGGATGCATACACATCCTTTACGCACAGGTGTCGCAGGATCAGCGTGGGTCCATTTTAGCAACTCATGGCCAGCGATTTCTGAAGTATTTTGGGCCCAATCTAACTCATTTTTGATGCTATTGAACCCAAGGATTGAAGCAATAATGAACCAAGTAGTCATAGTTTAGTTTTTCATCATGTTTTAGGTTAGAATTCTAGAGAGAGAAGCTCTCCCTTCTCTCTAGAATTTAGGGTAGTTTAGGTTTAATTCTCTTAAATCTAGTTTTCAATTCTTGTTTTGATTTAGTTTTTCCTTTCAATTTCTTGTTATTACAACTTTGATCTTCTAGTTTTACTTGTTAATTTCTTATTTTGCTCTCTTTTATGTTGATAAACCCTTGTTATATTTTACTTCCCTTTTAATGTAATTTCATGTTTTATGTTTCCTTAATGTTGATCTTGGTTGTTCTTGTTGAATTCTTGTGGATGCTAGTTATGGGTTTTGTTAATTCTTGCATTTGGTGATGTTTACTTTTATTGCACTCTATGTATTTGATAAAATGTTTACACTAGTTTTTGAGTAGTTTTCTTTACTCTTGGCCTAGGTTAAGGGAATTGAGTGACCTTGAGTCATTAGGTCTCAATGAATTGGTGATTTGAGAATCCTTGGTGATCAATTTGACACCCATTGACACTAACCCTCTACTAATCAAATTAGTAGATAGGCTGGGACTTATGGTTTGATGTTGATCAATCCATTTAACGTACTTCAAACCTAGGAGTAGATATTACGTACTTAAGGCTTTTGGAAGTATAATTAATGAGCTTGGTTCCTCATAATTGTCAATGTATGGTTTGTAGACAAGGATGGTGATCTCAATTACCTATGTCTAGCCAAGAGTATTTTCCCTTTTCTTTTATTAGTTAATTGTTCATTCACTTTTCTTGCCATTTATTTTCTTGCAAAAATATAAAATCAAACCCCCTTATTCCTTCATAGCCAATAATTGATCACTTCATTACAATTCCTTGTGAGATGACGCAGAGTTTAAATACTTCGGTTAATTCTTATTTGGGGTTTGTACTTGTGACAACCAAATTTTTTATTGGGAGGATTGTTTGTTGGTTTAGAACTATACTTGCAACGAGAATTCATTCATTTGTGAAAACTCTATACCACACAATAACGAGTGTTGTGTTCTAGCTTGTTGTAGATGCCTCCTTAGAGTCCTCTCAGGTTCAAGATTAGGATTAAAGAGGGGTTCTTTATCTCTGTTCCTACTCATAAGCAAGAAAAAAAACCAAGAAAGAGAAAGAACGGGAGTTTCTATGTCAGAGTACAGAGAACTCCCTGTGAGATATTGATGAACGGAAGATTAATGGTATAGAATTTCACTAATGAAATCTCATTGTAAGTATAGTTTCTAAACCAACAATAATCTATTCATACAAAAATTTGTTTGTCACAAGTAACAAACCCCTAATAATCCTAATAACTGAAGTATTAAAACCTCGGGTCGTCTCTCAAAGGAATTGCAGGGTAGTGTTCTTGTTATTGGTTACGAGTTGTATATTTTGGGGTTTTGGATAAGAAACATGAAAAGTAAATGGCAATGAAAATCAAATGATAAAATGGTCTTGGCAAGGTTTAGTGGTCAAGGATCTCTGTCCCTATCACTAACCACAACATGATAATTGCAAGGATCAATCCCATTAAATCATCCTCTAACTTGTAAAGGGAGGTTAAATGAGTTATATCAATTCAAGTCCATAGGTCCTAACTATCCACTAATGGAATTAGTGAAGACTAGAGTTAATGGCTACCAATTATTAATCACTTGGATGTTAGTAACTCAAGAGTTCCTAAGCAACCATCTCAAGCCAAGAACATAAAATTCTACTCTAACATCCTTGGAAGCATTTTATCAAACACTTGGAAAGCATAAAAGGAAAGCATAGTGAATTGATAATAAGAATGAAATCTAACAACAACTAATTACAAAGAAATTAACAACAACAATCAAGGAAAACACAATTAACATGAATTATCTCAAATAGAATTAAAAGAAAATAAGAAGAACAAGAGTAGATCAACTTACAAAGTACAGAAACAAATTGAAGGAAATTGCAACAAGAGAACAGAAGAACAAGATGTAGAAACATATAATTGAAAGGTAGAAGTAGATGAAAGCAAAGATTAAAGCCTAACTCTAAGAGATCTGAACCTAAACCTAATCCTAATTCTAGAGAGAAGTGAGAGCTTCTCTCTCTAGAAAACTAATACTAAAAATGGATCTAAGTATCCCTTGATAAAAAACATGCCTGCCCCTTCAATCCTTGATCCTTTTAAGCATTTTGGCGCCAAAGTTGGTTCCAAACTGGTCCCCACAGCTTCTGTGAATTTGCTAGGCATGATTTCACTTAAAAATCACGTGTCAGCACCGTACACGTCCATGGACGTATCCCAAATCTTTGGCTTTTCATGATTTCTCCACTTTGCATGTCTTCTCTTCAGTCCTTTGATCCATTCTTAGCCCTTTTCAATCTGAATTCACTAGCAAATACATCAAGGCATCTAGTGGAATCAAAGAAAGATTAAAATTATAAAATCAAGGGTCTAAAAGCATGTTTTCACATTTAAGCACAAATTAAGGCACAATCATGAAACTATGCTATTTTGTTGAATAAATGTGAAGAAAGGTTAACAAAATGCTCTAAATTCAACACAAGATAAACCCTAAAAATGGGGTTTATCTGATATCTGAAGAAGAAAAGAAGAATGATGGTAGAGAGAGATGATAGAATTCAGATAGGGAAGGGGGAAAGAATTTGAAAATTAGGTGTAAGGAAAGTAAAATATTTTTGTTTTTGTTTTATTTATTTATTTAATTTTGAATTAAGAAAGAAAATAAAAGAAAATTAAAAGCTTGGACAACTAATTAACTAAAAAGATTTGAAGAATTAAAAGGTGATTTTTGAAAAGGAAGGAAAGAAAAAGTCAAACAAAGATTGTAAAATTCAAATTTAAAAGAAAGTAAAGATTAAAAAGTGAAGAGTTTTAATTTTAAGAGGAAGATAAGATAAGTAAGTTTTAAAATTTAAAAAGAAAGACAAGATAGAGATTTAAAAAAATTAGGAAAGGTGAGATTTAAAATTTAAAGATTTTGTAAATTAAAATTAAAAGATTTAAGATAAAGAAAGTTTAAAATTTTAAAAGAAAGATATGATAAAGATTTGAAAAGATTTTGAATTTAAATTTTTTGAAAAAGATTTGATTTTGAAATTTGAAATTTGAATTTTTAAATCTTGAATTTTAAATTGAATTTTAAAAATTTGAATAAGATAACATAGGACTTTTGAAATTAAAAAAAAAGATAAAACATAAAGATAAGATAAAGATTTGAAAAAGATTTGAAAAGATAAGATTTAAAATCTAAAATTTAAACTTTATTAACAAAAAAACACCAAACTTGAGAGTTGTCTTCACTAAGAAGCCAGCCTTATCACATACAGTGAACCGTGTCCTATCTCTAGAGCATGTAGAGCTCATTCACGAGAGGACAGACAGAAAATTTACTGTCAAGCGCGGAAATCTGAGCCCATACTCTCCTCCATAAGGAGCAAGAGAGCACTTGTTGGGAGGCAACCCAACTTTACTTAACCATGTTTATTTTCCCTTATTTTGTTTTTCTTTTCAGTTGTCAGAGTCATGATCATATGCATCAGTCAAGAGACAGAATCCACAAGCAGTGAAAACAGTGCACTCTGGATGGAGTGTCAAATTTGAATGCCAGAGAGGAAGCCCTCACTGGGCGTTCAATGCCCCAAGAGGGGAGCATTGCTGGCGCTGAATGCTTGCCGGGGAACAGCCCTTGGGCATTCAAATGCCAGTGCAGAAAAGCAAGGAATCTGGATTCCCTAGCCTCTCAGGACCAGTAGGTCCCACAGAAGCTCCACCTACCCCACCTTTCTCTTCCCCATTGATCATATTTGCTTGAGGATGGGCAAAACTCTTACGTTTGGTATTGTAAAAGCCTTGCTTTGTGACTTCTACCAATCTTAAGTATAGAAGAAGAGGATGCAGCAAACCAAAAAGCATGCACATGAGCCTGTGCAACAACCTTAACAAAGACAAATGAGAGACATAGAAGAGACTAAGCATCACATTGGATCCTCAAGGAGGAGCATTAGCCACCATCATTCAGGTGGATTCATTCTCTTTACACCCCTTTTCTGCTATTTTTTCTATTTTCTGTCTGTTTATTTATCTGTTCTCTTGTTTTAGTTGCATGATCATTTGCATTGATGTCATAAAAGTTGTAAAATATTCCATATATCTCTCACCTTGCTTAAAAGAAAATTTTTTATTTGAAAGAATTGAGAGATGCATGAATTTTAAGTTTAAAATAAGATTTGTTTAATTAGTTTGATGTGGTGTCATTTGCTTTTGTTTTCTGAATATATAAATTAAACATTGCATATTTGAAGTTGTAATTTTAGAATGTTGGCTCTTGAAAAATATTATTGATAATCTAAAAAATCCGAAAATTAATTCTTGAAGCAAGAAAAAGAAGCAAAAAGAAAAAAAACATGTTGCAAAAGAAAAAAAAATATATGCACGCAAGAAAAAAAATGGCGAAAAAGAAAAAGAAAAAAATAAAAAGCACTGCAGATGCTGTCCAGATCTGACCTGCCTGCATTCGGAAGAGATTTTCTGGAGCTAACAAAGTCCAAATAGTGCGCTCTCAACGGATATGGAAAGCTGATTTTTTGAGATTTCCAGCAATATATAATAGTTAATACGTTTCTTCGGACTAGAAGGCCCAAAACTTGCGTTCAACACCAGCCACTTGCCCTGTTCCAGGCTTCCAACACCCAAAGAGCAGAGACCAATGTACAAACGCTCAAAGGGGCCCCCCAGCTAGCATTCCACGCCCAAGAGACCTCATAGCATGTGGATTTCATCAAATCTTAGCCCAAACACTCATCAAGTGGGCCTCGGAAGTGGATTTTAGCATTAAACAGACTATTTTACCCTTATTAGTCATCTGTTTAGTATTTAAGGGATTTAATTTATGTAATTTACAATTTTTGAGATACATGATAGACCTTTTACACTATTTTCGAGTTTTACATTATATTTTACTTTTAGTATGAGTTTCTAGACCTCCTAGGTTGAGGGGAGGAGCCCTACTGAGCCCTATGAATTAAAAAATATCACTGCTTCTTCTTTGATCAGTGTTTGATTTACTCCTAAGATGTATATCCCGATCTTCATCGTGGTGAGCAGTATGATATGACAAATTAGCTCTGTTCATCGCATCAAGACAAATGTGCCTAACAAACACCCACGTCTACCTGGGTTCGTGTGAATACTTGGAAGGAAAGCACGAGCCAACAACTATTTTTATACATCTCTCAGACGATTAATCCACGATTTCGTTGGGACTTCTCGAGACACCAGTTCAGCCGATCCCCAGGGAGATTAGGGTCTCCTGGTATAGGCTAGAATCCAAAGAAGCAGCGTTCTCTGATCTAGAAGATTCGACTTTGTCTGTGGCATTTTGAGTAGGATCGCCAAGAGAATGACTTGCTAGAGCTTCACCCTTTGTCAGGTTGAATGACCACGGGAAATGGTGTTCATTCTGTAGCAGAGGAGATCAATGACCACGGGCAATGGCTTTGATCACTTACAGCCTGCCATAGAAGAAAATCATTCACAAGCAAAGAAAACAGTAATACCAGAGTTAATTCAGAAAGGCAAAGCAACTCCGACTCTCAACTCTATTCTTATTACTGATAACACTTGTTTTAAAAGTACAAATTATGAATAGTTTCCTCTAATCCAACTCTAGTAGCTTTTTGCTTCTGAATAGTTTTGGTATCTCACTTTCCATTGAAACTCAGAATAGTTGTCATCTTTAGGAACTTAGAATCCAGATGATACTATTGATTCTCTTAGCTAAGTTCTTTTTTATTCTTGAACACAGCTTCTTTAGAGTCTTGGCGGTGACCCTAAGTGCTTTTTTTCCAGTATCACTACCGGATACATAAACTTTACAGACACTAAACTGGCTGAACCCTTTCAGATTTTGATTCAGCTTTTGCTATAATCCCCAGCCAGTGGTGTCCAGAGTTCTTAAGCACATTGTTTGCTTTGGATCACAACTTTAACTGCTCAGTCTCAAGCTTTTCACTTGACACCTTCACACCACAAGCATATAGTTAGGGAAGTAGTTCAATTGAACTATTTAGGGTATGTTTTTTTTTCTTTTAGGCCCTCGTAACCATTGATGCTCAAAGCCTTGAATCATTGCTCTTGCCTTTTAGTTTAAAGAGCTATTGGCTTTTTGCTCTTGCCTTTTGGTTTAAAGAGCTATTAGCTTTTTCTTTTGATTTTATCATCATACATATTTATTTTTTTCTATATTTTTTTGCTACTTTTTTTTCTTTTTTTTTCATTGCTTCTTTTTCTTGCTTCAAGAATCAATTTTTGGATTTTCATATCACCAATAATACTTCACTTTTATCGTCATTCTTTCAAGAGCTAACATTCTTAATTCCAACATAAAATATGCACTATTTATTTATACATTTAGAAAACAAAAGCAATGCCACTGATGTGTGGAAAACGATCCAACACAAAACTCACTAGCAAGTGTACCGGGTCGCATCAAGTAATAAAACTCACGGGAGTGAGGTCGATCCCACAGGGATTGAAGGATTGAGCAATTTTAGTTCAGTGGTTGATTTAGTCAAGCGAATCAAGTATTGGTTGAGTGATTTTGTATCCAACAGTAAGTAAATAGCAGAAAATGTAAAGGGAGAGGGATGAATTACAGAAATTAAAGAGAACTGAAAGTAAAGGTGCTGAATCTTAAAGAACAAGAAATTAAATGACTGAAACTTAAGGTGCAAGAAATGTAAATTGCACTAACTTAAAGTGCAAGAAATATAAATTGCTTAAATGGAAAAAGGGGTTTGAGGACTGGGAATTCAGAATTTAAGCAAGGGAAATTAACTTGCAGCAATTATCAAAGCAAGAGATGAATTGGAATTGACTAGATCTCAAACAGAAATGGAAATTTAATTGCAGCAGGGGTTCAACAGAAGAACCAGAAGAAAAATTGGATCTCAGAACTCCAGAGACTAGATAGCAGAGTCTAGATCTCAATTGCCTTCCCAGATCCAAGTTCACAAAGCAATTAACAAGAAATTAAAGATTGCAGCAGTAAGAAAAAGAAATTTAGCTCAGCAGCAGTAAGAAAATAAAATTTAGCTCAATTATGCAGTAGGAAAATCCAAGAGATCTTAAATGGAGATTGAGACAGAAATTCCTCAATTCTTCACACTTAAGATTCAAACAAGAAAAGTAAAAATGCTCAAGCAAGAACAAGGAAGAAGAGAGATCAATTCTCCTTCCCAATTCTCTCAAATCTCAGTTCAAAGCTCTCAAAGAAAATGAAGTCTCAAAATGTAAGAATTCAAAAATCAAAAGAAGGTTCTAATTACATTAAACTATCTCCTATTTATACACTTTCTATTCTTGGATTTTGGAATTTGGATGGGCTTTTGATTTGGTGAAGAAATGAATTAAATTGGATTTTTAATCCAATTTTTAGCCTATGAAGAAGTTGGCTCCAGGAGGCTGCTCTGCTCTTGTGGAGAGCAGAGCAGGGAAATGGTGCATGCGGCCTCATTGCGTGCTCGTGCTGCATGTGATGGGCGTTCAAGATGCTGCCCTGCCCTTGCGGAGAGCAGGGCAGTGTGTGTGCATGCTTGCCTTCCATGCATGCTTGTGTGCGCGCTTGTGTGCTGCCCGTGCCAAGAAATGCTGCTCTGCTCTCCTTGTGGGCAGCGCAGCAAGGCAACCAAGGGTGAGGTCCAAGGTTCGAAACTTGGTGGAGGCACACGCTGCCCCTTTTTCCTTGGTTTTATTGGCACCAAAGTAACGCCTAGTTCCTTGCTTCCTCATGGTGCTGTGTTCGATTCTTGGAGATTGAAAACAAGCCAAATTTTGCTTGTTTTCCTTGTACTTGAGCGCTACTCCTTTCCTCCGTGTTCTTGGGTTCGAAACCCATGGGTAACACTAGGAGAGCAATTTCCTTTGAATTTTTCTTGGATGAAGCCCGATATTGCTCTTGAGGAGGGCAGGGCAGAATTTTTGCTTCCTTTCGTCCTTGGCATAGAATTGTGCTCCGCTCTTATTGTGGGCAGGGCAGTGATATTTTGGAGGCTTGGTTCATTATGCTGCTCTCTTGGAGAGCATTGTGCTCTTGTGGAGAGCAGTGTTTGCTTCCTCCTTCTATGTTGCACTACACTTCTCCTTCCATGGCCACACTTCTTAAGCCACGTTTTTCTTCTTTTCTTCCTTTCTTCACCTACAAGAAACCAAAGCAACCAATCAAAGTATCTCCAAACTCATAAGGTTTATAATTCATTAAAAATCAATTACTTTTAGCTCAAACCTCATGATTTAGCATCAATTTAATGGTGGTTGTTTGATTTAAAGAAGTCATGCATTTTCATTCCAAATTACTTACTTAGGATGCAAGAAAGTGCATAAAGACTAGTGAAACAAGTGAAATTAGCTTGAAAAATGGGTATATGATGACTTGTCATCACAACACCAAACTTAAATCTTGCTTGTCCCCAAGCAAGCATTAAAACTAAGAGAAAATGAAATGAATAAGAAGAGCAAACATATCCTTATTAGGAATATAGCAGAACTTGATTCATGGAGTTTTCATGCAGACAATGATAACTCAGTTATTGGTTGCTGTTACGTAATATACACTTTTCCTCAAAGGCTTACTAAACTTGTTGTTGTAAGGTTTACTCTTTACTTGCTCCTTTGCTAACCTTTCTTTTCTCATTTTGCTTAACAAGCTTATTCTTCTATGAAGGCTTGGTGTCCAATGTTGCAGTAGCCTTTGGCTTTATTTTTACTCAACATCTTTCCACCACAGACACATGGCTCACTATTTCCTCCTAGGATCATTGATGCCCAGCATCTCTTTGGATAACTAAATGTTATGTATCTAAGTTGCTCTTTATTGTGGACTTTTAATTGGCCATCCCAAATCAGTTGATCTAAGTGACCGGGTTTTGAAATACGCCTCAGAATTTACTTGTCCAAGCATATCCTAGTACAAGAACACCATAGGCATGTGTCCTAGGGTCCAAGCTATTGGTGTCTAGCCTTTATTCTTTGTTTTTCTTGCCACATTGGCTTTTTCTTCTTCCTTTTCTTTTTGTTTTATTTTGTTCTCAATGGATTTTTTTTTTCTTTATTGATAGGAACCTTTATGACAGCAAGCTAGCTCACACTTCAATGAAAATGACATTATGCAGCAATTATTTCATGAGTTATGCATTTAATCAAACACATACACCACCATTAACTTCCATTCTAACGTATGCAACATTGGATATTTACTTTCTAATTCAAACAATTCTCTTTTATTCAAGCATATGGGAAACAAAACAAAATTTAGCTAAGTGATGAATGACAAGCATCATGCAGATCATTTCTCTAGCTACTTATTGAACAATAAAAAGTGCATGAAAATGGAATAAAAGGAAATAGACAGTGGAGGCATATCATGTTTCAGACATGCATCTCCTTATTAGAAATATGAAAGAACTTTGCCACTTTCTAATGATTATGGCTGCTGCTTGATTCTCCCTTTTTCTTCTTTCTCTTCCCTAGCTTGGAATAGTCTCGGGCTTCTTCACCAGGGCATCTTCTATCCCAGACAGAATCTAAGAGTCCTGAGAGCCCTGATGTGTGGAAAACGATCCAACACAAAACTCACCGGCAAGTGTACCGGGTCGCATCAAGTAATAATAACTCACATGAGTGAGGTCGATCCCACAGGGATTGAAGGATTGAGCAATTTTAGTTTAGTGGGTGATTTAGTCAAGCGAATCAAGTTTTGATTGAGTGGTTTGTGTTTAACAGAAAGTAAATGACAGTAAATGTAAAGGGGGGAGGGAGAAATGCAGTAAATTGAAGAACAAAATTGTAAATGTGCAGAATCTTAAAGAGCAAGAAAGTAAATGACTGAAACTTAAAGTGCAAGAAACTTAAATTGCAGTAACTTAAATGGCAAGAAAGATAAATTGCTAGAAAGTAAAAGGGAATTGAGGAATGGGATTGTAAGATCTAAACAAAGAAGAAGTAAATTGCAGTAAATGGTTGAGCAGAAAGTAAATCAGAAGCAAAGAGCATTCAAACAAAGAGAAAATAAAACGCAGCAAAGGTTCACAGAAGAACCAAAAGTGAAATTGTGATCTCAGGATCCCAAGGGCTTAGGTAGCAGAGCCTAAAACCCAATTTCCTTCCCAGATCTGAATGAACTAAGCAATTGACAGAAAATTAAAGAAGAAGCAATAGAAGAACAGAATTGGAATTTAATTATGCAGAAATCAAAGTGCAAAGAGTTTGAATGGGAATTGGGACAGAATTTCCCCAATTTCACACATCCAATACTCAGAAAAACAGAGAGTAGAATTGCCCAAGGGAAATGAGGAAGGAGATCAATCAATTCTCCCTTGATCCTCTTAGTTCTCGGCCAATTCTCTCAAGAACAATTCCAAGAGAGTCAAAGCTCCAAAGGAATGTGAAAGTGAAAATTCAAAAGCCAAGGTAAAAGTAAAAATTCAAAAGTGAGCATAAAGGTCCTAATTACATCAAACTAACTCCTATTTATACACTTTCTATTCTTGGATAATGGGATTTGGATGGGCTTTTGGATTGGTGAAGAAATGAATTCAAATGAATTTTTAATTTGAATTTTGGCCCAAAAACCACTCCCAGGAGGCTGCCCTGCCCTTGTGGAGGGCAGGGCAGAAAATTGATGCATGGTGGTGTGATTTGGTGCGGCCTTGGTGCTTGTGGTGCGAGTCTGTGCGCGTCTGGCATGAGTTTGGTGCGCCAGAGGCTGCCCTGCCCGCGCCAAGGGCAGGGCGGGAAAGTTGATGCGCCAGGATGTGAGGCATGCGTGCGTTGGTGCTGCCAGATGCGAAGGTTGATGCGCCAGGAAAGGAAATTGGCGCGCCAGATTGAGGAGCGCGCGTGCGCGCGATGCACGTTGGTGCGTGGGACGCTGCCCTGCCCGCGCCAAGGGCAGGGCAGGAATGGTTTGGTGCGCCAGGGAAGGAACGCGCGCGTCAGATGCTGCCAAGACGAGTGTTTGGTGCGCCAGGAAGCAAAGTTGGTGCGCCAAGGTTTTGTGTGTGATGCGCCACTTCAATTGCTGCCCTGCCCGCGCCAAGGGCAGGGCAGAGTTGCCATCTTGCACGCCCGTGTTCGAACCTGGGCCGCTACACACGCTTCATTAATTTTCTTGATTTCTTGGCACGGCAATGGGTCTTAGAGCTTGGCTTCCTCATGGTTCCTTGTTCGAACCTTGTAGCTTGCATGGGTAACCTTTTTTCTTGATTTTCTTTCCTCATGGAGCCCGATTCTGCCCTCCACAAGGGCAGGGCAATGTTTTCCTTCTCTTGGCTTCAAGGTACCATTTTGTGCTCTGCCCTTAGAGTGGGCAGGGCAGGGTTGCCTTCTCCTTTTGGTCACTTAGTGCTGCCCTCCTGGAGGGCAGTCTGCCCTTGTGGAGGGCAATGTTGCTTCTCCCTTAGCATGCGGCACGCTCTTTCTTGATTCGGCCACGCTTTCCTTTTCTTGGCTACACTTCTTAGGCCACGCTTTTCATTTTCTTTTCTTTTCTTCACCTATATTAAACCAAAACAACCACTCAAAGTATCACTAAATTCAAGAGGCTTATAAATCAATTAAAATTCAATTAAAATGAGCTCAAACCTCAATGATTAACATTAAATTCATGGTGGTTGCTTGATTTAAAGAAGTTATGCATTTTCACTCCAAATCACTAACTTAGGATGCAAGAAAGTGCATAAATGCTAACAAAACAAGTGAAATTAGCTTGAAAAATGGGTATATGATGACTTGTCATCACAACACCAAACTTAAACCTTGCTTGTCCCCAAGCAAGCATCAAAACTAAGAGTAAATGAAATGAATAAGAAAAGAATACACATCCTTATTATGCAGATAGTAGAACTTCAATTTATGGGGCATTTATGTAGACAATGATACTCACTTATTGTTGCTGCTACATAATACATATCTTTCTTCAAAGGCTTGCTAAACTTGCTGTTATAAGACTCACCTTTTGATTCCTCCCTTGCTAACTTTTCTTGGCTTACAATGCTTTAACAAGCTTTTTATTCTTTTAGAGGTTGGGTGTCAAATGCTGCAGCATAGCCTTTGGCTTTATTTTCTTTTCTTTTGCTCAACATCTTTCCACCACAGACACTTAGCTCACTAATTCTTCCTAGGATCATTGATGCCCAGCATCTCTTTGGATCACTAAGTGCTTTGTATCTAAGTTGCTCTTTATTGTGGATTTTCAATTGGCCATCCCAAATCAGTTGATCTAAGTGACCGGGTTTCAAAATACCCCTTAGAATTTACTCATCCAAGCAGATCTCAGTACAAGAACACAACAGGCATTTGTCCTAAGGTTCAAACCATTGGTGTCCAACCTTTATTCTTTGTTTTTCTTGCCATTTTGGCTTTTTCTTTCTCTTTTTCTTTCTGTTTTTGTTACCAAGGGTGCTTCATTATTGATAAAAGTCTTTATAACAGCAAGCTAGCTTACAATTGAATGAGAATGATATTATGCAACACTTATTCCATGAGTCATGCATTTAATCAAACACATATGCCACCACCAACTTCCATTCATACTCATGCAACATTGGATATTTTACTTTTCAATTCAAATCAAACTCTTTTATTTACGCATATGGGAAACAAAGCAATATTTAAAGCTAAGTGATGGATACAAGCATTATGCAGACTTGGCATTTTCACAAACAATTTCACTTGCAACTAGATAAACACTTTAGTAAGCCATACAAGGGTTTCCATGTTCGAAACAATACACAGCAGCAAGGATTAAGTTCAGATACAACCTTTGAAGTTGCAGCCTTTTGATTTTTCTTTCTGCTGTGTTCCCTTTGAGTCAAAATGCATAGTGTCTTCAATTGTTGATTCATGTCCTGCATAATCCTCAAAGTTGCTTGCTTCTCAAGCTCTTGATTATATGGTTAGTATGTTCAATACTGAGTGTGGCTCCTGGATTGATTTTGGTGTGTGAACACCAAACTTAATTGTTTTGCCACTGTCTCAGATGTAACAAGTTAACCATATTTGAAACCATGTGTTCTTGCTAAAGGTGAATGAAATAAAAGCTAGAAAACAATTCAACAGCTGAATACTGTGTTTGATTACTTGGAGCTAGAATCATGCAAGAGGTGAGAATGTATTAAATGATTTTGTTGGTGGAACACCAAACTTAGAAGTTTTCATTCTCCCTCAAATTGTTTTGGTGTGCAACACCAAACTTAGCTCCTTGCAATCCACACCAATTACTCAACATTTTTATTGAAAAGCTATGAAAAGAAACTACCTCAGGTTGGGTTGCCTCCCAACAAGCGCTCTTTTATTGTCATTAGCTTGACATCTTCGTTTTTGCTTCTCATGGAGGTTGAAAATCACAGTGCCTTAGCTTGTCTGTCTTCACTGTGAATTTCCGTCCGGTTTCCTCTTTGATGACTTCTATAGCTTCTTGTGGAAGGATCTTAGTCACAGTGTAGTGATCACGCAACTGTGGGGACACCTTCATGGCTTGACTATTGATCATTACTCGATCCCCTAGTGAAAACTTTCCAGTGGAGATTTTCTGCTTGTCTTTAGTTTTCTCCGCTGTCTCTCTTTGAAGGAATTCTCTGTTGTGTTTTTCTTGGCTGGTACTTCCTTTTTCATTGTCCCCTATGATCCTTTTCCACCCTTCCTTCTTTGTAGCATCTTCTTTATTGGTTGGTTTATCTTCACTGGTTTTGAAGAAAGTATTTGGTTTCTTCTCACCCATTTCTGCAAAGTGCTTTGCCACTTGAGCTATCTGCTCCTCAAGTCCTCTCATTAACATCTCTTGGTTCCTAGTTGCTTCCTCTTGATGTTTCATCATTCTCTCCATTAGGATCTCCAGGTTTGTGATTCTCTGAGAGTCTTGTAGGGTCGGATGGTTATGACATGTTGAAGATAGGAAGGGTGAGTGTGGTGGCAGCATGTAGTGGTTGTTATTGCTGTAATGGTGTTTTTGGTGGTTTATGAAGTTCGGGTTGTTGTAATGGAATTCTCTTGGTCTGTAATTTTGGTACTCATTCCTTCTCCAGTTAAGATGGGTTTGGAAGTGTCTGTGTTGTGGGTATTAGCTTTGGGTGGTATTAGTGGGTGGGAGATGTTGATTGGTTGTGGTCATGGAATTGTCCTGGTGGAAACTTCCTTGTTCTTGATGTTGAGGCTCCCTCATTCTCAGATAAGAATGAGGTCTCCATGGTGGAAATTTAGCATTTACTGCAGCAGACAACTCTATGTTTTGCTGTGGTTGATGGTGCATTTGTTTGTCTTGGTCCTTGAACGCATTCACCTCTTCAATTTTTGCCACTTCTTTTTCTGAGCTTGTATTTTGTGGTTTCTCAGATGGATGTTGGTTGTTGACTCCTTTGTCATTGAAGTCTATGATTCCTTGAGCATTTGTTGTTGCTTTGAGTAGGCCATCTGAGAAGTAGTCCACTGCTTTTCTTGTTTCTGGGGTCAATCCTTCATAGAAAGCTCGGAAGCCTACCTTATCAGTTGCTCTCTTGTATCTTTCCCAGGCCTTGAAGAGTGGTTCTTCGTCCCCTTGTGTGAATAGATGTTCCTCCTCTTTCAGCTGGATGATTTGTTTGGATGAGGTGAACTTGGCCAGAAATTTGGTGACCAAATCATCCCAACTAGTGATACTTCCTTGGGGAAAAGTTTCAAACCATTGTGCAGCTTCACCCTTCAATGAGAAGGGAAATAACAGAATCTTATAAGTGTCACGATCTGATCCATCGGTTCTGACTACATTACAGGTCTTTAGGAAAGTGGTCATGTGCTGCTGAGGATCTTCCGATGGACTTCCATCAAAAGAACAATTGTTCTTGATGAGTGTAATGAGGGGTGGCTTCATTTCATGATCTCATTTGTCTGTAGGGACTTGATTTCCTGTGATATGCAAACAATCAGGATGACCAAACAACAACACACTTGAGAATTAGGTACAGTTTACTTGAGATAATTTGTTAGTGAGTTAATAGAGGCAATTTCTCAAACAGTTAGTGTGTTAGTAAGAGTTAGAATAACAGAAAAAGAAAAAAAATGCTTAATCTAGACCTCCACTTCACTTAATCATTGTCAATCTATTTCAATCCCCGGCAACGGCGCCAAAAACTTGATGTGTGGAAAACGATCCAACACAAAACTCACCGGCAAGTGTACCGGGTCGCATCAAGTAATAATAACTCACATGAGTGAGGTCGATCCCACAGGGATTGAAGGATTGAGCAATTTTAGTTTAGTGGGTGATTTAGTCAAGCGAATCAAGTTTTGATTGAGTGGTTTGTGTTTAACAGAAAGTAAATGACAGTAAATGTAAAGGGGGGAGGGAGAAATGCAGTAAATTGAAGAACAAAATTGTAAATGTGCAGAATCTTAAAGAGCAAGAAAGTAAATGACTGAAACTTAAAGTGCAAGAAACTTAAATTGTAGTAACTTAAATGGCAAGAAAGATAAATTGCTAGAAAGTAAAAGGGAATTGAGGAATGGGATTGTAAGATCTAAACAAAGAAGAAGTAAATTGCAGTAAATGGTTGAGCAGAAAGTAAATCAGAAGCAAAGAGCATTCAAACAAAGAGAAAATAAAACGCAGCAAAGGTTCACAGAAGAACCAAAAGTGAAATTGTGATCTCAGGATCCCAAGGGCTTAGGTAGCAGAGCCTAAAACCCAATTTCCTTCCCAGATCTGAATGAACTAAGCAATTGACAGAAAATTAAAGAAGAAGCAATAGAAGAACAGAATTGGAATTTAATTATGCAGAAATCAAAGTGCAAAGAGTTTGAATGGGAATTGGGACAGAATTTCCCCAATTTCACACATCCAATACTCAGAAAAACAGAGAGTAGAATTGCCCAAGGGAAATGAGGAAGGAGATCAATCAATTCTCCCTTGATCCTCTTAGTTCTCGGCCAATTCTCTCAAGAACAATTCCAAGAGAGTCAAAGCTCCAAAGGAATGTGAAAGTGAAAATTCAAAAGCCAAGGTAAAAGTAAAAATTCAAAAGTGAGCATAAAGGTCCTAATTACATCAAACTAACTCCTATTTATACACTTTCTATTCTTGGATAATGGGATTTGGATGGGCTTTTGGATTGGTGAAGAAATGAATTCAAATGAATTTTTAATTTGAATTTTGGCCCAAAAACCACTCCCAGGAGGCTGCCCTGCCCTTGTGGAGGGCAGGGCAGAAAATTGATGCATGGTGGTGTGATTTGGTGCGGCCTTGGTGCTTGTGGTGCGAGTCTGTGCGCGTCTGGCATGAGTTTGGTGCGCCAGAGGCTGCCCTGCCCGCGCCAAGGGCAGGGCGGGAAAGTTGATGCGCCAGGATGTGAGGCGTGCGTGCGTTGGTGCTGCCAGATGCGAAGGTTGATGCGCCATGAAAGGAAATTGGCGCGCCAGATTGAGGAGCGCGCGTGCGCGCGATGCACGTTGGTGCGTGGGACGCTGCCCTGCCCGCGCCAAGGGCAGGGCAGGAATGGTTTGGTGTGCCAGGGAAGGAACGCGCGCGTCAGATGCTGCCAGGACGAGTGTTTGGTGCGCCAGGAAGCAAAGTTGGTGCGCCAAGGTTTTGTGTGTGATGCGCCACTTCAATTGCTGCCCTGCCCGCGCCAAGGGCAGGGCAGAGTTGCCATCTTGCACGCCCGTGTTCGAACCTGGGCCGCTACACACGCTTCATTAATTTTCTTGATTTCTTGGCACGGCAATGGGTCTTAGAGCTTGGCTTCCTCATGGTTCCTTGTTCGAACCTTGTAGCTTGCATGGGTAACCTTTTTTCTTGATTTTCTTTCCTCATGGAGCCCGATTCTGCCCTCCACAAGGGCAGGGCAATGTTTTCCTTCTCTTGGCTTCAAGGTACCATTTTGTGCTCTGCCCTTAGAGTGGGCAGGGCAGGGTTGCCTTCTCCTCTTGGTCACTTAGTGCTGCCCTCCTGGAGGGCAGTCTGCCCTTGTGGAGGGCAATGTTGCTTCTCCCTTAGCATGCGGCACGCTCTTTCTTGATTCGGCCACGCTTTCCTTTTCTTGGCTACACTTCTTAGGCCACGCTTTTCATTTTCTTTTCTTTTCTTCACCTATATTAAACCAAAACAACCACCCAAAGTATCACTAAATTCAAGAGGCTTATAAATCAATTAAAATTCAATTAAAATGAGCTCAAACCTCAATGATTAACATTAAATTCATGGTGGTTGCTTGATTTAAAGAAGTTATGCATTTTCACTCCAAATCACTAACTTAGGATGCAAGAAAGTGCATAAATGCTAACAAAACAAGTGAAATTAGCTTGAAAAATGGGTATATGATGACTTGTCATCAAGCCCAACTTCTTCCAATCTGTTAAGTGTTACCTCTGTATAGTGATGAGACCTTGCTTGCTGCTTGGCTTCAAATTCAGGGCATTGCTCAAATGGCTTGATCTGTGGATTGAGTGTTGGCAAATTGTGGGTCAAGTACTCCAACCTTGCTTGTATGTTTTCATCACTCTCCATTCTTTGCACATATCTAACTTCTCCCATAGTGTGATGAATATTCTTCCATTGGTATAGGTTGTGACTATATTCCCCTGCTTTAGCTTGACTAAAGTACAGCTTAATCATATGATTTTTCGAATTCTTTGTATTGCTCCCTTTGTTCTTCAAAAATCTTTGTTTGAAATTCTTGCTGTTGAGTCATCATCTGTTGTTGCCAGCTCTCTTGCCTCTCCTCCATTTGACGCTGCCAAGCTTCTCGCTCCTCTTTATCCCTCAAATATTGCTCCCGAAGCTCTGGATGGGGCTCTAGATATTGCTCTTGGCGCCCTTAATTTTGTTCTTGTTGAGCTTGCATGAGTTACTGAGATAGCTCTTCAATTGCTCTTTGTAGCTGGCTCATGTCTATGGCACCATGAGCTTGCTCTTGTTCTTCCTCTCTTTGAGATCTTCTTTGTCTGGGAGCTACCACTCCCTCTTGATCATCTTCTTCATTCAACCCCTCCATGCTCCTCTTGGTGATTCCTTTCCCTTTCTTCACTTTTTCTATATCCTCATCCTCAAAGATGACTCCAGCTTTGTTGCATAGCCTGAGGATGGTGCTTGGATGACCAAGCCTACTTGATTTGCTTGTGCTGTCGGCTATTTCTTGAATACTGTCAGCTATGAGTTGTGCAAGATTGATTTCACCTCCATGTATGATGCAGTATGTCAAAAGTACTCGCTTGATTGTGACCCATGATGAGTTTCCAGTGGGAAGGATGGACCACCTTACTATCTCGTACCACCCCTTGGCCACAGGGGTGAGATTCGTCCTTTTTAAATGGCTTGGGACTCCTTTTGAGTCTCGTTCCCAGTCTGTGCCTTCAATGCATAGCCCTTGTAAGATCTCATCAGGATTATTTTCCATCTTCAATCTGGTCTCATAACTGGGCTCTGCATATTTTATTATCCTCAACTTCAGAGCTCTTGTGATGGTTGCTGGACTGAAATCTACTTCAACTCCTCTGACATAACTCTTGTAGGAGGTGCTGTCTTTGTTCTCTTTTACAACGTTTGCATAAAATTCCCTGATCATGACTGCACTCATGTTGGCGAGAGGATCACATAGAAGCTCCCACCTTCTCTCTTTAATGATTTGCCTCATGATGGGGTATTCCCCTTCCTTCAGCTCAAGCCCATTCTCGTAAATGACATGCCTTGTCTTTATGAGTCTGTGATATCTTCCTTCGTGGAATTGGGACCTAAACTTTCTTGCATTATAAGATGGGGGTTTGGTCACCATTGGTTCCTTTCCTATCCTTCTTTTTGAGCTCGAAGAGGCCATTAGAAGTGGTGTGAGAAGAAGAGGGAAGTGGGTTGTGTTTGGGATAATGTTTAGTTTTGTTGTGTAAGAGAAGGGAATTGTCGGCTTTAGTGTTGGGAGTAGAGGAGACTATGGTTTACAAGTGAAGGTAGTTTGTATAAATGTGTAAGCCATTTAGTGCTAACGGCTACTTATAAGCAGGTCCTTCAAACTTCTTAACAAAACCACAATGAGTGAGGGAGGATTCGCGGGTGATCATGAATGGTTGAGATTGAGTTGAATAGATAGAGGGCTCATGAATTGAACGGCTTGCATGCAATGTTAAGGCTTGACGAGGATTCTCTTCTCATTGGTTGCATGTATTTAGGTGTTCGATGGTGCATGCAAGCAGATTCTACTTCCCAAGGAGCACGCTTTTCTAGGCACATGTGACCACTCCTCACTTAGCTTGTTGATATGCGAAATTGTGATCACTACTTTTCACAACTCAAATAATCCCTAGTAATGGCCCCAAAGACTTGGTGCTCAATACCATGGCATAAACACAACTTCGCATAACTAACCAGCAAGTGCACTGGGTCGTCCATGTAATAAACCTTACGCGAGTAAGGGTCGATCCCACGGAGATTGTTGGTATGAAGCAAGCTATGGTCACCTTGTAAATCTCAGTCAGGCAGACTCAAATGGTTATGGATGATATATGAATAAAAGATAAAGATAGAGATACTTATGTAATTCATTGGTGAGAACTTCAGATAAGCGAATGGAGATGCTTCGTCCTTTCCGTCTCTCTGCTTTCCTACTGTCCTCATCCAATCCTTCTTACTCCTTTCCATGGCAAGCTGTATGCAAGGGTTTCACCGTTGTCAGTGGCTACCTCCCATCCTCTAAGTGGAAATGTTCAACGCACCCTGTCACGGCACGGCTATCCAGCTGTCGGTTCTCGATCATGTCGGAATAGAATCCAGTGATTCTTTTGCGTCTGTCACTAACGCCCCACAATCGCGAGTTTGAAGCTCGTCACAGTCATTCAATCATTGAATCCTACTCAGAATACCACAGACAAGGTTTAGACCTTCCGGATTCTCTTGAATGCCGCCATCAATTCTAGCTTATACCACGAAGATTCCGGTTAAAGAACCCAAGAGATAAACATTAGAGCCTTGTTTGCCTGTAGAACAGAGTGGTTGTCAGTCACTTGTTCATAAGTGACAATGATGATGAGCGTCACATAATCATCACATTCATCAAGTTCTTGAGTGCGAATGAATATCTTGGAATAAAAACAAGCTGAATTGAATAGAAGAACAATAGTAATTGCATTAATACTCGAGGTACAGCAGAGCTCCACACCTTAATCTATGGTGTGTAGAAACTCCACCGTTGAAAATACATAAGAACAAGGTCTAGGCATGGCCATGAGGCCAGCCCCATGATCTAAGATAGCATAAGACTAAAGATAGCTACCAAGATATATAAAAATACAATAGTGAAAGGTCCTATTTATAGGGAACTAGTAGCTTAAGAATTACAAAGATGAGTAAATGACATAAAAATCCACTTCCGGGCCCACTTGGTGTGTGCTTGGGCTGAGCATTGAAGCATTTTCGTGTAGAGACTCTTCTTGGAGTTAAACGACAGCTTTTGTGCCAGTTTGGGCGTTTAACTCCCACTTTGGTGCCAGTTCCGGCGTTTAACGCTGGGAATTCTGAAGGTGACTTTGAACGCCGGTTTGGGCCATCAAATCTTGGGCAAAGTATGGACTATTATATATTGCTGGAAAGCCCAGGATGTCTACTTTCCAACTCCGTTAAGAGCGCGCCAATTGGGCTTCTGTAGCTCCAGAAAATCCACTTCGAGTGCAGGGAGGTCAGAATCCAACAGCATCTGCAGTCCTTTTCAGTCTCTGAATCAGATTTTTGCTCAGGTCCCTCAATTTCAGCCAGAAAATACCTGAAATCACAGAAAAACACACAAACTCATAGTAAAGTCCAGAAAAGTGAATTTTAACTAAAAACTAATAAAAATATACTAAAAACTAACTAAATCATACTAAAAACATACTAAAAACAATGCCAAAAAGCGTACAAATTATCCGCTCATCACTTGTCCTAGCTATGGCCCCTCCTTGTATTTGTCTCAATCTCTTTCTCCTAAATAAACCAAAACAGCTAGCCTTAGCACATAAATATATATACGGTGGTTTGATCATAAGATGTAAAATTATTTCAAAATGTAACGATGCATGATCCATGTATGATTTTGATTCCATGAATAGGAAATGATCTTCTGAACATTGTTACACATGCAGACACCAAACTTAGTGTTTGGTCATATGCTTCATCAAAATGACTATGCATATGTTCTAAGAATAACCCCCTCCCTTTTTTTGAAAACAAATATGGGTGTGCCTTAAGGCACACCAAACTTAGAAGTCTGACATATGCTTTAAAACAATGTATGCATGCATCAAGTATGAAAGTTCAAAATCATGCTTAGGTAATCATAGCTTATTGAATAAAAGAAAAGATAGGAATCTTAAATTATGGGTTGCCTCCCATGAAGCGCTCTTTTATTGTCACTAGCTTGACATTGAACTCCCTTTAGGGTGGTTGATGCTGGTGATGTCTCAACTTGTCCCCTCTCACTGTAATCTTTCTCTGTGTGCCTTGATGCTCAATTTCAATGTGCTCAAGAGAAAGTACTTGGTTGACAGTGTAATGATTTTCTGTTCCCAACTGTTGATATACTAATTGCACCTTGTCACCTTTGGAAAATCCTTCAGTTGGGATTTTTTTATTCTTCCACCCTTTGTAAGCCTTCTTCTTATTTTTCTTCTTTTTCTTTTTTCTTGACCTTTCTCCTTTGACAGTGACTTGAGTTGTGATACCTCCCTTTTTGTTTATCATCCCGGCTTCTTTTTGAATTCCTTCCCCTCCTTGCACCTGCTCATTCTTCTGTTCCACTATGTTGTTGGTTGCTTGCCTTGGAAGATAGTCACTATTTGTCTTGCTTGTTTCTTCATTACTTTGTGATTCTGGAAACACTTTCAAGGTGATGCTTTCCTCATGCATCCTGAAGGTTAGCTCTCCCTGCTCTATATCTACAATGGCTTTAGCAGTAGCCAAAAATGGTCGACCAAGTATTATGGAGTCATTCTCATTCTCTGCTGAATCTAGGATCACAAAGTCTGTAGGAAAGATGAACTTGTCAACCTTAACTAAAAGGTTTTCAATTAATCCTTTAGGATATACCACTGATTGGTCCACCAATTCCAAGGACATCTGTATTGGTTTCACCTCTCCTATGCCAAGCTTTTTCACTAAAGAAGATGGAATTAGATTTATACTTGCTCCTAAGTCACACATCCCCTTGTTGATGAATAGACTTCCAATAGTGCAAGGTAGGAAAAAACCTCCAGGATCTTCGAGCTTGGGAGGGAGCCTTTTTCTGATTAGTGCACTGCATTCTTCACTGAGCATTACAGTCTCCTTCTCCTTCCAACTCCTTTTCTTATTGATGAGCTCCTTTAAGAACTTGGCATATAGAGGCATTTGCTCTAATGCCTCAGCCAAGGGTATGTTGATCTCTAGCTTCTTGAAAGTCTCAAGGAATTTGTGGAAATGTTGATCCTTTGCTTCTTTTTGGAATCTCTGTGGATAAGGTAGTGGAGGTGTAAGACTCTTCTCCACTTGCTGCTGTGTTGGATTTGGTTCTTCCATGATCTGCTTTCCCTTCTTCAAATTCTGTGGTTGGTTGTTCTCTTCTGTGAGCTTTTCTGGGACATTCTTGCTTGTTATGTCCTTGTTGTTAGCTCCATCTTTCTATGTTGGCTCTTTGTCATTCGCCATAAGTTTCTTGGTTGCCCCTTGGTTGCCGTCCACCAATGTCTTTCCACTCCTTAGATGCACAGCTTTGCACTCTTCTTTTGGATTAGGAATGGTGTCACTTGGTAGTGAGCTTGAAGGTCTCTCAATAGAAATCTGCTTGGAAATTTGTCCAATCTGTCTTTCTAGGCTCTTCATGGAAGCTTCTTAGTTCTTTGTTGTTAATTCTTGGTTCTTCATCATCTTCTCCATGAGCATCTCCAGATTAGTAATCCTCTGAGAGTCGTGTGAGATTGCTTGGTTTTGGGGTGTTGATGGATGATGGTAAGTGTTTTGGTTAGTTGGTTGGTTATTTGATGGATAATGGTTGGAGTTGGGATAATTATTTTGGGGTTTTCTGTAAAAATTTTGGTTAGTTGGCTACTGGTTGTGATTTTGGTTGTTTCTTCGAGTGTTTTGAGCTGAGTTCCTTTGCCATGGTTGTTGGTTTTGGTTGTGGTTATCTCCCCACCTAAGGTTTGGGTGGTTCTTCCATGATGGATTGTAGGTGTCACCATACACTTCATTTGATCCAGAATTTTGGTTGTGCATATAGTGCACTTGCTCTTGTTGCTGTTCTTCTTGGTTCTCTTCATTCTGCCCCCAAGGAGTTGATGGTTGGCTTGTAGCACTCACTGATGCGACCTGAAGGCTATCAATTCTCTTGGCCATTTGCTCAAATTATTGCTGAATCTACTGCTGCATCACTTTGTGTTGAGCCAAAATTATATCCACTCCTTCCAATTCTAGCACTCCCTTCCTCTGTGATGGTTGGCGTTGCCTTTGGTGAGCAAAGAAATATTGGTTGTTGGCCACCATATCAATGAGATTCTGAGCTTCCTCTGCAGTTTTCATCAATTGCAATGATCTTCCAGCTGAGTGATCAAGTGCCTCTTGAGCCTTCAGAGTAAGTCCTTCATAGAAGTTCTGCAGCTTGTCCCACTCAGTGAACATCTCTGGTGGACATTTTCTCAGCAAAGCCTTATATCTTTCCCATGCTTCATATAGATTTTCAGCATCCAATTGAGTGAATGTCTGCACCTCAGTCTTCAATCTTATGATCCTTTGAGGGGGATAAAATTTGGCAAGAAACTTACTTACCAAATCATCCCAAGTGTTGATGCTCTCCTTTGGAAATGTTTTTAGCCATTGAGTGGCTTTGTCCCTGAGAGAGAATGGGAACAACAGCAGCTTGTATATGTCAGGGTGCACTCCATTGCTTTTAACTGTGTCACAGATCCTCAAGAAAGTGGATAGATGTTGGTTCGGGTCCTCCAATGGTCCTCCTCCAAAAGAGCAATTGTTTTGGACCAATGTGATGAGTTGTGGCTTCAGTTCAAAGTTATTTGCATTGACATTAGGGGTAAGAATGCTACTCCCACAATGTCTAGCATTTACAAATGTATAGGAGGCCAGTACTCTCCTCTGTTGTGGGTTATTGTTGGCCCCTCCTTCTGGCTGATTGAGATTTGATGGATCTCCTTCCATCTCTTGGAATTCCTCCTCAGATTCTTCCTCTCCAGCAATGTTCTTCCCTCTTTCAGCTCTTCTTAATCTTCGAAGAGTTCTTTGGTCAATTTCAGAGAGAATAGGAGAAGATCTTCCTGTACCTGACATACAAACACACAACAAGAAACACACAAAACCAGAAAACCAATGAAACTTCAATCTATTGCTAGAATGAAGTTTTAGTTAGTTTAAGCAAAAATTCAAACACTTAATGGGTTAATTAAAAATTAAAGAAACAGAAAATAAAAAGTGCTTGATTTAGACCTCCACTTCACTTAATCATTGTCAATATATTTCAATCCCCGGCAACGGCGCCAAAAACTTGATGTGTGGAAAACGATCCAACACAAAACTCACCGGCAAGTGTACCGGGTCGCATCAAGTAATAAAACTAACGGGAGTGAGGTCGATCCCACAGGGATTGAAGGATTGAGCAATTTTAGTTCAGTGGTTGATTTAGTCAAGCGAATCAAGTATTGGTTGAGTGATTTTATATCCAACAGTAAGTAAATAGCAGAAAATGTAAAGGGAGAGGGATGAATTGCAGAAATTAAAGAGAACTGAAAGTAAAGATGCTGAATCTTAAAGAACAAGAAATTAAATGATTGAAACTTAAAGTGCAAGAAATGTAAATTGCAGTAACTTAAAGTACAAGAAATATAAATTGCTTAAATGGAAAAAGGGGTTTGAGGACTGGGAATTCAGAATTTAAGCAAGGGAAATTAACTTGCAGCAATTATCAAAGCAAGAGATGAATTGGAATTGACTAGATCTCAAACAGAAATGGAAATTTAATTGCAGTAGGGGTTCAACAGAAGAACCAGAAGGAAAATTGGATCTCAGGACTCCAGAGACTAGATAGCAGAGTCTAGATCTCAATTGCCTTCCCAGATCCAAGTTCACAAAGCAATTAACAAGAAATTAAAGATTGCAGCAGTAAGGAAAAGAAATTTAGCTCGGCAGCAGTAAGAAAATGAAATTTAGCTCAATTATGTAGTAGGAAAATCCAAGAGATCTTAAATGGAGATTGAGACAGAAATTCCTCAATTCTTCACACTTAAGATTCAAACAAGAAAAGTAAAAATGCTTAAGCAAGAACAAGGAAGAAGAGAGATCAATTCTCCTTCCTAATTCTCTCAAATCTCAGTTCAAAGCTCTCAAAGAAAATGATGTCTCAAAATGTAAGAATTTAAAAGTCAAAAGAAGATTCTAATTACATCAAACTATCTCCTATTTATACACTTTCTATTCTTGGATTTTGGAATTTGGATGGGCTTTTGATTTCGTAAAAAAATGAATTAAATTGGATTTTTAATCCAATTTTCAGTCCATGAAGAAGTTGGCTCCAGGAGGCTGATAGCAGAGCAGGGAAATGGTGCATGTGGCCTCATTGCGTGCTCGTGCTACGTGTGATGGGCGTTCAAGATGCTGCCCTGCCCTTGCGGAGAGCAGGGCAGTGTGCGTGCATGCTTGCCTTCCGTGCGTGCTTGTGTGCGCGCTTGTGTGCTGCCCGTGCCAAGAAATGCTGCTCTGCTCTCCTTGTGGGCAGCGCAGCAAGGCAACCAAGGGTGAGGTCCAAGGTTCGAAACTTGGTGGAGGCACACGCTGCCCCCTGTTTCCTTGGTTTTCTTGGCACCAAAGTAACGCCTAGTTCCTTGCTTCCTCATGGTGCTGTGTTCGATTCTTGGAGATTGAAAACAAGCCAAATTTTGCTTGTTTTCCTTGTACTTGAGCGCTACTCCTTTCCTCCTTGTTCTTGGGTTCGAAACCCATGGGTAACACTAGGAGAGCAATTTCCTTTGAATTTTTCTTGGATGAAGCCCGATATTGCTCTTGCGGAGGGCAGGGCAGAATTTTTGCTTCCTTTGGTCCTTGGCATAGAATTGTCCTCCGCTCTTATTGTGGGCAGGGCAGTGATATTTTGGAGGCTTGGTTCATTATGCTGCTCTCTTAGAGAGCAGTGTGCTCTTGTGGAGAGCAGTGTTTGCTTCCTCCTTCTATGTTGCACCACACTTTTCCTTCCATGGCCACACTTCTTAAGCCACGTTTTTCTTCTTTTCTTCCTTTTTTCACCTACATGAAACCAAAGCAACCAATCAAAGTATCTCCAAACTCATAAGGTTTATAATTCATTAAAAATCAATTACTTTTAGCTCAAACCTCATGATTTAGCATCAATTTAATGGTGGTTGTTTGATTTAAAGAAGTCATGCATTTTTATTCCAAATTACTTACTTAGGATGCAAGAAAGTGCATAAAGACTAGTGAAACAAGTGAAATTAGCTTGAAAAATGGGTATATGATGACTTGTCATCAGCCACCACATCAAATAATTGAACTATTCTTAATGTATAACTCGAAATTCATGCATCTTACTTTTCTTTTTCAAATACAATTTTTTTTAAGCAAGGTGAGAGTTGCATGGAATAATTCATAGCCTTAAGACATGTAAAGATAATCATGCACTAGAAATAGACAATAAGATAAAATACATGGAAAACAGAAAAATAACATAAGTAAGGTGATTTAAGGGAACGGGACCACCTTAGTGATGGCGGCTGCTACTCCCACTAGTGGATCTAATGGAGCATTTAAGCTCCTCTATGTCTTGTTCATGCCTCTGTTGCTCCTCCCTCATGGCTCTTTGATCTTCTGTTATCTCATGGAGGATGGTGGATTGCTCTTGGTGGTCAAACCTCAACTGATCCAGGTTTGAACTCCACTCTTCCAGAGAGGTGTTCAGTTGATCCCAAAAATTTTAGGAAGGAACATATATCCCTTGAGGCATCTCAGGGATTTCCTATTGAGGCGGCTCCACATGCTCTTGCTGTGGTCCACGTACTGACTCTCTAACATGCTCCATCATTCTTTTAGTGATGGGCTTGTCCTCTTCTATGATAATTCCAGCTGAATTGCATAGGTGACAAATGAGGTGAGGGAGTGGAGGCAAGTGCCTTTCCCTTCCTCTTCCTTGAGGTTTCACCAGTGTTTGGTGCCATACTTATTGATGGGAGAAGTCAAATAGCAAAGCTTTTGCAATACCAAACTTATGAACTTTGCTCATCCTTGGGCAAATAAAAATAAAAAGGGAAGAATAGAGTAGAAGAAAAAGAAAAAGGGAGAGATAGAGGGTAAGGTAGGTGGAATATGTGGGGATTCTATAGAACCCACTAGTCTTGAGAAGCTAGAAAATTTGAATTCCCTGCCCCCTTGTGGGCGTTGAACACCCAGCCTCTGCTCCCTGGCTGGTGTTTAATGCTAGCTTCCTGCTCTATATAGGGCGTTGAACGCCTAGGAGGGACTCCATTCCTGGCATTTAAAGTCAGGACTTCGCTCCATCTTGGGCATTCAACGCTCACACTTCTCCTTGTGTGGCGTTCAACGCCAGGTCTTCTTCCTTGTCTGGCGTTCAACGCCAGCAAGGGGATCTTCCCAGGGGGTGTTCTATTTTTCATCTTTCAATGGCCTTGCTTCTGTTCTAAGTGCTGCACATGATCAGAAATATTAAAAAGCAAAGGAAACAACTATAAAAATAAACTGAAATAACTCAAATAGAAATAAACTAAAGAAGAAATAGAAATACTCTACTTCTTGGTTGGGTTGCCTCCCAACGGGCACTTTTTAATGTCATTAGCTTAACACTCGATTGTTGACTTTCTTCCTCTTCTTCCAGTTGGTTAACAGAAATGACTCCATGAGAGAAGAGGAGGAGATCAGTGCCCTCTGGTTTGATTTCATCCTAACAAGCTTTCTTTTAGTGTGATCAGCTTGATTCTCCTTGCTTGATAGGGTAGGGGTTGTATTGTTCTCCATCCCCTAGGCATCTTCCTCTTGAGAACTTCCTCCTTGGTGGGTGGTGACTGCCCAACACCAAACTTAAGTTTGATGTCCCAGGAAACTGTATGAGTTTTCACCAAGGGAGGAGGCTTTAGTATTGTACTCTGCATGGAAGTACCTCCTTTGTCAGGGATTAGTGGAGGTTTAAGGACCTTGATAATCATGTAACCCTTCAGTAACCTCATCACTAATTTGCCTCTCTCAACATCAGAGAGGTGTCTTCCAGTAGATAGAGACCATTGCTCCAAAATCTCAGCAAAAAGACTATTTATTTGCATCTTCTTAGAGCTGTCCAAGGACTATGAGCAATGCCTATCCTTGGTCTCCTTTTGGGGCATCTGAGGGTGTGGTACTTCAGGCTTTCTTCCCATAAGAGGGGCATGCAACAATGTGCTTCCATCCTCTTCTTGAGTCTATTTTTCATTTAGTTCATTAATAGTGTGTACCATCTTAGGCTCAGCCTCTTTGGTACTAATAAGGGCCAGACACTCTTCTCTTAGATTCAACTCTTTGTCTCTGGGAAGAGTGTTAGGGGGTCTCTGCAGATTTTGAGGAAGGTTCATCTGAATGACTGTACTACACTCCTTATTAAGCACCACTATCTCTACTTCTCTCCAATCCCTCTTGTTATTCAGTATTACCTTCATGAACTTAGAATATGAAGGCATTAGTTCAAGAGCCTCTGCAAACGGATTTTGATCTCCAGCTTCTTGAAAGCTTCTAAGAATTTGGCAAATTGCTTATCCTTTTTTACTTTCTGGACTCTTTGAGGGAATGGTAACTTGGCCTTCTACTCAAGGGCCATGAGTGGTGCAGGTTGAGTGTCCATAGTGCCTAAAGAAGGGTTACCAACTTGCTTAGGAGAGGTGTTTCCAGCACTTACACATGTCTGGCCTCCTTGTATCTGGCGTTCAACACCTAGGCTGCCCCCTTTTGGGCATTGGACACTCATGCCATCCCTTTCTTGGCATTCAACGCCCCTTATGGTACCCTGGGCTACAGCTTGTTCATTTTCTGCCAATTTTTCCTCTCTATGCCTCTTACTGTTCTGAGGCTGGGTTGTCAAGTTACTCCCAAATCGAATATCTTGGCACTCTTTTCTTATTTGTTTAGACAAGAGCTGTTTTGCACTGCTTCTTGCAAGCTTAGCACTTGTTGTGTGAGAAAGTGCAGCTGCTGGGTTAATGTCTCACTTTGCTTAGGAGGGTCTGATTCAGTGGACACTGTCTTCATCTCTCCCTTCATTGAAGTCTCACTAGATGAGTATAGATGCTGATTGCTGGCAACTGTCTCAATGACCTCAATTGTCTTTCTCATGTGGATTGAACCACCAGTAGAATGGTCTAAGGACATCTTAGGCATATCTGTGAGTATGTGATAGAAGATGTCTAACTTTACCCATTCTGAAAACATTTCAGTAGGGCATTTCTGTAGCATCATATTGTACCTCACCTAAGCATCATAAAGGGATTCATTATCTCCTTGTTTGAAGCCTTGAATGTATAGTCTTAGCTAGGTTAGCTTCTTTGGAGGAAAGTATTGATTCAAGAACTTATCCACCAGCTGACTCCATGCTTTCAAGCTTGATTTGGGTTGATTATCCAACCACCTCTTTGCTTGGCCTTTCACAACAAATGAAAAGAGCAACAACCTGTAGACATCTTGGTATACTCCATCAGTGTACACTGTGTCAGCATATTGCAAGAAATCTGCAAGGAATTCTATGGGCTCCTCTTGTGGAAGTCCCTGAAACTGGCAGTTTTGCTGCACTAATGTGATTAGTTGTGGGTTGAGCTCAAAGCGAGCTACTCCAATAGGAGGTATACTAATACTGCTTCCATAGAAGTCAGGAGTGGGGGCTGTATAAGACACCAAGGTTATTCTTGGTTGTGCCTCTCCCTCTAGATCCATAGTGCACTCTTCCTCTTCCTGTATACATGCATAGACAAGAGACAAAGAAAAATGGGAGTCTCTATGTCAGAGTATAGAGAGCTCCCAATGAGATAACAAGAAGAAAGGAAAGAGACAAGTATTAAAATAATTAAATTTTTTTTTTGAAAATAAATCATTAAAATAAAAACAAATTTGAAAATAATAAATAATAATTCAGAAATTTTGAAAAAATAGGAAAAGGAAAGATAAGAAAATATATGACAACCAATTAACAAGATTTAAAATCAAAGAGGGGATCCTCGAAAAAGAAGAAAGAGAAAGTAGTTAGCATGTTTTGAAAAAGAGAAAGGAGAATAAAAGATAAAACAAGTAACTAACCAATTAACAAGATTTGAAAACAAAATAAAAGATTTGATTTTGAAATTAAAAGAAGAAAGTTAAAAAGAAGATTTTGAATTTTAAAAGTTGAAAAAAAAGTAAAGATTTGAAATTTAAAAGTTTTAAATTCAAAAGGAAGTTAGGGTAAAGATTTAAAAAGATTAAGAATTTAAAATTTAAAGATTTTGAAAAAGATTTGAAGAAGATATGAAAAAGATTTGAAAAAGATTTGAAAAGATAGGATTTGCAATTTGAATTTTGAATTTTGAAAAAGATTTTATTTTGAAATTTGAAATTTGAATTTTAAATTTTAAATTTTGAAATTGAATTTTAAAATTTGAAATTTGAATTTTTAAAGTTGAATTTGAATTAAGATAAGATAAGAATTTGAAATTTGAATTTTAAAATTTGGATTTAAAATAAGATAACATAGGATTTTTGAAATTCAAAGAAAGATAAAAAAGATAAGATAAAGATTTGAAAATGATTTTGAATTTAAAACGAGATAAGATAAGATTTTTGAAATTCAAAGAAAGATAAAAAGATAACATAAAGATTTGAAAAAGATTACAAGATAAACAAAAAGATAACTAATGGGACACCAAACTTAAAATTGGAAATTAAATTAAAATAAGATAACAAGAAAATTTGAAATTTAAATTTTAATTTTGAAAAATAAAAAACACAAACACTAAATAGACACCAAACTTAAAGATTTTGAAATTAAATACTCTAATTTTCGAAACTTTGGAATGAGAAACTCAAAAGAACACTGTTCCGGGGGTTACCTGAAACTGTAGGTCGATCTCGGACGAGATCTTCTGTGCTGGTCGGCGCGGTCGTGTCCGACTTGATGATGGTGGCCAGAGCCGCCGTGTCCGACTTGTTGGACTTGGTGGTTGTGCTGATCCTTCGTCACCGGAGAGTGATGGTACCTGCAAGGGACTCCGATGCTTAAGTTAGCAAGGGTATTAAATAGGTTTTTAGTAGAACCAGAGTATGAGTTATACCTGGGTCCTCCAGTGTATTTATAATAGCGTGGAATAACCTTTCTAGAGGTAAGATAGTTATCTTATCTTATCTTTGAGTGAAGTCATCTTTATCTTTAAGGGAACCACCCTTATCTTTTCTAGACTTGGGCTGCCTTTAGATTTGGGTCGTGTTCCTCTGTTTGGGCCTCCTTGGGCCTCTGTAGCGGTTTGGCCGACCTCTTTTATAAAGAGGTCGGGTAATCCTGGTCTTTGAACAAGTCGGTCGTCTTGACTTCGATCAGCCCGGCTCGTACAGCTCGACCCGAGGCATGAACAGACACCAAACTTAAAAATTTTAAGATCAAACAAAGAAAAATACCAAGAACAATTCAAACACAATAAAGAACACTTAAGAACACTTTTTGAAAATTTAAGAAAAGAAAAACATAGAGACACCAAACTTAAAAATTTTCAGATCAAATGACACTAATTTTCGAAAATTAGAGGAAAAACAACTAAAAGACACCAAACTCAAAATTTTTAAAATCAACCAAGAAAATTCACTAAGAACAATTCGAATATGAAAAAGGGAAAATAAGAACACCTTTAAAAGTTTAAAGAAAAAGACAAAAATAGCGGGGACACTAAACTTAAAAACTGACACAAGACTCAAACAAAAGATAAAGATTACTAAAGAAAAGAAAAGATTTTGAACATTTTTTGAAAAAGAAAACAAGAAATAGGTAAGACTCAAAGTAAGAAAAATAAAAAGAGAATACATAGCGAAAAATAGAAATGGTTTTGAAAATTTTTTGAAAAGAAAACAAGAGACACAAACAAAAGAGCAAATAAAGCATAAATAATACCTAATCTAAGCAACAAGATAATCCGGTAGTTTATCAAATCTGAACAATCCCCGGCAACGGTGCCAAAAACTAGATGCACGAAACTGGCTCCGCAGAATTCGCACAGACAGACTGGTAAGTATACTGGGTCGTCCAAGTAATACCTCAGGTGAGTGAGGGTCTATCCCACAGAGATTGTTGGTTTGAGCAAGCAGTGGTTACCTTGCAGATCTTAGTTATGCAGATAGAAATTATAGTTTATCATGGAAAATGCATAAAAAAAAATAAATAAAACGTTACTAGATAGATGAGAAATAAACGATATGAGAACGATTAAGGCCTTGGAGATGCTTTGTCTTTCCGGATTAACTTTTCTTACTGTCTACTTCAATAACTTTCTGATTCCTTCAATGGTAGCCGTAAGTGATTAACTCATGTCCTCTCATCAAGTTAACATCCTCCAATGCAGCAATCCACTACGTTGAGATGACTCATGTCCTCTAATCAAGCCACCTCTAGGTTTCTCACTGTAGCCGAAGATGAGAATCTAAGCAATCCACTCCCTTTCATGATCCTACTCAAGGTGCCACAGACAAGGCAAATCTTTTGGATCAAAAAGTGCTACTTTTCTGACTCTAGCCTTAACGCCACAGAGACCTCACTTACCCACGGTAAATGGGATTTTATGTCACGTATCTAAAGTTGCCTAAGTTCTCTATTGGAATTCGCAATGCAATCTCTAGGTTTGGTTCAACGCTATTCGGGTCAGGACTCACACGTAGAATAAGGATGATTGTCACAAGTCACCCTCAGTTCATGAGATGAAGAACGAGAATGCATAAGAGAATAGAATCAGACATATTGAACTAGAATAGTAATATTATTAATCCATGATACTCAGCAGAGCTCCTAACCTTAACCTTAGGAGGTTAGTGACTCATACTGTACCTAATGTTATTCAAAAATAAAATGGGAGAGGAAGAAGATCCTAAAACATGGGTGATCTTCTCCTATATATACTAATATGCTAACTAAGAATTACAGAAATAAGATAAAACTAGTCTTGTAGTGCGAAAATCCACTTTCCGGGTCCACTTGGTGAGTGTTTGGGTTGAGCTTTGAGTGTCTCCACGAGCTAGTACCCCTTAGGGGCATTGAACGCTGGCTTGAGACTCCCTTTTGGGCATTGGATGCCAGCTGCTCCCCTGTGGGCGCTGAAAGCCAGGAATGGGACTGGTGGCTAGCGTTGAACGCCAATTTTGGGCCTTCATTTCCAAAGCCAAAGTATGGTCTATTATATATTTCTGGAAAGCCCTGGATGTTAGCTTTCAATAGCCGTTGAGATCATTCCATTTGGACTCTATAGCTCCAGAAAAGCTCCTTCGAGTGCACGAAGGTTAGATCCTAACAGTATCTCCAGTCCTTTCTCTATCTCTGAATCAGACTTTTACTCAAACTTCTCAATTTTAGCCAAAAAATACCTAAAATCACCATAAAACACACAAACTCAAAGTAAAATCGAAAAACGTGAATTTCGCACTAAAACCTATGAAAACATAATAAAACTTAAACAAAACATAATGAAAACTATATAAAAATAATGCCAAAAAGCGTATAAAATATCCGCTCATCAATTTCCTTTTCTTTTTAGTCTAGTAGTTCAAATTTTCAAAAAATTTTTGGGTTTAAGATGTCTCATGTATCCCACGACAAGCTTAAAAGAAAATTTTTGAAAAAGATGTACATAAGGTCTTGAGTATATCGTAAGTTATTCCAGTTACTTAAGATGTGGTGGCCCTATCTTTATTTTTTGAATGTATGAATCAACTATGCATATTTGATATTGAATTTAAGTATACTGACTCTTGAAGAATGGTGAATTTAGAGATGTATTATTGATTCTTTGAAAAATAAAAAATATTGATTCTTGAAGCAAGAGAAAGCAGCGAAAAGAAAAAAAAAAGAAAAAAATATATAAAGAAAATGACAAGAGCAAGGATCCAAGGATTTGAGCATCAATGATTAGGAGGGTCAAAATTGGCCTAAAAAGCTCAAATGAGTTGCTATCCCGAACTATATACTTGTGGTATGAAGGTGTCAAATAAAAAGATTGAGACTGAGCAGTTAAGTCATGATCCAAGGCTAAGGAGTACGCTTAAGAACTCTGGGCACTACTGTTTGGGAATTTAAGCAAAGCTAAATTCAAATCAAAAGGGTTACCCCAGTTAAGTGCTTGTAGCGTTTATGTATCCAGTGGTAATACTTGAAAACAAAACGTTTAGAGTCACGGCTAGGCCAAAAAAGGTTCAAAGCACCAAAATAAAAAGCTGTGTTCAAGAATCAAGAAAATCTAAAAGAAGAGAATCAATAATATCATCCAGATTCTTGTTCCAAGGGATGCCAATATTTCTGAGCTTTAGAGGAAAGGGAGATACCAAAATTGTTCAGAAGTAAAGAGCTAATAGTTCCATTCAATATTTAGGACTAAGCTTCATTGATAAACTCTGAGACCTATTACATTTTTCTCTTCCATTTGTCCTATCTTTTTTTGGTTGCTTGAGGACAAACAACAATTTAAGTTTGGTGTTCTAATGACGGGATTTCTTAAACCCTTTTTCACAGTATTTGTAGTATGTTTTTAGTTATATTTTATTATGTTTTAGTAGGTTTTAATATGTTTTAATGCAAAAGTCACCTTTTGGATGCTACTTTGAGTTTTTGTGTTTTTCTTATTATTTCAGATGATTTTTGGGTGAAATTGGCAAGTTTTGGCAAAGTCTGATTCAAAGGCTAAGAAAGAATAATAGATGCTGTCAAATCCTGACCTCTGTGCATTCAAACGAGCATATCTTGAGCTACAGAAGTCCAATTGATGCGCTCTCAATGGCGTTGGAAAGCTAACATTCAGAGCATTCCAGAAATATATAGCAGTTTATACTTTTTTCTGGAAATGACTGCCCAAAACGGTACTTGAACGCCCAACTTACTCCCTTTCTCGCGTTTAACGCCCAAGAAGAACCAAACCCCAAGTTGAACGCCCAAAACTAGCATTCAACGCCACTAAAGGAGCACAAGACAGCGTGGACATCCCCTAGTGGGTGTTCAATGCCCACTCATCCAATTTGAATGCAGGCATACGAAGCACATGACCAAAGTGAAGCCAAAGTGGATTTTGGCACTTCTTAGCTTATTTTATTTTCTTTTTGTAATTTTTAATTAAGAAAAATATCTTTTAGGTTTAGTCTTAGAGTTTTTACTCTAAATAAGGAAATTCCTTCCTCCTGAGGATTATGTCTCCCAGGAGGGGAGAAGCAGAGACACATTACATAGCACCTTCTTAAAGCATGAGTAACTAAGCCTCCTAAGTTAAGGATAGGAGTTTTGCTCATTCCTATAGATTAATACTATTACTTTTCTACTTTAATACATGTTTGATTTCATTCTATGATATATTTTTATTCTTCATCTTTATGAATCTGGGGTGGAACAAGAGTATGACCCCTTACTCTACATGAGCTCTTGCAAAGCCTTAGCCGGATAGTATTGAGCTATAGCTTGAGAATACATCACAGGTTCCAAGACAGTATCTGGGCTAATTGGGATACGTGACATTAAATCTCGTTGGTTAATTGAGGTCTCTGTGGCATTATGGCTAGAATACAGAGCATCATTCTTCGATCCGAAAGATCTGATCTTGTCTATGGCATTTTGAGTAAGATAATCAGAGATTGAATTGCATGAGCTTTACCCTCGTTCAGATTAGATGACCATTAGCATCGGCATTTGATCTGGATTAGAGGAGATTAATGACCACTAGCCCCGGCTTTAATCACTTTCAGCCTTGCCATTGAATGAATCACTCATTGTTAAAGTAGTCAGTAAGAAGTATTAATCTGTAAGAACAAGCATCTCCTAGGCCTTAACTGATTTTTCACCATTGTTTCCACACCAATTTAGAATCACTTTATTTATTATTTTGTTTTATGTGTTTACAACAACAACTATCTCTTTCAATTCGCCTGACTAAGATTTGCAGGATAACCACAGCTTGCTCAATCCAACAATCCTCCTGGGATCGACCCTCATTCACCTAAGGTATTACTTGGACGACCTGGTACACTTGCCAGTTCAGTTGTGCGAGTTCTAATTTTGTGCACCTCCTTTTACCATACACATTCCCTTTTCTTTCTTTTCCCATTTCCATTAGCAAAGGCCGAAGCCTTCCCCTCCATTCCTTCCTATCCATTTTTATTTTCCTTTTCTTATTTTCTATCTTTATTTTGCTCGAAGATGAGCAAAACTTTTAAGTTTGGTGTTGGGTACTCTGCTTTTTCTTCATTTTATATTATCTCCATGGCACCTAAAACCAGAGAATCCTCCTCAAGGAAGAGGAAAGGGAAGGATCCTACATCCGATCTATGGGACTTCACCCAGTTATTTTCTAAGACACGTGAGGACCACTTTTATGAAGTGGTGCACAAGAAGAAGGTGATTCCCAAGGTCCGCTTCGATCTGAAGCTGGAAGAGTTCCCAGAGATCCTATATCAGATTCTGAGACAGAGTTAGGAAGTTCTGGCCAACCCCATGGCTGAGGTTGGAGCATTGATAGTACGGAAGTTCTACGCTATTGCTTACACTACAAGAAAATGGAACATTTGTAACAAAAAATTTGTATCAAATTTAAAATTGTTACAAATTATAGTTTTTTTGTAACAATAATTAGTTATTGTTACAAAATAAGAATATTTTGTAACAATAAAAAAATTTGTTACAAAATATTGAAATATTTTGTAACAACTTCATTTCTTTTGTTACAAATTATGTTGGCTTTCGTATCAAATTGTTGTTTTGTTACAAAAGGTTATAATATTTTGTAACAAAAGATTATATTGTTGCAAAAATTCAAAATATTTTGTAACAAAATATCTATTTGTTTCAAAAGCTCTAAATATTTTGTAACAAAAAATTAATTTGTCACAAAATACAATATTTTTGTAACAAGTTATTTATTTGTCACAAAATTCAAAGATTTTTGTAACTAATAAAAAATTTTGTTTCAACATGGATAAGTTGTGAACGAGAGAGAAGGAGACGTGGAAGGAGGAGCCGTTGAAGCGAGCTTGCTTCCGTCGTGTCCTGCCTAGCCACCGTCATCAAAGCCTCATTGCTGTAAGTTCTTTTAACGCTGATCTCTGATTTCGCTCATTGACTTCCTTTGACTTGTCCATTTGTAATTTGGGATTTTTAGCTACTTATATTGTACATAAGTATAACTATGTAAGAATTCCCAAATTTCCCATTCTAATTTCAAGAAGAAGCAACTCAAGTAATTACTATTGTTTTGGTATTTCTTTATTTAATGTTAAGCAAGTGTTTAGCGTGTAATTAGCTAATTGGGATTAAACTAGCGTTTGCCTTTAATTTAGTCTCTTCTGAGGAAGAAAACACTATGAATATTAAAGGTGAATTGATATTTTCTGATAAATTAATGGGAATAATCAAGTAATCTATCTTTTCTAGGGTTTGGTGGCTATGCCCAAAGCTGACTTGAGTTCACTGTGAGTCACTATTAATTGCCACAAGCTCTTCTCTTTTTTTTCTTTATTTGTTTGTTTGGATCTTTAATTTCGAGTAGTTGTGTTATGATTTATGATCTATTCTACTCTCGGTTTCTTTTGATGCTGTTTTTCTTTCTCCAAGTTTTTTTATTGTTCATTGTGTGAGTTGTTGAGCTGGGTCAATTCGGTTTTTTTGTGTCTAGGGTTTAGCAACTATGCATTTTACCTTCCTCTGTATTTCTATTCTTGGATGTGCATAAGAATTTCGTTTCCATTTGATATTTGGGTGACTGACATTCCTAAATTGCTGTTGTAAAAATAAAAGGCTTTATTTTATTTATATTTTTAAATATGGATGGATTTTTTCTGTTGTTGGAGTTAAAAATTGTCATCTGTTTTAGGGTCTTTCAGCTAGTTAGAGATTCTAGACATGGATAAGTTCACATCTCCTCAAGGAGAAAGGGTTGGTGATATTTTGTTTTGTGGAGGGTAAGAGTGTAAGACTAAGCTACTGAAGTGACCATCACTGCAAGTTGGAGATATACCATGTAATTAGAGGAAGAAGAAAGATTTTATTTTATGTTGTGTCTTGAACTACTATAGAAATCAGCTTGATCCAGTGAATTCTTAAAGGGTGTATGTGCTTTAGTGTTCTTCATGAACCTAGTATCATTAAATTGTTTTCAATTTGTCTTTCATTTCTGCCAAGTGAAGAGAATGATTCTCCCAAAGCAGTTTCGTTGCATACACTCAGCTAGTTGTCAATGCACAAAAGGACATTTAAGTGAAAATGTCTTATTTTTAGTGTTTCAACATTTGAATTAGAATCCCAAACTAATTGCTGCTCTGTCAAGTGTGTGAATTAATTAATTATCAATAATGCTTAAGCTTGCATGGGATGTTATACATTTAGTGAATTAATTAATTTATCAATATTATTTGGCAGCTTTGAGTTTTTCTGTTATTACAGTTACCAAAATTAATTAATTGGTTAACACAATAGGTTAGCAATACTGAAGATCGGGATAAGATGAATGAGGTTGAAGGTGTGAAATCTGAGTTGATTAATGTTGATGAGAGCAAGGACAGATTTCACAAAATGCGCAGGTTCATTAACTATTTTCTTGAGTCAGAAGTTGTAGATTTCTTGTCTGAAGGCCAGTATCTGGAAAGCCCAGAGGTATGGATTTAATTACCCTATATACAACTAAAACCCATGCAGAAATCCTCATATGTAGTCATTGTTTCATATTCTTTGATCATTTTATATTTGTTAATCATATGATCAGACAAATCTGCTGAATATTTTAATTGATTATCTTGGTACAATTCTTAGGTGTCATTACTATCTTTGTGATTGTTGTCTGGTGGTGTAGGCTGTTGAGTTTGGACGAAAGCTTGCTAGCAAACTCTTCTTTTATCACGTTCTTGAGTATGTCCAAGCATTTTATTTGATGCTTTCAATTTCTGTTGTTTCAATTATGTTTTATCAAAAAGTTGACAATTCTATGGTGTCTTATTATTTTACTCTAGTGCCTTATTATTTTGATTCTATTTTTTGCATTATTTTGGTGATTTTGATACTTTTTGTTTTCTTAAATTTTTGTGTTTTTAGGTAACTACATCATCATTATTAACATAGAAATATTAATTCAATTTTGTTATTGATTTTGTATTTTTTACAATGCATTGAATTAGGATAGTTTGTATTGTGGAGTTATAGAGAACCGTCTTGGAATTTAGTTTACATAGAGCCTTTTGAAAGTGATAGTCACTGTGATGCTAGGTTATGGCATAAAGGCTTAGAAATCTAAGTCAAGGATTCAAGTACAACTTCAAGAGGCAATGCAAGACCCTGAGGAGCTAACAAAGGAAATAGATGTGCTCAAAGAAAAACTTAAAAAGCAACAAACACGCCAAAAGGAAGAATAAGCTCGAGTGAAAGCTCAATTGGAAGCTCAACAAGCTATTGTGAACTCTCTTATAGCGCGCTTTGACAATGAAACAAACTAGACTCTAAAGGTACTCCTAAAGTTGCTTATGGTTTTAATACATTTTCGTAGATGATTTCCATTTTATATTAGTATACTTTAATTTGTATATGGATCAATTTATCACATTTTACTTGTGTCATGATTGAAAAATGACAAATATCCTATTATTTTACTTATGAATTGGTTGTGTTTGTTGGAACCGTGGACGGTGGAAATATCCAAGTTTTAGGGGAGGTTTTGCCGAAATTTTTCTAAACATTTTGGATAAAACTTAGTGGAAAAATTATAATTAGTGTTATATCTTGTTTTTAACTTTTTTGTTTCGGTTTTTCTTATTTACAGGAGTGCTGAAATGGTGACCATATGCTACATTGAGGGCTCAAGAATGTTTTGATGCATAGAGACACTAATCTGTGTTAGAACTTTTATGTTTTGGTTGAACTTTTATGTTAGAACTTTTATGTTTTGGTTGAACTAATCAATGTACCCACTAGCTAATGTTATTTTGTTTCAAGACAATTTTAGCTAAAAGGATCTTATTTGACTTATGTATGTTTTTGCATATTATATACATGTAAACTTGTTTATTAAAATTGTTAATATATTAGTTAATTTAAAAAATAATTTAGTAAATTATGCATGTCATTTGTAATAAAAAAATTGTTACAAAATAATTAATTTGCTTTCGTAACTAAAGAAAAAAAATGTTACAAAATCATGTTACATTTTGTAACAAAATTTTTTGATAGGAAAAAAATTGACTGTCACGAAAAATACCTTTAAGATCAAAATTTGTTATCACTTTTGTAACAGTTTCTGGTTTTTTGTATCAAAAAAAATTATTACAAAATATGGTATTGAATTCTAACAGTTCCATTTTTCGTTACAAAAACTTTTTGTAACGGGACTTACTGCAATGGACCCTTTTTTTATTACAAAAAACTTTTGTTTCAAAATTTCGACGTTTTGTAACAATATTTTTTGTTACAAATGCGCCTTTTTCTTGTAGTGTTAGGAGACACACAATCTTGTTAAAGGCGTAAACCCGGAGCTGAAGAATTAGCGGACCATGGTCATAGGGCATATCATGGACTTCAGCACGGAGAGTGTGAGGGTGGCGCTACATTTACCACCATCCGAAGAGGATCCTCATTCATACACTCGGAGGGTCAACACTGACTAAAGAGGATCCGTAGTAGGAGCCAGTTCTACTGCCTCCATAGGATCTTCTGGAGATGCCTCAAGGAATATATTTCCCTCCTCGTGATTATTGTAATCATTTGACCACATCCATAGGGAAGATGACATCATCAGTTGATCAGCTAAGATTGGAGTATCAGAAACACGCTGTACTGCTTCACTGGATGATGGAAGAGCAGAGGAGGCAAGGGCATGATATAGAGAAGCTTAAGCGCTCTCGAGGGTTTCTCAGAGGAAGTAGCAGCCACAATCACTGAGGTGGTTGAGTTTCATTCTCCTTTCCTTTATCTTATGTCTGTTTTTTAGTATTTCATTATATTTTCTATTTTCTTTTCTGAGTTTGCATGATTACTATTAGGATTCCCTTGCTTTCTAGTTTAGTTGTTTATTTTAGTATTTTCTGTTTATTTTAATAGGATGTCTCATATTATGCACTGAGCTTAATAAAAAATAAAAGAAAAAGAAGTAGTAAAATGCATGAGATTTTGAGTTATATATTGCATGTTCTGGTTACTTTGATATGGTGGAACTATCTATATTTCTAAATGTATGAATTAACTGTGCATATTTGATTTTGGAGTTAAGAATATTGGTTCTTGAGGAACGGGAATTTAGAGAAGTTTTATTGATTCTCTAAAATAAGAAAAAAGGTTGATTATTGTACCAAAATAAACATAAAAAAGAATTGAAAAGAAAAATCAAAAGAAAAAGGGCCAAGGCTTTGAGCATCAATGGTTAAGAGAGTCAAAACTAATCTAAAGCTCAAAAGAGTGGTTTTCTCCAACCATATACTTATGGTGTAAAGGTGTCAAGTAACCTGATGAGCGGATATTTTATACGCTTTTTGGGGGTAATTTCATGTAGATTTTAGCATGTTTCAGTTAGTTTTTAGTAAAATAATATTAGTTTTTAGGCAAAAATCATATTTCTGGACTTTACTATGAGTTTGTGTGTTTTTCTGTGATTTCAGGTATTTTCTGGCTGAAATTGAGGGGGCTGAGCAAAAATCTGACTTAGGCTGAAAAAGGACTGCTGATGTTGTTGGATCCTGACCTCCCTGCACTCGAAATTGATTTTCTGGAGCTACAGGAGTCCAATTGGCTCGCTCTTAACGGCGTTGGAAAGTAGACATCCAGGGCTTTCCAGCAATATATAATAGTCCATACTTTGCGCAAGGATAGACGACGTAACTTGGCGTTAAACGCCAAGTTCATGCTGTTGTCTGGAGTTAAACGCCAGAAAAACGTCATGATCCGGAGTTGAACGCCCAAAACACGTCATAACCTGGAGTTTGACGCCAGGAAAGGCCTCCACACGTGGAAAGCATTAGTCTCAGCCCCAGCACACACCAAGTGGGCCCCAGAAGTGGATTTCTGCACCAATTATCTTAGTTTATTCATTTTCTGTAAACTTAGGTTACTAGTTTACTATTTAAACAACTTTTATAGACTTATCTTGTACCTCATGACATTTTCAGATCGGAATTACATACTTTGTAACGGCATGAGTCTCTAAACTCCATTGTTGGGGGTGAGGAGCTCTGCAGCGTCTCGATGATTTAATACAATTCCTTTGTTTTCCATTCAAACACGCTTGTTCTTATCTAAGATGTTTATTCGCGCTTAATTGTGAAGAAGGTGATGATCCGTGACACTCATCACCTTCCTCAACCCATGAACGTGTGCCTGACAACCACCTCCGTTCTACATCAGATTGAATGAATGTCTCTTAGCTTCCCTAATCAGAATCTTCGTGGTATAAGCTGGATTGATGGCGGCATTCATGAGAATCCGGAAAGTCTAAACCTTGTCTGTGGTATTCCGAGTAGGATTCTGGGATTGAATGACTGTGACATGCTTCAAACTCCTGAGGGCTGGGCGTTAGTGACAGACGCAAAAGAATCAAGGGATTCTATTCCAACCTGATTGAGAACCGACAGATGATTAGCCGTGCTGTGACAGAGCATAGGAACGTTTTCACTGAGAGGATGGGAGGTAGCCATTGACAACGGTGACACCCTACAGAGAGCTTGCCATGGAAGGAACCTGCGTGTGAGAAGAGGATTTCAAGGAAGAGTTGAAGTCAAAGGACAAAGCATCTCCAAAACTCCAACATATTCCACAATCCTTTATAAACAAGTAACTCTATTATTCCCCATTATTTTAACTTACAATTTTAAGTAGTTTGTAGTTTGGCCTTTTACAAATAATTCCAAATAACTTCATTAGCCTCCTGACTAAGATTAATAAAATAACATTGATTGCTTCAAGCCAATAATCTCCGTGGGATCGACCCTTACTCACGTAAGGTATTACTTGGACGACCCAGTGCACTTGCTGGTTAGTTGAACGGAATTGTGCCCACTCGTACCAAAAATCCTAAGTTCCACAATTCTACATAAATACATTAATGCTATATTGATGTGATCACAATTTCGTCCACCAAGTTTTTGGCGCCGTTGCCGGGGATTATTGAGTTTGGACAATTGAAGGCTTATTTTATTTCTTAGATTAGGAATAATTTATTTTTAATTTTATTCTTATTTTTAATTATTATAGAGTCATTAAATCAATATTGATAGGATAGTTTCTTTTCAAAAATTTCTTTTCAAAATTTATTATTTTCCTTTTAATTAATTGCTAATTTTCGTGAGTTTAGTGTCTTGTTCTAAGTTTGGTGTCAATTGCATATCTTATATTTTTCTTTAAAATTTTCAACTTGTGTTCTTTGTTCTTCATTGATCTTCAAGTTGTTCTTGTTTATTTTTCTTGTTTGATCTTGAGTTTTTCTTGTTTTGTGTCTTTTCTTGTTTTTCTTGTGCTTTTTCAAAACCTTATCTTAAAAAAAAAAAAAAATTATACTTTTATCCACAAAAATAATTTTTCTTGATTTAATCTTGTGCCAAACTTTAAGTTTGGTGTTTTCTTGTTAAGTTCTCTTTAAATTTCGAAAATTTATTAAAGTTTTCTAAAAATTTTAAGTTTGGTGTTCTTTCTTGTGTTCTTGGTGTTCTTGTGAATCTTCAAAGTGTTCTTGAGTTTTTCTTGTGTCTTGATCTTAAAATTTTTAAGCTTGGTGTTCCTTGGTGTTTTCCCTCCAAAAATTTTCGAAAATAAGGAGCATTGGATCTAAAAATTTTAAGTCTTGTGTCTTTTGTGTGTTTTTCTCTTTCATCATAAAATTCAAAATTCAAAAAAATTTTATTTTCCAACTATTTTTAAAACTACTTTTTCGAAATTTTTAATATAAACTTCAATTTTCAATTTCAAATTTTTCGAAAAAAAAAAAATTTCACAAAATATTTTCAAAATATTTTTTTATATATTCCATTTTTTTATTTTTTATTTTTTTTTATTCCACTATTATAAAATAAATAATTCTCAACATATAAATTCTCAACTTGTATTCCATTATGGAAGTAAGTATGAATGAACAGTCCAAGAGGACTCTGGGGTCATATGCCAACCCCACTACTGCTTCATATGGGAGTAGTATCTGTATACCCTCCATTGGAGTTAGTAGCTTTGAGCTGAATCCTCAGCTCATTATCATGGTGCAGCAAAACTGCCAGTATTCTGGTCTTCCACATGAAGAACCTACAGAGTTTCTGGCACAATTTCTGCAAATTGCTGATACAGTACATGATAAGGAAGTGGATCAGGATGTCTACAGATTATTACTGTTTCCATTTGCTGTAAAAGATCAAGCTAAGAGGTGGTTAAATAACCAACCTAAAAACAGCATAAAAACATGGAAACAGCTGTCAGAAAAATTCCTGAATCACTATTTCCCTCCCAAACGAATGACACAGCTAAGGCTAAACATTCAAGGCTTCAAACAAGGAGATAATGAATCCCTTTATGATGCTTGGGAGAGGTACAGAGAGATGCTAAGAAAATGCCCCTCTGAAATGTTTTCAGAATGGGTGCAATTAGACATCTTCTACTATGGGCTTACAGAAAAAGCTCAGATTTCTCTAGACCACTCAGCTGGTGGATCTATACACATGAGAAAAACAATTGAAGAAGCCCAAGAGCTTATTGATACGGTTGCCAGAAATCAGCATCTGTACCTAAACAGTGAATCCTCCATGAAAGAAGAAGCTAAAACAGTAACTGCAGAACTCAGTCCAGTGGATCAGGCTAATGAATTCAATCAGCAATTAGATTTTCTAACTCAGCAGCTAGCCGAATTCAAGGAAATATTACAGGAAACAAGAATGGCTAACAGGAACATGGAAGTACAATTAAAGCAGACAGAAAAGCAACTGTCAAAACAAATAACAGAAGAATGCCAAGCAGTTCAATTAAGAAGTGGGAAAACATTAAATACCTCACTTCAAAGCAGCAGGAAACCAAGAAATGAACAGGTGGATACTCAAAATCCCTCTGAGGACAATCAGAGCCCAGAGAGGAATAAAGCTGGCGCTGAACGCCCAGACCATGCTCATTCCTGGCGTTCAACGCCAGAAACAAGCATGGATCTGGCGTTGAACGCCCAAAGGGAGCATGGTTCTGGCGTTCAAACGCCAGTAACAAACAAGGAAGTGGCGTCTAACGCCACTCCAGCTCCCACCACTGGCATTCAAATACCAGTGGGGAATCAGTCACATACAAGTGCTGATAACAACCCTTCTAAAAAGGCTTCCCAACCCACTTCTGTAGGTAATAAACCTGCAGCAACTAAGGTTGAGGAATACAAAGCCAAAATGCCTTATCCTCAAAAACTCCGCCAAGCAGAACAGGATAAGCAATTTGCCCGCTTTGCAGACTATCTCAGGACTCTTGAAATAAAGATTCCGTTTGCAGAAGCACTTGAGCAAATACCTTCTTATGCTAAGTTCATGAAAGAAATCTTAAGTCATAAGAAGGATTGGAGGGAAACTGAAAAAGTCTACCTCACTGAAGAATGCAGTGCAGTCATTCTGAAAAGCTTACCTGAGAAGCTTAAAGATCCTGGGAGCTTTATGATACCATGCACATTAGAGGGTAATTGTACCAAGCAAGCTTTATGTGATCTTGGGGCAAGTATCAACCTAATACCTGCATCTACCATCAGAAAGCTTGGTTTAACTGAAGAAATTAAACCAACCAGGATATATCTTCAACTTGCTGATGGCTCCATTAAGTACCCATCAGGCGTGATTGAAGACATGATTGTCAAGGTTGGGCCATTCGCCTTTCCTACTGACTTTGTGGTGCTGGAAATGGAGGAGCACAAGAGTGCAACTCTCATTCTAGGAAGACCTTTCCTAGCAACTGGCCGAACCCTCATTGATGTCCAAAAAGGGGAAGTAACCTTGAGAGTCAATGAGGAGGAGTTCAAATTGAATGTTGTCAAAGCAATGCAACATCCAGACACCCCAAATGACTGCATGAGTGTTGATATTATTGATTCTCTGGTAAGAGAGGTTAATATGGCTGAGAGTTTGGAATCAGAGCTAGAGGACATCTTCAAAGATGTTCAGCCTGATTTGGAGGAATCAGAGAAGATAATAGAACCTCTGAAAATCCCTCAAGAAGAGGAGAAACCTCCAAAACCCGAACTCAAACCATTACCACCATCCCTAAAATATGCATTTCTGGGAGAAGGTGATACCTTTCCTGTAATTATAAGCTCTACCTTAGAGCCACAGGAAGAGGAAGCACTAATTCAAGTGCTAAGGACGCACAAGACAGCTCTTGGGTGGTCCATTAGTGATCTTAAGGGCATTAGCCCAGCCAGATGCATGCACAAAATCTTGCTGGAGGATGACGCCAAGCCAGTGGTTCAACCACAAAGGCGGCTGAATCCAGCTATGAAAGAAGTGGTGCAGAAAGAGGTCACTAAATTACTAGAGGCTGGGATTATTTATCCTATTTCTGACAGCCCCTGGGTGAGCCCTGTCCAAGTTGTCCCTAAGAAGGGTGGCATGACAGTGGTTCATAATGAAAAAAATGAACTGGTTCCTACAAGAACAGTTACAGGGTGGCGTATGTGCATTGATTATAGAAGGCTCAATACAGCCACCAGAAAGGATCATTTTCCTTTACCATTCATAGACCAGATGCTAGAAAGACTAGCAGGTCATGAATACTACTGCTTCCTGGATGGATATTCAGGTTATAATCAAATTGCAGTAGATCCCCAGGATCAGGAGAAAACGGCGTTCACATGCCCATCTGGAGTATTTGCATACAGAAGGATGCCATTTGGCCTGTGCAATGCACCTGCAACCTTTCAGAGGTGCATGCTCTCCATTTTCTCTGATATGGTGGAAAAATTTCTGGAAGTCTTCATGGATGACTTTTCAGTATTTGGAGACTCATTCAGCTCCTGCCTTAACCATTTAGCACTTGTTCTGAAAAGATGCCAAGAGACTAACCTGGTTTTAAACTGGGAAAAATGTCACTTTATGGTGACTGAAGGAATTGTCCTTGGGCACAAAATTTCGAACAAGGGAATAGAGGTGGACCAAGCTAAAGTAGAGGTAATTGAAAAATTACCACCACCTGCTAATGTTAAGGCAATCAGAAGCTTTCTGGGGCATGCGGGATTCTATAGGAGGTTTATAAAGGACTTTTCAAAAATCACCAAACCTCTGAGCAACCTGCTAGCTGCTGACACGCCATTTATCTTTGATAAAGAGTGTCTGCAGGCATTTGAGACCCTGAAAGCTAAATTGGTCTCAGCACCAATCATCTCTGCACCAGACTGGACATTACCATTTGAACTGATGTGTGATGCCAGTGACCATGCCATTGGTGCAGTGTTGGGACAAAGGCATGACAAGCTTCTGCACGTCATTTACTATGCCAGCCGTGTCTTAAATGACGCACAGAAGAATTACACAACCACAGAAAAAGAGCTACTTGCAGTGGTTTACGCCATTGATAAATTCAGATCCTATTTAGTAGGATCAAAAGTGATTGTGTACACTGATCATGCTGCTCTTAAATATCTACTCACAAAGCAGGATTCAAAACCCAGACTTATCAGATGGGTGCTGCTTCTGCAGGAGTTTGATATAGAAATAAGAGACAGAAAAGGGACAGAAAATCAAGTAGCAGATCATCTGTCCCGAATAGAACCAGTAGAAGGGGCATCCCTCCCTCTCACTGAGATCTCTGAAACCTTTCCGGATGAGCAACTGCTCGCCATCCAGGAAGTGCCATGGTTTGCAGACATTGCAAACTACAAGGCAGTGAGATTCATACCCAAGGAGTACAGTAGGGTGCAATCAAAGAAATTAATCACAGATGCAAAGTACTATCTCTGGGATGAACCATATCTCTTCAAGAGATGTGCAGACGGAGTAATCCGTAGATGTGTACCTAAAGAGGAAGCACAGAAGATCCTTTGGCATTGCCATGGATCACAGTATGGAGGACATTTTGGAAGTGAGCGAACAGTCACAAGAGTCCTCCAAAGTGGCTTCTACTGGCCTACTCTCTATAAAGATTCCCGAGCATTTGTGCTTAATTGTGACAGTTGCCAAAGATCAGGCAACCTACCTCACAGTTATGCCATGCCTCAGCAAGGGATCTTGGAGATTGAGTTGTTTGATGTATGGGGCATTGACTTCATGGGACCTTTCCCACCATCATACTCAAATACTTATATTCTGGTGGCAGTGGATTATGTATCCAAATGGGTGGAGGCTATTGCAACACCCACTAATGACACTAAAACAGTGTTGAAATTCCTCCAGAAACATATCTTCAGCAGATTTGGTATCCCTAGAGTGTTGATCAGTGATGGGGGCACTCATTTCTGTAATAAACAGCTTTACTCTGCTCTGGTACGTTATGGAGTCAACCACAGGGTGGCTACTCCATATCATCCACAAACTAATGGGCAAGCTGAAGTCTCAAATAGAGAACTCAAAAGAATCCTGGAACGGACTGTAATTAACCATAGAAAGGATTGGGCAAGAAGCTTGGATGATGCTCTGTGGGCATACAGAACAGCATTTAAGACCCCTATAGGGACCTCTCCATACCAGCTTGTGTATGGAAAGGCATGTCACTTGCCAGTGGAACTGGAACACAAGGCCTACTGGGCAACCAGATTCCTGAACCTTGATGCCAAGTTAGCTGGAGAAAGACGATTGCTCCAGTTAAATGAGCTAGAGGAATTTAGACTCAATGCTTTCGAAAATGCAAAAATTTACAAAGAGAAAGCAAAAAGATGGCATGATAAGAAATTATCATCCAGAGTCTTTGAGCCAGGACAGAAAGTTCTGTTATTTAATTCAAGGCTCAAATTATTCCCTGGGAAATTAAAATCCCGATGGAGAGGTCCATATGTAATTACAAGCGTATCACCATATGGATACATAGAACTTCAGGATAGTGACTCTAACAAAAAGTTCATTGTTAATGGACAAAGAGTCAAACATTATCTTGAAGGCAATTTTGAGCAAGAATGCTCAAAACTGAGACTTGATTAAAACTCAGTAATAGTCCAGCTAATGACATTAAAGAAGCGCTTGCTGGGAGGCAACCCAGCCAATCACAAAATTTAATTTTATTCGTATTCATTAATTAATTGATTTTGTTTCAGGTATATGTCAAGTATCTTCGAAGGTGAAAAAGCAATTGGTTGAAGTCACAGAGCTACAGGGAAATTGGGAAGCTCACTGGCATGAAAAAGCCAGTAAGAAATACTTTGGGCGTTAAACGCCCAAAAGAAGCTCCCACTGGGCGTTTAACGCCAGTAAGGGTAGCTATCTGGGCGTTAAACGCCAGAAAGGAGCACCTTCTGGGCGTTAAACGCCAGAAAGATGCACCTTCTGGGCGTTTAACGCCAATCTGCTAGCAGTCTGGGCGTTTAGAAAAACGCCCAGTAAAGAAGGACTTCCTGGCGTTCAACGCCAGAAAGAAGCATCACATGGGCGTTGAACGCCCAGGAGAAGCAACTTTGGGCGTTAAACGCCCAAACCATGCACCATATGGGCGTTTAACGCCAGGATGGTGGGAGGAGGTACAATTTCGTTTTTCTTCATATTTTTTTCAAACTTTTTATGTTTCAATTCATGATTTCTTGCATAAACATATTCCAAATTATTATTTTCAATTCCAAAAGTTTTGGATCCTAATTTCTAAAATCCAATTTTACAAATGTTTTAGATATATCTTAACCCAAAAAAAAAACAAATGGCTTTCAAATCCAATCCATCATCTTTTCAAATTTGTTTTCAAAACTTAATTATTTCTTTTAAAATCTTTTTCAAAAGTAAATTTAAAATTTTATCTTTTAAATTATTATTCATATCTTTTTAAAAAAAATTATATCTTTTTCTGATCATATCTTTTTAAAATCATATCTTCTATCTTATCTCTTTCTTATTTTTCGAAAATTTCCCACCCCCTCCCTTTATATTGTATTCGGCACCCTCCTCATCATCACCATTCCACATTGCTCTCCTTCTATCCCTCTTCTTTCTTCTCTTTTGCTTGAGGACAAGCAAAGCTCTAAGTTTGGTGTGTTTTACCCGTGATCACAAAAACTATTGTGTCTCTTGATCATGGCTCTTAAAGGGAAACAACCCAACCCAAGAGGCAAGAAAGAAAGCAATCCAAAGCCACTTTGGAATCAAGGGAAGTTCTTAACTAAAGAACATTCAGACCATTACTACAAGATAATGAGTCACAGATCAGTGATCCCGGAAGTCAGATTTGATCTGAAAGAAGATGAATATCCGGAGATCCAAGAGCAGATTCGAAACAGGAATTGGGAAATTCTGGCCAATCCTGAAACGAAAGTGGGAAAGAACATGGTTCAGGAATTCTATGCTAACCTATGGCAGACAAAAAGGCAAAGAATCATTGGAGCGGCTCTCTTTGACCATAAGACCGTAGTCAGAGGAAAGATCATTCATACCAATGCTGACAAGATCAGGGAGATATTCAAGATTCCTCAACTGAAGGATGACCCAGACTCCTTTAATAGGAGAATGATGAGGGTCAATAAAGGATTGAACAAGATCTTGGAAGATATATGCGTCCCTGGAGCCAAGTGGACTACCAGTACAACTGGCACCCCAGTTCAACTCAAAAGAGAAGATCTAAAACCAGTAGCTAGAGGCTGGCTGGATTTTATTAGTCGTTCCATATTGCCCACCAGCAACCGTTCTGAAGTTACCATCAAAAGAGCTGACATGATTCACTGCATCATGCTGGGAAAAGAAGTGGAAGTCCATCAGCTGATCTCATGTGAGCTATATAAAATTGCAAACAAGAATTCTAAGGACGCCAAATTGGCTTATCCAAGCCTAATTTCTATGCTTTGCAAAGATGCTGGAGTAAAGATGGGAATAACTGAATATATCCTAATTGAAAAGCCCATTACTGGAATATCAATGGTCAGACAACAGCAACAAGATGATTCAACCAAGAGGAGAGCACAAGAAGCCCTCCCAGAACTGCCCCAATTCGAATATTGGGAATATCTTGAGGCTTCTATTTCCAGATTGCAAGAAGCTATGAATCAAATAAAGGAAGAACAGAATAATCAAAGTAGCATGATTTGCAAACTGCTCAAGGAACAGGAGGAGCAAGGGCGTGATCTAAGGGAGCTGAAGCGCCAAAAATTAATCCCTGAAAAGTGCTCCACAGATTAAAAGAACATCTACTACTCAAAACAACAGGTTGCTGAGTTCCAATTTTCCTGCTTTAATTTAGTGATAGCATTTTTTTTATTATTTTATTCACCTTAGGAGATATTTTTAGTATGTCTATTTTGATTTTATTTCCAATTAAGCTATAGTTTATTTTTCTCATCATCATCAGGCATGAATAAAGTAGTAGATTTTTAGAATAAAGAAGTAATCTATATTTTTCGAGTTCTTAATAATAAAATTTATAATTAATTATATGTGGTGGCAATACTTTTTGTTCTCTGAATGAATGCTTGAACAGTGCATAATATGTACTTTGAATTTGAAGAATATTGGCTCCTGAAAGGATGAGGAACACGAAAAATATCATTGATGATCTGAAAAATCATGAAATTGATTCTTGAAGCAAGAAAAAGCAGTTCAAAAAAAAAAGAAGAAGAGAAGAGAGAAAGATATTCACAAGCCATGAGCACTAGCCAAGAGTAAAAAGGATCCAAGGCTTTGAGCACCTATGGATAGGAGGGCCCAAGGAAATAAAATCCAGGCCTAAGCGGCTAAATCAAGCTGTCCCTAACTATGTGCTTGTGTCATGAAGGTCCAAGTGAAAAGCTTGAGACTAAGTGGTTAAAGTCGTGACCCAAAGCCAAAGAGTGTGCTTAAGAGCTCTGGACACCACTAATTGGGGACTCTAGCAAAGCTGAGTCACAATCTGAAAAGGTTCACCCAGTTATGTGTCTGTGGCATTTTTGTATCCGGTGGTAATACTGGAAAACAAAATGCTTAGGGCCACAGCCAAGACTCATAAAATAACTGTGTTCAAGAATCAACATACTACACTAGGAGAGTCAATGATACTATCTGAATTCTGAGTTCCTAAGGATGCCAATCATTCTGAAATTTAAAAGATACAAGGAGATGCCAAAACTGTTCAGAAACAAAAAGCTACAAGCCCCGCTCATCTAAATAGAATCTGAGCTTCATTTAAAAACTCTAAAATATTATTACTTCTTTATTTCTGTTAAAACCTATTTTATTTATCTAGTTGCTTGAGGACAAGCAACAGTTTAAGTTTGGTGTTGTGATGAGCGGATATTTTATACGCTTTTTGGGGGTAATTTCATGTAGATTTTAGCATGTTTCAGTTAGTTTTTAGTAAAATAATATTAGTTTTTAGGCAAAAATCATATTTCTGGACTTTACTATGAGTTTGTGTGTTTTTCTGTGATTTCAGGTATTTTCTGGCTGAAATTGAGGGAGCTGAGCAAAAATCTGACTTAGGCTGAAAAAGGACTGCTGATGCTGTTGGATCCTGACCTCCCTGCACTCGAAATTGATTTTCTGGAGCTACAAGAGTCCAATTGGCGCGCTCTCAACGGCGTTGGAAAGTAGACATCCAGGGCTTTCCAGCAATATATAATCGTCTATACTTTGCGCAAGGATAGATGACGTAACTTGGCATTAAACGCCAAGTTCATGCTGCTGTCTGGAGTTAAACGCCAGAAAAACGTCATGATCCGGAGTTGAACGCCCAAAACACGTCATAACCTGGAGTTTGACGCCAGGAAAGGCCTCCACACGTGGAAAGCATTAGTCTCAGCCCCAGCACACACCAAGTGGGCCCCAGAAGTGGATTTCTGCACCAATTATCTTAGTTTATTCATTTTCTGTAAACTTAGGTTACTAGTTTACTATTTAAACAACTTTTATAGACTTATCTTGTACCTCATGACATTTTCAGATCGGAATTACATACTTTGTGACGACATGAGTCTCTAAACTCCATTGTTGGGGGTGAGGAGCTCTGCAGCGTCTCGATGATTTAATACAATTCCTTTGTTTTCCATTCAAACACGCTTGTTCTTATCTAAGATGTTTATTCGCGCTTAATTGTGAAGAAGGTGATGATCCGTGACACTCATCACCTTCCTCAACCCATGAACGTGTGCCTGACAACCACCTCCGTTCTAAATCAGATTGAATGAATGTCTCTTAGCTTCCCTAATCAGAATCTTCGTGGTATAAGCTGGATTGATGGCGGCATTCATGAGAATCCGGAAAGTCTAAACCTTGTCTGTGGTATTCCGAGTAGGATTCTGGGATTGAATGACTGTGACATGCTTCAAACTCCTGAGGGCTGGGCGTTAGTGACAGACGCAAGAGAATCAAGGGATTCTATTCCAACCTGATTGAGAACCGACAGATGATTAGCCGTGCTGTGACAGAGCATAGGAACGTTTTCACTGAGAGGATGGGAGGTAGCCATTGACAACGGTGACACCCTACAGAGAGCTTGCCATGGAAGGAACCTGCGTGTGAGAAGAGGATTTCAAGGAAGAGTTGAAGTCAAAGGACAAAGCATCTCCAAAACTCCAACATATTCCACAATCCTTTATAAACAAGTAACTCTATTATTCCCCATTATTTTAACTTACAATTTTAAGTAGTTTGTAGTTTGGCCTTTTACAAATAAATCCAAATAACTTCATTAGCCTCCTGACTAAGATTAATAAAATAACATTGATTGCTTCAAGCCAATAATCTCCGTGGGATCGACCCTTACTCACGTAAGGTATTACTTGGACGACCCAGTGCACTTGCTGGTTAGTTGAACGGAATTGTGCCCACTCGTACCAAAAATCCTAAGTTCCACAATTCTACATAAATACATTAATGCTATATTGATGTGATCACAATTTTGTCCACCATAACCCTTGTGACTGAACACTTAAAGTCATGACCCATGCCTATTATAGAGTATGCCTAAGGCTCTGAGCACAACTGTCTGGGAGAAAAGGAAAAGAAAAATTCGAACCCAAAAGAGTTCCTCAGTTAACTGCTTGTGGTGTTCTTATTCCAAGTTAAGCTTGAAGACAAAACACTAAAAGTCACGGCTAGGCTCAAGGTGCAAAGTGATGCACGAAATTGTGATCATCAACAATGGCGCCAATAGATTTGGAGCTCTCAAACGTGAATCACACTCTATCACAACTTAGCACAACTAACCAGCAAGTGCACTGGGTCGTCCAAGTAATACCTTACGTGAATAAGGGTCGATCCCACAGAGATTGTTGGTATGAAGTAAGCTATGGTCATCTTGTAAATCTCAGTCAGGCGGATTCAAATGGTAATAATGGTTTTCAAAAATAAGGGTAAATAAAACATAAAATAGATATAGAGATACTTATGTAATTCATTGGTGGGAGTTTCAGATAAGCGCATGAAGATACTGTGTTCTTTCTGAATCTCTGCTTTCCTACTGCTTTCATCCAATCTTTCTTACTCCTTTCCATGGCAAGTTGTATGTAGGGCGTCACTGTTGTCAATGGCTACTTCCCATCCTCTCAGTGAAAATGGTCCAAATGCTCTGTCACAGCACGGCTAATCATATGTCGGTTCTCGATCATGTCGGAATAGAATCCAGTGATTCTTTTGTGTCTGTCACTACGCCTAACACTCGCGAGTTTGAAGCTCGTCAAAGTCATTCAATCGCTGAATCCTACTCGGAATACCACAGACAAGATTTAGACTTTCTGGATTCTCAAGAATGGCCGCCAATGGATTCTAGCTTAAACCACGAAGATTCTGATTAAGGAATCCAAGAGATACTCATTCAATCGAAGTTAGAACGGAGATGGTTGTCAGGCACGCGTTCACAGGTTGAGAATGGTGATGAGTGTCACAGATCATCACATTTATCAGGTTGAAGTGCGATTGAACATCTTAGAATAAGAATAAGCATGAATTGAATAGAAGAACAATAATAATTGCATTAATACTCGAGGTACAGCAGAACTCCACACCTTAATCTATGGTGTGTAGAAACTCCACCGATGAAAATACATAAGTGATGAAGGTCCAGGCATGGCCAAGAGGCCAGCCTCCAAAATGTGATCAAAGGATTAAAGATAATCCAAAGATGAAAATACAATAGTAAAAAGTCCTATTTATATTAGACTAGTTACTAGGGTTTACATAAATAAGTCTAAGTGCAGAAATCCACTTTCAGGGCCTACTTTGGTGTGTGCTTGGGCTGAGCTTGAGCTTTATACGTGCAGAGGCTTCTCTTGGGGTTAAACACCAAGTTGTAACGTGTTTTTGGCGTTTAACTCTGGTTTGTGACATGTTTCTAGCGTTTTACTCCAGAATGCAGCATGGAGCTGGCGTTGAACGCCAGTTTGCGTCATCTGAACTCGAATAAAGTGTGGACTATTATATATTGCTGGAAAGCCCTAAATGTCTACTTTCCAACATAGTTAAGAGCGCGCCATTTGAATTTGTGTAGCTCCAGAAAATCCATTTCGAGTTTAGGGAGGTCAGAATCCAACACCATCAGCTGTCCTTTTTCAGCCTGAATCAAATTTTTGCTCAGGTCCCTCAATTTCAGCCAGAAAATACCTGAAATCACAAAAATACACACAAACTCATAGTAAAGTCCAGAAATGTGAATTTTGCTTAAAAACTAATAAAAACATCCCTAAAAGTAGCTAGACCCTACTAAAAACTACCTAAAAACAATGCCAAAAAGCGTATAAATTATCCGCTCATCACAACACCAAACTTAAATTGTTGCTTGTCCCCAAGCAAATGAAAATCAAATAGGATAAAAAGAAGAAAATATACTATAAATCTCAAAATATCAATGAATATTAGTTCTAATTAGATGAGCGGGAGTTATAGCTTTTTGCTTCTGAAAAGTTTTTGCAACTCACTTTATCCTTTGAAGTTTAGAATGATTGGCATCCATAGGAATTCAGAGTTCAGATAGTGTTATTGATTCTCCTAATTAAGAATGTTGATTCTTGAACACAGCTACTTTATGAGTCTTGGCCGTGGCCCTAAGCACTTTATTTTCCAGTATTACCACCGGATACATAAATGCCACAGACACATAACTGGGTGAACCTTTTCAGATTGTGACTCAACTTTACTAAAGTCCCCAGTTAGAGGTGTCCAGAGCTCTTAAGCACACTCTTTTTGCTTTGGATCACGACTTTAACCACTCAGTCTCAAGCTTTTCACTTGGACCTGCATGCCACAAGCACATGGTTAGGGACAGCTTGATTTAGCCGCTTAGAGCTGGATTTTATTTCCTTGGGTCCTCCTATCCATTGATGCTCAAAGCTTTGGATCCTTTTTACCCTTGCCTTTTGGTTTTAAGGGCTATTGGCTTTTTCTGCTTGCTTTTTCTTTTTCTTTCTTTTAAAATTTTTTTTCGCCACTTTTTTTTCACAAGCTTTTGTTATTCACTGCTTTTTCTTGCTTCAAGAATCAATTTTATGATTTTTCAGATTATCAATAACATTTCTCTTGTTCATTATTCTTTCAAGAGCCAACAATTTTAACATTCATAAACAACAAGATCAAAAATATGCACTGTTCAAGCATTCATTCAGAAAACAAGAAGTATTGTCACCACATCAATATAATTAAACTAATTTCAAGGATGAATTCAAAATTCATGTACTTCTTATTCTTTTGTATTAAAAACATTTTTTATTTAAGAAAGGTAAAGGATTCATGGAATTATTCATAGCCTTAAGACATAGACACTAGACACTAATGATTATGTAATAAAGACACAAAGATAGACAAACATGAAGCTCAGAAAACCAAAAAACAGAGAGATAAGAAAAAGGAAGTTAAGGAATGAATCAACCTTAGTGATGGTGGCGCTTTCTCCTTAAAGGACCAATGGTGTTCCTGAGCTCCTCTATGTCTCTTCCTTGCCTTTGTTGCTCCTCCCTCATAGCTCTTTGATCTTCTCTAATCTCATTGAGAATGATGGAGTGTTCTTGGTGTTCTACCCTTAATTTGTTCATATCATGACTCAATCCTTCTAGAGAAGTGTTGAGTTGTTCCCAATAGTTGTTTGGAGGAAAATGCATCCCTTGAGGAATCTCTGGATTTCTTGATGATGAGCTTCCTCATGCGTCTCTTAAGATCCATGTATAGGCTCTCTTGTTTGCTCCATCCTCTTCTTAGTGATGGGCTTGTCTTCTTCAATGAGGATGTCTCCTTCTATGAAAACTCCAGCTAAGTAGCATAGATGGAAAATATGATGAGGAAAAGCTAGCCTTGCCAAGGTGGAGAGATTTTGTCTTCCCTTTCCTCTTTCTAGAGGTTTCTCAGGCCTTAGGTGCCATAAATGGTTATGGAAAAACAAAAAAGCTATGTGGTGCACGAAATTGCAATCACACTTTTGCAATACACACAACTAACCAGCAAGTGCACTGGGTCATCCAAGTAATACCTTACGTGAGTAAGGGTCGATCCCACGGAGATTGTTGGTATGAAGCAAGGTATGGTTATCTTATTAATCTTAGTCATGATGCCAATAAGGTTCTTTGAATTTAATTGTAAAAAGTGAAAGTGTTTGGAATAAAAAATTGTTACTCAATAATGGAGAATATGTTGGAGTTTTGGAGATGCTTTGTCTTCTGAATTCCTGTAACATAATGCTTTCTCACTTTCATAAATGCAAGGCTCCTTCCATGGCAAGCTGTATGTAGGGTGTCAACGTTGTCAATGGCTACCTCCCATCCTCTCAGTGAAAATTGTCCAAATGCTCTGTCACAGCACGGCTAATCATCTGTTGGTTCTCGATCATGTCAGAATAGGATCCATTGATCCTTTTGCGTCTGTCACTACGCCCAACACTCGCAAGTTTGAAGCTCGTCACAGTTATCCAATCCTAGAATCCTACTCGGAATACCACAGATAAGGTTTAGACTTTCCGGATCCTCATGAATGCCGCCAACAATTCTAGCTTATACCACGAAGATTCTGATTAAGGAATCTAAGAGATACTCATTCAATGTAATGTAGAACGGAGGTGGCTGTTAGGCACACGTTCATGGATTGAGGAAGGTGATGAGTGTCACGGATCATCACCTTCTTCATAGTGAAGCGCAAATGAACATCTTAGATAGGAAGAAGCATGTTTGAATGGAAAACAGAAATAATTGCATTAATTCATCGACACGCTGCAGAGCTCCTCACCCCCAACAATGGAGTTTAGAGACTCATGCCGTCAAAAGCTATAAAGTTCAGATCTAAAAATGTCATGAGATACAAAATAAGTCTCTAAAAGTTGTTTAAATACTAAACTAGTAACCTAGGTTTACAGAAAATGAGTAAACTAAGATGGACAGTGCAGAAATCCACTTCTGAGGCCCACTTGGTGTGTGCTGGGGCTGAGACTTAAGCTTCTCACGTGTCTGGGATGTTTCTGGAGTTGAACGCCAGGTTGTAACCTGTTTCTGGCGTTGAACTCCCACTTGCAACCTGTTTCTGGCGCTGAACGCCAGACTGCAACATGGAACTGGCGTTTAACGCAAGTTTACATCGTCTATCTTCGTGCAAAGTATGAACTATTATATATTGCTGGAAAGCCCTGGATGTCTACTTTCCAACCCAATTGAGAGCGCACCAATGGGACTCCTGTAGCTCCAAAAAATCCATTCCGAGTGCAGCGAGGTCAGAATCCAACAACATCAGCAGTTCTTTTTTAGCCTGAATCAAATTTTAACTCAGCTCCTTCAATTTCAGCCAGAAAATACCTGAAATCACAGAAATATACACAAACTCATAGTAAACTCCAGATATATGAATTTTGCTCAAGAACTAATAAAAACATATTAAAAACTAACTAAAATACACTAAAATCTACATGAAATTACCCCCAAAAAGCGTATAAAATATCCGCTCATCACTATGCTTTTACCACACCAAACTTAGAATGTTGCTCGCTGATGAGCGGATAATTTATACGCTTTTTGGCATTGTTTTTAGTATGTTTTTAGTATGATCTAGTTAGTTTTTAGTATATTTTTATTAGTTTTTAGTTAAAATTCACTTTTCTGGACTTTACTATGAGTTTGTGTGTTTTTCTGTGATTTCAGGTATTTTCTGGCTCAAATTGATGGCCCTGAGCAAAAATCTGATTCAGAGACTGAAAAGGACTGCAGATGCTGTTGGATTCTGACCTCCCTGCACTCGAAGTGGATTTTCTGGAGCTACAGAAGCCCAATTGGCACGCTCTCAATGGCATTGGAAAGTAGACATCCTGGGCTTTCCAGCAATGTTTAATAGTCCATACTTTGCCTGAGATTTGATGGCCCAAACCAGCGTGGCAAATCAGCCTCAGAATTTCCAGCGTTTAACGCTGGAACTGGCATAAAACTTGGAGTTAAACGCCCAAACTGACATGAAAGCTGGCGTTTAACTCCAGAAAAGGTATCTACACGAAAATGCTTCATTGCTCAGCCCAAGCACACACTAAGTGGACCCAGAAGTGGATTTTTACGTCATTTTACTCATTTCTGTACACCCTAGGTTACTAGCTTACTATTAATAGGATCTTTTGACATTGTATCTGTACCTTATGACACTTTACACATTTCTTTGTGTACCTTCCACGGCATGAGTCTCTAAACCCCATGGTTGGGGGTGAGGAGCTCTGCTGTGTCTTGATGGATTAATGCAATTACTACTGTTTTTCATTCAATCATGCTTGCTTCCTTTCCAAGATGTTACTTGTTCTTAAACCGGATGAATGTGATGACCCGTGACACTCATCATCATTCTCAATTATGAACGTGTGCCTGACAACCACCTCCGTTCTACCTTAGATTAAGTAGATATCTCTTGGATTCTTTAACCGGAATCTTCGTGGTATAAGCTAGAATTGATGGCGGCATTCAAGAGAATCCGGAAGGTCTAAACCTTGTCTGTGGTATTCTGAGTAGGATTCAATGATTGAATGACTGTGACGAGCTTCAAACTCCTGAAGGTGGGGCGTTAGTGACAGACGCAAAAGAATCAATGGATTCTATTCCGGCCTGATCGAGAACCGACAAATGGATAGCCGTGCCGTGACAGGATGCGTTGAACATTTCCACTGAGAGGATGGGAGGTAGCCACTGACAACGGTGAAACCCTACATACAACTTGCCATGGAAGGAGCCTTGCGTGTTTGAGGAAGAAGACAGTAGGAAAGTAGAGATTCGGAAGATGGAGCATCTCCAAAGCCTCAACCTATTCTCCATTACTGCAAAACAAGTACTTATTTCATGTTCTTTTGCTTTTCACAATCAATCCTGATAATTTCTGAAATCCTGACTAAGATTTACAAGATAACCATAGCTTGCTTCAAGCCGACAATCTCCGTGGGATCGACCCTTACTCACGTAAGGTATTACTTGGACGACCCAGTGCACTTGCTGGTTAGTTGTGCGGGATTGCAAAAGTGTGATTGCAATTTCGTGCACCAAGTTTTTGGCGCCGTTGCCGGGGATTGTTCGAGTTTGGACAACTGACGGCTTATCTTGTTGCTTAGATTAGGACTGTTTTATTTTTGTTGGTTTAGAGTCTTTTAGTTGAGTCTAGTTTCATATTTTAAGTTTGGTGTCAATTGCATGCTTTTGTTTTTTTTCTTCTAATTTTCGAATTTGCATATCTTTAGTCCCTTTTTGATCCGTAAAAATTCTAAGTTTGGTGTCCTCTTTGTGTTTTTTCCCTTAAAATTTTCGAAAAATTGTGTTTGATTTTCTAAAATTTTAAGTTTGGTGTCATTTTGTTGTTTTTCTCTTTCCTCATTTCAAAAAAAAAATCAAATCTTTTTCATAAAAATTTTTTCAATCATATCTTTCTAATTGCTAATTTCAAAATCTTTTTAATTAACTAATTGATTCAGTTTTCAATTTGCTTTGATCTTATTCTCTTTTAATTTTCGAATTTTTATTTTATTTTTTCTCTTGTTTTATTTTATTTTAATTTTTTCGAATTTTTCAAAAAAAAAAAAACACAAAATTTATCTATTTGCAATCCATATCATTTCCCTTTATCCATTATGGAACTAAGTGGGATTGATCAGTCCAGAAGGACTCTGGGGTCATATGCTAACCCCATTACAGCTGCATATGGGAGTAGCATTTGTACACCTCCCATCAAAGCAAGCAGCTTTGAGCTAAACCCTCAACTCATTATCATAGTGCAGCAAAATTGCCAGTATTCCGGTCTTCCACAGGAAGAACCTACTGAGTTTCTGGCACAGTTCTTACAAATTGCTGACACAGTACATGATAAAGAGGTGGATCAGGATGTCTACAGACTATTACTGTTTCCATTTGCTGTAAAAGATCAAGCTAAAAGGTGGTTGAATAACCAACCTACAGCAAGCATAAAGACATGGAAATAGTTATCAGACAAATTCCTGAATCGTTTTTACCCTCCAAAAAGGATGACACAGCTAAGGCTGGACATCCAAGGCTTTAAACAAGAGGATAATGAATCCCTTTATAATGCCTGGGAGAGGTATAGAGGTATGCTAAGAAAATGCCCCTCTGAAATGTTTTCAGAGTGGGTACAGTTAGACATCTTCTACTATGGGCTTACAGAAAAAGCTCAGATGTCTTTAGACCACTCAGCTGGTGGATCTATACACATGAGGAAGACAATTGAAGAAGCTCAAGAGCTTATAGACACTGTTACTAGAAACCAATACTTATACTCTAGCAATGAGTTCTCTCCAAAAGAGGAAGTCATGGCAGTAGTCACTGATCCTAATCCTCAAGAACAGATGATTGAGCTTAATCAACAATTACTCCTGATGACAGAACAGTTAGCAGAATTTAAAGAAATGCTCCATGAAACTAAAGTCGCTAACAAGAACATAGAACTGCAGTTGAATCAAGCAAAACAGCAGATATCTAAACAGATAACAGGAGAGTGTCAAGCAGTTCAACTGAGGAGTGGGAAGACACTGAACAACACCACTCAAAAGAGCAAAAAGTCAAATAAGGAACAATTGACAGAGGATAACCAAACCCCTGTTCAAAATCCCTCTGAGGACAGTAAGAGCCCAGAGAGGAATGCTAGTGGCGTTCAAACGCCAGAGGGGGAAGGAAAGCTGGCGTTAAACGCCCATTCCTTGCCCAGTTCTGGCGTTCAAACGCCAGAAAAGGGAGAGAAGTTGGCGTTTAACGCCCAATCTTCACCCATTCCTGGCGTTCAAACGCCAAGGGAGGATCAGACACCTGAGAGTGCTGACAGTGATCCCTCTAAAAAGGCTTCTTCAACCACTTCTGTAAGGAATAAGCCTGCAGCAACTAAGGTTGAAGAATATAAAGCCAAAATGCCTTATCCTCAGAAACTCCGCCAAGCGGAGCAGGATAAGCAATTTGCCCGCTTTGCAGATTTTCTAAGGACTCTTGAAATAAAGATTCTGTTTGCAGAGGCACTTGAGCAAATACCTTCTTATGCTAAGTTCATGAAAGAAATCTTAAGTCATAAGAAAGATTGGAGAGAAACTGAAAAAGTATTTCTCACTGAAGAATGCAGTGCAGTCATTCTAAAAAGCTTACCAGAAAAGCTTCAAGATCCAGGAAGCTTTATGATACCATGCACATTAGAAGGTGCTTGCACCAAGACAGCTTTATGTGATCTTGGAGCAAGCATCAATCTAATATCTGCATCCACTATCAGAAAGCTTGGGTTAGCTGGAGAAGTCAAACCAACCCGGATATGCCTCCAACTTGCTGATGGCTCCATTAAACATCCATCAGGCATAATAGAGGATATGATTGTCAAGGTTGGGCCATTTGCCTTTCCAACTGACTTTGTGGTGCTGGAAATGGAGGAGCACAAAAGTGCAACCCTCATTCTAGGAAGACCTTTCCTAGCAACTGGACGAACTCTTATTGATGTACAAAAAGGGGAAGTAACCCTGAGAGTCGATGAGGATAAGTTCAAGTTGAATGCTGTAAAAGCTATGCAGCATCTAGACACACCAAATGACTGCATGGGCGCTGACATTATCGACTCTCTGGTAGAAGAGATCAATATGACTGAAAGCCTATAATCAGAGCTTGAAGACATCTTCAAGGATGTTCAACCTGATCAAGAAGAACCACAGGAAACAAAGGAATTTTCGAAAATTCCTCAGGAGGAGGATAAGCCTCCCAAACCTGAACTCAAACCACTACCACCATCCCTGAAGTATGCATTTCTGGGAGAGGGTGGAACTTTTCCAGTGATTATAAGCTCTGCTTTAAATCCACAGGAAGAGGAAGCACTGATTCAAGTGCTAAGGACACACAAGACAGCTCTTGGATGGTCCATAAGTGATCTTAAGGGCATTAGCCCGGCTAGATGCATGCACAAAATCCTGTTGGAGGATAATGCCAAACCAGTGGTCCAACCACAAAGGAGGCTAAATCCAGCCATGAAGGAGGTGGTGCAGAAAGAGGTCACTAAATTACTAGAGGCTGGGATTATTTATCCTATTTCTGATAGCCCCTGGGTGAGCCCTGTCCAAGTTGTCCCCAAAAAGGGAGGCATGACAGTGGTTCATAATGAAAAAAATGAACTGGTTCCTACAAGAACAATCACAGGGTGGCGTATGTGTATTGACTACAGAAGGCTCAATACAGCCACCAGAAAGGATCATTTTCCTTTACCATTCATAGACCAAATGCTAGAAAGACTGGCTGGTCATGATTATTACTGCTTTTTGGATGGCTATTCAGGCTACAACCAAATTGCAGTAGATCCTCAGGACCAAGAGAAAACAGCATTTACTTGCCCTTCTGGCGTGTTTGCCTACAGAAGGATGCCTTTTGGTCTATGCAATGCACCTACAACCTTTCAGATGTGCATGCTCTCTATCTTCTCAGATATGGTAGAGAAATTTCTGGAAGTCTTCATGGATGACTTCTCAGTATATGGAGACTCATTCAGCTCCTGTCTTAATCACCTAGCACTTGTCCTGAAAAGGTGCCAAGAGACTAACCTGGTTTTAAACTGGGAGAAATGTCACTTTATGGTGACTGAGGGAATTGTCCTTGGGCACAAAATTTCAAGCAGGGGAATAGAGGTGGATAAGGCAAAGGTAGAGGTAATTGAAAAATTACCACCACCTGCCAATGTTAAGGCAATCAGAAGCTTTCTGGGGCATGCAGGATTCTACAGAAGGTTCATAAAGGATTTTTCAAAAATTGCAAAACCTTTGAGTAACCTGCTAGCTGCTGACACGCCATTTGTGTTTGACACACAGTGTCAGCAGGCGTTTGAGACCCTGAAAGCTAAGCTGGTCACAGCACCAGTCATCTCTGCACCAGATTGGACATTGCCATTTAAATTAATGTGTGATGCCAGTGACCATGTCATTGGTGCAGTGTTGGGACAGAGGCATAACAAACTTTTGCATGTCATTTATTATGCTAGCCGTGTTCTAAATGATGCACAGAAGAATTACACAACCACAGAAAAAGAATTACTTGCAGTGGTTCATGCCATTGACAAGTTTAGATCTTATCTAGTGGGATCCAAAGTGATTGTGTACACTGACCATGCCGCTCTTAAATACTTACTCACAAAGCAGGATTCAAAACCCAGGCTTATAAGATGGGTGTTGCTTCTGCAAGAGTTTGATATAGAAATAAGAGACAGAAAAGGGACAGAAAACCAGGTAGCTGATCATCTGTCCCGAATAGAACCAGTAGCTGCGGCGTCCCTCCCTTCTACTGAGATCTCTGAGACTTTCCCAGATGAGCAACTCTTTGCCATTCAGGAAGCTCCATGGTTTGCAGACATTGCAAACTATAAAGTTGTGAGATTCATACCCCAGGAGTACAGCAGAGTGCAAAGAAAGAAATTAATCTCAGATGCCAAGTACTACCTATGGGATGAGCCATATCTCTTTAAGAGATGTGCAGACGGAATGATCCGCAGATGTGTACCCAGAGAAGAAGCACAAAGGATCCTATGGCATTGCCATGGATCACAGTATGGAGGACATTTTGGAAGTGAGCGAACAGCCACTAAAGTCCTCCAATGTGGCTTCTACTGGCCTACTCTCTATAAAGATTCCCGAGAGTTTGTGCGTAACTGTGACAGCTGCCAAAGAGCTGGTAACTTGCCTCACGGATATGCCATGCCTCAACAAGGGATATTAGCAGTGGACTATGTATCTAAGTGGGTAGAAGCAATTGCTACACCCACTAATGATACCAAAACCGTGCTGAAATTCCTCCAGAAACACATCTTCAGCAGGTTTGGTGTTCCCAAAGTACTAATCAGTGATGGGGGCACTCATTTCTGCAATAGACAGCTATACTCTGCTATGGTTAGATATGGAATTAGCCATAAAGTGGCAACCCCGTATCATCCACAGACAAATGGGCAAGCTGAAGTCTCTAACAGAGAGCTAAAAAGAATCCTAGAACGGACTGCGATAGCCCGAAGAAAGGATTGGGCAAAGAGCTTGGATGATGCTCTGTGGGCATACAGAACAGCATTCAAGACTCCTATAGGAACCTCTCCATACCAACTAGTGTATGGGAAGGCATGTCATCTGCCCGTGGAACTGGAACATAAAGCCTACTGGGCAACCAGATTCCTAAACATGGATGCTCAGTTAGCTGGTGAAAAAAGATTGCTCCAGTTAAATGAGCTAGAGGAGTTCAGACTCAATGCCTTTGAAAATGCAAAAATTTATAAGGAAAAGGCAAAGAAGTGGCATGACAAGAAGTTGTCAACCAGAGTCTTTGAGCCAGGACAAAAAGTTCTGCTCTTCAACTCTTGGCTCAAATTGTTTCCAGAAAAACTCAAATCCCGGTGGAGGGGTCCGTATGTGATCACAGAAGTGTCACCATATGGATATGTTGAGCTTCAGGATATTGATTCTGACAAAAAGTTCATTGTTAATGGACAAAGAATCAAGCATTATCTTGAAAGCAATTTTGAGCAGGAATGCTCAAAACTGAGACTTGAGTGAGTCTCAGTAAAGGTCCAGCTAAAGACAGTAAAGAAGCGCTTGCTGGGAGGCAACCCAGTCATTAGGAGGTTATATGATTTGTTTTTACAGAGGCAAGTATCAAAAATGAAGGAATTCACAGAGTTACAGAAGGATTCAGCTCAAAAAGCAGAGAAAAAGAGCTTGCTGGCGAAAAAACGCCAGTAAGGGGCATTTTGGGCGTTAAACGCCAGAATGGGTACCATTCTGGGCGTTTAACGCCAGGAATGGTGCCATTTTGGGCGTTAAACGCCAGAATGGGCACCATTCTGGGCGTTTAACGCCAGGTGTGCAGCATCCTGGGCGTTTTGCAAGGAATTCTGGCGTTTAACGCCAGCCAGGGCACCTGGCTGGGCGTTAAACGCCCAAATTGGGCAACAGATGGGCGTTAAACGCCAGAATGGATGCCATTCTGGGCGTTTAACGCCAGAAAGGTGGGGGGACCAAGATTTTGTTTTCCAATCAAATTTTTTTTCAAACTTTCCTTTTCTTACCCATACTTTTCTACATAAACCCATCTCAACCTTTCATCATTCACTTTAAAATCCTCACAAATTAAAAACATTCTTCAAATCCCTCTCAAATCAATCCCAAATCTTATTCAAAAACTCACCTTTTTTTTTTAAATCCTCTCCATATCTTCCCAAATCTCTTCCCATTTTTTTTGAAATCTCCTTTCCCCCCCTTTATAAGAAAACGTTCGGCCTCACCATTCCCCCACACCATTCGAATTTGCTCTTCTCCTCTCTCTTCTCCTTCCTTTCTTTTGCTTGAGGACAAGCAAACCTCTAAGTTTGGTGTGCTTTTCCGTGATCACTAAAGCCAAGATTCATCAATATCATGGCTCCTAAGGGAAAACAAACCAATTTAAGAGGAAAGAAAGAGAATAATCCAAAGAATCTTTAGAATCAAGAGAAGTTCTTAACCAAAGAACATGAAGACCATTATCACAAAATAATGGGTCTGAGGTCAGTGATCCCGGAAGTAAAATTTGATCTGAAAGAAGATGAATATCCGGGGATCCAAGAGCAAATTCGAAACAGAGGATGGGAAGTTCTAACCAATCCTGAGATAAAGGTTGGAAGGAACATGGTTCAGGAATTCTACTCAAATCTGTGGCTAACAGATAAGCAGAGAATGACTGGAACCGCTTACCATACTTACAGAACCATGGTCAGAGAGAAAGTTATGTACTTCCATCTGGACAAAATAAGAGAAATCTTCAAGTTGCCTCAACTGCAAGATGATCCTGACTCCTTTAATAGGAGAATGGTGAGAGCAGATAAAGGGTTGGATCAAGTTCTAGAGGACATATGCCTCCCTGGAACTAAGTGGATAACCAATTCAAAGGGTGTCCCAAACCAACTCAAGAGGGGAGACCTCAAACCAATTGCAAGAGGTTGGCTAGACCTTATTGGGCGTTCCATATTGCCCACTAGCAACCGTTCTGAGGTCACTATCAAGAGAGCAGTGATGATTCATTGCATTATGCTTGGAAAAGAAGTGGAGGTTCATCATGTGATTGCTTGTGAGATCTACACAATTGCAAATAAGAATTCCACTGAAGCCAAACTAGCTTACCCAAGCTTGATCTCCTTGCTCTGTAAAGAGGCTGGGGTAAAGATGGGAGTAGATGAATTCATACCCATTGAACATCCAATCACCAAGAAGTCAATGGAAGGACAAATGCAAGACAACTCTATCAAAAGGAGGGCACAGGAGTTCCTCCCTGAATTCCCTGAAATTGGCTACTGGGCCAGCCTAGAAGCATCTATCAACAAGTTGCAAGAGACTATGGAGCAACTTAAGGAAGAACAGCAGAATCAGAACTGCATGCTCTGTAAATTGCTGAAGGAACAAGAGAAGCAGGGGCGTGAACTCCAAGAGTTGAAACGCCAAAAGCTCTCCTCTCAAGCTGAGGGAGCATCCACTTCTCAAAATCAAGGTTGTTGAGTCCTAACTCTGTGAAAACCTCTATCATTAGGAGCCTAGTTTAAATTTTTGTTCTCTAATTTTTTTTTAGTCTCATCTTATATCTATTTTTGAGTCTTGTTCTTAATTCATAATTAATAAAATTTAAAATTCATGTCTTAAAGCTATGAATGTCCTATGAATCCATCACCTCTCTTAAATGAAAAATGCTTTAATCACAAAAGAACAAGAAGTACAGGATTTCGAAATTTATCCTTGAAACTAGCTTACTTGGTTTGATGTGGTGACAATTGATGTGTGGAAAACGATCCAACACAAAACTCACCGGCAAGTGTACCGGGTCGCATCAAGTAATAATAACTCACATGAGTGAGGTCGATCCCACAGGGATTGAAGGATTGAGCAATTTTAGTTTAGTGGTTGATTTAGTCAAGCGAATCAAGTTTTAGTTGAGTGGGTTGTATTTAACAGAAGATAAATTGCTTGAAATGTAAAGGGAGAAGGGAAATTGCAGTAAATTAAAGAGCAGGAAAGTAAACTTGCAGAATCTTAAAGAGCAAGAAAGTAAATGACTGAAACTTAAAGTGCAAGAAATGTAAATAGCAGTAACTTAAATGGCAAGAAATGTAAATTGCTTGAATGTAAAAGGGATTTGAGGACTGGGATTGCAAAAACTAAACAAAGAGAAATTAAATTGCAACAAGTAATTAAGTAGAAGATGAATTGGATCAAACAGAGATTCAAACAGAAAATGAAATTAAAGTGCAGCAGGGTTCACAGAAGAACCAAAAGTAAAATTGGGTCTCAGGTCTCAAGAGACTAGGTAGCAGAGCCTAGATCTCTATTTGCCTTCCTAGATCCAAGCTCTCAAAGCAATTGGTAGATAATTGAAGAAGAAGCAGTAAAAGTAACAGAAGTGAAATTGAATTGTGCAGAAAAAGATTTGAAGAGAGTTTGAATGAGAATTGAGACAGAATTTCCTCAATTTCTCACACCCAAAACTCAGAAACAGAAGAGTAGAATTGCCCGAGCAAGAATGAGGAAGGAGATCAGTCAATTCTCCCTTAATCCTCTGTACACTCGGTCAAGTCTCTCAAGAACAATTGCCAAAAATTCAAAGCTCAAAGAGAGTGCAAAATTCCAAAGCTAAACCAAAGATCAGTTAAAAGTTCCAAAAAAAAAGTCCTAATTACATCAAACTAGCTCCTATTTATACACTTTCTATTCTTGGATTTTGGGATTTGGATGGGCTTTTGATTTGGTGAAGAAATGAATTAAAATGGGGTTTTAATTTGAATTTTCGGCCCATGAGAAGTTGCTCCCAGGAGGCTGCCCTGCCCTTGTGGAGGGCAGGGCAGGATTTGGTGCATGTTGGTGCGGCTTTGGTGCGGCCTGGTGCATGTTAGTGCACAAAACGCTGCCCTGCCCGCGCCGAGGGCAGGGCAGGAAAAATTGGTGCGCCAGAATGTGCCACGGTGCGTGCTTGGTGTTGCCAGGATCGAGCTGTGATGCGCCAGATTTGAGCCTTGGTGCGCCAGATCCATGCACCAACAAAATGCTACCCTGCCCTCGCGGAGGGCAGGGCAGTGTTTCCACTTTGAAGTCCCGTGTTCGAAACACGGCTGGTACATACGCTCAATTAATTTCCTTGGTTTCTTGGCACGGCACTCAACCTTAGTTCCTTGCTTCTTCCTTGTTCCGTGTTCGATTCTTGTGGCATGCATGGGTGATATTTTTCCTTTGATTTTCTTCTTTGGTGAGCCCGATACTGCCCTTGTGGAGGGCAGGGCAAGGTTCTCTTTTTCTTGGTTCAAAGGCACAATTTTGTGCTCTGCCCTTGTAGTGGGCAGGGCAGAGTTGCCTTCCTTGCTTGGTTCCCTTATGTTGCCCTCCTAGAGGGCAGTGTGCCCTTGTGGAGGGCAATGTTTGCCTCCCCCTTTGCATGCGGCACACTTCCTCTTGCTTTGACCACACTTTCCTTTCCTTGGGCTACACTTCTTAGGCCACGCTTTTCCTTTTCTTTTCTTTTCTTCACCTACAATAAACCAAAACAACCACTCAAAGTATCACTAAATTCAAGAGGCTTATAAATCAATTAAAATTCAATTAAAATTAGCTTAAACCTCATGGATTAACATTAATTTCATGGTGGTTACTTGATTTAAAGAAGTTGTGCATTTTCACTCCAAATCACTTACTTAAGAAGCAAGAAAGTGCATAAAGACTAACAAAACAAGTGAAATTAGCTTGAAAAATGGGTATATGATGACTTGTCATCACAACACCAAACTTAAATCTTGCTTGTCCCCAAGCAAGCATCAAAAAAAAAAAAATAAGAGTAAATGACATGAATAAGAAAAGAACACATATCCTTATTAGGCATATAGCAGAACTTGATTTATGGGGTCTTTATGCAGACAATGACAACTCACTTATTGTTGCTGCTACATAATACACATCTTTCCTCAAAGGCTTGCTAAACTTGCTGTTAGAAGACTCACTTTTTAATAACTCCCTTGCTAACTTTTCTTGGCTTACAATGCTTAACAAGCTTATTATTCTTTTAGAGGTTTGGTGTCAAATGTTGCAGTATTAGCCTTTGGCTTTATTTGTTTCTTTCTTTTACTCAACATCTCTCCACCACAGACACTTGGCTCACTAATTCTTCCTAGGATCATTGATGCCCAGCATCTCTTTGGATAACTAAATGTTCTGTATCTAAGTTGCTCTTTATTGTGGATTTTCAATTGGCCATCCCAAATCAGTTGATCTAAGTGACCGGGTTTTAAAATACCCCTTAGAATTTACTCATCCAAGCAGATCTTAGTACAAGAACACCACAGGCATATGTCCTAGGGTCCAAGCTATTGGTGTCCAACCTTTATTCTTTGTTTTTCTTGCCATTTTGGCTTTTTCTTTCTTCCTTTTCTTTCTGTTTCGTTACCAAGGGCTTTTTCATTATTGATAAGAGTCTTTACAACAGCAAGCTAACTCACACTTGAATGAAAATGATATTATGCAACAATTATTTCATGAGTTATGCATTTAATCAAACACATATACCACCACCAACTTCCATTCATACTTATGCAACATTGGATATTTCACTTTTCAATTCAGACCAAACTCTTTTATTTAAGCATATGGGAAACAAAACAATTTTCAAGCTAAGTGATGGATAACAAGCATTATGCAGATTTAGCATTTTTAACAAACAATTTCACTTGCAGCTAGATAAACACTTTAGCAAGACATACAATGGTTTCCAGATTCAAAACATTTCACAGCAGCAAGGATTAAGTTTTAGATATAACCTTTGAAGTTGCAGCCCTTTGATTTTTCCTTCTGTTGTGTTCTCTTTGAGTTAAAATGCATAATGTCTTCAATTGTTGACTCATGTCCTGCATAATCCTCAAAGTTGCTTGCTTCTCAAGCCCTTAATTGTATGGTTAGTATGCATAAACTGAGTGTGGTTCTAGGATTGATTTTTGGTGTAGGGACACCAAACTTAATTGTTTGCCACTACCTCAGATGCAACAAGTCAACCATATTTGAAACCATGTATCCTTGCTAAAGGTTAATGAAATTAAAGCTAGAAAACAATTCAACAGTTGAATAATGTGTTTGATTGCTTGGAGCTATAATCATGCAAGAGGTGAGAATGTGTTTTTAAATGATATTTTTGGTGGAACACCAAACTTAGAAGTTTTCATTCTCCCTCAAATTGTTTTGTTGTGCAACACCAAACTTAGCTCTTTGCAATGCATACCAATTATTCAACATTTTTATTGGAAAAGCTATGAAAAAGAAAACTACCTTAGGTTGGGTTGCCTCCCAACAAGCGCTCTTTTATTGTCATTAGCTTGACATTGAACTCCCTTTAGGGTGGTTGATGTTGGTGATGTCTCAACTTGTCACCTCTCACTGTCAGCTTTCTCTGTGTGCCTTGATGCTCAATTTCCATATGCTCAAGAGAAAGTATTTGGTTGACAGTGTAATACTCTTCTGCTCCCTGCTGTTGATATACTAGTTGCACCTTATCACCTTTAGAAAATCCTTCAATTGGGATTTTCTTGTTCTTCCACCCTTTGTGAGCCTTTTTCTTGCTCTTCATCTTTTTCTTGCTTGTTGATCTTTCTTTCTTGACAGTTACTTGAGTTGTGATACCTTCCTTCTTGCTTATCACCCCTGCTTCCTTTTGAATCCCTTTTTCTTCTTGCATCTGTTTGTTTTTCTGTTCTACTTCCTTGTCAGTTGATTGCTTTGGAAGGAGATCATCACTCATTTTGCTTGTTTCTTCATCCCTTTGTAATTCTGGAAAGACTTTCAGGATGATGCTCTCCTTATGCATCCTGAGGGTTAACTCTCCTTGCTCTATATCCACAATGGCTCTAGCAGTGGCCAGAAATGGTCGACCAAGTATTATGGAGTCACTTCCATTTTCTGAAGAATCCAGGATCACAAAATCTGCCGGATAGATGAACTTGCCAACCTTAACTAAAAGGTTCTCAATCAGCCCTTTAGGATATACTACTGATTGGTCCACTAATTCCAAGGACATCTGTGTTGGTTTCACCTCCTCTATGCCAAGCTTTTTCACTAGAGAATATGGGATTAGATTTATGCTTGCTCCTAGATCGCACATCCCCTTGTTAATGAATAGGTTTCCAATAGTGCATGGTAAGAAGAAACCTCCAGGGTCTTCAAGCTTGGGAGGGAGTCCCTTTTTAATGAGTGCACTGCATTCTTCACTGAGCATTACAGTCTCCTTTTCATTCCACTGTCTCTTCTTGTTAATGAGCTCCTTTAAGAACTTGGCATATAAAGGCATTTGCTCCAATGCTTCAGCTAAAGGTATGTTGATCTCCAACTTCTTGAAAATCTCAAGAAATTTGTGGAAATGCTGATCCTTTGTTTCCTTGTGAAATCTCTGTGGATAAGGCAGTGGTGGTATTGAGCTCTTCTCCACTTGATGCTATTTTGGAATTGGTTCTTCCCTGATTTGCTCTCCTTTCTTCAAATTCTGTGGCTTGTTGTCTTCCTCTGTGAGTTTTTCTGGGACATTCTTGGTCATCATGTCCTTGTTGATGGCTTCATCATTCTTTGTTGGCTCAGTGTCATTATGCTTGGTTGCCCCTTGGTTACCATCTGTTAACACTTTTCCACTTCTTAGTTGCACAACCTTGCATTCTTCCTTTGGGTTGGGAATGGTGTCACTAGGTAGTGAACTTGATGGCTTCTCAACAGAAATCTGTTTGGAGATTTGTCCAATCTGCCTCTCTAGGTTCTTCATGGAGGCTTCTTGGTTCTTTGTTGTCAATTCTTGGTTCTTCATCAGTTTCTCCATGAGCAGCTCTAGATTAGTGATCCTCTGGGATTCTTGTGAAATTGGTTGGTTTTGGGGTGTTGATGGATGATGATAGGTGTTTTGATTTGTTGGGTGGTTGTTAGGTGGATAATGGTTAGAGTTGGGGTAGTTATTTTGTGGTTTTCTGTATGTATTTTGGTTAGTGTTTGGCTGGGGGTTGTGGTTTGTGTTTTTCCAATTGTTCTGACTTGTGTTTCTTTGCCATGGTTGTTGGTTTTGATTATGGTTATCTCCCCATCTAAGGTTGGGATGATTCTTCCAAGATGGATTGTAAGTATCACCATAGACTTCATTTGTTCCAGAATTTTGGTTGTGCATGTATTGGACTTGCTCTTGCTGTTGCTCCTCTTGAGTTTCTTCACCTTGCACCCAAGCAGTTGGTGGTTGGCTTGTGGCACTCACTGATGCAACTTGCAAGCCATCAATTCTTTTGGCCATTTGTTCAAACTGTTGTTGAATCTGCTGCTGCATTATCTTGTTCTGAGCTAGAATTGAATCCACTCCTTCCAACTCCATTACTCCTCTTCTTTGTGATGGTTGGCGTTGTCTTTGATGAGCAAAGAAATATTGGTTATTGGCCACCATATTAATGAGGTTTTGAGCTTCCTCTGTGGTCTTCATGAGTTGCAAGGAGCCTCCTGCTGAGTGATCAAGTGCTTCTTGAGCTTTAAGAGTGAGTCCTTCATAGAAGTTCTGCAACTTGTCCCACTCAGTGAACATCTCTGGTGGACATTTCCTCAATAGAGCCTTATATCTTTCCCATGCTTCATATAAGTTCTCAGCCTCCAATTGAGTGAACGTTTGAACCTCAGTCTTCAACCTTAGGATTCTTTGAGGGGGATAAAATTTGGCAAGAAACTTGCTCACCAAGTCATCCCAAGTGTTGATGCTTTCTTTTGGAAAGGTCTCTAGCCATTGAATGGCTTTATCTCTGAGAGAAAATGGAAAGAGCAGCAACTTGTAACTATCAGGAGGTACACCATTGGTTTTCACTGTGTCACAGATTCTCAAGAAGGTAGACAAATGTTGATTTGGATCCTCCAAAGGCCCTCCTCCAAAAGAACAATTGTTTTGAACCAGAGTGATGAGTTGTGGCTTTAGTTCAAAATTGTTTGCATTGACATTAGGAGGAAGAATGCTACTTCCACAGTGTCTAGCATTTGCAAATGTGTATGAAGCCAAGACTCTTCGTTGTTGTTGGTTATTGTTGGCTCCTTCTCCTGGTTGATTGGGATCTCCTTCCATTTCTTGGGATTCCTCCTCAGATTCTTCTTCTCCAATAACGTTCTTCCCTCTTTCAGCTCTTCTTATTCTCCGAAGAGTCCTTTGATCAATTTCAGAGAGGATAGGGGAAGATCTTCCTGTACCTGACATACAAACACACAACAATAAACACACAAACCCAGAAAGCTAATGAAACTTCGATCTATAGCTAGAATGAAGTTTTAGTTAGTTTAAGCAAAAATTCAAACAGTTAGTGTGTTAGTAAGAATTAGAATAACAGAAAAGAAAAAGTGCTTAATCTAGACCTCCACTTCACTTAATCATTGTCAATCTATTTCAATCCCCGGCAACGGCGCCAAAAACTTGATGTGTGGAAAACGATCCAACACAAAACTCACCGGCAAGTGTACCGGGTCGCATCAAGTAATAATAACTCACATGAGTGAGGTCGATCCCACAGGGATTGAAGGATTGAGCAATTTTAGTTTAGTGGTTGATTTAGTCAAGCGAATCAAGTTTTAGTTGAGTGGGTTGTATTTAACAGAAGATAAATTGCTTGAAATGTAAAGGGAGAAGGGAAATTACAGTAAATTAAAGAGCAGGAAAGTAAACTTGCAGAATCTTAAAGAGCAAGAAAGTAAATGACTGAAACTTAAAGTGCAAGAAATGTAAATAGCAGTAACTTAAATGGCAAGAAATGTAAATTGCTTGAATGTAAAAGGGATTTGAGGACTGGGATTGCAAAAACTAAACAAAGAGAAATTAAATTGCAACAAGTAATTAAGTAGAAGATGAATTGGATCAAACAGAGATTCAAACAGAAAATGAAATTAAAGTGCAGCAGGGTTCACAGAAGAACCAAAAGTAAAATTGGGTCTCAGGTCTCAAGAGACTAGGTAGCAGAGCCTAGATCTCTATTTGCCTTCCTAGATCCAAGCTCTCAAAGCAATTGGTAGATAATTGAAGAAGAAGCAGTAAAAGTAACAGAAGTGAAATTAAATTGTGCAGAAAAAGATTTGAAGAGAGTTTGAATGGGAATTGAGACAGAATTTCCTCAATTTCTCACACCCAAAACTCAGAAACAGAAGAGTAGAATTGCCCGAGCAAGAATGAGGAAGGAGATCAGTCAATTCTCCCTTAATCTTCTGTACTCTCGGTCAAGTCTCTCAAGAACAATTGCCAAAAATTCAAAGCTCAAAGAGAGTGCAAAATTCCAAAGCTAAACCAAAGATCAGTTAAAAGTTCCAAAAAAAAAGTCCTAATTACATCAAACTAGCTCCTATTTATACACTTTCTATTCTTGGATTTTGGGATTTGGATGGGCTTTTGATTTGGTGAAGAAATGAATTAAAATGGGGTTTTAATTTGAGTTTTCGGCCCATGAGAAGTTGTTCCCAGGAGGTTGCCCTGCCCTTGTGGAGGGCAGGGCAGGATTTGGTGCATGTTGGTGCGGCTTTGGTGCGGCCTGGTGCATGTTGGTGCACAAAACGCTGCCCTGCCCGCGCCGAGGGCAGGGCAGGAAAAATTGGTGCGCCAGAATGTGCCACGGTGCGTGCTTGGTGCTGCCAGGATCGAGCTGTGATGCGCCAGATTTGAGCCTTGGTGCGCCAGATCCATGCACCAACAGAATGCTGCCCTGCCCTCGCGGAGGGCAGGGCAGTGTTTCCACTTTGAAGTCCCGTGTTCGAAACACAGCTGGTACATACGCTCAATTAATTTCCTTGGTTTCTTGGCACGGCACTCAACCTTAGTTCCTTGCTTCTTCCTTGTTCCGTGTTCGATTCTTGTGGCATGCATGGGTGACATTTTTCCTTTGATTTTCTTCCTTGGTGAGCCCGATACTGCCCTTGTGGAGGGCAGGGCAAGGTTCTCTTTTTCTTGGTTCAAAGGCACAATTTTGTGCTCTGCCCTTGTAGTGGGCAGGGCAGAGTTGCCTTCCTTGCTTGGTTCCCTTATGTTGCCCTCCTAGAGGGCAGTGTGCCCTTGTGGAGGGCAATGTTTGCCTCCCCCTTTGCATGCGGCACACTTCCTCATGCTTTGACCACACTTTTCTTTCCTTGGGCTACACTTCTTAGGCCACGCTTTTCCTTTTCTTTTCTTTTCTTCACCTACAATAAACCAAAACAACCACTCAAAGTATCACTAAATTCAAGAGGCTTATAAATCAATTAAAATTCAATTAAAATTAGCTTAAACCTCATGGATTAACATTAATTTCATGGTGGTTGCTTGATTTAAAGAAGTTGTGCATTTTCACTCCAAATCACTTACTTAAGAAGCAAGAAAGTGCATAAAGACTAACAAAACAAGTGAAATTAGCTTGAAAAATGGGTATATGATGACTTGTCATCAACAATACTTTCTGTTTTCTGAATGTATGCTTGAACAGTGCATATGTCTTTTGAGTTTGTTATTCATGAATGTTAAAATTGTTGGCTCTTGAAAGAATGATGAAAAAAGAGACATGTTATTGAGGATCTGAAAATCATAAAAATGATTCTTGGAGCAAGAAAAAGCAGTGAATCCAAAAAAAAAAGAAAAGAAAAAGAAAGAAATAAAAGTCGTGAACCAAGGCAAAGGAGAGTGTGCTTAAGAACCCTGGACACTTCTAATTGGGGACTCTAGCAAAGCTGAGTAACAATCTGAAAAGGTTCACCCAATTATGTGTCTGTGGCATGTATGTATCCGGTGGTAATACTGGAAGACAGAGTGCTTTGGGCCACAGCCAAGACTCATAAAGTAGCTGTGTTCAAGAATCATCACACTTAACTAGGAGAATCAATAACACTATCTGGATTCTGAGTTCCTAAAGAAGCCAATCATTCTGAATTTCAAAGGATAAAGTGAGATGCCAAAATTGTTCGGAGACAAAAAGCTACTAGTCCCGCTCATCTAATTTGGAGCTAAGTTTCATTGATAATTTGGAGTCTATAGTATATTCTCTTCTTTTTATCTTATTTGATTTTCAGTTGCTTGAGGACAAGCAACAATTTAAGTTTGGTGTTGTGATGAGCGGATAATTTATACGCTTTTTGGCATTGTTTTTAGTATGTTTTTAGTATGATCTAGTTAGTTTTTAGTATATTTTTATTAGTTTTTAGTTAAAATTCACTTTTCTGGACTTTACTATGAGTTTGTGTGTTTTTCTGTGATTTCAGGTATTTTCTGGCTGAAATTGAGGGCCCTGAGCAAAAATCTGATTCAGAGACTGAAAAGGACTGCAGATGGTGTTGGATTCTGACCTCCCTGCACTCGAAGTGGATTTTCTGGAGCTACAGAAGCCGAATTGGCGCGCTCTCAAGGGCATTGGAAAGTAGACATCCTGGGCTTTCCAGCAATGTATAATAGTCCATACTTTGCCCGAGATTTGATGGCCCAAACCGGCATGGCAAATCAGCCTCAGAATTTCCAGCGTTTAACGCTGGAACTAGCATAAAACTTGGAGTTAAACGCCCAAACTGGCATGAAAGCTGGCGTTTAACTCCAGAAAAGGTATCTACAAGAAAATGCTTCATTGCTCAGCCCAAGCACACACTAAGTGGACCTAGAAGTGGATTTTTACGTCATTTTACTCATTTTTGTACACCCTAGGTTACTAGCTTACTATTAATAGGATCTTTTGACATTGTATCTGTACCTTATGACACTTTACATGTTTCTTTGTGTACCTTGCACGGCATGAGTCTCTAAACCCCATGGTTGGGGGGAGGAGCTCTGCTGTGTCTTGATGGATTAATGCAATTACTACTGTTTTTCATTCAATCATGCTTGCTTCCTTTCCAAGATGTTACTTGTTCTTAAACCGGATGAATGTGATGACCCGTGACACTCATCATCATTCTCAATTATGAACGTGTGCCTGACAACCACCTCCGTTCTACCTTAGATTAAGTAGATATCTCTTGGATTCTTTAACCGGAATCTTCGTGGTATAAGCTAGAATTGATGGCGGCATTCAAGAGAATCCGGAAGGTCTAAACCTTGTCTGTGGTATTCTGAGTAGGATTCAATGATTGAATGACTGTGACGAGCTGCAAACTCCTGAAGGCGGGGCGTTAGTGACAGACGCAAAAGAATCAATGGATTCTATTCCGGCCTGATCGAGAACCGACAGATGGATAGCCGTGCCGTGACAGGATGCGTTGAACATTTCCACTGAGAGGATGGGAGGTAGCCACTGACAACGGTGAAACCCTAAATACAGCTTGCCATGGAAGGAGCCTTGCATGTTTGAGGAAGAAGACAGTAGGAAAGCAGAGATTCGGAAGATGGAGCATCTCCAAAGCCTCAACCTATTCTCCATTACTGCAAAACAAGTACTTATTTCATGTTCTTTTGCTTTTCACAATCAATCCTGATAATTTCTGATATCCTGACTAAGATTTACAAGATAACCATAGCTTGCTTCAAGCCGACAATCTCTGTGGGATCGACCCTTACTCACGTAAGGTATTACTTGGACGACCCAGTGCACTTGCTGGTTAGTTGTGCGGGATTGCAAAAGTGTGATTGCAATTTCGTGCACCACTCGCCCTCGAGCAAAAGAAGAAAGAACAGACAAAGAAGAAGAAGAAATGGAGGAGAGGGAGAGAGAGGTGTCTTCGGCCAAGAGGGAGAAGAGAGGGTTGTGTTGTGTGAAAATGAAGAAGGAAAGAGGGGTTTATATAGGAGTGGGAGAGGGGGTAGGTTTCGGTCATTAGGGGTTGGGTTTGGGAGGGAAAGGAATTTGAATTTGAAGGTAGGTGGGGTTTATGGGGAAGAGTGGATGAATGTGAGTGGTAAAGAGGTGATAGGGAAGAGTGTTATGAAAAGGTGTGAGAGAGAGGGAGAAGGTAGGTGGGGATCCTGTGGGGTCCACAGTTCCTGAGGTGATTCTGTGGGGTCCACAGATCCTGAGGTGTCAAGAATTTCTCATCCATGCACCATTTAGGCGTGTAAAACGCCCTCTGTATGCAATCCTAGCATTTAACGCCAGACTGCAGCATGTTTCTGGCGTTATACGCCACTTCCATGCTTGTTTTAGGTGTTCAACGCCAATCTGCAGCATGTTTCTGGCGTTAAACGACACTTCCATGCTTGTTTCTGGCGTTTAACGCTAGCTTCATGCTCTGTTCTAGCGTTAAACGCCACCCAGATAAACGAACAATAGAAAACATAGAAAAATAAAAATTGGGTTGCCTCCCAACAAGCGCTTCTTTAATGTCAATAGCTTGACAGTGAGCTCTCATGGAGCTTCACAGATCATTAGAGCATTATTGGGACCTCCCAACACCAAACTTAGAGTTTGGATGTGGGGGTTCAACACCAAACTTAGAGTTTGGTTGTGGCCTCCCAACACCAAACTTAGAGTTTGATTGTGGGGGCTTGGTTTAACTCTGTATTGAGAGAAGCTTATCGTGCCTCTTTTCCATGGTTGTAGAGGAAGATCCTTGAGCTTTAAACACAAGGTAGTCCCTATTCAATAGAAGGACTAGCTCTCCTCTGTCAACATCAATTACAGCTCTTGCTGTGGCTAGGAAGGGTCTTCCAAGAATGATCGATTCATTCTCATCCTTCCCAGTGTCTAAGATTATGAAATCAGCAGGGATGTAAAGGCCTTTAACCTTTACCAACACGTCCTCTACCAATCCATAAGCTTGTTTTATTGACTTGTCTGTCATCTCTAATGAGATTCTTGCAGCTTGTACCTCAAAGATCCCCAGTTTCTCCATTACAGAGAGTGGCATAAGATTTATACCTGACCCCAGGTCACACAGAGCCTTCTCATAGGTCATGGTGCCTATGGTACAGGATATTAAGAATTTACCAGGATCTTGTTTCATTTGAGGTAAAGTTTGCTGAACCCATGTATTTAGTTCTCTAATGAGCAAGGGAGGTTCATCTTCCCAAGTCTCATTACCAAACAACTTGGCATTTAGCTTCATGATGGCTCCTAGATATTGAGCAACTTGCTCTTCAGTTACATCTTCATCCTCTTCAGAGGAAGAATAGTTCTCAGAGCACATGAATGGTAAAAAGAGGTTCAATGGAATCTCTATGGTCTCTAGGTGAGCCTCAGATTCCTTAGGTTCCTTAGTGTGGAACTACTTTTTGTTCAGAGGACATCCCAGGAGGTCTTCCTCACTGGGATTCACGTCCTTCTCCTCCTTTGTGCATTCGGCCATATTGATTATATCAATGGCCTTGGACTCTCTTTTTGGATTCTCTTCTGTATTGCTTGGGAGATTACTAGGAGGAGTGTCAGTGATTTTCTTACTCAGCTGACCCATTTGTGCCTCCAAATTTCTAATGGAGGACCTTGTTTTACTCATGAAACTTAAAGTGGCCTTAGATAGATTAGAGACTATGTTTGCTAAGCTACAGGGGCTCTGCTCAGAATTCTCTGTCTATTACTGAGAAGATGATGGAAAAGGCTTGCTATTGCTAAACCTGTTTCTTCCACCATTATTAAAGCCTTGTTGGGGCTTTTGTTAATCCTTCCATGAGAAATTTGGATGATTTCTCCTTGGGGAATTATAGGTGTTCCTATAGGGTTCACCCATGTAATTCACCTCTTCCATTGCAGGGTTCTCAGGATCATAAGCTTCTTCTTCAAAAGATGCTTCTTTAGTGCTGTTGGATGCATTTTGTAATCCATTCAGACTCTGAGAAATCATGTTGACTTGCTGAGTCAACATTTTGTTCTGAGCCAATATGGCATTCAGAGCATCAATTTCAAGAACTCCCCTCTGCTGAGGCATCCCATTACTCATAGGATTCCTCTCAGAGGTGTACATGAATTGGTTATTTGCAACCATGTCAATGAGTTATTGAGCTTTTGCAGGCATTTTCTTTAGGTGAATGGATCCACCTGCAGAATGGTCCAGTGACATCTTAGAAAGCTCAGATAAACCATCATAGAATATATCCAAAATGGTCCACTCTGAAAGCATGCAAGAAGGATACTTTTTGGTCAACTACTTGTATCTTTCCCAAGCTTCATAAAGGGATTCACCATCTTTTTGCTTGAAGGTCTGAACATCCACTCTAAGCTTGCTCAGCTTTTGAGGAGGAAAGAACTTGGCCAAGAAGGCCGTGACCAGCTTATCCCAAGAGTCCAGGCTATCTTTAGGTTGTGAGTCCAAGCATGTTCTAGCTCTGTCTCTCACAACAAAAGGGAAAAGCATGAGCCTGTAGACTTCAGGATCTACTCCATTAGTCTTAACAGTATCACAGATCTGCAAGAATTCAGTTAAGAACTGATAGGGATCTTCTGATGGAAGTCCATAAAACTTGCAGTTCTGTTGCATTAGAGCAACTAGTTGAGGCTTCAACTCAAAATTGTTTGCTCCAATGGCAGGGATTGAGATGCTTCTTCCATAAAAATTGGAAGTAGGTGTAGTATAATCACCAAGCATTCTCCTTGCATTATTGTTGTTGTCATTATTTTTGGCTGCCATCTCCTCTTCTTTTTCGAAAATTTCTGTAAGGTTTTCTCTGGATTGTTGTATTTTAGCTTCTCTTAGTTTCTTCTTCAGAGTCCTTTCAGGTTCAGGATCTGCTTCAACAAGAATGTTCCTGTCCTTGCTCCTACTCATATGAAAAAGAAGAGAACAGAAAAGAAGAGGAATCCTCTATGTCACAGTATAGAGATTCCTTTATGTGAGTAGAAGAAGAAAAGAATAGAAGAAGGATGAGAAAAATTCGAACATAGAGGATAAGAGAGAGTTCGAATTTTTAGATGAAGAGAAGAGTGTTAGTAATTAAATAAATAAATAGAAGAAGAAGAAAGACAGAGAGGAATTCGAAAATTATTTTTGAAAAATAGTTAGTGATTTTCGAAAATTGAGAGGAGAAGTACAATTAAAATTAAAATTTGAAACAATTAGTTAATTAAAAAGAATTTTGAAAAAGAGTGAGGAATTTTCGAATATTAAAAAGAGAAAAGTGGTTAGGTAGTTTTAAAAAAGATAAGAAACGACAAAAAGTCAATTAGTTAGTTTGAAAAAGATTTGAAAATCAATTTTGAAAAGATAAGAAGTTAGAAAAGATTTTGAAATCAATTTTGAAAAAGATATGGTTGAAAAAGATATGATTAAAAAGATATTTGAAAAAGATTTGAAAAAGAAATTAAAAAGATTTGATTTTTAAAATTCAAATTGATTACTTAACTAACAAGAAACTAACAGATGTGATTCTAGAATTTAAAGATTGAACCTTTCTTAACAAGAAAGTAACAAACTTCAAATTTTTGAATCAATCACATTAATTGTTAGTAGATTTTTCAAAAATCATGAAATAAAATTAAGAAAAAGCTTTTGAAAATCAATTTTTTTTAATTTTCGAAAATAACAAAAGGAAAAAGAAAATATTTGATTTTGAAAAAGATTTTGAAAAGATAAGATTTTTAAAATTGAAATCTTGACTTGACTAACAAGAAACAACTTATTTTAAAAATTTTTGACTAAGTCAACCCAAAGATTTCGAAATTTATGAGTAAAACAAGGAAAAGATATTTTTTTGATTTTTTTAAAATTTTTAATGATGAGAGAGAAAAATTCAAAAATGACTCACAACATGAAAAATTAAGATCAAAACAAAGAAAGCATGCAAGAACACTATGAATGTCAAGATGAACACCAAGAACACTTTGAAGATCAAGATGAACATCAAGACTTATTTTGAAAAATTTTCAAGAAAAGAAAAACATGCAAGACACCAAACTTAGAAATTTTTCATGCTTAGACACTATGAATGCAAAAATGCATATGAAAAACCACAAAAGACACAAAACAAGAAAATATGAAGATCAAACAAGAAGACTTACCAAGAACAACTTGAAGATCATGAAGAACACCATGCATGAATTTTTCGAAAAAAATGTATAAATTTTAAAAATATGCAATTGACACCAAACTTAAAAATTGACTCAAGACTCATACAAGAAACACAAAAATATTTTTTTGATTTTTTTGGTTTTATTAAATATTTTTTTTATATTTTTTTTGAAAATTTCATTTCAAAAAAACGAAAACAAATAGAATTTTTTTTGAAGGATTTTTGAAAACATTTTGAAAAGAAAATTACCTAATCTGAGCAACAAGATGAACCGTTAGTTGTTCAAACTCAAACAATCCCCGGCAACGGCGCCAAAAACTTGGTGCACAAAATTGTGATCATCAACAATGGCGCCAATAGACTTGGAGCTCTCAAACGTAAATCACACTTTGTCACAACTTCGAACAATTAACCAGCAAGTACACTGGGTTGTCCAAGTAATACCTTACGTGAGTAAGGGTCGATCCCACGGAGATTGTTGGTATGAAGCAAGCTATGGTCATCTTGTAAATCTCAGTTAGGCGGATTCAAATGGTAATAATGGTTTTCGAAAATAAGGGTAAATAAAACATAAAATAGAGATAGAGATACTTATGTAATTCATTGGTGGGAATTTCAGATAAGCGCATGAACATACTGTATTCCTTTTGAATCTCTGCTTTCCTACTACTTTCATCCAATCCTTCTTACTCTTTTCCATGGAAAGCTGTATGTAGGGCGTCACTGTTGTCAATGGCTACTTCCCATCCTCTCAGTGAAAATGGTCCAAATGCTCTGTCACAGCACGGTTAATCATCTGTCGTTCTCGATCATGTCGGAATAGAATCCAGTGATTCTTTTGCGTCTGTCACTACGCCGAACACTCACGAGTGTGAAGCTCGTCACAGTCATTCAATTCCAAAATCCTACTCGGAATACCACAGACAAGGTTTAGACTTTCCGGATTCTCAAGAATGGCCGCCAATGGATTCTAGCTTATACCACGAAGATTCTGATTAAGGAATCCAAGAGATACTCATTCAATCGAATGTAAAATGGAAGTGGTTGTCAGGCACGCGTTCATAGGTTGAGAATGGTGATGAGTGTCACGGATCATCACATTCATCAGGTTGAAGTGCGAATGAACATCTTAGAATAAGAATAAGCATGAATTGAATAGAAGAACAATAGTAATTGCATTAATACTCGAGGTACAGTAAAGCTCCACACCTTAATCTATGGTGTGTAGAAACTCCACCGTTAAAAATACATAAGTGATGAAGGTCCATGCATGGCCGAGAGACCAGCCTCCAAAACGTGATCAAAGGATTAAAGATAATCCAAAGATGAAAATACAATAGTAAAAAGTCCTATTTATACTAGACTAGTTACTAGGGTTTACAGAAATAAGTCTAAGTGCAGAAATCTACTTCCAGGGCCCACTTTGGTGTGTGCTTGGGCTGAGCTTGAGCTTTACACGTGCAGAGGCTTCTCTTGGGGTTAAACGCAAAGTTGTAACGTGTTTTTGGCATTTAACTCTGGTTTGTGACGTGTTTCTGGCGTTTTACTCCAGCATGGAGCTGGTGTTGAACGCTAGTTTGCGTCGTCTGAATTCGAATAAAGTGTGGACTATTATATATTGCTGGAAAGCCCTGGATGTCTACTTTCCAACCCAATTGAGAGCGGGCCAATTGGACTTCTATAGCTCCAAAAAATCCATTCCGAGTGTAGGGAGGTCAGAATCCAACAGCATCAGCAGTCCTTTTTCAGCTTGAATAAGATTTTTGCTCAGGTCCCTCAATTTCAGCCAGAAAATACCTGAAATCACAGAAAAAATACACAAACTCATAGTAAAGTACAAAAATGTGAATTTTGCATAAAAACTAATAAAAACATCCCTAAAAGTAGCTAGATCCTACTAAAAACTACCTAAAAACAATGCCAAAAAGCATATAAATTATCCGCTTATCACGAAGCACCAAAGAAAGGACAAAGCTGTGTTCAAGAATCAATTAGAGCCTAAAGATAAAAATCTATAATATCATCTGAATTCTAGTTACAAAGGACACTAATGTTTCTAAGCTTCAAGGGATAGTGAGATGTCGAAACTATTCAAAATTAGAGTGTCATAAGCCCCATTCAGTAACTAGACCTGAGCCTAAATGACAACTCAAGTCTCAGACATTTTCTCTTCTTGGTCATATATTGTTTTGGTTGCTTGAGGACAAGCAATAATTTAAGTTTGGTGTTGTGATGCATGAGCATCTTATACCCTTTTTCCTACCGTTTTCCAGTGGTTTTTAGTTAGATTTTTTTTAGTTTTACTTGATTTTTGTGCAAAAATCCCCTTTGAATGATACTTTTAGTTGTTTTAGTATTTTTATGATTTGAAGTAAAATTCAGAGGAATTCGGTAGAGTTTGGAGGAAAAACAAAAAATGCTGGCAGCACCCTCCCTAGGCGCTAAACACCCAATTGGCGTTTGGCGCCAGCAGGGGACTCAGAACCAGAAGCGCATGCTCCCCTTGGGGCGTTAAATGCCCAAAGTGGCATTTAACGCCAACAGCATGAATTCACCCCCTCTTTGGACTCTCGAGTAGATTTAGCACTTATTAGTTTTTTTATTTTTTTTTTCTTTTGTAATTTCTATTTGCAAAGAATATCTTTTAGGTTTAGAATTTATTATTTTATTTTTATTTCTATATCAAATTAGATTAGTATATAAAGGAAAATATCACTTGTATTTGGGATCTTCTTCCTCCCCACTTTTTAGAACCCTGTTTTCTCTGTAAGACATGAGCAACTAAACCTCTTGGTTAAGGTTAGGAGCTCTGTTTATATCTATAGATTAGAAGTATTGCTTTTCTATTTTATTTAATGTTTTGATTTAATTCTAAGGATTGTTTTCATTCTTAATCTTATGAATTTGGATGGAACGAGAGTATGACCCTTATTCTACATGAGTTCTTGTGATTCTCGAGAGAGTTATCTTGCTTGAACTACAACTTGAAAAGAAATTCCTCCTAAATTGCTAATTACATGAACAAATTGGGATATGTGACATATAATCATGTTAGTTTTGGGTAATTACGGTTTTTGTGGCCATAAACTAGTTTTTGAACTTAACCCTCTAATCGGAATTAAGTGTCCACGAGAGTGGTAGTTAATGAAGGTTAAGGGAGGCTAAATTACTAAGAGACTAGGATTTAGACATTTACAGTTTTCCATGGAATGAATCATACATTATTAAAAGAGTTGGTAAGAACTTTTAATCCGGAAAGATAAACATCTCCGAAACCTTAACTGTTTTTTCATATTGTTTTTACACCAAACCATTATTTGCTTTCCTTATTTCCCTGTTTATTGTTTATGCGAATTACAACTCATTAAACCCTTTTTTGATTCTCCTAACTAAGTCCAACTGGATAGCCATTTTTTGCTCAGTCCGACAATCCTCGTGGGATCGACCCTCACTTACCTAAGGTATTACTTGGATGACCCGGTGCACTTGCCGATTAAGTTATGGGAATTCTAAATCCCGTACCATGGCATAGTGAAATGCATTGACATAGGATAGTTATGATAAAGTGTTGTAGGAGATGAATAGAAATGCTTTAGGCTTTGAATATATGAAAGGTTTAGCGGGTTGATTGTGGAGATGATTGTTGGTGTCTAATGGATTTGGGTGATAAATGAGTGTAAGCTTTTGTGTTTGAGAGATAAGTATTACGATATTTGATCATGATGACTTTGTATTTAGGATTGAATTGCATGAATGGTTGGTTGAATTTAAGGACGCATATATCAAGATTTAAGAGAAAATTTTGTGGCAAAATGGTGTGCGAAGTTAAACTCGCACAACTTCACTAGCAAGTGCACCGGGTCGTCCAAGTAATACCTCAGGTGAGTGAGGATCGATCCAATGAGGATTGTTAGATTGAGCAAGCAGTGGTTATTTTGTAGATCTTAGTCAAGCAAACAGAAAGATAATTGTTGTTGTTGAATGCGCATAAACAAGAAAATAAAGAAAGCAGTGCGAAATTAATGTAGAAACAATAATGGGGAATCAGTTAAGGCTTTGGAGATGCTTTATCTTTCCAGATTAATACTTCTTACAAACTACTTTAACATCGAATGATTCATTCTATGGCAAAGCTGTAAGTGATTAACTCCTGTCCTCTCAGCAAGTTAATCTCCTCTAATCCATATCAAACGACATTGTCAGTGGTCATTCAATATGAACGAGGGTGAAGCTCACGTAATTCACTTTCCTTTGACCCCACTCAAAATACCACAGACAAGGTCAGATTTTTTGGATCGGAGAATGAAGCTCAATGTTCTAGCCTTAGCTCCACAGAAACCTCATTACCCATAACTAACGGGATTATATGTCACATATCCCAATTAGCCCTGATAAATTATTGGTTTAGGAGATGTATTCTCAAGCTTTAGCTCAATACTATTTGGGTCAGGACTTGTAACACCCTCACGATCAGAATATCACGCTTCTGGCTACGCCACTATGATAGATTGGATATTATGACGACTCTAAACATATTTAATTACTAAAATAGGATCCTATTTAAACTTAAAACTGCATAACCTTCCAAAAATACTTTTTTGTTGAGAACAAAAACATGTATATACATATAGACCAGATACATCACTTTATAATTATATATATACATAACAATAACTTACAAACATACATATCACAAATTCCTATCCCTCTTATAAAATTGATAAAGATAAAGGCGAGGGAAAAATAATAACTGAGATAATACAAAATAACAAATAAACAGAGAAAGAAATAAAGTCTTCTGAAACTTCGTCGCTCATATCCTAAAAATGAAAAACCTATAGGGGAGTGAGAACGTCGTCCTCGCTGGTTCTCACTATAGGGTTGCAGAATTGCTATAATAAGATACGTAAATAAAACTATTTTTTTAGTACAGTAATCATTGCTCGTCTCATGAATCTTTCCAGAAACCATGGGTTCACATTCGAAATCCAGAAATCCTTTTTAAAGAGAACTTGGTAAATTTCTCAAAATCAAAAACCTTTTTCCTTTCTTGTAAAATCTTAAAAGTTTTCCTAGACAGTATGAATGACCAACATGTCCCAAGCATAGGTTCAATTAAGTCTAAACTGTAAGAGTTTATTTTTTCATACATTTCTATACCACAATCATGAAAGCAGTTATCTACGCGGTATAAATGATAATCCTGTTCTAATAATAGGTTCATTAAGTCTATGCTGAACCAGTCAGATACTTTATACAGAACTAGACCTTAAACATACCAACCATACCCTCAGGCCCATCCAATCCAACACGGCCCCTGGCCCAAACAACTCAATCATCAACCAATTCATCACAACCAAACTAATCAAACACAATCACAATTAATGTAGTTTAAGCACAATCAAGAGCAATTACAACAAGTATAACAGTTAGCAGTTAACATAAGTATTCACAAAGGCAAACCAATTAAAATATGCACACCTAAACAATGTCTCATAGATGCAAATGATGAATGTTTGTCCTACTGCCTGTGATACCACATCGGTTCAATTGCCAACCCGACACATTCCCATGGAAATGTCACCTTTCGATCAGGTATATAGATACAGGAACCCTCCACGAATATAGCATTGGGTACTCTCCTGTGATCTGAAAGGATGTGAACATGATACTCTACCTCCAACCTCACATCTACATATAAGCTGGATTAACCAACCATCCTTACGCGGGCGCCGCAACCTCGACAAGCGGGATTAACCAACCGTCCTTGCCAGGCATAAGCGACTTATCAACAATCTCATCAATATCAAATCTCTCAGCATAAGCGGGACGAACCCGACCCGTATTCCTACAACTCAGCGCAAGCGGGACGAACCCAACCCTTACGCCTACCAAACAATAACTCATCAATCTCGATAATATCCACAATCAATCTGGCTCAATATCTTATTTCAAAATCATTCTTGGCCCATTTACTTTCAAATATCAAACGTATTCAATTCACATCTTGCCAAGAATCACTTTTCAAAACGGAGCCACTTTCCACATCTTTCCAAAACTTCCAAACAATTTTAAAACCATGCCAGATTCAAAATCTCTTTTAAAAGACTCAAAATCATTCATTTCTAAATCAGGATTTGGACATAAAATTCCTCAGCAAAGTCTCAAGACTCTAGGGAGGATAACCTAACTCATTTTCTTGAATTTATTGAAAATCTCTGAAACCTTGGCTTCTTGATTTGAATAAATAAAATAGAATTTAAACTAAAACCAAGTCATGTATCCAAATAGTTAGAACCAATTTTAAAACCAACCCACGTAAACCAAAACTAAATCATTTAAATCAAAAACCAATTTCAATTATATTCTTAAATCTGTTTCCAAAGGCTCATAATTGTTTTAGTTTTGCTAAATCAAAGTTTTAGAGAATACTTCAAACTTTTCCTAAAATGTCGTCAAGTAAAATTTGTTAATCAAAATTCAAGTTTCCTTTAAATCCACTAAAACTCTTCCAAATCTGTTTACTTAAATAAATTTCCAAAATATAAGAATTTTCATCTTGAAATCGACTTCAAAACAAAACTCTTTTCATAAATAAATTACGTTCAAAATATAATAATTTTCTTAACAAAATAAGTTCAAACTTAATTCACTTATCAATAAGTCAATTCAAAGCAAAATTTATTATTTTCAAATTAACGTTTTCAAACAGTCTCGAATTTTATAGAAATTTCGGTAGCATCTCTCCTAAAATTTGGACTTTGCCACCCTTTCCAACAGGTTCAAGACCAAATCAGTTTCCAATAAATAAAGTTCAAACTTTCAAATATTAAAAATCATTTTAATTCAAAATAATAAAAAACCTCTATTTTAACAAAATCAGATATTATTTCAATCCAATAGACAACCATATACATCCAAGACAAATCAGACAATTCATAAGACTTACATAATCACCAGAAATACATTTCGCACGTCATATCTATTTATAACAATTCCAATTTAATTAAATTAATTTTGGATAAAAAGCCCTTACCCCGACAAGTCAAAACCATAACCCAAAACGCATCAACGAAACCTTTCCTCTCAACCCGAAACCAACAGCAACTGCAAACTCAGTCTCTGATCACTTCTACATCACTCACAGCAACATAAAAGTGACATGCAATGCTCAGAACATGACCCTACGTTACCAGAACCTCAGAGTTTATAACCAATCATAACAGAATACTAACGCAGGGGTTTCCAAAACATAAACACATACCAAAATAAGAAAATTGAAACAACAATGGTCTCTGAACTAATCTGGCGGCAGCACCGGTAGCCACCTGAAAGAGCATAACCGTCGGCTAAGAATTCCTTCTTGGTTAGAGGAAATAACTTCATTGCAAGTATAGTTCCCAACCGACAAGCAATGCTCAATCAAAGTTTTAAAGATTGGTTGTTACAAGTACAAACCCCAATGAAAATTAACTGAAGTATTCAAACCTTGGGTTGTCTCATAAGAAATTACAATGAAGTGAATGATTATTGGCTATAAAGGAACAAGGGGGTATGATTGATAAAAGGTTAAGAGAATAAATGTCAAGTAAATAAAGCAAACAAACAAACAATAAAAAGAGGCATTCATGGCAAGGATTGAGAATATAGGCTTTCTATCCTAGCCACTAATAATAATAATTAACAAGAATTTATCCTATTTCATCATCTCCAACATGGAAGAAGGTACAATATTATTTTCACATGAAAGAAAGTCAAATAAGACTAGTTAATCTTAATCCAAAAGTCATAATCAACTTACTAATTGAATTAGCAAAAGATTAGCGTTAATGGAAATAATATTAACTAACAATTCTAGATCACCAACTTAAGTTGGGTATTCATGAATCAAGATTGCCTAATTTCTCTTTCCAAGCCAAGAATGCTCAAAAAGCTAATCTAACATCCTACCAAGCATTTTGTCAAACACTTGGAAGGCATAAAAGGAAAGCATATTAAATTGAAAGAAATATAAAATCTAACAACTACCAATTGCAAGAAAATAACAATGATAACTCAAATCAACAATAAAGGAACATAAAACATAAATTGTATTAAAGAAAACCAAATCCAACAAGAGTGCTCATAAACATAAAAATAGGCATAAAAAGGGAAATTAACAAGAGAACTAAAAGGAACAAAGGTGTAGGAACAAGAAATTATAAAGGAAACATGATGAAAACAAGAAATTAAATTCTAAATCTAAGATGCAATTAACCTAAGAACCCTAATTCTAGAGAGAAGAGGGAGCTTCTCTCTCTTGAAACTAACCTACATGATGCTAACCTAAAACTAATTGCTCTCCCTTTGTCCAAGCTTGAATTCTGCATGAAATAGGCTTAGGAATGAGTTGGATTTAAGCCTGGGTAGCTCAGAAATTGCCCCTAGCGAATTCACTTTAATGAGGTCACGTGATCAGCGTCACCCGTGTGCATGGGTGACGCGTGCGCGTCGCTGGCCAAAATCCCTCCTCACGCATACGCTTGGGTGATGCGTTCGCGTGGCTTGCAAATCTTCAACTCATGCGTACGCGTGAATGACGCGTGCGCGTGGCCCTCAATTCTCCAAACGCTCATTTCTTCATGAATTTTCCACTTTGAATGCTTTTCTCTTTACTTCTTCCATTCAATACTTGCCTTATGAATCTGAAATCACTCAACAAAGATATCAAGGCATCGAATGGAATTAAAGGTGAATTAAATTTAGCTATTTCGAGGCCTAAAAAGCATGTTTTGACTCTTAAGCACAAATTTAGGGAGAGTTACAAAACCATGCTATTTCATTGAATAAATGTGAGATAAGTTGATAAAATCTCCCAAATTAAGCACAAGATAAACCACAAAATTGGGGTTTATCACCACCACAATTGGCAGCGGCAACCTGAACAACATGCAGCAGCAATAAAGTTTTTAGAGACTCAACAGAAAGGAAAACCTGGCAGTGGATCTCAGCAGCGACAATGGCGTTTCTTGGCGGCAGAAGCTCGGTCACGGTGGCCATGGCAGCAATAGTAGTGACGACGGCGAGGCACTAACGGTGGCGACAGAAACGGTGAGGAACGGCAAATTTGATGGCAGATCTGAAGGCAATGCGAGCTCCCTCTCTTCTTCGCGAACGGCGACGGCGTCTGCAAACGGAGAGGACAAATGGAGGCGGCGAGCATTGACAATGGCGACCCAAGCTTCACAGATGGTGACTGCACAATGCAGTTCCCTCCTCATTCGTGGCCTTCTCTCTCGCCTCAGTTTTGACCCGTGACGGTATTGGCTTCACGGGCAGCAGCGGCAGCGACGGGCTGCCTCCATGCCTGCGAGTACGACGGCGGCGTGGCGATGAGGCGATGGTGGCGGCGACTCGGTGGTACGCAGACAGCTTGCCCTCTCTTCCTCCCCTTTTCCTTTTTCTTCTTTCTTTCCTTTGCTGGGTGTGTGTATTGGTTTGTGTTTTGTTTTTTGTTTGCTGATGGAGGGGGTGGCAGTTAGAGTTTCATTAGGGGTAAAGGAAAAAATTGTGGTTTAATTGGGGTTAGGTTTATTTGTATAAAATTAAGATTTTGGGTTTAATTAGAGTAAAGTCATTTTAATAAAATTGGACAATAGAGTATTAATTTGAAAATACATAAGAATATAATTAATTTTTTTTATCCCTAAAACTTAAAGTATTGAATTATGAAAATATAAAGAATTTAAATTAAGTCATATAAAATTCTTATTATTTAACAACTACTAACTTTATTAAATATAGAGAATAAATCAATAATTATAAAATTAGAAAAATTCTAATTTAAATAGCCTAAACTTCATTATTTTCAAATTCTAAAACCTTAAGTTATAAATAGGTAAATAATCCATAATTATAGAGTTTAGATAAAAATCTTAATTTATTTAAATTTGAATTAATCAAAGCTGCCTTTGATTATCTTCAATGAAATAATTTCAGAAATTAAAACTATAAATAAATATATAATTTAAAATTAGTTCATAATAAAGTTTTTAAAAGTTCTGGGTCTTACATGACTCGTAAGAACTCATGTAGAATAAGGGGTCACACTCTCGTTCCACCCCAGATTCATTAGATGAAGACCGACAATACATTATAGAATAGAATCAAACATATATTAAAATAGAGAAGTAATCATATTAATCCACAACAATAAGCAGAGCTTCTAACTATAACCTAGGAGGTTTAGTTGCTCATAATTTACAGAGAAAATAGAGAAGATCTGTCTAATGATGTCCGTTTTCCCCTATTAATCCTAAGTGATATTCCTCTTTAAATAGTAAATATTAAACCTACGAAATATTAAATTTAAATTAAAAATTACAAAGATAAGATTGCATAAGCTAAGGAGTTCTAAAATCCACTTTGAGCCTACTTTGGTTGAGTGCTTCGTCCAAGCCTGGCTTTCAACTTGGAGAATGGGTGCTGAACGCAAATTAGGGGGGTGAAAGTGCTGCTGCCTTGCTCCCTTAGTGGCGTTGAACACCAGCTTTAAGCGTTCAATGCTGGGCTTGGTTCTTCTTAGGCGTTGAACTCCAGATGTGGACATTCAACGCCAGTTATAGGTAGTGATCTGAAAGAGAAGTATAGACTATGATATAATGCTAGAAAGGTCTGGAAGTTAGCTTTCCAACTGGTGCACGAATCCCCATGTTTCGCACAACTGAACCAGCAAGTGCATTGGGTCGTCCAAGTAATACCTGAGTGAGTCAGGGTTGATCCCACGAGGATTGTGGTTCGAAGCAAGCTATGGTTATCTTGCAGGTCTTAGTCAGGCGAATCAAGATGTTGTTGGCTTTGTTTAAATGCAGTTTGATTTTTTAAAAGTAAATAAAGAAAAAAGGTTAATCAAAACTCATAAGTCGTGTAAACTATGATAAGAAGGTGGTTAAGGCTTAGAGATGCTTTATCTTTCTGGATTAACTCTAGTATTACTGTCTTCTTCAATTGTGAATAATTTTTTCTGTGGCAGGCTGTATGTGATTGACGCTTGTTTGAGCAGCCACAAATACTCCTCCAGATCTGAACCCCAGGGTTAGTGCGGATCCATTCTGATTGAGGGTGAAGCTCCTACAATTCATCCTCCTTGGTGATCCTACTTAAAACGCCACAGACAAGGTCAAATCTTCCTGATCGGAGGATGCTGCACCTTTGGATTCTAGCCTCTACCACAGAGACCCTAATCTCCCATAAAAAGGCTGAACAGGTGTCTTGAGAAGTTCCCAACAATGTCGTGGATTAGCCGTCTAAGAAATGTATAATCAAGCTAGTGGTTCATCATTGTCTGATGAAAGATGCACTCTGAACCCATGTAGAATGTGATAACCTTATGCCAGTTCAATGCATACATATTGATGAAGAACGAAGATACATCTTAGAATAGAGTATGAAACACAGATTGAAGAGAAATAGTAATACTTTAATTAATCCATAAAACTTAGCAGGGCTCCTCCCCTCAACCTAGGAGGTTTAGAAACTCATACTGATAGAAAATACAATGTGAAAAACGAAAATATGGTAAAAGATGGTCGAAGATCCCCGAATGATATAAATCTAATCCCTTAAATACTAAACTAATGACTAGTAAGGGTAAAACAGTCTTTTTGATGCTAAAATCAACTTTTGGGAACCACTTGGTGAGTATTTGGGCTAAGTTTTGATGAGATCCACATGTTAGGGGACCTCTAGGGCATTGAACACTGGCTAAAGGGTCCTCTTTCGGCGTCTGGACACTGGTATCTTCCTTGTAGGGCGTTGGACGCTTGGAAGGGGGCAGAAGGCTGGCGTTGGACGCCAGTTTTGGGCCTTCTAATATGAAACAAAGTATAGACTATTATACGTTGTAGTAAAGCACTGGAAGTAAGCTTTCCATAGCCGTTGAGAATGCTCCATTTGGACCACTATAGGTCCATAAATCTCTTCCGAGTGCAAGGAGGTCAGATCTAGACGGCATCTGCAGTGCTTTCTCTGTCTTTGAATCAAACTTTTGCTCCAGCTCCTCAGTTATAGCCAGAAAATACCTGAAATTTCATAAAAACACACAAACTCAAAGTATAATAAAAAAATGTGAATTTAATAGTAAAATATATGAAAACTTAATAACAATTAAACAAAACATACTAAAAACTACATGAAAATTATGCCAAAAAGTGTATAAAATAACTGATCATCGCAACACTAAACTTAAACTGTTTCTTGTTCCCAAGCAACTAAAAATAAAATAGGATAAAAAGAAGATTAAGATATAACAAATCTCATAGTCTTCAATGAAGCTCAGTTTCAATTAGATGAGTGGGACTTAGTAGCTTTTTACTTATGAATAGTTTAGGCATCTTACTAACCATTGAAGTTTAGAATGATTGGCATCTTTAGGAACTTAGAATCCAGATGATTGATGGGTGAAAAAATTTCGGTTAAGAATTTCTGAGAAAAATAGCGTTGCAAGTGCAGCCTTAACTGACGAAAATTCCACTATCAATTTAGAATATGTCACAATTGAGAATAAATAACCGGGAGTAGAATCCTGGGTCGGTTCCCAAAGAGTTGACACAAAATGTAAATTATTGGTCAGGATTTTCCTGAAGATTTTTGAAATTGATAACAAAAAAATAAATGGCTAGGAATTAAAGCGATGAATAATAACAAGAGGCGTTATGTATTTAAAATAAAAAGCCTTGGTTAGGGGAGATAATTGGGGTTTCTATCCTTGTTGTCTTTCCCAAGTATGAAAGTAAAGGTTCATTGCTCCCACTTAGTTATCCTCTGATAATTGAAGGAAAGTCAAGTGGCATCGCTAACTCTAGCTCATAAGTCCTAGTCACTTTGCGGTGAATGACTAGAGTTGGTGAGAATTGAGCTAGCTAGCAATGTCCAATTACGGATTAATACTTGAGGGTCAAAACTCATGGGACCCCAATTAATCAACTCCTAGGCCAAATTGGAAGGTCTACTCCATTAACATGAATGCCATTTTCATAAACACATAATAGGAGTAAGTTAAAGACATGATAATTATGAAAAAATAGTTAAATCAAAATTGGCGTGAACAATAATTAACACGAATCAAACAAGCAACAAAAATAAATATAAAAATATTTCACTGCATTAATAAAATTCAAAAAATAATAAGATCCAAACATGAACTCAAAGCAATTAAATGTAAAAGAGTAATTGAGTTATTGGAGAAGCAAACTATAAAGATGATGACTTCAATTAAAGGTAGTAGTGGCACTCTCAAGATCCAATCCAAAGCAAAACTAAGAAATTAAAACCCTAGTGAAAAGTAAGTGTTTCTCTCTCTAGAATTCAAAACTAAAACTAAAACTAAAATGAAATTTGAAAAGTGTTCAGTCTCAACTCCACCCCTGCCTCTAGTCTGTGTTTTCGAGCTTGAAATTGGGTCCAAATCAGCCCAGAAATCGCCCCCAGAGAGTTCTATTAAGTGCAGCACGTAACGCTCTGTCACGAGTATGCGTCGGCCACATGTACGAGTCGCTGGACTTCAACGCTGGTCACACGTACGCGTCAGTTACGCGTATGCGTCACTGTAAGATGCTCCAAATCACGTGCACGTGTCAGCCATGCATGTGCGTCGCTCCTCGCTTCTCAGCTCTTTAGTTTCTTGTGTTCCTTCCACTTTGACATGCCTCATCTTCATCCTTTAAGCCATTTATGCCCTGTAAACCTGAAAACACTTCACAAACATATCACAGCATCGAATGGTAATAAAAAAGAATTCAAAATTAACAATTTTAAGACTTAGAAAGCAACTTTTCAATCATAGCACAAAATTAGGAAGGAAATGAAAAACATACAATTTACATGAATAAGTGTGAGAATAGTTGACAAAAACCCACTCAATCAGTCCAAAATATATCATAAAATAATGGTTTATCAAATCTCCCCACACTTAAACATTAGCATGTCCTCATGCTAAGCTCAAGTGAGATAGACGAGTGGTGCACGAATTTGTGATCCGCACAACTAACCAGCAAGTGCACTGGGTCGTCCAAGTAATACCTTACGTGAGTAAGGGTCGATCCCACGGAGATTATTGGTTTGAATCAATCTATGTTTATCTTATTATTCTTAGTCAGGATATTAATTAAAATTATCAGTTGGAATTATTAGATTGGAAAAATAAAAGAGAATAAAAGCGTTACTTGTTGTGCAGTGATGAGAAATATGTTGGAGTTTTGGAGATGCTTTGTCCTCTGAACTTCAACTCTTCCTTGAAATCCTTTTCCACACGCAAAGTCCCTTCCATGGAAAGCTCTATGTAGGGTGTCACCGTTGTCAATGGCTACTTCCCATCCTCTCAGTGAAAACGTTCCTATGCTCTGTCACAGCACGGCTAATCATCTGTCGGTTCTCAATCAGGTTGGAATAGAATCCATTGATTCTTTTGCGTTTGTCACTAACGCCCAGCCTTTAGGATTTTTCTTGCTTCAAGAATCGATTTTGTGATTTTTCAGATCATCAATAACATTTCTCTTGTTCATCATTCTTTCAGGAGCCAATAATTTTAACATTCATAAAATTCAATAACAAAAATATGCACTGTTCAGGCATTCATTCAGAAGACAAAAAGTATTGCCACCACATATAAATAATTAGAATTTTTCTTATTAAGAACTCGAAAAAAATATTGCCTCTTTATTCTAAAAATATACTATTTTATTCATGTTTGATGATGATGAGAAAAATAAATTATAACTTAATTGGAATTAAAATCAAAGTAGAGATACTAATTACTACTACTAATATATAACTTCTAAGGTAGATTTCTAATAAGAACAGTTATCACAGAGTTAAGGCAAAGATTAGAACTCAACGACCTTTATTTTGGGAAGTGGATGTTCCTCTAGTCTGTGGGGTGCTTGGTCCTTCAAGATATAATTTCCGACGCTTCAGTTCCTTCAAGTTACATCCTTGCTCTTCCTGTTTTCTTAGGTGCCATGATCTTGATGAGTTTTAGCTCAATGATCATGGCAAATCACACCAAACTTAGAGATTTGCTTGTCCTCAAGCAAAAGAAAGGATAAGAGAGGAATAGAGGGAGAGGAAATTTCGAAATTCAAAAGATATGATGAGTTGAAAAAGATTTAAAAAAAAGATATAAGATAAAAGATATGATTTATAAAAGATAAATATGATAAGAAAAAGATATAATTTAAAAAGATATGAATGATATTTAAAAAAAAATCTGAATTTTTAATTTGAAAAAGATTTTAGAAGATAATTAAGTGTTGAAGAACTTTAAAAAAAAAGAGTTGGATTGGATTGGAAAACAATTTGTTTTTATGGATTAAGATGCATGTAATCTTTTTGAAAAAGGGATTTTAGAAATTAGGGTTCTTAGAAATTAGAGTTAAAATTTTTGAAATTGAAGGATGATATTTGGAAACATGTTTATGCAAGAAATCATGAATTGAAACATAAAAATTAGAAAATTTGTGAAGAAAAACGAATTTTACCTCCTCCCCACCATCCTGGCGTTAAACGCCCAAATGCTGCATGTTTTGGGCGTTTAACGCCCAATTGCTGCTTCTCCTGGGCGTTCAACGCCCAGCTGTTGCTTCTTTCTGGCGTTGAACGCCAGGAAGTCCTTTGTCACTGGGCGTTTTTCTGAACGCCCAGGATGCTGTCAATCTGGCGTTAAACGCCCAGAAGGTGCTTCTTTCTGGCGTTCAATGCCCAGAAGATGCTCCTTTCTGGCGTTTAACGCCCAGATGGCTACCCTTACTGGCGTTGAACGCCCAGTGGGTGCTTCTTTTGGGCGTTCAACGCCCAAAATATTTCTTACTGGCTTTTTCACGCCAGTGAGCTTCCAAATTCCCTTGTAACTCTGTGAATCCAATCAATTGCTATTTTACCTTGAAGATACTTTGACATATACCTGTAAAAATCAATTAATTAATCAAAGCGAATAAAATTAAATTTTGTGATTGGCTGGGTTACCTCCCAGCAAGCGCTTCTTTATTGTCTTTAGCTGGACAGTGAGCTTTCATGGAGTCTCACAGATAATCAGAGCAAGGTTGGGACCTCCCAACATCAAACTTAGAGTTTGAATGTGGGGGTTCAACACCAAACTTAGAGTTTGGTTGTGGCCTCCCAACACCAAACTTAGAGTTGGACTGTGGGGGCTTTGATTGACTCTGCAGTGAGACAAGCTTTTCATGCTTCCTCTCCATGGTTACAAAAGGAGAACCTTGTGTCTTATAGTTTGCAATGTCTGCAAACCACAGAGCTTCCTGAACAGCAAACAATTGCTCATCCGGAAAGGTTTCAGAGATCTCAGTAGGAGGGAGGGATGCTCCTGCTACTGGTTCTATCCGGGACAGGTGATCAGCTACTTGATTCTCTATTCCTTTTCTGTCTCTTATTTCTATATCAAACTCTTGCAGAAGCAACACCCATCTTATGAGCCTGGGCTTTGAATCCTGCTTTGTGAGTAGATATTTAAGAGCAACATGGTCAGTATACACAATCACTTTTGATCCTACTAAGTAGGATCTAAACTTGTCAATGGCATAAACCACTGCAAGTAATTCTTTTTCTGTGGTTGTGTAATTTTTCTGGGCATCATTTAAAATACTGCTAGCATAATAAATGACATGCAGAAGCTTGTTATGCCTCTGTCCCAATACTGCACCAATGGTATGGTCACTGGCATCACACATTAGTTCAAAGGGTAATGTCCAGTCTGGTGCAGAAATAACTGGTGCTGTGACCAGCTTAGCTTTTAGGGTCTCAAACGCCTGCAGACACTTTGTGTCAAACACAAATGGCGTGTCAGCAGCTAGCAGATTGCTCAGAGGTTTTGCAATTTTTGAAAAATCCTTTATAAACCTCCTATAGAATCCTGCATGCCCAAGAAAGCTTCTGATTGCCTTAACATTGGCAGGTGGTGGTAATTTTTCAATTACTTCAACTTTAGCTTGATCCACCTCTATTCCCTTGTTTGAAATTTTATGCCCAAGGACAATCCCTTCAGTCACCATAAAGTGACATTTTTCCCAGTTTAAAACTAGGTTGGTCTCTTGGCATCTTTTCAGAACAAGTGCTAAATGGTTAAGGCAGGAGCTGAATGAGTCTCCAAATACTGAAAAGTCATCCATGAAGACTTCCAGAAACTTCTCCACCATATCAGAGAAGATGGAGAGCATGCACCTTTGAAAGGTTGCAGGTGCATTGCACAAGCCAAATGGCATCCTTCTGTATGCAAATACTCCAGATGGACATGTGAATGCCGTTTTCTCTTGATCCTGGGGATCTACTGCAATTTGATTATAACCTGAATATCCATCCAGGAAGCAGTAGTATTCATGACCTGCTAGTCTTTCTAGCATCTGGTCTATGAATGGTAAAGGAAAATGATCCTTTCGGGTGGCTGTATTAAGCCTTTTATAATCAATACACATACGCCACCCTGTAACTGTTCTTGTAGGAACCAGTTCATTTTTTTCATTATGAACCACTGTCATGCCACCTTTCTTAGGGACGACTTGGACAGGGCTTACCCAGGGGCTATCAGAAATAGGATAAATAATCCCAGCCTCTAGTAACTTAGTGACCTCTTTCTGCACTACTTCCTTCATGGCTGGATTCAGCCGCCTTTGTGGTTGAACCACTGGCTTGGCGTCACCCTCCAGTAAGATCTTGTGCATGCATCTGGCTGGGCTAATGCCCTTGAGATCACTGATGGACCACCCAAGAGCTGTCTTGTGTGTCCTTAGCACTTGAATTAATGCTTCCTCTTCCTGTGGCTCTAAGGTAGAGCTTATGATTACAGGAAAGGTATCACCTTTCCCTAGAAATGCATATTTTAGGGATGGTGGTAATGGTTTGAGCTCAGGTTTGGGAGGTTTCTCCTCTTCCTGAAGGATTTTCAGAGGTTCTATTATTCTCTCTGATTCCTCCAAATCAGGCTGAACTTCTTTAAAGATGTCCTCTAGCTCTGATTCAAGACTCTCAGCCATATTGACCTCTCTTACCAGAGAGTCAATGATATCAATACTCATGCAGTCATCTGGGGTGTCTGGATATTGCATGGCTTTGGCAACATTCAACTTGAACTCCTCCTCATTGACTCTCAGGGTTACTTCCCCTTTTTGGACGTCAATGAGGGTTCGGCCAGTTGCTAGGAAAGGTCTTCCTAGAATGAGAGTTGCACTCTTGTGCTCCTCCATTTCTAGCACCACAAAGTCAGTAGGAAAGGCAAATGGCCCAACCTTGACAATCATGTCTTCAATCATGCCTGATGGGTATTTAATGGAGCCATCAGCAAGTTGAAGACATATCCGGGTTGGTTTGATTTCTTCAGTTAAACCAAGCTTTCTGATAGTAGATGCAGGTATTAGGTTGATACTTGCCCCAAGATCACATAGAGCTTGCTTGGTACAAGTACCCTCTAATGTGCATGGTATCATAAAGCTCCCAGGATCTTTAAGCTTCTCAGGTAAGCTTTTCAGAATGACTGCACTGCATTCTTCAGTGAGGTAAACTTTTTCAGTTTCCCTCCAATCCTTCTTATGACTTAAGATCTCTTTCATGAACTTAGCATAAGAGGGTATTTGCTCAAGTGCTTCTGCAAACGGAATCTTTATTTCAAGAGTCCTGAGATAGTCTGCAAAGCGGGCAAATTGCTTATCCTGTTCCGCTTGGCGGAGTTTTTGAGGATAAGGCATTTTGGCTTTATATTCCTCAACCTTAGTTGCTGCAGGTTTATTACCTACAGAAGTGGGTTGGGAAGCCTTTTTAGAAAGGGTTGTTATCAGCACTTGTATGTGACTGATCCCCCACTGACATTTGAATGCCAGGGGTGGAAGCTGGAGTAGCGTTAAACGCCAACTCCTTATCTGTTACTGGCGTCTGAACGCCAGAACTGTGCTCCCTTTGGGCGTTCAACGCCGGATTCATGCTTGTTTCTGGCGTTGAACGCCAGGAATGGGCATGGTCTGGGCGTTCAGCGCCAGCCTTATTCCTCTCTGGGCTCTAATTGTCCTCAGAGGGATTTTGAGTAGCCATTTGTTCATTTCTTAGCTTCCTGCTGCTTTGAAGTGAGGTATTTAATGTTTTCCCACTTCTTAATTGAACTGCTTGGCATTCTTCTGCTATTTGTTTTGACAATTGCTTTTTTGTTTGCTTTATCTGTACTTCCATATTCCTGTTAGCCATTCTTGTTTCTTGTAGCATTTCCTTGAATTCGGCTAGCTGCTGAGTTAGAAAGTCTAATTGCTGATTGAATTCAGTAGCCTGATCTACAGGACTGAGTTCAGCAGTTACTGTTTTAGCTTCTTCTTTCATGGAAGATTCACTGCCTAGGTACATATGCTGATTTTTGGCAACTGTATCAATAAGCTCTTGAGCTTCTTCAATTGTTTTTCTCATATGTATAGATCCACCAGCTGAGTGATCTAGAGAAATCTGAGCTTTTTCTGTTAGCCCATAGTAGAAGATGTCTAATTGCACCCACTCTAAAAACATCTCAGAGGGGCATTTTCTTAGCATCTCTCTGTATCTCTCCTAGGCATCATAAAGGGATTCATTATCTCCTTGTTTGAAGCCTTGGATGCTTAGCCTTAGCTGTGTCATCCGTTTTGGAGGGAAATAGTGATTCAGAAATTTTTCTGACAGCTGTTTCCATATTTTTATGCTGTTCTTAGGTTGGTTATTTAACCACCTCTTAGCTTGATCTTTTACAGCAAATGGAAACAGTAATAATCTGTAGTCATCCTGATCTACTTCCTTATCATGTACTGTGTCAGCAATTTGTAAAAATTGTGCCAGAAACTCTGTAGGTTCTTCATGTGGAAGACCGGAATACTGGCAGCTTTGCTGCACCATGATAATGAGCTGAGGATTCAACTCAAAGCTACTAACTCCAATGGAGGGTATACAGATACTACTCCCATATGAAGCAGTAGTGGGGCTAGCATATGACCCCAAAGTCCTCTTGGACTGTTCATTTCCGCTTATGTCCATGTTGGAGAAAATGGGTAATGTGGATTTAAATTTTTAGTTTATAAATAAATAATAAAAAAAATTCGAAATAAAATAAAAACCAAAATAAAAATAAGATAAAATAAGAAAATTAAAATAAAAAAAATTAATAAGAATTTGAAAATATTTTATGAAGATTTTTGAAAAAGTGAGGAGAGAGAAAGTGGTTAGGATATTTTTGAAAAAGATAAATTTATTTATTTATTTATTTATTTTCTTTTTTTTAAACTTAAAAAGATAAGAATTGAAAAATTTTAAAATTGAAATCTGAATTTTTATAAAAAAAATTTCGAAAAAATAGTTCAAAATTAGTTAGAAAATATATTTTTTTGAATTTTGAATTTTATGATGAAAGAGAAAAACACACAGAAGACACAAGACTTAAAATTTTTAGATCTAATGCTCCTTATTTTCGAAAATTTTGGAGGGAAAATACCAAGGAACACCAAACTTAAAAATTTTAAGATCAAAACACAAGAAAGACTCAAGAACACCTTGAAGATTCACAAGAACACCAAGAACAAAAGAAAGAACACCAAACTTAAAATTTTTAGAAAACCAAGATAAATTTTCGAAAATTAAAGAAAGATCAACAAGAAAACACCAAACTTAAAGTTTGGCACAAGATTAATTTAAGAAAAATTATTTTTGAAAAAAGATTTTGAAAAGAAGATGCCCAATTGCCAAGAACATAAGCCAACGCTATAACCAACTGAGCTAAAAATGTAACGTATTTTAAAGATGTATTATTTTTATGGATAAAAGTATAATTTTTGAAAGTTAATGTTTTGAAAAAGCACAAGAAAAACAAGAAAAGACACAAAACAAGAAAAACTCAAGATCAAACAAGAAAAATTAACAAGAACAACTTGAAGATCAATGAAGAACAAAGAACACAATTTCGAAAATTTTAAAGAAAAATATAAAATATGCAATTAACACCAAACTTTGAACAGGACACTAAACTCACGAAAAAAAATTAAAAATTGATAAAGAAAAATAATATTTTTGAAAAATTTTTAAAAAGGGATAATAAAAGATGCAATTCTAGTGAAAAAAGAGGATAAATTCTTCCTAATCTAAGAAATAAAATAAGCCTTCAATTGTTCAAACTCAACAATCCCCGGCAACGGCGCCAAAAACTTGGTGCACAAATTTGTGATCCACACAACTAACCAGCAAGTGCACTGGGTCGTCCAAGTAATACCTTACGTGAGTAAGGGTCGATCCCACGGAGATTATTGGTTTGAATCAATCTATGTTTATCTTATTATTCTTAGTCAGGATATTAATTAAAATTATCAGTTGGAATTATTAGATTGGAAAAATAAAAGAGAATAAAAGCGTTACTTGTTGTGCAGTGATGAGAAATATGTTGGAGTTTTGGAGATGCTTTGTCCTCTGAACTTCAACTCTTCCTTGAAATCCTTTTCCACACGCAAAGTCCCTTCCATGGCAAGCTCTATGTAGGGTGTCACCGTTGTCAATGGCTACTTCCCATCCTCTCAGTGAAAACGTTCCTATGCTCTGTCACAGCACGGCTAATCATCTGTCGGTTCTCAATCATGTTGGAATAGAATCCATTGATTCTTTTGCGTTTGTCACTAACGCCCAGCCTTCAGGAGTTTGAAGCTCGTCACAGTCATTCAATCCCAGAATCCTACTCAGAATACCACAGACAAGGTTTAGACTTTCCGGATTCTCATGAATGCTGCCATCAATCCGGCTTATACCACAAAGATTCCGAGTAATGAATCTAAGAGATACTCATTCAATCTGATGTAGAACGGAGGTGGTTGTCAGACACACGTTCATGGATTGAGGAAGGTGATGAGTGTCACGGATCATCACCTTCTCCATAATTAAGCGCGAATGAACATCTTAGATGAGAACAAGCGTGTTTGAATGGAAAATAAAGGAATTGTATTAATTCATCGAGACGCTGCAGAGCTCCTCACCCCGAATAATGGAGTTTAGAGACTCATGCCGTCAAAAAGTATGTAATTCAGATCTGAAAAAATGTCATGAGGTACAAAATAATTCTCTAAAAGTTGTTTAAATAGTAAACTAGTAACCTAGGTTTGCAAAATATGAGTAAACTAAGATAATTGGTGCAGAAATCCACTTCTGGGGCCCACTTGGTGTGTGCTGGGGCTGAGACTAAAGCTATCCACGAGTAGAGGCTTTTCTTGGAGTTGAACTCCAAGTTATGACGTGTTTTGGGCGTTCAACTCCGGATCATGACGTGTTTCTGGCGTTTAACTCCAGACAGCAGCATGTACTTGGCGTTCAACGCCAAGTTACGTCGTCTATCGTCGTGCAAAGTATGGACTATTATATATTGCTGGAAAGCCCTGGATGTCTACTTTCCAACGCCATTGAGAACGTGCCAATTGGACTCCTGTAGCTCCAGAAAATCCATTTCGAGTGCAGGGAGGTCAGGATCCAACAGCATCAGCAGTCCTTTTTCAGCCTAAGTCAGATTTTTGCTCAGCTTCCTCAATTTCAGCCAGAAAATACCTGAAATCACAGAAAAACACACACACTCATAGTAAAGTCTAGAAATATGATTTTTGCCTAAAAACTAATAATATTTAACTAAAAACTAATTAAAACATGCTAAAATCTACATGAAATTACCCTCAAAAAGCGTATAAAATATCCGCTCATCAACGAGTGAAGGGAAATGGTGAGACTATGCATTGCAATTTATCTATTGGGATGCAACTATATGCTAAATGCTTCTAACTACTTGGTTTAAAAGTAAACAAATTCTCCAAGACAAACATGAATTGGATTCCACTAATTCAAATTACAGAATAAAGTAAAAGTAAACTTGCAAGAAGAAAGCTCATGAAAGTCGGGAACAAAGAATCAAGCATCGTACCCTCACTGGAGTGTATACACTCTAATCACTCTAGTGTTTAAGGGTCGAGTCTCTCGGTTCTCTACTAATCTTGCTTTCTAAGGCATGCCCTTCTTCTACTAATCAACAATATTTAATGCACAAATACACATATTAAGAGGTGTTTTCAAGGGTTGTAATGGGGTTAGGGTCAAGGGAGGAATGTATTTGGTTAAGTGGAATAAAATCCGAATCCTTAATTAACCTAAACTTCTCACGTAACCTAAGACATTCCATGTTATCACAATGCAAAGTCTAGCCACCCATTAACTACTTTTCCACAAATCCATGCACCTTGATGTCTTTTGAATACAAATCATATGCATTAGTTCACTTATTAGCCTTGGGGTGTTTTGTCCCTTTTTTATTATTTTCACTTTTTCTTTTCCTTATTATTTATTATTTTTTTCTTTTTTTTCTCTATTTTTTTCAGGGAGTTAATGCATATGATTAATGTGCTGGATGCATGAACAAGTGCCAAATTGTTTTCACATTTTCATATAAGAATATAAAATACCTAATTCCCTAACCAAGTAATTCCCAAACCCAATTTTCCCACACTTAATTCATGTACATTTCACTAGTCTAAGCAAACCATGGATTCAAATTAGGGACATTTATTGTTTTTCCGTTTACATTTAGTGATGTCACTACAAGAAAATAAGGTTTCTGCCATGCTTTAAAAGTGTGCCGAAAAGTACAAAAAAACGTGCCGGTAGCTTTTTGCCACACTTTTTGAGCTATCAGCACGCTTTTGAAAGGGTCACATCCGTCAGCGTGCCGGTTACTCTATCGCTACACTTTTGTGGATCTATCGGCATGTTTTTTTTGTTGGCACGCTTTCATCTCTTGCCACGCTTAAAAGGCATGGCCATAGGTCTTAACCTATAGATACGCTTATAAAGTGTACCGAAAAGTGCACATATCGCCACACTTTTAAAACGTCCCAAACTGTTTGTTTTGGATACTCTTTAAAAGCGTGCCAACAGAGGAAGATATGGCTACACTTTTTAAAGCGTGGCGATAGCCAGTGATACGGCCATGCTTTAAAAGCGTGTCAATAGCCTTATAAAATTAAAAAAAATTATTTTTCTTATTTTTACCTTCACCGCTGTAAAGTATAAATTTTCAATCCTTTTTTATTACCAAACCTACAAATATAATATGCAATTATTAGTACAAGATAAATCAAACATAATTAGTGACATAATTTTTATGATAATTGTTTTATACATTAAAAAACTATTTCTCAAATACAAAATAAATCTCAAGTTCGAATTCCAAAACTAAAAACTGAAAAAAAATACAAAAACAATACAACTTAAATTCTATTTCCTTTACTGTTACTCCTTCCTCTAGCCCTCTTAAACCTTCTTGCCTTAGATCATAAATAATTATTTCTGGATCATTTGTGAATTTTTTTACCTACAAAAGATAATTCTTTGAGCTAAACATTAGTGGTACTACACTGAATTGCAAATTGTAAATTAATATTCTAGGGCATCAGTCACAAGAATGGTAAAACCAGGAATGGTTTAGTTGTTTACTTGTTGCAAGCTAGACTTGCCATATCTACTGTAAGAAGATGACATGAAAAATTGAACCAGTGACCAATTTTCATGGTCCAAGGCATTTGTGAGAAGTTCCATGTTGCTGGAGGAAGGAATAAGGAAGAAATCATTATGACAATAAAGCATTAAATAAACTATCAACTGAAAAAAGGGATCAACCAGTATACTTCAAATAATAAATGTATTAAAAACAGTTCGTAAACTAATGTGACCAAAAGGATATATATCAAGTTTGAAAAAAAGTGTTATGTCCTTGCTGGACCTTGCAATATCTAAACATGAAGTTTGGATTTCACTATTACTTTCTTGAAAGGAGGTTAGCTTTGTTGCATGACCTTTAGGCAACCTAATAACAGTGGCTGTATCAAGCTCAACATCTCTAACCTCTAATTTGCTTTTTTTCTAGTTTCTAATAAAATGCAGATGCTTTAGCACATTAGTTAAAACAGCAAAAAATAGCAAAAATCATCCAATAAAAGCAAGATCTAACCACTAATCAATTCAATAAAACAGCAGAAAACATGCAATAATCATCCAATTTTCTTGTTTACAAAATAAAACAGCAACACAGCAAGAGCTCATCACTAATTAATAGAACATTCACTTACCCTAATACTAAAGCACCAGACCACTGAAGCAAGAATCCAAGAATTGTCGAGCCAAAAATCACGGGTGTGTTTCCGAAGTTCCAACTAAAGGAGAGGACACCTGGAGGGTCTAAGCAGGGCATCATAGCAGCCAGGAAAATCAACGTAATAGGTGTTGTTTTCCACATCAGACTGTTAATGAATGCATAAATTAGACAAAACAAAGAAATAAATCATTTAATGCAAGGAAATAGATAGGAAGCACAGAGAAATTGGCATTAAAAGGAAGTAACAATGATAAAAATTACTCATGACAAAGCTATCTAATTCTCTTGCTGCTGCAGCCGAGACCAGAGGATTTTATTTACAGCACTTGGTACAATCCACGCCAATGCCACACATGCACCAAAAGAATGGAATTGCAGATCAGTCACCATAACGATAGCAACACCGATAGATACCACCGTCAATACTATAGCCTGTAAAGCGACAAATAATATACTAGGCATTTCAATCTAAAATGAGATAAGCAACAAATAATATACTAGGCATTTGAAGAAATCATGGTTAGTTCCAAATTCAGTCTCAATTTACTTAGTTTAGCTTTGTTGTAAATTAGTGCCACATACAAATGCTAAAAGTTGACCCACCTAACCGAAACTTATGCTTCAACTACATTGTAGTTATAGTCTGTTAAGTGAACATAAAATACAAAGCTTTATGATGAGCGGATAATTTATACGCTTTTTGGCATTATTTTTAGTATGTTTTTAGTATGTTTTAGTTAGTTTTTAGTATATTTTTATTAGTTTTTAGTTAAAATTCACTTTTCTGGACTTTACTATGAGTTTGTGTGTTTTTCTGTGATTTCAGGTATTTTCTTGCTGAAATTGAGGGACCTGAGCAAAAATCTGATTCAGAGGCTGAAAAGGACTGCAGATGCTATTGGATTCTGACCTCCCTGCACTCGAAGTGGATTTTCTGGAGCTACAGAAGCCCAATTGGCGCGCTCTCAACGGCGTTGAAAAGTAGACATCCTGGGCTTTCCATCAATTTATAATAGTCCATACCTTGCCCGAGATTTGATGGCCCAAACCGGCGTTCCAAATCAGCTCAAAACTGCCCGGCGTTAAACGCCGGAACTGGCACAAGAATGGGAGTTAAACGCCCAAACTGGCATAAAAGCTGGCGTTTAACTCCAAGAAAAGTCTCTACACATGAAAGTTTCAATGCTCAGCCCAAGCACACACCAAGTGGGCCCGGAAGTGGATTTTTATGTCATTTACTCATTTTTGTAAACCCTAGGCTACTAGTTCTCTACAAATAGGACCTTTTACTATTGTATTTTCATCTTTGGATCTTTGATCATCTTTAGATCTTTGAATCTTTTGATCACGTTTTGGGGGCTGGCCTCACGGCCATGCCTAGACCTTTTTCTTATGTATTTTCAACGGTGGAGTTTCTACACACCATAGATTAAGGTGTGGAGCTCTGCTGTACCTCGAGTATTAATGCAATTACTATTGTTCTTCTATTCAATTCAGCATGTTCTTATTCCAAGATATTCATTCGCACTCAAGAACTTGATGAATGTGATGATTATGTGACGTTCATCATCATTCTCACTTATGAACGCGTGCCTGACAACCACCTCCGTTCTACAAGCAAACAAGGCTTGAATGTTTATCTCTTGGATTCCTTAATCAGAATCTTCATGGTATAAGCTAGAATTGATGGCGGCATTCAAGAGAATCCGGAACGTCTAAACCTTGTCTGTGGTATTCTGAGTAGGATTCAATGATTCAATGACTGTGACGAGCTTCAAACTCCTGAAGGCTGGGCGTTAGTGACAGACGCAAAAGAATCACTGGATTCTATTCCAACCTGATTGAGAACCGACAGATGATTAGCCGTGCCGTGATAGGGTGCGTTGAACATTTTCACTGAGAGGACGGGATTGTAGCCACTAACAACGGTGATGCCCAACATACAGCTTGCCATGGAAAGGAGTAAGAAGGATTGGATGAAGACAACAGGAAAGCAGAGAGACGGAAGGGACAAAGCATCTGCATTCGCTTATCTGAAATTCTCACCAATGAATTACATAAGTATCTCTATCTTTATGCTTTATTCATGTCATTCATAACCATTTGAATCTGCCTGACTGAGATTTACAAGGTGACCATAGCTTGCTTCATACCAACAATCTCCGTGGGATCGACCCTTACTCGCGTAAGGTTTATTACTTGGACGACCCAGTGCACTTGCTGGTTAGTTGTGCGAAGTTGTGATAAAGAGTTGAGATTGCAATTGAGCGTACCATGTTGATGGCGCCATTGATGATCACAATTTTGTGCACCAAGTTTTTGGCGCCGTTGCCGGGGATTGTTTCGAGTATGGACAACTGACGGTTCATCTTGTTGCTTAGATTAGGTATTTTTCAGAGTTCTTAAGAATGAATTCTAGTGTTTCAAGGTGATGTTCTTATCATCACCAAAGCTGATTGATTCTCATCAATTTAGCTCTTGAATGCAATGTCCTGCTGAAGCTTGGCTAGCCATGTCTAATTTCTTTAGACTGAAGCTTTAGACTAACATTGCATGATTCCTGGAATTCTCATTAAGAATTTTGATACCTTTATTTTCTTTTCCACTTAATTTTTGAAAAATCCAAAAAAATTACAAAATCATAAAAATCAAAAATATTGTATGTTTCTTGTTGAGTCTAGAGTCTCATGTTAAGTTTGGTGTCAATTGCATGTTTCTGTTCTTCTTGCATTCATTCATGTGTCTTAAGTGATTTTCAAGATGTTCTTGATGATTTCCTTGCTCTGATCTTTAAAATTCTATTGTCTTGAGTATTTTTGTTGTTTGTCATATGCATTCTCATTTTGTTAGTGTCAGTAGTATACAAACTACTAAGTTTGGTGTCTTGCATGCATTGTTATTTGATTTTAGTTGCATTTTGATTATTCCTCATGATTAAAAATAAAAAAAAATATTTAATTTGTGTCTTTTCAAGTCAATAATACAGAGAATTGAAGATTCAGAACATACAGCAGAGGAATTATACAGAAAAAGCTGGACGTTCAAAACGCCCAGTGAAGAAGGCAAACTGGTGTTTAAACGCCAGCCAGGGTGCCTGGTTGGGTGTTTAACGCCCAAAAGGTTAGTGCTTTGTGCGTTAAACGCCAGAATGGATACCATTCTATGCGTTTAATGCCAGGATGGCACAAGAGGGAAGATTTTGTTTTTAATGCAAATTTTTTTTCAAGTTTTCAAAATTTTTCAAAATCAAATCTTTTTCAAATCATATCTTTTCAATCATATATTTTCAAAATCAATTTCTTTCCATTTTCAAAAATACTTGCTATCAATTAATGATTTGATTCAACATTTCAAGTATGTTGCCTTTTCTGTTGAGAAAGGTTTAATGTTTGAATCATATCTTTTCTTGTTAGCCAAGTCATTAATTTTTAAGATCAAATCTTTCTAAATTGTTTTTAAAATCATATATTTTAATCACATCTTTTTCAAAATAGTTTTCAATCATATCTTTTTGATTTCTAATTTCAAAATCTTTTTCAAAAATCACTTGATTTCTTTTCCACTCTTGGTTTTCAAAAATCAATTAGTATTTTTCAAAATGTTTTTTTTAATCTTTTTAATTTATTTTTCAAAAATTTCTTCCCCTCTTCTCACATCCTTCTATCTATGGACTAACACTATTCCTTAATGCACAATTCGAACTCCATCTTTCTTGATAAGTTCGAGTTCTCTACTCCCTCCTTCTATTTTTCTTTTCCTCTGACACCTCAAGGAATCTCTATACTGTGACATAGAGGATTCCATACTTTCTTGTTCTCTTATCTTTCATATGAGCAGGAGCAAAGACAAAAGCATTCTTTTTGAGGCTGACCCTGAACCTGAAAGAACCTTGAAGCGAAAGCTAAGAGAAGCTAAGGCACAACTCTCTGTAGAGGACCTAACAGAAATCTTCAAAGAAGAAGAACCCATGGCAGCCGAAAACAACAACAATGCCAACAATGCAAGGAAGGTGCTGGGTGACTTTACTGCACCTACTCCCGACTTCTATGGGAGAAGCATCTCTATCCCTGCCATTGGAGCAAACAACTTTGAGCTTAAGCCTCAATTAGTTTCTCTGATGCAACAGAATTGCAAGTTCCATGGACTTCCATTGGAAGATCCTCATCAAATTTTAGCTGAGTTCTTGCAAATCTGTGACACTGTCAAGACTAATGGGGTTGACCCTGAGGTCTACAGACTTATGCTATTCCCTTTTGCTGTAAGAGACAGAGCTAGGATATGGTTGGACTCACAACCTAAAGAAAGCCTGAACTCTTGGGAAAAGCTAGTCAATGCCTTCTTGGAAAAGTTCTTTCCACCTCAAAAATTGAGTAAGCTTAGAGTGGAAGTCCAAACCTTCAGACAGAAGGAAGGAGAATCCCTCTATGAAGCTTGGGAAAGATACAAACAATTAATCAGAAAGTGTCCCTCTGACATGCTTTCTGAATGGAGCATCATAGGTATTTTCTATGATGGTCTGTCTGAACTGTCCAAGATGTCATTGGATAGCTCTGCTGGAGGATCTTTTCATCTGAAGAAGACGCCTACAGAAGCTCAAGAACTAATTGAAATGGTTGCAAATAACCAATTCATGTACACTTCTGAAAGGAATCCTGTGAACAATGGGACAAATCAGAAGAAAGGAGTTCTTGAGATTGATACTCTGAATGCCATATTGGCTCAAAACAAGATATTGACTCAGCAAGTCAATTTGATTTCTCAAAGTCTGTCTGGAATGCAAGCTGCACCAGGCAGTACTAAGGACGCTTCATCTGAAGAAGAAGCTTATGATCCTAAGAACCCTTCAATGGAAGAGGTGAATTACATGGAAGAACCCTATGGAAACACCTATAATTCTTCACGGAGAAATCATCCAAATCTCTCATGGAAGGATCAACAGAGACCTCAACAAGGTTTCAACAATAATAATGGTGGAAGAAACAGGTTTAGCAATGGCAAGCCTTTTCCATCATCTTCTCAGCAACAGACAGAGAATTCTAAGCAGAGCCACTCTGACTTAGCAACCATGGTCTCTGATCTAATCAAAACCACTCAAAGTTTCATGACTGAAACAAGGTCCTCCATTAGAAATTTAGAGGCACAAGTGGGACAGCTGAGCAAGAAAATTACTGAACTCCCCCCTAGTACTCTTCCAAGCAATACAGAAGAGAATCCAAAAGGAGAGTGTATGGCCATCAACATGGCCGAACTTGGAGAGGAGGAAGAGGCAGTGAACGCCACTGAGGAAGACCTCAATGGACGTCCACTGGCCTCCAATGAGTTCCCTAGCGAGGAACCATAGGAATCTGAGGCTCACACTGAGACCATAGAGATTCCATTGGATTTACTTCTGCCATTCATGAGCTCTGATGAGTATTCTTCCTCTGAAGAGGATGAGTATGTCATTGAAGAGCAAGTTGCTAAATACCTTGGAGCAATCATGAAGCTAAATGACAAGTTATTTGGTAATGAGACTTGGGAGAACGAACCTCCTTTGCTCACCAAAGAACTGGATGACTTGTCTAGGCATAGATTACCTCAAAAGAGACAAGATCCTGGGAAGTTTTCAATACCTTGTACCATAGGCACCATGACCTTTAAGAAGGCTCTGTGTGACTTAGGGTCAAGTGTAAACCTCATGCCTCTCTCTGTAATGGAGAAGCTAGGGATCTTTGAGGTACAAGCTGCAAGAATCTCACTAGAGATGGCAAATAACTCAAGAAAACAAGCTTATGGACTTGTAGAGGATGTTTTGGTGAAAGTTGAAAACCATTACATCCCTACTGATTTCATAGTCCTGGAGACTGGGAAGTTCATGGATGAATCCATCATCCTTGGCAGACCCTTCCTAGCCACAGCAAAGGCTGTGATTGAGGTGGATAGAGGAGAATTGATCATTCAAGTGAATGAATAATCCTTTGTGTTTAAGGCTCAAGGATATCCCTCTGTCACCATGGAGAGGAAGCATGAAGAGCTTCTCTCAAAACAGAGTCAAACAGAGCCCCCATAGTCAAACTCTAAGTTTAGTGTTGGGAGGCCACAACCAAATTCTATGTTTGGTGTTGAACCCCCACATTCAAACTCTAAGTTTGGTGTTGGGAGGTTCCAACATTGCTTTGAGTATCTGTGAGGCTCCATGAGAGCCCACTGTCAAGCTATTGACATTAAAGAAGCACTTGTTGGGAGGCAACCCAATGTTATATTTATTTATTTTCCTTTGTTATTTTATGTTTTCTGTAGGTTGATGATCATGAGAAGTCACAAAATCAATTGAAAAAGCAAAAACAGAAAGAAAAATAGCACACCTTGGAGGAAGACCTTGCTGGCGTTTAAACGCTAGTAAGGGCAGCAAATGGGCGTTTAACGCCCAGTCTGGCACCATTCTGGGCGTTTAACTCCAGAAAGGGGTACCAGATTGGCGTTAAACGCCAGGAAAGGGCAAGAAGTTGGCGCTAAACGCCAGAAATGGGCACCAGCCTGGCGTTTAACGCCAGAATTGGCACAGAGAGCATTTTTGCTCGCCACTTGGTGCAGGGATGACTTTTTCTTGACACCTCAGGATCTGTGGACCCCACAGGATCCCCACCTACCCCACCACTCTCTCTCTTCTTCTTCAACCATTCACCAATCACCTCAACACCTCTTCCCCAAAAACTCTTCACCTATCAAATCCAATCTTTTTCTTCACTACTCACATCCATCCTTCATAAAACCTCACCTACCTCACCATTCAAATTCAAACCACTTTCCCTCCTAAACCCACCCTCCCAGAGTCGAACCCTACCCCTCTCTCCACCCCTATATAAACCCATCTTCACTCCTTCATTTTCACACACCCTAAACACTACTTCTCCCCTTTTGGCCGAACCAGAAAGCCATCTCCATCTCCTCTATTTCTTCTTCTTCTACTCTCTTCTTTCTTCTTTTGCTCGAGGACGAGCAAATCTTTTAAGTTTGGTGTGGTAAAAGCATTGCTTTTTGTTTTTCCATAACCATTTATGGCATCCAAGGCCGGAGAAACCTCTAGAAAGAGGAAAGGGAAGGCAAAAGCTTTCACCTCCGAGTCATGGGAGATGGAGAGATTCATCTCAAGGGTGCATCAAGACCATTTCTATGAAGTTGTGGCCATGAAGAAGGTGATCCTTGAGGTCCCTTTCAAACTCAAAAAGAGTGAATATCCGGAGATCCGAAATGAGATCCGAAGAAGAGGTTGGGAAGTTCTTACCAACCCTATTCAACAAGTCAGAATCTTAATGGTTCAAGAGTTCTATGCCAATGCATGGATCACCAAGAACCATGATCAAAGTGTGAACCCGGACCCAAAGAATTGGCTTACAATGGTTCGGGGAAAATACTTAGATTTTAGTCTGGAAAATGTAAGGTTGGCATTCAACTTGCCCATGATGCAAGGAGAAGAACACCCTTACACTAGAAGGGTCAACTTTGATCAAAGGTTGGACCAAGTCCTCATAGACATCTGTGAAGAGGGCGCCCAATGGAAGAGAGATTCAAGAGGGAAGCCGGTTCAACTGAGAAGGCATGACCTCAAGCCCGTGGCTAGGGGATGGTTGGAGTTTATCCAACGCTCAATCATTCCCACTAGCAACCGGTCTGAAGTTACTCTAGACCGGGCCATCATGATCCATAGTATCATGATTGGAGAAGAAGTAGAAGTTCATGAGGTTATAGCCCAAGAACTTTATAAGGTGGCGGACAAGTCCTCTACCTTGGCAAGGTTAGCCTTTCCTCATCTCATTTGTCACCCCTGTTATTCAGTTGGAGTTGACATAGAGGGAGACATCCCCATTGATGAGGACAAGCCCATCACTAAGAAAAGGATAGAGCAAACAAGGGATCCCACTCATCATGAAATCCCTGAGATACCTCAAGGGATGCACTTTCCTCCACAAAACTATTGGGAGCAAATCAACACCTTCCTAGGAGAATTGAGTTCCAATATGGGACAACTAAGGGTGGAGCACCAAGAACATTCCATCCTCCTCCATGAAATTAGAGAAGATCAAAGAATCTTGAGAGAGGAGCAACAAAGACAAGGAAGAGACATTGAGGAGCTCAAGCACTCCATAAGATCTTCAAGAGGAAGAACAAGCCGCCATCACTAAGGTGGACCCGTTCTTTAATTTCCTTGTTCTTTATTTTCCTGTTTTTCGAAAAATCATGCTTATGTTTATCTATGTTTGTGTCTTATGATCATTAGTGTCTTAGTGTCTATGCCTTAAAGTTATGAATGTCCTATGAATCCATCACCTTTCTTAAATGAAAAATGTTCTTAATTGAAAAAGAGAAGAATTGCATGAATTTTGAATTTTATAACAGATTAATTATTTTGATGTGGTGGCAATACTTTTGTTTTCTGAATGTATGCTTAAACAGTGCATATGTCTTTTGAATTTGTTGTTCATGAATGGTTGGCTCTTGAAAGAATGATGAAAAAGGAGACATGTTACTGAGGATCTGAAAAATCATAAAAATGATTCTTGAAGCAAGAAAAAGCAGTGAATACAAAAAAAAAAGAAGCGAAAAAAAAAGAGAAAAAAACGAAAAAAAAAAGGAGAAAGAGAAAAAGAAAGTTGTGATCCAAGGCAAAAAGAGTGTGCTTAAGAACCCTGGACACCTCTAATTGGGGACTCTAGCAAAGCTGAGTTACAATCTGAAAAGGTTCACCCAATTATGTGTCTGTGGCATGTATGTATCCGGTGGTAATACTGGAAGACAGAGTGCTTTGGGCCACGGCCAAGACTCATAAAGTAGCTGTGTTCAAGAATCATCATACTTAACTAGGAGAATCAATAAAACTATCTGGATTCTGAGTTCCTATAGAAGCCAATCATTCTAAATTTCAAAGGATAGAGTGAGATGCCAAAACTGTTCAGAGGCAAAAAGCTAAAAGCCCCGCTCATCTAATTACTACTGATCCTCATAGATGTTTTTGGAATTCATTGCATATTCTCTTCTCTTTATCTTATTTGATTTTCAGTTGCTTGGGGACAAGCAACAATTTAAGTTTGGTATTGTGATGAGCGGATAATTTATACGCTTTTTGGCATTATATTTAGTATGTTTTTAGTATGTTTTAGTTAGTTTTTAGTATATTTTTATTAGTTTTTAGTTAAAATTCACTTTTCTGGACTTTACTATGAGTTTGTGTGTTTTTCTGTGATTTCAGGTATTTTCTGGCTGAAATTGAGGGACCTGAGCAAAAATCTGATTCAGAGGCTGAAAAGGACTGCAGATGCTGTTGGATTCTGACCTCCCTGCACTCGAAGTGGATTTTCTGGAGCTACAGAAGCCCAATTTATGGGCTATTAACGACGTTGGAAAGAAGACATATTGGGCTTTCCAGAAATGTATAATAGTCCATACTTTTTCTGAGATTTGATGGCCCAAACCAGCGTTCCAAATCAGCTCAAAACTGCCCGGCGTTAAACGCCGGAACTGGCACAAGAATGGGAGTTAAACGCCCAAACTGGCATAAAAGCTGGCGTTTAACTCCAAGAAAAGTCTCTACACATGAAAGTTTCAATGCTCAGCCCAAGCACACACCAAGTGGGCCCGGAAGTGGATTTTTATGTCATTTACTCATTTCTGTAAACCCTAGGCTACTAGTTCTCTACAAATAGGACCTTTTACTATTGTATTTTCATCTTTGGATCTTTGATCATCTTTAGATCTTTGAATCTTTTGATCACGTTTTGGGGGCTGGCCTCACGGCCATGCCTAGACCTTTTTCTTATGTATTTTCAACGGTGGAGTTTCTACACACCATAGATTAAGGTGTGGAGCTCTGCTGTACCTCGAGTATTAATGCAATTACTATTGTTCTTCTATTCAATTCAGCATGTTCTTATTCCAAGATATTCATTCGCACTCAAGAACTTGATGAATGTGATGATTATGTGACGCTCATCATCATTCTCACTTATGAACGCGTGCCTGACAACCACCTCCGTTCTACAAGCAAACAAGGCTTGAATGTTTATCTCTTGGATTCCTTAATCAGAATCTTCATGGTATAAGCTAGAATTGATGGCGGCATTCAAGAGAATCCGGAAGGTCTAAACCTTGTCTGTGGTATTCTGAGTAGGATTCAATGATTGAATGACTGTGACAAGCTTCAAACTCCTGAAGGCTGGGCGTTAGTGACAGACGCAAAAGAATCACTGGATTCTATTCCAACCTGATTGAGAACCGACAGATGATTAGCCGTGCTGTGACAGGGTGCGTTGAACATTTTCACTGAGAAGACGGGATTGTAGCCACTGACAATGGTGATGCCCAACATACTGCTTGCCATGGAAAGGAGTAAGAAGGATTGGATTAAGACAATAGGAAAGCAGAGAGACGGAAGGGACAAAGCATCTGCATTCGCTTATCTAAAATTCTCACCAATGAATTACATAAGTATCTCTATCTTTATGCTTTATTCATATATCATTCATAACCATTTGAATCTGCCTGACTGAGATTTACAAGGTGACCATAGCTTGCTTCATACCAACAATCTCCGTGGGATCGACCCTTACTCGCGTAAGGTTTATTACTTGGACGACCAAGTGCACTTGCTGGTTAGTTGTGCGAAGTTGTGATAAAGAATTGAGATTGCAATTGAGCGTACCATGTTGATGGCGCCATTGATGATCACAATTTCGTGCACCACTTTACAACATAAAAGGACTTGAAAAAAAAACTATTTTTAGAAAATTATTAATAAGCAAACATTGACAGAATATAGATCAATAACAGTAGGTGTGTGTTCTATGGCCTCGTCAATTTTGGAAAGAGCAACTTCATATTTTCCTCGTCTGTCATAATGCTGCACCGGCAAAAATCCTCATAAATAGGCCAAAATAGAAGGGGAAGAAAAGATAGTCAAGAAACCAATATGAAAACTAGCTACAGACTTGAGCCAACAAAAACAAAGTCCATATAAGAGTTGAAGGGGGTTCTTTTTCCACCTTGTATAAATTATAAAAATGAGTAAGTTACCAAAAAGAAGAAAAGAACTCATAACGTATTATCAGGGGTTTTGTGATTTATTTGTAATGGAACTCCCTGGAGAGAATACAAAAGAAAGAAATCACAATCAACTTCGAAAAACCTGAACGAGGCATAATTTGAAGTTGAAAAGAAACTTGAATACCTAGCAATCTGCATTGTAGTCAAGCAATGTTTTCACAGTTAATAATTCTTCGGCTCATAGAGGAGTAGTAACTATATATTAATTAAAACAAGTAAAAACTATATATTAATTACTTTTTCCATTCTCTTTTAATTATCTGTCACTCTAAATATATTAATCCAATGATATATCCAGTTTCTATTGGCATTTTATATTCTCTACCTCAGTGCCTATTGGCATTTCATATTGGATTGAAATGAAATCTATCTCAGTTAAAAAAATGGATATTTACTACGATACTAATAAAACATAAACCAGAAAAGCAAAAGGATATATAACAACGCGATTTGCAGATTGGATCTTAATTAATTACCTGCATTGCGTTACAATAAGGCTTGAGAGAATGAAAAGAGTGCCTGCAGGAAGAATAAAAACTGCCACTAGAAATGCCATGCCTTTTTTTTCCTCAACCTGCCCCTAAATGCAATAAAAATTTAAACGACCTCTATTCCCTCAAGTCACATACCACTCGCTACACTAATTTCATAACAGGGCAATCAACCAAAACCAACATACATATCACGAGCTTATATTATTTGCTTTTTTCTATCACCTTTCAGATCCAGAGAACAAGGACCTTCCCCCTTGTACTTATAATTTAGTACACAAATCCTAACCAAACCATATATATCCCTTAGGTGAATTGAATTTTCTTTCTCTTTTTTATCAACACCCTTTTTGTCTATATATGAAGCATTAAATGTCAAACATTACTTCTATAAACTAAAATAAGATTCATTAGGCGGCAAGAATAATAAGTTCAGAGCCAAAAAGGGTGCATGAATATAATAAAAGTATAGAAATCGTAGTTAATCACATGTTATAATTAATCATGGAAAAAATTATATCCTAAATAATGCATGTTAGGTATAAATAATGCATTCGACTCAACATCTTATTCACAACTTCTCAAGGCTCAAATGTAATTTATGAAATGCCTAACCGTGATTATTCATTGTGACTTTGTTACATACCCTGAGGAAAATGCTGAGTCAGTAGTGCAGGCAGCTAAAAAAGGGAAGATAATGATCCCTTTACCTTATCATTATTCTAGACGAAATAATAAAGGAAAGGGAGGAATAACTGATTTAAATAATTGATTTATTTTAGGAGGCAATAACTGATTGAATCAATCAGAGGAGAATCAGGGAAATTGCATGATTATAAAGATTTCGGTTAGAGAGAGAGTGAGGCAATAAAAGGAGGAACCGAATAGGTATTGAGGCAGGAAAAGACTTGGAAAGGCCTAGGCTAGGAGAGGACAGGACTCTCGAAATTCCTCTGCTATCACTTTTCTATTCTATTGTAATTTCTGTATTTTCATTCAATAAATACCAGTTTTAACAACTGGTATCAGAGCGTGGTTGTTGACGCCATGGAAAGGGCTACCTATAGGCTTGATTAAGGTGAATACCGAATACTGATAGACCGTAGCAAAGTGGCTACCGTTGGGTTAGTGTCAATAGAGTGAAGCCGCCGTGGACGTCGGCTCTGCAGGGCCGGTGTATTGTTAGGGACTTGGGTATTATAGGGTGTTCAAAGTCCCACATCGAGTAGTATGGGATGCTTGATGTTGTATATAAGGAAAGAGCTTCTTCCCCCTTAACAGCTAGCTTTTAAGGTGTGGTTTCCCATTTTCCTTAGATACTTAACAGACTTTCTTCTAGGTCTATTTTACTTCAACAATATTATTTAAACAACCAAAACTCAGCATAATAAACTTAAATCAAGAGAAAGGCACACAAGGAGTTGAAAAAGCTTATAGTCATTTCTTTCCAAATTTATGAGGAGAAGACAAAACCTATGCTCTCGTAGTCTCGTGGAAACATACGGCAAAAGTAGTGTGTATGTGATCAATGATTATTGGCTAAAAGGAAAGAAAGAAAACACATATTCATCACAGGCAATACAAGTTCATATTACACCTGCAGCATTGTTTTAGCCAACAGTGAGCACTAACGGAATGCATTAATACTCCTAGCACTGAGAAACCACGCAATTAAACAAATACAGATTCATAAAAATCAATTAGAGCTACATTCAAGCCAGAAATAACATCAACAAAGAAAAGTAACAAGTTAACTTTCCTTCCACCAATGGCTTTGTAAGCAGTTTCCAACTTGGCTTTAATGCCATCCATCAGCTTGTCAATTCTGCCAACACCAACAAAAATAAGGCACATAGTTATGCTGAAGGGGATTAGTTTCCTTCCTTGATAATTAAAAGGTGGAATACCCTTGGGAAACCACTAAACAAATAAATAAATCACTGATTAAACTTGATATTATGTTAAAGGGGCCGAGCAATTTACCTATTGCCTTACCTAAAGTCATAACCATAACCAACCAATGTGGTTCCTTTCTTGTAGCCACACCTAACAAGCATGTCAATCATATCATGGAAATGATACACCTCAGTCAAATGTATACATTTCGTAAACTGCAACAATATTCCACATAACAGCAAAAAATCAAATCAAATCACTTAATTAAAATTCCAAAAAATAACAAAAAATAAAACAAGCTATGTTGAACTGTTGAGTATTGGTTTAATCAATTAACAATTGAATAAATTACCAAGGATGGATCTAGAATATCAATTGCATAGAGGCCATGATCATCTTCAGGGACCACAATATCAGATTTCTGGTCAAATGGTTTAGTGTAACCTGAAAAGTTGAACACAATCTGACTCGGAATCAAAACTAATCAAGTTTATCAGAACATAACATGTATCATTTTGAGTACAAATTTGAAAATTTTACTCCAAAAACAAGCTGATAGAATCACGAAGCTCCATTTCCATTTTCAATTAACCCTAGCTTTTAAGAAATATTTTGATTTGGGGGAAATAGGTGAAACTCATGGAAAGTGAAGGATTGAGAGAAAGGGCAAAAAAGAGCTTCGGACGAGTAAAGATTTAATTGTAGACAGAGCTCCATGATTTGCTGACGCAAGCAACGGAAGCAAACCAACGAGCAAGGAGCCTCGCCAGAATCTTCTGGAGAAGGTCCTCGTTCACCGAACCAAAACTTCCACCTTTCCCATTGGCTGAGACGGTGGTAGAGCATATGAGAAGAGACGATAGAAGAAGGAGGGCAGAGGCTGGTGGCGCGGAGGAAGGAACGGCGACCTCCGTTGGCTGAACGACGCGATGAGTAATAAGCGCTGAGGGAGTGCGATCGACAGCAAAGACGGGTTAAGGGAGACGAAGGAGGGAGCGTCGGTAGATGTGAGAGTGCAAGTGACGCCGATGAGCTCTGTTTGAGTGTTAGGGTTTTCAGAGCGTTAGCGTAATGGTGTTACAGCCTTACAAGGGAGAAGAGTAGAAGCTATGTCTGATGAGTGATGAATTAGTAGCGCGTTTGGGACATAGTAGTTTCTTTTTTTTCAAAGGAGCCTTTTCGCCACGCTTTTTTAGGGGTGCTAATAAAGTTATTGGAAATGGTGATGCCCGAAAACTTGTTTCTCAACAAATTTCCCTTCGGCAAGAATACCGAATTGTCGTCAAGTAAAAACTCACAATAGAGTGAGATTGAATCCTACAGGGATTGATTGGTCAAGCAACTTTAGTTGGAAGAGTATGCTAGTTGAGCTAAACAGAGTATAGTTTGAGAATTGTAGGAAACTAAATGGCGGGAAAGTAAATAGCAGAAAATAAAGTGCAGAATCTTAAATGGGAATCTGGGGAAGTGAGCATGGAAATAAATGGCAGAAAGTAAAGAGAATGGGTAAGATCAGAAATGGGGAATTCATTGGGCTCAGGAGATGTTGTATTCTCCGGATCAAGTTCATTTTCATCTCTCCCTCAATCAATGCATCTGTTGATCTCCTTGGCAATCTTAGGTGATTGGATCCCAATTCCTTGGCAATCCAATCTCTCTAAGCTTGAACAATTGCCCAATTCCTTGATTTAATTGCTCATGGGAAGAGATAAAGTATGGTCACTGATTATACCACATGTATTTCCAAATCAATATGTTAGGAGGATTACATGTCACTATATCCGCCCAGACCCCAATTTGGTCCAACATGAGAAATCATTTCTAGCATGATCTCCTCATCCTTTTTCCAAGGCTCAGAGGAGATCCAACTATGGAGAGTTTCTCTTCCAAGACAACTAACCAATTGAATTAAGATCGAAAACTTTCTAGTAAATTAAAAGAGGAGAAAGAAGAAGAAGAATGAAAACTATGATTGATCCATCAAATTACAACAGAGCTCCCTAACCCAATGAAAGGGGGTTTAGTTGTTCATAGCTCTAGAAATGGAAAATGGCAAAAAAGAATACATGCTTCAAAAATACAGAAAAGTAAATATACAGAGGGTAGTTCTCTAAAGTGCAAAAAGCTCCTCTACAGTTCAAAACTGCTCCTATATATACCACTCCTCTTGAACTTCTAGTGAGTTATTCAAGTCTTGGATGTGGGCCTGAGATCTTGAGTTGAGGCAGTTACAATCTTTAGTGGGCTCAACTTGCAGAAAAGTGTGAGTTAGGCATGGGCATTAATGATGTTAACGTTAAGTGAAATTGTGGGTTCGAGAACGTTAGTGGGAATCACCTTTTTCACTAACTTTCCAACCCCATATAGTCCACGTTAACTTCGACGTTAGTAGCACTAACGTGACTACTAACGTTGCCTTATGAACCTTCGCAAGCGTTATTGGGACTTACCTTTCCCAATAACGTTGCCTTACGCCACTCTTTCCCTACGTTAGAGTTCACGTTAGTTTAACTAACGTGACTCTTAATGTAGGCATGCCTATCTTCGAGAGCATTAGTGACACTTACCTTTGTCACTAATGCTCCAAATGCCCCTACTCCCCATGTTAGAGTTCACGTTAACTAGGTTAACATGGCCACTAACGTGGTAGTGAATGCCATCTCCAACGTTAGTGACAAAGGTGAGTGTCACTAACGTTGGCTCATCAATCTTAGCTCCACGTTTACTTTCACGTTAGTGGTCTTAACATGACCACTAACGTGAGCAATGCTAGCTTGATCCAATGTTAGTGACAAAGGTGAGTGTCACTAACGTTGGCATTGTTCCTCTCTTCCACGTTAGAGTTCACGTTAACTAAGTTAACGTGACTCTTAACGTGGCTCATTGCCAATTCTTGTAGCGTTAGTGGTGTTCACGTTTACCACTAATGCTGGAGCTCTCTCCATCTCCACGTTAACTACCACATTAACCTAGTTAACGTGGCAATTAACGTAGGCTTATGATGGCTTCGCATGTGTTATTGGTGATCACTTTTCTCATTAACATTGCAAGCTCATTCCCATTCCATGTTAGTGGCCACGTTAACTAGATTAACGTGGCTACTAACGTGGTTCTTCCTTGCTTCCTTTGTCCAGAAATCAAGCAAATAAAGTGCATCAAAGCTCTAGCCAGAGTCATGAGATTATACATTATCAATTTGTCATTCAATTCTTGCAAAATCCTCATGAAATCATGTAAAATTCACAATTGTTGCTTGAATCAAGGTGTAAGTGTAAATGCATGAAACTACCCTAAAACAGTAAAGAAAAGGTCAGTGAAAATGGCCTAGATGCCCTAGCATCAAATGGGGACTCTTTAAAAACGTACCAAGATCAAAAACATTTTGCCATGCTTTAAAAGTGTCTCCGTTTTTATCTATGGCCACGCTTTTAAAGCATAGCAAAAAAAAGCGTGGCCAAATCTCAAATCAATTGCCACCCTTATAAAAGTGTGGCCATAGACCTCTTTCGCCATGCTTTTTAAGCGTAGCAAGAAAAAATGTGGCCAAATCTCTAATCAATCGCCACCCTCATAAAAGCATGGCCATTGACCACTTTTGGCCATGCTTTTAATGTATGGCAAGAAAAAAGCGTGGCTATAGGCCTTTTTTCTTGTAGTGTTTGCTAATATAAAGAATATATGGGGTAAAATAGGCTCAATATTGGGTTGCAAGGGAAAATGAAAGGGTAAGGCCATATGGGTATGTGAGCTATAGCGAAACAAGGCCTCAATCATGTAAGTGCATGGATACATTAAACAATGGAAATATAGAATCAAGTAAGACAGATCACAATTATAGAGAGAATAACACACACCAAAATAAAGCATTGGTTGATAAGATGCAACCAATCAAATAGGTTCAAAATCTCACTGGTTTATGTGTTTTTGAGCTCTAAAACCATGTGCAATGTAAAATTCTTAAAGCAAGTTCAAAAGGTTTTAATTCAAATTAGTGAAATGCTTTAAAGTAGTATCTTGAAAGATTTTATCACTACAACCAAGTAGTACCTAAATGCAAGCAACTAACTACTCATGCAAGTTATCCAATCTAATAAAAGAGAATTTAAAATATTGGTGTTCAGAGAGAGAGAGATAGTTGTTACCTTCGGAAGTTAGTTACCGACCTCCCCACACTTAAAGCTTGGCACGGTCTTCCGTGCCATCAGTGATGAGCAAAGTGGGGTTGGAATCATCACTTCCACTGTCCGGCTCATCATGGCTCCCCATGTTGTCATGTGAAGTGGATTCCGGGGTATTGGGCTCTTCCGGAACAACGAGCTCCTTCAAGTAGTTGTATCGGTGCTTGTTGCAGCGCTCTATTTGCTCAATTCGCCGGCCTTGCCGGTCTAACCAATGCGGATACCAAGTCTGTAACCAATACGGGAAAAGGTAGATTGCCTGCGATTTACACCCGGCACATAGGCTGTCGAATGAGTCGTGGCAGGTTGAGAGGTTTCTCTGTGAAAATGCACCAGACGAAAACGGCCATGTTAGTAGTTAAAGTGGACTCATCAGTGCTCGGAAAGATATAGTGGGACATGATCTGTGCCCATACGCGAGACTCCAAGGTAAGTGCTTGGGCGGAGATGCTCTTGGGTCGAGTCCGGTATTGTTCATAGATCCAATTGCTATCAGGTTGGGTGATGACTCTAAGGATGTTGTTCCAGTCAAACTGGTATGTCTGGCGCTCAAGCTGGGCCTCTTGATAGACATCCAACCCCTCCGAGCTAGGTAGGAGATCAAGTACTCTCTAAATGGCACCTTCTAAGATAGGGACTTGCTTATGGCAGACAAAGACTGGCTGTAGGGTAGGCGAGTGATAGTTGGCGTAGAATTCAACTACCCAAGAGAGATTAGCTTCTCGCGGCTGCCTCCTTAAGAATCCCCACTGTCTCTTTTCAATGCGGAGCACCACAAAGTCAACAAAGTGTGCTGGAAGAATGAGGAGATGCTCATTATGGTAATTTATCTCGGCTAATACGGGGTACATCCGCTCATAGTAACTGTTAGTCAACCATGCAGAAACCCGTGCAGGATATTCTTTCTCTGCTTTATCAACTCGGATGGTCCTCTTCACCCGCTTATTAGGTTGCTTAACCCTTATGGATGTGTTCATACCCTGACCGAGCTCCTCCAACTCGGCAAAATCCACGAAAGGTCCGACCTCGTCCCGAAGGCCCACGCCTGAGGTCGGACCTCGGACAAATAAAGCTAAGAAGGCCCACCAAAAGGAACGATGCCCAAAACCTAAAGGCCGAAAAGGCCTAGGAAAGGCGGTTCCGTAAAGATAGGGATAAAACTCCCGAAAGATAAGATAAGATAAGAATATCTTATCCAGGGAAGATCACGGCCAAAACTACTATAAATACACTGGAGCACCCAGGTATGAGATACATTCCACATTCTACACATATCTGCTTGGACCCATGCTAACTTAAGCATCGGAGTGTCATTGCAGGTACAACCACCAACCGCCAACACATCAAGCTCGGGCCCTGGCCCCCACCTCGGGAATCTCCAGACGACCGAGCTACACGTTTCAGGTAACCCTCGGAACATTGGCGTCGTTGCCGGGGACCTGGAAGTCATCCCTTTACCATGGCGGACGACCCTCTCAACAATGACCACGCTACATCAGAACAAGAGGAGGAAGTTGACACCGGAGAACGACCGGACAGCCCTCTGTCACCACGCACTCCAGGAGGAAACAAACAGAATCGCCCAAAGACATCACTCCCAAACAAGGATCCACAAAGTACCGAAAGAGAAAAGAGCTCAGAAATTCTAGAAGCAGTCCGGGCACAACAAAACCGACTGAAACAACTCGAAGAGGACATAAAAAAGCAAAAAGAAACTGAACAAGATCTGAGAAGGGAGGCTCGCAAGCGCAGAGAATTAGAAGAAAAACTGCGGAAAATAGAGGCCAACCTAAAAGACCGAACAGAACGCGGCACCACCCCCGAAGGCAACCATGATCCCTTCACGCGAGAGATCATGAAGGAGAAAGTACCGCGAAACTTCAAACCACCCGACATGGATCTCTACGATGGCACCACCGACCCAAGTCACCACCTCAGCAACTTCAGAAGCAGAATGTACGTAGTCGACGCCTCCGACGCGATTCGGTGCAAAGCCTTCCCCACCACTCTCACCAAGTCAGCCATGAAGTGGTTCGACAGCCTGCCACCAAGATCAATCGCCAGCTTTGAAGACCTAACCAAAAAATTCCTAACAAGGTTCTCTATTCAAAAGGACAAAATAAAACGTGCCCCCAGTCTACTCGGGATCAAGCAAGGTAACCAAGAAACTCTCCGAGAATACATGGAGCGATTCAACAAAGCCTGCCTGGACATACAACACTTGCCCACCGAAGCAGCCATCATGGGACTAGCAAACGGCCTAAAAGAAGGACCGTTTAGCCAATCCCTATCCAAACGATACCCGACCTCCCTATACGAGGTGCAGGAGCGAGCAGAAAAATACATCAACATGGAGGAAACCTCCCAGTTAAGAGACTCTTCTAGGAAGGAATCAACCTACCCACTCCGAGATCGAGATCGGGAACAAAAGAAGAAAGAAGAACCCAACTCGGACAAGCCACGGAAGTACCACAACTACACCCCCCTCCGAGTCTCCCTGGTAGACGTCTACAGAGAAGTATGCCACACCGAAAAGATCCCACCGCCCCGACCACTAAAACACAAGAGAGCGGGAAGAGATCGGTCCGAATACTGTGAATATCACAAACTCTACGGTCATTCTACTAACGACTGCTATGACCTAAAAAATGTTATAGAAAAGCTGGCCAGAGAAGGAAAACTCGACAGATACATAGCAGAGAAAGGAGAAGAGACCAGGAAGAGAAGACGGGAAGATAATGAAGGTCGGGCCGAACCAACCCTGCGAACCCCTGAAAGACACGTTCACATGATAAATGGAGGTTTTGCAGGCGGAGGAACATCCAGATCCTCGCGAAAAAGACACCTCAAAGAAGTCTATCACGTCCGAGAAGACAGCCCCCTGCCCGAGTTACCTACTATCTCATTTACCCGAGAAGATGCTCAAGGGATAATACCCGGGCACGACGATCCAATGGTAATCACCATTATCTTAGCAAACGCCAACTTACATCGAACCCTGATTGACCAGGGAAGCTCAGCAGACATCCTGTTCAAAGCGGCCTTCGACAAGTTCGGACTTGAAGAGAAAGAGCTAAAGGCCTACCCCACCGACTTATTTGGGCTAGGGGACACCCCGATCCATCCCTTAGGATACATCTCGCTACACACTACCTTTGGAAGAGGCGAGCAATCCAAAACGTTAAGCATCGACTATATTATAGTCGACGTCACTTCAGCATACAATGCCCTCATTGGGCGACCAACCCTAAACAGACTGGCAGCCATAGTCTCGACCCCACACCTCTGTATGAAATTCCCTACCGCAAAGGGAATCGCTACCCTAAAAGGCGACCAAAAATTAGCGCGGCGATGCTACAACGAAAGCCTGAGCCTAAAAGGGAAAGAGGTCAACACGATAGAACTCGGACGAGTTCAAGCCCGAGAAGATCTTCGGCCACAACCAGAGGGAGAAACCGAAAAAGTCCAGATTGGGAATACACCTGAAAAAATAACAAACATAGGAGCAAACCTCAAAACGGGCCTAAAAAAGGAACTCATAAACCTCTTAAAAGAGAATTCCGACCTCTTCGCCTGGAAAGCCTCCGACATGCCAGGCATAAGCCCCGACCTAATGTGCCATAAACTATCAGTTTACCCGGGGTCCCGACCTGTCCAACAAAGACGTCGGAAGCTCGGACCCGAGCGCACGCAAGCAATAGAAGAACAAGTACGAGCATTACTAGATGCAGGGTTCATTAGGGAAGTAAAGTACCCCCTATGGCTCGCAAACGTGGTCCTGGTAAAAAAGCCCAACGGAAAATGGAGGATGTGCGTCGATTACACAGACCTCAACAAAGCCTGCCCCAAAGACCCATATCCACTACCAAACATCGACGCCTTAGTAGACGCAGCCTCAGGCTACAGATATCTCTCCTTCATGGACGCATACTCAGGGTACAATCAAATCCCGATATACGGACCCGACCAAGAAAAGACCTCGTTCATAACCCCAAGGGCAAACTACTGCTACGTAGTAATGCCCTTCGGACTGAAGAACGCAGGGGCAACCTACCAGAGGCTAATGAACAAAGTGTTCTCAGAGCACATCGGACTACAGCTAGAGGTGTACGTCGACGACATGCTAGTAAAGACACAAGAAGACAGGAACTTGCTGACCGACCTCACCAGCGTCTTCGGCACCCTCAGAAAACACAACATGAGACTTAACCCGACAAAGTGCACCTTCGCCGCAGAAGCCGGAAAGTTCTTGGGCTTCATGCTGACTCAAAGGGGCATCGAAGCGAACCCGGACAAATGCCAAGCGATACTCAATATGAAGAGCCCGACGTGTGTCAAAGAAGTACAACAACTGAATGGAAGGCTAGCCGCCCTATCAAGATTCTTGGCAGGATCAGCAATAAAGTCACTACCTCTCTACTCACTCCTAAAGAAAGGGAAACCCTTCTCATGGACCCCGGAGTGTGAAAAAGCCTTTCAAGAATTCAAGGAATTCCTCGGGCAGCCACCAATCCTAACCCGACCTCTAAAAGGAGAAGAACTCGTACTATACCTCTCGGTCGGACATCGAGCAGTCGCTTCAGCATTAATACGAGAAAATGACCAAGGACAACACCCCATATACTTTGTGAGCAAGGCACTACAAGGGGCCGAATTAAACTACCAAAAGATAGAAAAATTCGCCTACTCCCTAGTATTCACAGCTCGGAGGCTCCGTCCCTACTTTCAAGCCCACACCATCAAAGTCCGGACAAACCAACCCATAAGACACATCCTCCAAAAAACAGACCTGGCAGGACGAATACTACAATGGGCAGTGGAACTGTCCGAGTTCGACCTCCACTATGAAACCCGGACTGCCATAAAATCTCAGTATCTAGCCGACTTCATCGCAGAATACACTGAGACCCCTGGAACCCCACTGATGAGCGGATAATTTATACGCTTTTTGGCATTGTTTTTATATAGTTTTTAGTAAGTTTGAGCTACTTTTAGGGATGTTTTCATTAGTTTTTATGTTAAATTCACATTTCTGGACTTTACTATGAGTTTGTGTGTTTTTCTGTGATTTCAGGTAAATTCTGACTGAAATTGAGGGATTTGAGCAAAACTCTGAAAAAGGCTGACAAAAGGACTGCTGATGCTGTTGGATTCTGACCTCCCTGCACTCGAAATGGATTTTCTGGAGCTACAGAACTCCAATTGGCGCGCTCTCAACGGCGTTGGAAAGTAGACATCCAGGGCTTTCCAGCAATATATAATAGTCCATACTTTATTCGAAGAATGACGACGCAAACTGGCGTTGAACGCCAAGTACACGCTCCTTTCTGGAGTTAAACGCCAGAAAAACGTCATAATCCGGAGTTGAACGCCCAAAGCACATCATAACTCGAAATTCAACTCCAAGAGGAGCCTCTGCTCGTGGATAAATCAAGCTCAGCCCAAGCACACACCAAGTGGGCCCCGGAAGTGGATTTATGCATCAATTACTTACTCATGTAAACCCTAGGAGCTAGTTTATTATAAATAGGATGATTTACTAATGTATCAATCATCTTTTGATCTCAGTTTTGTTTTATTCTTCATCTTAGGAGATCATTGATCACGTTTAGGGGGCTGGCCATTCGGCCATGCCTGAACCTCTTGCTTATGTATTTTCAACGGTGGAGTTTCTGCACACCATAGATTAAGGGTGTGGAGCTCTGCTGTACCTCAAAGATTAATGAAGTTCTATTTTCTTTTATTCAATTCTCTATCTTATTCTTATTCCAAGATATTCATTCGTACTCAAGAACATGATGAATGTGATGAGCTAATAACTCTCATCATCATTCTCACTTATGAACGCGCGTGATTGACAACCACTTCCGTTCTGCGTGTAACAAGGCTTGAATGTATATCTCTTAGATTCCCCAACAGAATCTTCGTGGTATAAGCTAGATAGATGGCGGCATTCATCTAGATCCGGAAAGTCCAACCTTGTCTGTGGTGTTCCGAGTAGGATCCTGGGAATCCGGAAAGTCTCACCTTGTCTGTGGTATTCCGAGTAGGATTCCGTTCATGAATGACTGTGACGTGCTTCAAACTTTAACCTGCTGGGCGTTAGTGACAAACGCAAAAGAGGGATTCTATTCCAGTAGGAGCGGGAACCAACCGGTGATTGGCCGTACTGTGACAGAGTGCGTGCATAGCTTTCACTGCGAGGATGGGATGTAGCTATCAACCATGGGTGATGCCTCCAGACTGGTTAGCTGTGCGAGTGACAGCCGTACAGGTTATTTCCCCGAGAGGAATGAAAGTAGCCACAGCTGATAGTGAACCCCTATACAAAGCTTGCCATGGAGAGGAGTAAGAAGGATTGGGTAGAAGGAATAGGAGAGCAGGCGTCCTAGAGCTCTACAGCACCTCCATTCCGCTTATCTGAAATTCCTACCAATGAATCTGCATAAGTATCTCTATCCCTTTTATTATTCCTTTTTATTTATTATTCCAATAATCACAATTCCCCTTTAATCTCCCTAACTGAGATTTACAAGGTGACCATAGCTTGCTTCATACCAACAATCTCTGTGGATTCGACCCTTACTCACGTAAGGTTATTACTTGGACGACCCAGTACACTTGCTGGTTAGTTGAACGGAGTTGTGAATTCCACCAGAGCCATAATTAGAACATTGATCACAAATGATACAAGAATTTGAATCACAATTTCGTCCACCAAGTTTTTGGCGCCGTTGCCGGGGATTGTTCGAGTATGGACAACTGACGGTTCATCTTGTTGCTCAGATTAGGTAATTTTCTTTTCAAAAATCTTTTTCAAAAATTTTTCTTTTATTTTTCGTTTTTCAAAACTTTATTTTCGAAAATAATTAATAAAAATCCAAAAAAATTAGAAAATCATAAAAATAAAAAAATATTTTGTGTTTCTTGTTTGAGTCTTGAGTCAATTTTAAGTTTGGTGTCAATTGCATGCTTTTAAAATTTTTCTTGCATTTTTTTCGAAAATCCATGCATTCATAGTGTTCTTCATGATCTTCAAGTTGTTCTTGATAAGTCCTCTTGTTTGATCTTGATGATTTCTTGTTTTGTATTGTTTGTTGTTTTTCATGTGCATTTTTGCATTCATATTTTCCATGCATTAAAGATTTCTAAGTTTGGTGTCTTGCATACTTTCTTTGCATCAAAAATTTTTCAAAATCATGTTCTTGATGTTCATCATGATCTTCAAAGTGTTCTTGGTGTTCATCTTGACATTCATAGCATTCTTGCATGCATCTTGTGTCTTGATCCAAAATTTTCATGTTTTGGGTCATTTTTGTGTTTTTCTTTAAAATTTCAAAAATAAAAAAATATCTTTTCCTTATTTCACTCCAAAATTTCGAAATTTTGGGTTGACTTGGTCAAAAATTTTCAAAATTAGTTGTTTCTTACAAGTCAAGTCAAAATTTCAATTTTAAAAAATCTTATCTTTTCAAAATCTTTTTCAAAAATCATATCTTTTTCATTTTTCTTTATAATTTTCGAAAATTTCAAAAATCTTTTTCAAAATATTTTCAAAATCTTTTTCTTATCTTTACAACATATTTTCGAAAATTAGCTAATAATTAATGTGATTGGTTCAAAAATTTGAAGTTTGTTACTTTCTTGTTAAGAAAGGTTCAATCTTTAAGTTCTAGAATCTTATCTTGTAGTTTCTTGTTAGCTAAGTAATTTTTAAAATTAAATCTTTTTCAAAATATCTCTTTTAAATCTTTTTATCTTTTATGTTATCTTTTTCAAAAATCTTATCTTTTTTTCAAAATTTGATTTTAAAATATCTTATCCAACTTACTATCTTCTTATCTTTTGATTTCAAATCTTTTTCAATCAACTAACTAACTTTTTGTTTGTTTCTTATCTTTTTCAAAACCACTTAACTACTTTTCCCTCTTCTATTTTCGAAAATATCTCTCTCTTTTTCAAAAATTCTTTTTAATTAATTAATTGTTTCATATTTAAACTTTAAATTATAATTTTCGAAAACTACTAACTTCTTTTTTTAAATTTATTTTCGAAATTCTTCCTTCTCTCCTCCTCTTCTATTTAATTAATTAATTACTAAAACTTCTCTTCACCTCTCTTCTTCTAAAAACCGAACCTCCTTCCTCATTCTTCTACCTCTTTCTTTTTCTACTAACATAAAGGAATCTCTATACTGTGACATAGAGGATTCCTTCTTTCTTTTTGTGTTCCCTTTTCTTTCATATGAGCAGGAACAGGGACAAAGGCACTCTTGTTGAAGTTGATCCAGAACCTGAAAGGACTCTGAAGAGAAAATTAAAAGAAGCTAAATTACAACAATCCAGAAGCAACCTTTTAGAAAATTTCGAACAAGAGGAAGAGATGGCCGAAAATAATAATGATAATGCAAGGAGAATGCTTGGTGACTTCACAAAGCCAACATCCAAGTTTGATGGAAGAAGCATCTCCATTCCTGCCATTGGAGCCAATAACTTTGAGCTTAAGCCTCAACTAGTTGCATTAATGCAACAAAACTGCAAGTTTTATGGACTTCCATCTGAAGATCCTTACCAGTTTTTAACTGAGTTCTTGCAGATCTGTGACACTGTAAAGACAAATGGAGTTAATCCAGAAGTCTACAGACTCTTGCTTTTCCCTTTTGCTGTAAGAGACAGAGCTAGAGTATGGTTGGATTCACAACCCAAGGATAGCCTGGACTCATGGGATAAGCTTGTCACTGCATTCTTAGATAAATTCTTTCCTCCTCAAAAGCTGAGCAAGCTGAGAGTGGATGTTCAAACCTTCAAACAAAAAGATGGTGAATCCCTCTATGAAGCTTGGGAAAGATACAAGCAGCTGACAAAGAGATGTCCATCTGACATGTTTTCTGAATGGACCATATTAGATATATTCTATTATGGTCTCTCTGAATTTTCGAAAATGTCATTGGACCATTCTGCAGGTGGATCTATTCACCTGAAGAAAACGCCTGAAGAGGCTCAAGAACTCATTGACATGGTTGCAAACAACCAGTTTATGTACACCTCTGAGAGGAATTCCGTGAACAATGGGGTACCTCAGAAGAAAGGAGTTCTTGAAATTGATGCTCTGAATGCCATATTGGCTCAGAACAAAGTGTTGACTCAACAGGTCAACATGATCTCTCAGAATCTGAATGGATTGCAACATGCATCCAACAGTAATAGAGAGGCAGCTTCTGAAGAAGCTTATGATCCTGAAAACCCTGCCATGGCAGAGGTTAATTACTTAGGTGAACCTTATGGAAACACCTATAACCCAACATGGAGAAATCATCCAAATTTCTCATGGAAGGATCAACAAAAACCTCAACAAGGTTTTAACAATGGTGGACGTGCAAGGCTGAATAATAGTAAGCCATATCCATCATCTTCTCAGCAACAGACAGAGAACTCTGAACAAAATAATTCTAATTTAGCCAATATAGTCTCTGATCTGTCAAAGGCCACTTTCAGTTTCATGAATGAAACCAGATCTTCCATCAGAAATCTGGAAGCACAAGTGGGCCAGCTGAGTAAGAAAGTTATTGAAACCCCTCCCAGTATTCTCCCAAGCAATACAGAAGAGAATCCAAAAGGAGAGTGCAAGGCCATTGATTTAATCAAAGTGACCGAATGCACTAGGGAGGAGGAGGACGAAAATCCTAAGGAGAAAGACCTCCTGGGACGTCCTTCAAGCATGAAGGAGTTTCCTATTAAGGATCCAGAGGAATCTGAGGCTCATCTAGAGACCATAGAGATCCCATTAAATCTCCTTCTGCCATTCATGAGCTCTGAAGAATATTCACCCTCTGAAGAGGATGAAGATGTGATTGGAGAGCAAGCTGCTCTATATTTAGGAGCTATCATGAAGCTGAATGCCAAACTATTTGGTAATGAGACTTGGGAAAGTAAACATCCCTTACTCATTAGTGAACTAGACACTTGGATTCAGCAAACTCTACCTCAAAAGAAACAAGATCCTGGCAAGTTCTTAATACCTTGTACCATTGGCACCATGAGCTTTGAAAAAGCTCTATGTGATCTGGGGTCAGGAATAAACCTTATGCCACTCTCTGTGATGGAGAAGCTGGGAATCATTGAGGTACAACCTGCCTTGTTCTCATTACAACTGGCAGACAAGTCAGTAAGACAAGCTTATGGATTAGTAGAGGACGTGCTAGTAAAGGTTGAAGGCCTTTACATCCCTACTGATTTCATAATCCTAGATACTAGGAAGGAAGATGATGAATGCATCATCCTAGGAAGACCTTTCCTAGCCACAGCAGGAGCTGTGATAGATGTCAACAGAGGTGAGTTAGTCCTTCAATTGAATGGGGACTACCTTGTGTTTCAAGCACATGGCCATCCCTCTATGACAAAAGAGAGTAAGCATGAAGAGCTTCTCTCAGTTCAGAGTCAAGAAGAACCCCCACAGTCAAACTCTAAGTTTGGTGTTGTGAGGCCACAACCAAACTCTAAGTTTGGTGTTCAAACCCCATATCCAAACTCTAAGTTTGGTGTTGGGAATACTACACACTAAATTGACCTGATCACCATGTGGCTCCATGAGAGCCACTGTCAAGCTATTGACATTAAAGAAGCGCTTGTTGGGAGGCAACCCAATTTTATTCATCTAATTTTATTTTATTTTGTTTCTTTGTTATTTTTGTGTTTCATTAGGTACATGATCATGAGGAGTCACGAAAAAAATCAAAAAAATTAAAAACAGAGTCAAAAACAGAAGAAAAAAAATTTTTCACCCTGGGGACGCACGGGCTGGCGTTCAACGCCCAGAAGGTGCATCTGGCCGGCGTTCAACGCCAGAACAGAGCACCATTCTGGCGTTGAACGCCCAAAACAAGCAACAACCTGGCGTTTAACGCCAGGATGCGCACACAGAGGACAATCTGGCGCTGAACGCCAGAAACAAGCATGAAACTGGCGTTCAACGCCAGAAACATGCATAACATGGGCGTTTAACGCCCAGAACTAGCATCAATGGGCGTTTGAACGCCAGAATGATGCATCAAGGCATGTTACATGCCTATATGGTGAAAGAATGGTATTTGTTTTCACCTCAGGATCTGTGGACCCCACAGGATCCTCACCTCAGGATCTGTGGACCCCACAGGATCCCCACCTACCACATTTCTTTTAATCCTATTCACACTCTTCTAATCCAAATCTCATTCTCAATGTCACACTTCCCAAAAACCTTCACCTATCACCTCAATTCCTCTTCCCAATTACCCCATTCACCATTCACATCAACCCCTCTTCCCCATACACCCCACCTACCCCCACTACTTTCAAATTCAATTTCCCACCCTTTCCCACCCAACATGGCCGAACCTATACCCTCCCCCCTCCCTATAAATACCCTTCTTTTCTTTTACATTTTCACACAACACAAACCCACATTCTCCCACATAACCGAACCCTATCTTCTCCCTCTCTCCATATTTTCTTCTTCTTCTTCTACTCTTCTTTTCTTTTTGCTTGGGGACAAGCAAATTTTAAGTTTGGTGTGGTAAAAAGCCTAAGCTTTTTGATTTTCATTCACCATCAATGGCACCCAAGACCGGAATTTCCTCAAGAAAAGGGAAAGGGAAAGCAAAAGCTTCCACTTCCGAGTCATGGGAGAAAGAGAGATTTATCTCCAAAAGCCATCAAGACCACTTCTATGATGTTGTGGCAAAGAAGAAAGTGATCCCTGAGGTCCCTTTCAAGCTCAAGAAAAATGAGTATCCGGAAATCCGACATGAAATTCAAAAAAGAGGTTGGGAAGTCTTAGCCAACCCCATGCAACAAGTCGGAATTCTCATGGTTCAAGAGTTCTATGCCAATGCATGGATCACTAGAAACCATGACCAAAGTATGAACCCAAGCCCAAAGAATTATCTCACAATGGTTAGGGGGAAATACTTGGATTTTAGTCCGGAGAATGTGAGGTTGGCGTTTCATTTGCCTATGATGCAAGGTGATGAACACCCCTACACTAGAAGGGTCAACTTTGATCAAAGGTTGGACCAAGTCCTTAGGGACATTTGTGTGGAAGGCGCCCAATGGAGTGTTGACTCCAAAGGCAAGCCAGTCCAACTAAGAAGACTGGACCTCAAGCCTGTAGCTAGAGGATGGTTGGAGTTCATTCAAAGATCCATCATCCCCACAAGCAACCGATCTGAAGTTACTGTGGATCGAGCCATCATGGTTCATAGCATCATGATTGGAGAAGAAGTAGAGGTTCATGAAGTCATAGCCAATGAACTCTACAAAATAGCTGACAAACCTTCATACATGGCACGGCTAGCATTCCCTCACCTCATATGCCATCTATGTTATTCAGCCGGAGTTATCATAGATGGAGATGCCTCCATAGAAGAAGACAAGCCCATCACCAAGAAAAGGATGGAGCAAACAAGGGAAGTTCCTCACGGCCCTCAAGGAGAACAAGAGGAGGTTCACCATCAACAAATGCCTCATGGAATGCACTTTCCTCCCAACAACTATTGGGAGCAACTTAATACCTCCTTGGAAGATTTGAGCCATAATGTGGAACAACTAAGGGTGGAACACCATGAACACGCCCTCACTCTTCAAGAAATAAGAGAAGATCAAAGAGCAATGAGGGAGGAGCAACAAAGGCAAGGAAGGGACATAGAAGAGTTGAAGAACATCATTGGTCCTTCAAGAAGAAGACGCCACTAGAGGTGGATTCATTCCTTGTTCTTTATTTCTTTCTGTTTTCGGTTTTTAATTATTATGTTTATCTATGTTTTGTGTCTTTATTTCATGATCATTAGTATGTAACCATGCCTTAAAGCTATGAATAAAATCCATTAGTCCTTCACCTCTCTTAAAAGAAAAATGTTTTAATTCAAAAGAACAAGAAGTACATAATTTTCGAAATTATTATTGAATTTAGTTTAATTATTTTGATGTGGTGACAATGCTTTTGTTTTCTGAATGAATGAATGAACAGTGCATATGTCTTTGGATCTTGTTGTTTATGAGTGTTAAAATTGTTGGTTCTTGAAAGAATGATGAACAAAGAGAGATGTTATTGATGATCTGAAAAATTTATGGAATTGATTCTTGAAGCAAGAAAAAGCAGTGAAAAAAAAAAAAAAAAAAATGGGATCTAAAAAGAGTATATAGAAAAAGAAAAAGCAGTAGAAAAAGCCAATAGCCCTTAAAACCAAAAGGCAAGGGTAAAAAGGATCCAAGGCTTTGAGCATCAATGGATAGGAGGGCCCAAGGAAATTAAATCCAGGCCTAAGCGGCTAAACCAAGCTGTCCCTAACCATGTGCTTGTGTCATGAAGGTCCAAGTGAAAAGCTTGAGACTGAGTGGTTAAAGTCGTGATCCAAGGCAAAAGAGTGTGCTTAAGAGCTCTGGACACCACTAACTGGGGACTCTAGCAAAGCTGAGTCACAATCTGAAAAGGTTCACCCAGTTATGTGTCTGTGGCATTTGTGTATCCGGTGGTAATACTGGAAGACAAAGTGCTTAAGGCCACGGCCAAGACTCAAAAGTAGCTGTGTTCAAGAATCAACATGCTTAACTAGGAAAGTCAATAACACTATCTGAAATTCTAAGTTCCTAAAGATGCCAATCACTCTGAACTTCAAAGGAAAAAGTGAGATGCCAAAACTGTTCAGAAGCAAAAAGCTACAAGTCCCGCTCATGTAATTAAATTAATATTCATTGATATTTTGGACTTTATAGTATATTCTCTTCTTTTTATCCTATTTGATTTTCAGTTGCTTGGGGACAAGCAACAATTTAAGTTTGGTGTTGTGATGAGCGGATAATTTATACGCTTTTTGGCATTGTTTTTATATAGTTTTTAGTAAGTTTGAGCTACTTTTAGGGATGTTTTCATTAGTTTTTATGTTAAATTCACATTTCTGGACTTTACTATGAGTTTGTGTGTTTTTCTGTGATTTCAGGTAAATTCTGACTGAAATTGAGGGATTTGAGCAAAACTCTGAAAAAGGCTGACAAAAGGACTGCTGATGCTGTTGGATTCTGACCTCCCTGCACTCGAAATGGATTTTCTGGAGCTACAGAACTCCAATTGGCGCGCTCTCAACGGCGTTGGAAAGTAGACATCCAGGGCTTTCCAGCAATATATAATAGTCCATACTTTATTCGAAGAATGACGACGCAAACTGGCGTTGAACGCCAAGTACACGCTCCTTTCTGGAGTTAAACGCCAGAAAAACGTCATAATCCGGAGTTGAACGCCCAAAGCACATCATAACTCGAAATTCAACTCCAAGAGGAGCCTCTGCTCGTGGATAAATCAAGCTCAGCCCAAGCACACACCAAGTGGGCCCCGGAAGTGGATTTATGCATCAATTACTTACTCATGTAAACCCTAGGAGCTAGTTTATTATAAATAGGATGATTTACTAATGTATCAATCATCTTTTGATCTCAGTTTTGTTTTATTCTTCATCTTAGGAGATCATTGATCACGTTTAGGGGGCTGGCCATTCGGCCATGCCTGAACCTCTTGCTTATGTATTTTCAACGGTGGAGTTTCTGCACACCATAGATTAAGGGTGTGGAGCTCTGCTGTACCTCAAAGATTAATGAAGTTCTATTTTCTTTTATTCAATTCTCTATCTTATTCTTATTCCAAGATATTCATTCGTACTCAAGAACATGATGAATGTGATGAGCTAATAACTCTCATCATCATTCTCACTTATGAACGCGCGTGATTGACAACCACTTCCGTTCTGCGTGTAACAAGGCTTGAATGTATATCTCTTAGATTCCCCAACAGAATCTTCGTGGTATAAGCTAGATAGATGGCGGCATTCATCTAGATCCAGAAAGTCCAACCTTGTCTGTGGTGTTCCGAGTAGGATCCTGGGAATCCGGAAAGTCTCACCTTGTCTGTGGTATTCCGAGTAGGATTCCGTTCATGAATGACTGTGACGTGCTTCAAACTTTAACCTGCTGGGCGTTAGTGACAAACGCAAAAGAGGGATTCTATTCCAGTAGGAGCGGGAACCAACCGGTGATTGGCCGTACTGTGACAGAGTGCGTGCATAGCTTTCACTGCGAGGATGGGATGTAGCTATCAACCATGGGTGATGCCTCCAGACTGGTTAGCTGTGCGAGTGACAGCCGTACAGGTTATTTCCCCGAGAGGAATGAAAGTAGCCACAGCTGATAGTGAACCCCTATACAAAGCTTGCCATGGAGAGGAGTAAGAAGGATTGGGTAGAAGGAATAGGAGAGCAGGCGTCCTAGAGCTCTACAGCACCTCCATTCCGCTTATCTGAAATTCCTACCAATGAATCTGCATAAGTATCTCTATCCCTTTTATTATTCCTTTTTATTTATTATTCCAATAATCACAATTCCCCTTTAATCTCCCTAACTGAGATTTACAAGGTGACCATAGCTTGCTTCATACCAACAATCTCTGTGGATTCGACCCTTACTCACGTAAGGTTATTACTTGGACGACCCAGTACACTTGCTGGTTAGTTGAACGGAGTTGTGAATTCCACCAGAGCCATAATTAGAACATTGATCACAAATGATACAAGAATTTGAATCACAATTTCGTCCACCACCCACTCTCATGGAACCTATATGTCGACGGGTCCTCAAACAAAACTGGAAGCGGAGCCGGGGTTATACTCGAAAGCGACCAAGGAACGCAGATAGAATTATCCCTAAAATTCGAGTTCCAGGCCTCGAACAACCAAGCTGAATACGAGGCCCTACTAGCAGGTCTAAAGCTAGCCGAAGAGGTCGGAGCCCAGAAAATCACGATCTTCAGCGACTCCCAGGTCATCACATCACAAGTGAATGGAAGCTACCAGGCCAAAGACCCAACTATGAAAAAATATCTGGACCAAACACAGGCACAATTACGCCACTTTCCAGAGATACAGATCCAGCACATACCTCGGGAACAAAACGCCCGAGCAGACGCGCTCTCAAAGCTTGCCAGCACCAAGCCCGGAGGCAACAACAGAAGTCTCCTCCAGGAAACCTTACAATCTCCCTCCGTGGCAAGAGAGGAAGAAACGCTAAATATATCCGACCAACAGCAAGGATGGATGGCCCCCATACTCAGCTACTTGAAGTCGGGAACTCTCCCCGCTGAAAGAAAAGAAGCTAAAAGACTCACGAAAGACGCCCAGAATTATACACTAATTCACGACGTATTATACAGAAGAGGATTCGCAAACCCCCTCCTTAGGTGCGTCCCGACCTCAGAAACAAAGGGCGTCCTCGAAGAAATCCACGGAGGCATGTGTGGGAACCATCTCGGAGCTCGGGCATTATCCAAAAAAGTAGTCCGAGCCGGATTCTACTGGCCGACCTTACAAAGAGACGCAACGGAATTTGTGAAAATATGCCCCCCCTGCCAAAAACACGCCAATTTTCACAAGGCACCACCCGAAGACCTTATCAGCATCACCGCACCATGGCCCTTCGCAAAATGGGGACTTGACCTACTCGGCCCGTTTCCCCAAGGACCGGGGCAAGTCAAATACCTCATAGTAGGGGTCGACTACTTCACAAAGTGGATCGAAGCTGAACCCTTAGCCACCATTACGGCTCAGAAAAGTCGCAAATTCCTATACAAAAATATTGTCACAAGGTTCGGAGTCCCCTACTCCATCACAACAGACAATGGAACACAGTTCACGGACACAAGTTTTCAGAACTTGGTGGCCGAACTAAAAATCAAACAGCAATTCACCTCGGTCGAGCACCCACAAGCCAATGGACAAGCAGAGGCTGCAAATAAAGTCATCATGGCCGGGTTAAAACGGAGACTCCAAGAGGCCAAAGGGGCATGGGCCGAAGAGCTCCCCCAGGTGCTATGGGCATATCGGACAACTCCACACTCTACAACGGGAGAATCGCCATTTCGACTAGCTTACGGGATGGAGGCAATGATTCCTATCGAAATAGATGAAGGGTCACCCAGAGTCATCTTCTACAACGAAGAAGGTAACCCGCAGGCACAAAAGGAAGAACTCGACTTCCTCCCCGAGGTCCGAGAAAGAGCCCGGATCCGAGAAGAAGCCTTAAAACGGTGAACGGCCCTCAGATACAATCAGAAAGTAATAAAGCGAAGCTTCTTCACTCACGACCTAATTCTAATCCGAAATGACATCGGAACACAAAAGTCGGGAGAAGGAAAGCTGGCTGCAAATTGGAGAGGACCCTACAAAGTAACAGAAGTCTTAGGAACAGGCTATTACAAGATATCCGACCTAGAAGGCAATGAGCTGCCCAGAGCCTGGCACGCCTGTAATCTAAGACGGTACTACAGCTAGGAAAATTTGACCCGAGGTGTACTCTTTTTCCCTACAAGGGTTTTTTAATGAGACACCCGGTCAAGTAAGGCACCCGACCTAGTCAAGGGTAAAACACTCTGTAAAAATTCTTTCTTTTTTAATACTAATCAAATTCCTCTATTTTCTTTTCTTCTTCCTCATGATGAAACAAATCAAAGTACCCCGCCAAGGCGCATTAATTTATGCTCGACAAAACGCAAAAAATCATTTGCCAAAAAGACCGCACAAGGTCGGCAAAGATAAAGCGACGAGGTTCAAATTAATGTGAGAAGTTATAAAGTAACTCTGAAAAGGTTCAAAAAGCCAAATAAAAAGAGATTACAAAAATAACTTGAAAGGCCGACCAACGACAAGGTCGGACCCAACAAAGGGAAGTACTCGAACACCCGAGGTCCGAGGACAAACCCAGATCCAAGAAAGAAGCCTTAAAGCGGCAAAAGCCAAGATTTCGAAAACGCTTACTAAAAAAGTTGTTATCCAAAAACAACTAAAAAAGTACAAGCGAAGAAACGAAATCGAAGGAAAGATAAAACGAAGTTTCAAAAATGCTTACTAAAAAAGTTGTTATCCAAAAACAACTAAAAAAGTACAAGCGAAGAAACGAAATCGAAGGAAAGATAAAACGAAGTTTCAAAAACGCTTACTAAAAAAGTTGTTATCCAAAAACAACTAAAAAAGTACAAGCGAAGAAACGAAATCGAAGGAAAGAACAAAACGGAAGTTTCAAAACGCTAGCTAAAAAGTTGTTATCCAAAAAAAAAAAAAACAACTAAAAAGCATAAAAGCGGAACAAAAAGTCAAAGCAAAACACCGCATAATAAGCTAAAAAGTTACTACAAGTAGCTAATAGCAAAAAAGCGTCCAAAGCATTCACAGAAACCATCCAAAAACAAAAGAGCCCACAGGCCGGGCAAAGAACCAAAAATAAAAAGATTACAGAGGATCAAGGTCCTTTCCGGATTCCACATCGGTAGAAGGCTGCGGAGGAAGAACCATAGAAATCGGGACAGCCTTGACAGCACCGTCATCCCGGCTTGAAACCTCCACACCAGATCCATCCCCGGCCAAAGGTGAAGTCGGGTTCGCAACCGGAACCTTAAGGTCGGACACCGGAACCTTGGGATCGGACACCGGAACCTCATCCTCATTGGGAGCAGGAACAATCTTTCCCTCCACAACAACGTTATCCGTACTAAATGAGCTCAGATCCAGGTCAGGAGCAAGAACCCGGACCTGAGCCTTCAAATTCTCGAACATGGCATCCATACCCTCAGCCACATGGCTTTCCAGCTCGTAAAAATCATCCCGAGCAGATTGCAACTTCTCCCTTGTCTCCACAAGCTCGGCATATATCCGAGTATAATTCTCCGTCGCCGCTTTCGCCATCTCCTCGGACGCTTTCGCTGCCGCCACAGCCGCGGTAGCTTTAGCTTTCTCCTTCTCCAAAGAGGCCTCCAGCTCCGTAATCCTAGCAGCCTTCAGCTCACTAATCTTCTCGAACTTGGACTGAGCCTTCTCAAGTCGGGAGCTGGTCGCGCCAATAGGGGATTTCTTGAACTCCCGGGCAATAGCAGCATGAAGACTGGCCATCCGAACACAACTCCGCGCCATATACTGAAAATGATGCTCCATAGACACGTCATCAGTAGAGATAAAGGTCTGAGGGAGAATATGCTGTTCAATCCAACCAAGAGCATCAAAATCCTTATCGTTAAAACCCGCAAGCTCTTGAGAGGTCTTCTGCTTCTTGGGAGGAGGACCCGAGAACGGGGGAGGAGAAGAGGTAGCAGGCCTGGAGGTCGGAGGGTCTTGATTTATAGCTCGGAACTGGGGAGTCGGAATAGTCTTCGACCGAGTCTGAACACCCACGGTAGTCTTCTGCGGAGAAGATCGAGCAGAAACCTCAGCCTCGATATTTCGAGCAGCCACAGACTTCTTCGTCCGACGAAAGAACTTCATGGAATCCGCCTGAGAAGACATCTCTGCAGAAATATAAAGAAAAGGATTACCACAACAGAAATTCAACCAAAAACAAACAAAACAACAATACTAAGAAAAGATGAATCTCGAAGAGGTCGGGAACTACCTAACTCGGAACGGAGAAGGCTTGGATCTCCCAACATTTTCTTTGTGTCCAAGTGAGGTGCCCGACCCCATAAACTGCTCACCACACCCACAAAAGCCTGCTCCACCTCATCTAGACTCTCAAAAGTATACTTAGCAGACACTACATTCTCCTGCCAACAAAGAGGAAAAGAAGGCTCCCCACTCTCATCTAGAAAGAAAGGTCGGACGTCTCCAGTAGCCCGGACCTTGAAGTAAAAATTCTTAAAATCATGAAAGGACTCATCATACAGGGTACAAAACTTCCTTCCCTGGTTAGCCCTAAAAGAAACCCAAGATACCTTCCCTCCACCCGACCCCGGCTTCGTCAACACAAACAAATAGGAAAATAAAGCAAGTGAGGGAGAGACGCCCAAAAACTGACACAAAAGTTGAAACAGCTTTAAAAACGCCCAAGAATTCGGATGGAGCTGCGTAGGGGCAAGGTTACAAGACCACAACACCTCGGACTCCAGATCGGTAAAGGGAAGTCGGACATTCAGCTTAGAGAAAAAACAATCATAAGCATAAAAGAAGAGCTTCTCGGAACTATCTAAAGGCGGGAAGCACACTCTCTCCTCGGATTCCGGGGCTACTAGTTCATAATCCCTCTCAGACTCTCTATTCTCACATATGCTACAGTGCCTACGGAACCTAGCCAAATATTCAGAATCTACCACAGAAGGGACTTTTAGGGGAAGGGGGTCTACCCAACCAAGACCACTTGGAATCTTGGTCGACATCGCTTGAAGAACCTTTCGAGACATGAAACTCTTACCTACAATGAAGAAAGTACAACAGCAAGCAAAAATCACATAAAGCAGACAGCGAAAACCCGTTCAGCCAAGCAAGAAACAAAAACCCAACAAAAGAAGATACGGCAACCCGGAACAAAGTACAACAAAAAGAGCCCCCCCCATATACAAGCAAAAGCAATGGCGGCGCCTCTTTTCGGGGCAACCCAGGCATAAAGAAAAAGAAACAAACAAGAGCCATATAAAGAACAGAAAGCATATGTACACAAAGAAAAGAGACGGGAACAAACCTGGAAAAAAGAAAGAAGACGACGAGCTCCGAAGCAAGGAGAACGAAACGGCGGCACAGAGGAAACCCCGGAAAGACGCACGGAAAGATTCGGGGAAGAAGAACAAAGAGAAAGAAGAAGCGGTGCTCGAAAAAGAGATGGCGAAAACTTAGAAAAACAGGAAGGAACAGAATAAACGAAGAAAAAGGAAGGGAGCAAATAAATAATGCCTTCACAGAGCCCGAACGGAAATCGAGGAGAAACGGTAAAATGCAATAAATGCAGGAAACGGCCATTTTTTGAAATTTGAAAAATAACTATGCCCGAGCTCGACCTCCCAAAAAGGACGAACTCGGGCAGGGGCACTGTTCATACCCTGACCGAGCTCCTCCAACTCGGCAAAATCCACGAAAGGTCCGACCTCGTCCCGAAGGCCCACGCCTGAGGTCGGACCTCGGACAAATAAAGCTAAGAAGGCCCATCAAAAGGAACGATGCCCAAAACCTAAAGGCCAAAAAGGCCTAGGAAAGGCGGTTCCGTAAAGATAGGGATAAAACTCCCGAAAGATAAGATAAGATAAGAATATCTTATCCAGGGAAGATCACGGCCAAAACTACTATAAATACACTGGAGCACCCAGGTATGAGATACATTCCACATTCTACACATATCTGCTTGGACCCATGCTAACTTAAGCATCGGAGTGTCATTGCAGGTACAACCACCAACCGCCAACACATCAAGCTCGGGCCCTGGCCCCCACCTCGGGAATCTCCAGACGACCGAGCTACACGTTTCAGGTAACCCTCGGAACAGGATGGTTGTGCCTTAGCTGGTGCTCTTTTAGCTCCCTTATTTGCTGGTGTCTTGTCAGAAGCCTTCTCTTTTCCTCTCTTATTGGCCATCCTGAAAAAGAGGAAGAAAGGGAAGGAATATTAAACATAGAGAGCTAAACACCTGAAGTAAGAAAGTCCAAGTGATAATGAATGCCAAAGAAAAAGATAGTGTCTTAAATAAATGGTAGCTACAACATACAAGTAAGACATCAATTAAAATCATGAGGGCATATCATAACAACTAGATGCAAGATGGGTAAAAGCATGCAAGTAACAAGCATGAGAAGAATAGCTCAAGCATCAATATCAACAATAATAGTCACATGCAACAAAATAATTAGCACTGTGATGATGACAATTAATGAATAATAAACTCAATACACATGGATTGCAAGGGTTGTGAAAAAGAGGCATTAAGGTGCAAGAATAAAATAGAAAATACTTCAAAATACCATGAGAGCTTTTTCACAAACACTTGGTGTGAAAATTAAAAATAGGAAGTAAGGTAATCATTCCAAGTGTATAGGAGACCCAAAATAAGATGTCAGTTGTCAAAGCACACCTCATATAACACACAAGCTAAGAAATAGCAAAATAATCACCCAAATAAAATTCCAACACCAACATAAAAATGCAAGAGAAAGGAATGAAAAAGGAGTTACAAATAAAAAAGCTAATATGCAATTAAAAATAAATAAAATAGTTAAGTGCAAAAAATAAAAGAAGAATGAAAGAGTAGAACAGAGGAAGAAAAGAAACCTTAAAAAGAAGATGAAAATAGGGAGATAGATGGGAATAAGAATGAGAGAAGATGAGTAGGAAGAGAAAAAGAAAAGAAAGGAAATTGTGGCTGCTGGATTGGTGGTCTCCGGTGGTAGTCTGCCGATGGTAGTGAGAAGAGGGAAGAAGAAGGAAGTAAGAAGGAAGAAAAAGAAAGAATGAAGAAGAAAGAAGAAGAATTAAGATTAGGGTGGGAGAAGGATGCAGCAGGGTGGCGCGCTGAATTAAGTGATTCGGCGCTTATGACGCGTGTGCGTCGCCCACGAATACGCGTCGGTAAGCAGAAATCCAAGTGACGCGTAAGCGTCGGTCATGCGTACGTGTGACCACTCGTCATGCTAGGCGCACGATTCTAGCATTATACCAGCACAACTCTCTGTTCAATGTACCAAAGTGCGCCGAAGTTACATACCACGTGTGCGCGTCACTGACGGGCATGCATGGAATGACAAAATTGCTAGTGACGTGAACACGTGGATCACGCGTACGCGTGGGTTGGGTTGTGTGCCAGGCACCCCACTCACATTGTTCCAGCGTAATTCTCTGTTCAGTATACTAGAGAGCGCCAATCTCCACATGACGCATGCGCGTCATTGACGCTAATGCATCGTCTGCCAATTTTTTTTAGCACAAGGGAAACATAAATAAAATAGAATGATAAAAAGGAAGATCATACCATGGTGGGTTGCCTCCCACCTAGCTCTTTTCTTTAACGTCCTTAAGTTGGACGGTCCATAGGCTCAGTCCTCTTTCCTTGCTGGATCCTTCAAGAGGAAGATCTCCAGCTCCTTGTTGCTCTTCATTTTCGCACCATGATACAGCTTCAAATGGTGGCCATTGACTTTCTAGAAGGTAGGACTTAAGGGGTGACTTAGGTGGACAACTCCATACAGTTCCACCTTTTCCACCATGTAAGGTCCATCCCACGTTGACCTCAACTTGCCTGGCATTAACCTCAACTTTGAGTTGTAGAGAAGGACTTGATCCCCAGCTCTAAACTCTCTTCTCTTGATGTTCTTGTCATGTACTGCCTTCACCTTTTCTTTGTAGAGCCTTGAGTTCGCATACGCTTCTAGTCAAGGGCACTCCAATTCCTCCAATTGCAATTTTCTTTCGATTCTAGCTCCTCCCAATCCTGAGTTACATTCTTTCACAGCCCATTAAGCTTTGTGTTCCACCTCTATCGGAAGGTGACAAGCCTTTCCGTAGACTAGGCGGAAAGGACTCATGCTGATAGGTGTCTTGTAAGCTGTCCGATAGGCCCATAACGCATCTCCATGCCTAGAGCTCTAATGCCTTCCATGAGGTTTAACAATCTTCTCCAGTATGCGCTTGATCTCTCTATTAGACACCTCAGCTTGCCCATTGGTTTGGGATGGTAAGTCGTCGCCACCTTGTGAATAATGCCATGTTTCTTCAACAAACCTGTCATTCTTCTGTTACAAAAATGAGAGCCTTGATCACTCACGATTGCTCGTGGTGATCCAAAGTGATAAATAATATTATTCCTAGCAAAAGAAATAACCACGTTAGCATCATCAGTGTGGGTAGAAATTGCTTTCACCCGTTGATAAACCCTAATTTTAGTGTTTATCTTGTATAGAATTTGGTGGGTTTTTATCAATATTCTCTCACACTTATTCATATAAAATGCATGGTTTTGTGTCTCCTTTCTAATTTTGCTTCATGGTTGAAAACATGCTTCTTTGACCTCAAATATGCTATATTTTAATCCTCTTCTATTACCATTAGATGCCGTGATGTGTTTGTTAAGTGATTTTAGAGTTTATAGGGCAAGAATGGCATAGAAGAGAGGAAGGAAGCATGCACAAGTGGAAGGAGCATGAAGCATGAAGCTTTGGAGATTTGGCATCGATGCTCATGCGTGGCCAACACGCACACATGGGTGTATATTGCTGGGATTTGCGTGCAAAAGTTGGCGCATTCGCATGGCTGAGCAAAAATCCCATCGATGTGTACGCGTGCTCGACGCGTATGCGTGGCTTGAAAAGCTCATTGAGAAATTTTATGTTCATTGTTGTTAATTGCTTGATTGTTGTTAGTGTTTGTAGTAGATAACTTTGATTTAATTTTTTCTTCTCAATTTCACAATGTCTTTCAATTTTGTTCACCAAGTATTTGAGGAAATGTCAACTATAGTTATGGAGTAGATTTTAAATCTTGGCTTGGGGGTTGAGTATGTTGGAGACACTTGAATTGTCAATATCTTTTGTTGATTAATAATTAAAAATTTCTAGTTGATTTGCATGTCAATAAAGGTAGTCTTTCCTTAGGATTTGATTCGGACTTGTGGACTCAAATTGATTATTTCCACTTGACTTTCCTTCATAGTTAGATGTTAACTAAGTAGAGCAATAGCCAATTGTTGTCACAATTGATGGAGACTATAATGATAGGAATTCCAATTCTCACCCCTATCCAAGGATTTTACATTGATTGATTGTCATTTACTATTATTAGTTTAATTTCTTGGTTTTCTTATTCCAATTGTTACTAGCTCATTGTTTAATTCATGTTCATTTACTTTACCTATACTAAACTCCAAACTACCAAGAGAACTCCTAACCAATGATGTGCATCTTAGGGCAACCCCTAGGGAGAACGACCCGAGACACTCTCGGTTATTTATTTTGAATTGTGGTGACATATTTTCTAAATTTGATGTACGGATAGCTTGTTGGTTTAGATTATACTTGCGACGGAATTTATTGATAAATTCTATACCGACAAATATTTTCGCATCACCCATTTAGAAATATAATCAACAGCTAACAAAATGTATAAGAAACCGTTTGAGTTTGGAAATGGACCCATGAAATCAATACCCCCAAACATAAAAAGTTTCACAAAACAACATAAGTTGTTGGGGCATCTCATCCCTCTGGGATATATTTCCAAACCTTTGGCATTGGTGGCAAGAGTCACAGAAAATATTAGCATCCTTAAAAAGTGTGGGCCACCAAAATCCGCAGTCTAAAATCTTTCTTGCAGTCCTTTGAGGACCAAAGTGTCCACCACTCTAAGAAGAGTGGCAGGCCTCTAAAATTGAATAAATTTTGGATTGTGGAACACACCTTCTAATTATTTGGTCAGTGATGATTAGATTTTTGATGGTTTAGAATTTCACAAATGAATTCTCGTTGCAAGTATAGTCCCTAAACCAAACAATAATCTTTTCATACAAAAAGTTGTTTGTCACTAAAACAAACCCCTAAATTTATAAACCGAAGTATTCAAACCTTGGGTCGTTCTCCCTAGGAATTACAATAAAGTGTCTTGTTATTGGTTAGAAATGTGTTTTGGGGTTTTGGATAAGAAGCATGAAAGTAAATGGCAATGAAAATAAACTAACAACTATAAAAGGCTCTTGGCAAGGTATGAAAATTAGAAGTCCTATCCTAGTTATCCTTCTCAATTATGATGAGAATTGTTCATTACTACCACTTAGTTAACCCTTACTAAATAAAGGAAAGTCAAGTGGATGAATTGACTTGGGCCACAAGTCCTAGCCAACTCCCAAGGAAAGACTAGCTTTAGTGCACTCTAAATCAATTAGCAATCTCTCCAATTACCAATCAACAAAGGAATTAGATAACTCAAGTATCACTAATTACTCTACCTAGACCAAGAGGAACAAAATCTAACTAATAGCTATAAGAGACATTTCATCAAACACATAGAGCGCAATACAAGTAAACACATGAATTTGCAAGAATTAAAGAGAGATTTAACTACAAAGGCAAGAGGTCCACAATAGAAAACCAAATCAATCATGAAACAACAAAGAACTTACCAATTGCATTGAAGGAGAAATGTAGATCTACAAAAGAGAATTCACAAACTACAAACAAAGGAATTAAATTAGAAGAAGAATTCTACAACTACAATAGAGGAGAGGAACAAAAATTGGAAAAGAGAAGAAGAAGAAATAGATCTAGATCTAAGAACTAACCTAATCCTAATTCTAGAGAGAAGAGAGAGCTTCTCTCTCTAGAAACTAACTAAAAGCAAAACTAAATTAAACTAATTGGTAACTAACATGTGTTTTCCTCTTCACTCTTTGGGTTAAATAGCATCAGAAATGAGTTGGATTGGGCCCACAAGGCTTTGGAATTCGCTGGCCACGTTTTGCTTTAAGTGAACCAGGTGGCAACAACGGCGCGTGCGCGTACTATACGTGTACGCGTCACCATGCGCAATTCAACCATAGCAAATCTTATATCGTTTCGAAGCCCCGGATGTTACCTTTCCAACCCAACTGAAACCGCATCATTTGAACCTCTGTAGCTCAAGTTATGGTCATTTAAGTGCGAAGAGGTCGGCTTGACATCTTTCCGGTTCTTTCATTTCTTCATGAGTTCTCCAACTTTTCATGCTTTCTTTCTTCATTCCCTTGATCCAATCTTTGCCTCCTAAACCTTGAATCACTTAACAAACATATCAAGGCATCTAATGGAATCAAGGTGAATTAAATTTATTTATTTTAAGACCTAAAAAGCATGTTTTCACTCTTAAGCACAATTAAAGGATAATATACAAAACCATGCTAATTCATTGGGTAAATGTGAGAAAAGGTCTACAAAATACTCTAAATTCAATACAAGATAAACTGTCAAATTGGGGTTTATTAGTCAGCACCACATCTCCATAAATATGGGTCATCCCATATGTAATACTTGGACTCGCTCTTGAGCTTGTCCTTTTGATGCTTAGAAAAATTTGGAAGAAAAGTGCGACTACCAAATAATTAGCTTTTGGTGCATACCAAGGAACCACCTCAGATATTGCTTGTAAGCTATCAAGTGGAAATCCATCATTGATAGGAGTGGAGTCACTTTTAATATGTTCTAGGGGACTCAAGTGGTCTGCCACCAAATTCTGGGAACCACTCCTATCTTTAATCTCTAAATCAAACTCTTGCAATAACAATATCCAACGGATTAACCTTGGTTTGGACTCATTCTTAGCTAACAAGTACTTCAAAGCCGCATGGTCTGAATATACTACCTCTTTAGTTCCAAGTAAATAAGCTCAGAATTTATCCAAAGTAAAAATAATGACTAAAAGTTCCTTTTCAGTGGTAGTATAATTAGACTGGGCACCATCTAAAGTTTTAGAAGCATAAGCAATAATATAAGGATCCTTACCTTTCCGCTGAGCTAGCGCAGCTCCTACCGCATAGTTTGATGTGTCACACATGATATCGAATGGCTTAATTTAGTCAGGCCCTCTCACAATAGGAGCTTAGGTCAAGGCAATCTTCAGCTTGTCAAATGCTTCTATGCAGCCTTCACTCAAGTCAAACTCTATGTCCTTCTGTAGCAGACGGTGCAATCTTACTGAAGTCCTTGATAAAACGCCAGTAGAAACCTGAACGACCAAGAAAAGAACGGACTTCCCTCACAGAGGAGGGGTAAGGTAAACTAGAAATAACATCAACCTTTGCAGGATCAATAAATATACCAGTATTAGAAACAACATGGCCCGGAACAATACCTTGCTTTACCATAAAATGACATTTTTCAAAATTAACTATAACGTTTGAACTAGCACATCTTTCTAATACTCTAGCAAGATTATCCAAACAATGGTCAAAGGAATCACCAAAGACACTAAAGTCATCCATAAAAACCTCCATACAATGCTCAAGAAGATCTGAGAAGATACCCGTTATGCACCTTTGAAATGTAGCCGGTGCATTACATAAACCAAAAGGTATTCTCTTATATGCATACGTTCCAAAGGGGCATGTAAAAGTTGTTTTCTCCTGATCTTTTGGAGTAATATGGATCTAAAAATAACCAGTATAACCATCTAGGAAACAATAGTGTGATTTACTTGACAGACGATCAAGCATTTGATCGATGAAAGGTAATGGGTAGTCATCCTTGCGAGTGGCCAAGTTCAAGCGCTTGTAGTCAATGCACACTCTCCAGGAATTCTGCACCCTTGTAGCCATGAGTTCCCCATTCTTAATCTACACTACTGTAACGTCGGACTTCTTTGGAACCACTTGTATTGGGCTTACCCACTCACTATCCAAGATTGGATAGATAATATCGGCTTCAAGTAGTCGGGTCACTTCCTTCTTCACAACTTCCAGAATTGTGGGATTCAACCGCCTTTGAGGTTGACGGATAGGCTTGGCACCCTCCTCAAGAAAGATGCGGTGTTCACAAGTTTGAGGGCTTAGACCTACTATATCTGCCAAACTCTACCCAATAGCTTTCTTGTTTCTTCTCAGTACACTAAGCAGTCGCTCCTTTTGTTGGGAAGTAAGCTCCTTTGCAATAATCACTGGGAGCTTTTGATTGTCTTCAAGATAAGCATACTTGAGGTGAGGTGGAAAGGGCTTCAACTCCATGTTCTGCTCATGGTTCGGCTCTTGATCATCCGGAGCCATTGGAGGTGGCAAAGTGTCTTCAGTATACTCAGAGGGCTTTTCCACACTTGCACCTTGAGCCATGTTCTTCTCATCAACTGCCTCTTGGTGAACTTCAGCCACAGTCTCATCAATAATATTATACTGGAAGATAGAGTGGTCTTCCGGTGGGTGTTTCATAGCTTCATCAAGGTTGAAGCTTACTGCTCCTCCATCTATCTCAAAGGAATAGTGTTCTAAGGGTTACCTGAAACAGGGAGGTCGATCTCGGACGAGATCTTCTGGTCTAGTCAAGGCTGCCGAGTCTGACTTTTTGGAACGGGAGGTGCTACTTGGTCCTTGGTCACCAGTGGGTGGTGGTACCTGCAAGAGATTCCGATGCTTAAGTCTGTACGAGCTTTAGGTAGGTTTTTTGTAGAATTAGAGTGTGAGTTATACCTGGGTGCTCTAGTGTATTTATAGTAGTATTGGCCGACCTTCCTTGAGATATGTTTGTTATCTTATCTTATCTTTTGTGGTTGAGGTCATATCTTTTGCTAACTGCATCGTAGTAGGTGGCGGTTCTTCGATTTGGGCCTATTGTGGGCCTTTGTGGCTTTTTCCCGAGCTCTTTGTTGAAGAGGTCGGCAGTGGGCCAACCTTTCATAAGGTCGGTCTTTTTGTATAAATAGTGCTCCTACTTAAGTTCCGACCTTTTCTCAGGATTGTGCTCGTTTCGGAGCTTCAACCTTTTCTAAGGGAGGTCGAGCTAAAGCACGCTCTTGTTGACCGTACCCAAGGTGCTGTCGTTCTATTCGAGTGAGCTTTTCTTTAATGCTGTTTCGAAACGTGAAGTAGTTTTGCTTTCACTCTTTAATTGCTGCGTCATTTTTCGATGGCGTTAGTTCCTTTGGATCATGCAAGCACTTTTAAAGCCTATTGATTGGGCTTTTATTCCTTTTGCAATTTCTTTTCCCTCTTTGCATTTTGTTTGAATTCAAAGGGGTTTTACTTCCTTTCAGTTTCTTTGTTTCTATCTACTTTCTTTGCTTTTCTGGAGAAAGTTTCTCTTTTTGCTTTGATTTGCCACAAGATTTTCTTCTTCTCTAAATCTTTCGAGACGTTTTGTGGATCATTTGTAATTTGCTGTGCATCCGTTGCTACTGCTCTTTTCTCATCGCAGGTTGGTACTCTTGATGAGTCCATATTTGACGATATATTTTAGCTTGAATTGAGTGGATTGCATCACATAAACTCACACTTATTCACTAAAATAGCAAACTTTTGTGTTTGATCCCGAATTTGAACCTAAATGTGAAAACATGCAATTTTGTGCTTGAAATGAGAAATTTAACTCCACTTTTATTCCATTCGATGCCATGACATGTTTGTTGAGTGATTTCAGGCCTTAGAGGCAAGAATGGATGGCCAAAAGTGGAAAAAAGCATGTTGAAGGGAGAACACATGAAGAAAACAAGGAAAAGCACACACATTGACGTGTGCGTGCTGGTGCACGAAGTTGCAATCACACTTTTGCAATCCCGCACAACTAACCAGCAAGTGTACTGGGTCGTCCAAGTAATACCTTACGTGAGTAAGGGTCGATCCCATGGAGATTGTCGGCTTGAAGCAAGCTATGGTTATCTTGTAACTCTTAGTTAGGATATCAATAATTCTCAGGTTTAATTGTGAAAAGTAGAAGAACATGAAATAAATACTTGTTTTGCAGTAATGGAAAACAGGTTGAGGTTTTGGAGATGCTCTATCTTCTGAATCTTTGCTTTCCTACTGTCTTCTTCTTCAAGCACACAAGGCTCCTTCCATGGCAAGCTGTATGTAGGGTTTTACCGTTGTCAATGGCTACCTCCCATCCTCTCAGTGAAAATGTTCAACGCGCTCTGTCACAGCACGGCTAATCATCTGTCGGTTCTCAATCAGGTTGGAATAGAATCCAGTGATCCTTTTGCGTCTGTCACTAACGCCCAGCCTTCAAGAGTTTAAAGCTCGTCACAGTCATTCAATCCTTGAATCCTACTCAGAATACCACAAATAAGGTTTAGGCCTTCCGGATTCTCTTGAATGCCGCCATCAATTCTAGCTTATACCACGAAGATTCTGATTAAGGAATCCAAGACATATCTACTCAATCTAAGGTAGAACGGAGGTGGTTGTCAGGCACACGTTCATAGATGAGAATGATGTTGAGTGTCACGGATCATCACATTTATCAGGTTAGGAGCAAGTGATATCTTAGAATAGAAGCAAGCATGATTGAATGAAAAACAGTAGTAATTGCATTAATCCATCAAGACACAGCAGAGCTCCTCACCCCCAACTATAGGGTTTAGAGACTCATGCCGTAGAAGATACAATAAGAAATGTGTAAAGTGTCATGAGGTAGAGATACAATATCAGAAGATCCTATTAATAGTGAACTAGTAACCTAGGGTATACAAAAATGAGTAAATGACGTAAAAATCCACTTCCGGGGTTCACTTGGTGTGTGCTTGGGCTAAGCATTGAAGCTTTCATGTGCAGAGACTTTTTCTGGAGTTAAACGCTAGCTTTTATGCCAGTTTGGGCGTTTAACTCCAATTTTTGTGCCAGTTCTGGCGTTAAACGCCGGGAATTCTGAAGCTGACTTGCAACGCCGGTTTGGGCCATCAAATCTCAGGCAAAGTATGAACTATTATACATTGCCGGAAAGCCCAGGATGTCTACTTTCCAACGCAATTGAGAGCGCCCCAATTGGGCTTCTGTAGCTCCAGAAAATCCACTTCGAGTGCAGGGAGGTCAGAATCCAACAGCATCTGTAGTCCTTTTCAGCCTCTGAATCAGATTTTTGCTCAGGTCCCTCAATTTCTGCCAGAAAATACCTGAAATCACAGAAAAACACACAAACTCATAGTAAAGCCTAGAAAAGTGAATTTTAACTAAAAACTAATAAAAATGTAATAAAAACTAACTAAAATATACTAAAAACATACAAAAACAATGCCAAAAATCGTATAAATTATCCGCTCATCACAACACCAAACTTAAATTGTTGCTTGTCCCCAAGCAATTGAAAATAAAAATAGAATAAAAAGAAGAGAATATACTATAGACTCCAAAATATCAAAGAAACTTAGCTCCAATTAGATGAGCGGGACTAGTAGCTTTTTGCTTCTGAACAGTTTTGGCATCTCACTTTAACCTTTGAAGTTTAGAATGCTTGGCATCTATAGGAGCTCAGAACTCAGATAGTGTTATTGATTCTCCTAGTTAAGTATGATGATTCTTGAACATAGCTACTTTATGAGTCTTGGCTGTGGCCCAAAGCACTCTGTCTTCTAGTATTACCACCGGATACATTCATGCCACAGACTCATGACTGGGTGAACCTTTTTAGATTGTGACTCAGCTTTGCTAGAGTCCCCAATCAGAGGTGTCCAGGGTTCTTAAGCACACTCTTTTTGCCTTGGATCACTTTAAAAATATATATATATATATTTTTACTGCTTTTTCTTGCTTCAAGAATCAATTTGATGATTTTTCAGATCCTCAATAACATTTCTCCTTTTCCATCATTCTTTCAAGAGCCAACAAGTTTAACATTCTTTAATCAACAAATTCAAAAGACATATGCACTGTTCAAGCATTCATTCAGAAAACAAAAATTATTGTCACCACATCAAACTAATTCAACTAGTTTCAGAGATGAATTCGAAATCCTGTACTTCTTATTTTTTTGTGATTAGAGCATTTTTCATTTAAGAAAGGTGGTGGATTCATAGGACATTTATAGCTTTAAGACATGAACCTTAAATTTTATTAATCATGAATTAAGAACAAGACTCAAAAATAGATATAAGATGAGACTAATAGTAATGGAAAACAAAATTTTAAATGACTCTTAAAATAGACTCCTAATGATAGAGATTATCACAAAATTAGGACTCAACAACCTTGATCTTGAGAAGTGGATGCTCCCTCAACTTGTGGGGTATTTGACCCTTCAAGGGAGAGCTTCTGGCGCTTCAGCTCCTGTAGCTCACACCCCTGCTTCTCATGTTCCTTCAGCAATTTGCAGAGCATGCAGTTTTGATTCTGCTGTTCTTCCTTAATTTGTTCCATAGCTTCTTGCAGCTTGGCAACAGAAGAGTCCAGTAGTCAATTTCAGGAAGTTCAGGGAGGAACTCCTGCGCCCTCCTTTTGATAGAGTTATCTTGCATTTGTCCTTCCATTGACCTCTTGGTGATTGGGTGCTTAATTGGGATGAATTCATCTACTCCCATCCTCACCCCAGAATCTTTACATAGCAAAGAGATTAAGCTTGGGTAAGCCAGTTTAGCTTCAGTGGAGTTCTTGTTTGCAATTGTGTAAATCTCACAAGCAATCAGATGATGAATCTCCACTTCTTTTCCCAGCATAATGCAATGAATCATCACTGTTCTCTTGATAGTAACCTCGGAATGGTTACTAGTGGGCAAGATAGAATGCCCTATGAAGTCCAACCAGCCTCTTGCAACTGGTTTGAGATCTCCCCTCTTGAGTTGGTTTGGGACACCTTTTGAATTGGTCATCCACTTGGTTCCTGGGAGGCATATGTCCTCTAGAACTTGGTCCAACCCCTTATCTACTCTCACCATTCTCCTATTAAAGGATTCAGGATCATCTTGTAGTTGAGGCAATTTGAAGACCTCTCTTATTTTGTCCAGATGAAAGTAAATAATTCTCCCTCTGACCATGGTTCTGTAGGTATGAAAAGCAGTTCCAGTCATTCTCTGCTTATCTGTCAGCCACAGATTTGAGTAGAATTCCTGAACCATGTTTCTTCCAACCTTTGTCTCAGGGTTGGTTAGAACTTCCCATCCTCTGTTTCGAATTTGCTCTTGGATCTCCTGATATTCATCTTCTTTCTGATCAAATTTAACTTTCGGGATCACTGACCTTAGACCCATTATTTTGTGGTAATGGTCTGCATGTTCTTTGGTTAAGAACCTCTCTTGACTCCAAATGTCCTTTGGAGCATTCTCTTTCTTGCCTCTTGAATTGGTTTGTTTTCCTTTGGAAGCCATGATCTTGATGAGCCTTAACTTAGTGATCATGGAAAAACACACCAAACTTAGAGGTTTGCTTGTTGATGAGCGGATAATTTGTATGCTTTTTAGCATTGTTTTTAGTATATTTTTAGTATGATTTAGTTAGTTTTTAGTATATTTTTATTAGTTTTTAGTTAAAATTTACTTTTCTGGACTTTACTATGAGTTTGTGTGTTTTTCTGTGATTTCAGGTATTTTCTGGCTGAAATTGAGGAACCTGAGCAAAAATCTGATCCAGAGACTGAAAAGGACTGCAGATGCTGTTGGATTCTGACCTCTCTGCACTCGAAGTGGATTTTCTGGAGCTACAGAAGCCCAATTGGCGCGCTCTCAACGACGTTGGAAAGTATACATCCTGGGCTTTCCAGCAATATATAATAGTTCATACTTTGCCCAAGATTTGATGGCCCAAACCGGCGTTCAAAGTCACCTTCAGAATTCCCAGAATTAAACGCCGGAACTGGCACCAAAGTGGGAGTTAAACGCCCAAACTGGCACAAAAGCTGGCGTTTAACTCCAAGAAGAGTCTCTACACGAAAATGCTTCAATGCTCAGCCCAAGCACACACCAAGTGGGCCCGGAAGGGGATTTTTATGTCATTTACTCATCTTTGTAATTCTTAAGCTACTAGTTCCCTATAAATAGGACCTTTCACTATTGTATTTTTATCTATCTTGGTAGCTATCTTTAGTCTTATGCTATCTTAGATCATTGGGGGGCTGGCCTCACGGCCATGCCTAGACCTTGTTCTTATGTATTTTCAACGGTGGAGTTTCTACACACCATAGATTAAGGTGTGGAGCTCTGCTGTACCTCGAGTATTAATGCAATTACTATTGTTCTTCTATTCAATTCAGCTTGTTCTTATTCCAAGATATTCATTCGCACTCAAGAACATGATGAATGTGATGATTATGTGACACTCATCATCATTCTCACTTATGAACAAGTGACTGACAACCACTTCTGTTCTACAAGCAAACAAGGCTCTAATGTTTATCTCTTGGGTTCTTTAACCGGAATCTTCGTGGTATAAGCTAGAATTGATGGCGGCATTCAAGAGAATTCGGAAGGTCTAAACCTTGTCTGTGGTATTCTGAGTAGGATTCAATGATTGAATGACTGTGACGAGCTTCAAACTCGCGATTGTGGGGCGTTAGTGACAGACGCAAAAGAATCACTGGATTCTATTCCGACATGATCGAGAACCGACAGCTGGATAGCCGTGCCATGATAGGGTGCGTTGAACATTTCCACTGAGAGGATGGGAGGTAGCCACTGACAACGGTGAAACCCTTGCATACAGCTTGCCATGGAAAGGAGTAAGAAGGATTGGATGAAGACAGTAGGAAAGTAGAGAGACGGAAGGGACAAAGCATTTCCATACTCTTATCTGAAGCTCTCACCAATGAAATACATAAGTATCTCTATCTTTATCTTTATGTTTTATTCATATATCATCCATAACCATTTGAGTCTGCCTGACTGAGATTTACAAGGTGACATAGCCTGCTTCATACCAACAATCTCCGTGGGATCGACCCTTACTCGCGTAAGGTTTATTACTTGGACGACCCAGTGCACTTGCTGGTTAGTTGTGCGAAGTTGTGTTTATGCCATGGTATTGAGCACCAAGTCTTTGGGGCCATTACTAGGGATTATTTGAGTTGTGAAAAGTAGTGATCACAATTTCGCATACCATGTTTTTGGCGCCGTTGCCGGGGATTGTTTCGAGTATGGACAACTGACGGTTCATCTTGTTGCTTAGATTAGGTATTTTTCAGAATTCTTAAGAATGAGTTCTAGAGTTTCATGATGATCTATTGAAGTCTGGCTGGCTGTGAGGCCATGTCTAATCTTATTGGACCGAGGTTTCAACTCATCATCACAAGAGCTTGTTGATTTCTATCAATCTTGCTATTGGAGCAATGATCTGCTAAGGCTTGGCTGGCCATTGGCCATGTCTAGTGTTTTGGACCGAAGCTTTCTTTGAAAGCTTGGCTGGCTGTAAAGCCATGTCTAATTCCTGGACCGAAGTCTTAGACTAGCATTGCAATGATTCTTGGAATTCTCATTAAGAATTTTGATACCTTTATTTTCTTTCCACTTAATTTTCGAAAAAACCAAAAAAAAAATTTACAAAATCATAAAAACCAAAAATATGTTATGTTTCTTATTGAGACACTGGTCTCATTTTAAGTTTGGTGTCTTGCATGCTTTGTTTATTTGATCTTGGTTCTATTTTCAAGTCAATAATACAGGGAACTGAAGATTCAGTACATGCAGCAGAGGAATTATACAGAAAAAGCTGGGCGTTCAAAATGCCCAGTGAAGAAGGCAGACTGGCGTTTAAACGCCAGCCAGTGTGCCTGGTTGTGCATTTAACGCCCAAAAAGGTAGCATTTTGGGCGTTAAACGGCAGAATGGATACCATTCTGGGCGTTTAACGCCAGGATGGCACAAGAGGGAAGATTTTGTTTTTAATGCAAATTTTTTTCAGGTTTTCAAAATTTTTCAAAATCAAATTTTTTTCAAATCATATCTTTTCAATCAAATCTTTTTCAAAATCAATTTCTTTCTTTTTTTAAAGATACTTACTAACAATTAATGATTTGATTGAACATTTCAAGTATGTTGCCTTTTCTGTTGAGAAAGGTTTAATGTTTGAATCATATCTTTTCTTGTTAGGCAAGTCATTAATTTTTAAAATCAAATCTTTTTAAATTGTTTTTCAAATCATATCTTTTCAATCATATCTTTTTAAAACCATAACTTTTCAATCAAATCTTTTTAATCACATCTTTTTCAAAATAGTTTTCAATCATATCTTTTTGATTTCTAATTTCAAATCTTTTTCAAAAATCACTTGATTTCTTTTCCATTCTTGGTTTTCGAAAATCAATTAGTGTTTTTCAAAATGTTTTTAAAAATCTTTTTAATTAATTTTCGAAAAAACCTCTTCCTCTCTTCTCACATCCTTCCATTTATGGAGTACCACTCCTCCTCAATGCACAATTCGAACTCTATCTCACTAAGTTCAAATTCTTCTACCTCTTCCTTCTATTTTTCTGTTCCTCTGACACCTCAAGGAATCTCTATACTGTGACATAGAGGATTCCACAGTTTCTTGTTCTCTTCTCTTTCATATGAGCAGGAGCAAGGACAAAAGCATTCTTGTTGAGGCTGACCCTGAACCTGAAAGGACCTTGAAGCAAAAGCTAAGAGAAGCTAAGGCACAACTCTCTGTAGAGGACCTAACAGAAATCTTCAAAGAAGAAGAACCCATGGCAGCCGAAAACAACAACAATGCCAACAATGCAAGGAAGGTGCTGGGTGACTTTACTGCACCTACTCCCGACTTCTATGGGAGAAGCATCTCTATCCCTGCCATTGGAGGAAACAACTTTGAGCTTAAGCCTCAATTAGTTTCTCTAATGCAACAGAATTGCAAGTTCCATGGGCTTCCACTGGAAGATCCTCATCAGTTTTTGGCTGAATTCTTGCAAATCTGTGACACTGTCAAGACCAATGAGGTCAACCCTGAGGTCTACAGACTTATGCTATTCCCTTTTGCTGTAAGAGACAGAGCTAGGATATGGTTGGACTCACAACCTAAAGAAAGCCTGAACTCTTAGGAAAAGCTAGTCAATGCCTTCTTGGCAAAGTTCTTTCCACCTCAAAAATTGAGTAAGCTTAGAGTGGAAGTCCAAACCTTCAGACAGAAAGAAGGTGAATCCCTCTATGAAGCTTGGGAAAGATACAAACAATTAATCAGAAAGTGTCCCTCTGACATGCTTTCTGAATGGAGTACCATAGGTATTTTCTATGATGGTCTCTCTGAACTGTCCAAGATGTCTTTGGATAGCTCTGCTGGAGGATCTCTTCATCTAAAGAAGACGCCTACAGAAGCTCAGGAACAAATTGAAATGGTTGCAAATAACCAATTCATGTACACTTCTGAAAGGAATCCTGTGAACAATGGGACAAATCAGAAGAAAGGAGTTCTTGAGATTGATACTCTGAATGCCATACTGGCTCAGAATAAAAGATTGACTCAGCAAGTCAATTTGATGTCTCAAAGTCTGTCTAGAATGCAGGCTGCACCAGGCAGTACTAAGGATGCTTCATCTAAAGAAGAAGCTTATGATCCTGAGAACCCTTCAATGGAAGAGGTGAATTACATGGGAGAACCCTATGGAAACACCTATAATTCTTCATGGAGAAATCATCCAAATCTCTCATGGAAGGATCAACAGAGACCTCAACAAGGTTTCAACAATAATAATGGTGGAAGAAACAGGTTTAGCAATGGCAAGCCTTTTCCATCATCATCTCAGCAACAGACAGAGAATTCTAAGCAGAGCCACTCTGACTTAGCAACCATGGTTTCTGATCTAATCAAAACCACTCAAAGTTTCATGACTGAAACAAGGTTCTCCATTAGAAATTTGGAGGCACAAGTGGGACAGCTGAGCAAGAAAATCACTGAACTCCCTCCTAGTACTCTTCCAAGCAATACAGAAGAAAATCCAAAAGGAGAGTGCAAGGTCATCAACATGGCCGAATTTGAAGAGGAGGAAGAGGCAGTGAACGCCACTGAGGAAGACCTCAATGGATGTCCACTGGCCTCCAATGAGTTCCCTAATGAGGAACCATGGGAATCTGAGGCTCACACTGAGACCATAGAGATTCCATTGGATTTACTTCTGCCATTCATGAGCTCTGATGAGTATTCTTCTTATGAAGAGGATGAGTATGTCACTGAAGAGCAAGTTGCTAAATACCTTGGAGCAATCATGAAGCTAAATGACAAGTTATTTGGTAATGAGACTTGGGAGAACGAACCTCCTTTGCTCACCAAAGAACTGGATGACTTGTCTAGGCAGAAATTACCTCAAAAGAGACAAGATCTTGGGAAGTTTACAATACCTTGCACCATAGGCACCATGACCTTCAAGAAGGCTCTGTGTAACCTAGGGTCAAGTGTGAACCTCATGCCTCTCTCTGTAATGGAGAAGCTAGGGATCTTTGAGGTGCAAGCTGCAAGAATCTCACTAGAGATGGCAAATAATTCAAGAAAACAAGCTTATGGACTTGTAGAGGATGTTCTGGTGAAGATTGAAGACCATTACATCCCTGCTGATTTCATAGTCCTAGAGACTGGGAAATGCATGGATGAATCCATCATCCTTGGCAGACCCTTCCTAGCCACAGCTAAGGCTGTGATTGATGTTGACAAAGAAGAATTGATCATTCAAGTGAATGAAGAATCCTATGTGTTTAAGGCTCAAGGATATCCCTCTGTCACCATGGAGAGGAAGCATGAAGAGCTTCTCTCAAATCAGAGTCAAACAGAGCCCCCACAGTCAAACTCTAAGTTTGGTGTTGGGAGGCCACAATCAAATTCTAAGTTTGGTGTTGAACCCCCACATTCAAACTCTAAGTTTGGTGTTGGGAGGTTCCAACATTGCTCTGAGCATCTGTGAGGCTCCATGAGAGCCCTCTGTCAAGCTACTGACATTAAAGAAGCACTTGTTGGGAGGCAACCCAATGTTATATTTAATCTATTTTCTTTTGATATTTTATGTTTTCTTTAGGTTGATGATCATGGGAAGTCACAAAATCAATTGAAAAAGCAAAAACAGAATGAAAAACAGGAAGAAAAAATAGCACACCCTGGAGGAAGATCCTGCTGGCGTTTAAACGCCAGTAAGGGTAGCAGTTGGGCGTTTAACGCCCAGTCTGGCACCATTCTGGGCGTTTAATGCCAGAAAGGGGCACCAGACTGGCGTTAAACGCCAGGAAAGGGCAAGAAGCTGGCGTTAAACGCCAGAAATGGGTACCAGCCCAGCGTTTAACGCCAGAATTGGCAAAAGGGTGCATTTTTGCACGCCACTTGGTGCAGGGTTGAATTTTCCTTGACACCTCAGGATCTGTGGACCCCACAGGATCCCCACCTACCCCACCACCCTCTCTCTTCTTCACCCATTCACCAATCACCTCAACCACTCTTCCCCAAAAACCCCACACCTATCAAATCCCATCTTTCTCTTTACCACTCACATCCATCCTTCGTAAAACCTATCTTCACTCCTTCATTTTCACACACCCTAAACACTACTTCTCCCCCCTTTGGCCGAACCACAAAGCCACCTCCTTCTCCCATATTCCTTCTTCTTCTACCCTCTTCTTTCTTCTTTTGCTCGAGGACGAGTAAACCTTTTAAGTTTGGTGTGGTAAAAGCATTGCTTTTTGTTTTTCCATAACCATTTATGGCATCCAAGGCCGGAGAAACCTCTAGAAAGAGGAAAGGGAAGGCAAAAGCTTTCACCTCCGAGTCATGGGAGATGGAGAGATTCATCTCAAGGGTGCATCAAGACCACTTCTATGAAGTTGTGGCCTTGAAGAAGGTGATCCCCGAGGTCCCTTTCAAACTCAAAAAGGGTCAACTTTGATTAAAGGTTGGACCAAGTCCTCACAGACATTTGTGAAGAGGGCACTCAATGGAAGAGAGATTCAAAAGGGAAGCCGGTTCAACTGAGAAGGCATGACCTCAAATCCTCATTTGTCACCTCTGTTATTCAGTTGGAGTTGACATAGAGGGAGACATCCTCATTGATGAGGACAAGCCCATCACTAAGAAAATGATGGAGCAAACAAGAGACCCCACTCATCATGAAATCCCTGAGATGCCTCAAGGGATGCACTTTCCTCCACAAAACCATTGGGAGCAAATCAACACCTCCCTAGGAGAATTGAGTTCCAACATGGGACAACTAAGGGTGGAGCACCAAGAACATTCCATCCTCCTCCATGAAATTAGAGAAGATCAAAGAATCATGAGAGAGGAGCAACAAAGGCAAGGAAGAGACATTGAGGAGCTCAAGCACTCCATAAGATCTTCAAGAGGAAGAACAAGCCGCCATCACTAAGGTGGACCCGTTCTTTAATCTCCTTGTTCTTTATTTTCCTGTTTTTCGAATTTTCATGCTTATGTTTATCTATGTTTGTGTCTTATGATCATTAGTGTCTTAGTGTCTATGCCTTAAAGTTATGAATGTCCTATGAATCCATCACCTTTCTTAAAATGAAAAAAGTTCTTAAATGAAAAAGAGAAGAATTGCATGAATTTTGAATTTTATAACAGATTAATTATTTTGATGTGGTGGCAATACTTTTATTTTCTGAATGTATGCTTAAACAGTGCATATGTCTTTTGAATTTGTGGTTCATGAATGTTAAAATTGTTGGCTCTTGAAAGAATGATGAAAAAGGAGACATGTTACAGAGGATCTGAAAAATCATAAAAATGATTCTTGAAGCAAGAAAAAGCAGTGAATACAAAAAAAAAGAAAAAAAAAGAAGAAAAAAAGAAGAAAAAAAAGAACGAAAAAAAGAAAAAAAAAAGAGAGAGAAAGAGAAAAAGAAAGAAAAAGAAAGAAATAAAGTTGTGATCCAAGGCAAAAAGAGTGTGCTTAAGAACCCTGGACACCTCTAATTGGGGACTCTAGCAAAGCTGAGTCACAATCTGAAAAGGTTCACCCAATTATGTGTCTGTGGCATGTATGTATCCGGTGGTAATACTGGAAGACAGAGTGCTTTGGGCCACGGCCAAAACTCAATAAGTAGCTGTGTTCAAGAATCATCATACTTAACTAGGAGAATCAATAACACTATCTGGATTCTGAGTTCCTAAAGAAGCCAATCATTCTGAATTTCAAAGGATAGAGTGAGATGCCAAAACTGTTCAGAGGCAAAAAGCTAAAAGCCCCGCTCATCTAATTAATACTGATCTTCATAGATGTTTTTGGAATTCATTGCATATTCTCTTCTTTTTATCTTATTTGATTTTCAGTTGCTCGAGGACAAGCAACAATTTAAGTTTGGTGTTGTGATGAGCGGATAATTTGTACGCTTTTTGGCATTGTTTTTAGTATATTTTTAGTATGATTTAGTTAGTTTTTAGTATATTTTTATTAGTTTTTAGTTAAAATTTACTTTTCTGGACTTTACTATGAGTTTGTGTGTTTTTCTGTGATTTCAGGTATTTTCTGGCTGAAATTGAGGGACCTGAGCAAAAATCTGATCCAGAGACTGAAAAGGACTGCAGATGCTGTTGGATTCTGACCTCCCTGCACTCGAAGTGGATTTTCTGGAGCTACAGAAGCTCAATTGGCGCGATCTTAACGGCGTTGGAAAATAGACATTCTGGGCTTTCCAACAATATATAATAGTCTATACTTTGCCCAAGATTTGATGGCCCAAACCGGCGTTCAAAGTCACCTTCAGAATTCCCAGAGTTAAACGCCGGAACTGGCACCAAAGTGGGAGTTAAACGCCCAAACTAGCACAAAAGCTGGCGTTTAACTCCAAGAAGAGTCTCTACACGAAAATGCTTCAATGCTCAGCCCAAGCACACACCAAGTGGGCCCGGAAGGGGATTTTTATGTCATTTACTCATCTTTGTAATTCTTAAGCTACTAGTTCCCTATAAATAGGACCTTTCACTATTGTATTTTTATCTATCTTGGTAGCTATCTTTAGTCTTATGCTATCTTAGATCATTGGGGGGCTGGCCTCACGGCCATGCCTAGACCTTGTTCTTATGTAGTTTCAACGGTGGAGTTTCTACACACCATAGATTAAGGTGTGGAGCTCTGCTGTACCTCGAGTATTAATGCAATTACTATTGTTCTTCTATTCAATTCAGCTTGTTCTTATTCCAAGATATTCATTCGCACTCAAGAACATGATGAATGTGATGATTATGTGACACTCATCATCATTCTCACTTATGAACAAGTGACTGACAACCACTTCTGTTCTACAAGCAAACAAGGCTCTAATGTTTATCTGTTGGGTTCTTTAACCGGAATCTTCGTGGTATAAGCTAGAATTGATAGCGGCATTCAAGAGAATCCGGAAGGTCTAAACCTTGTCTGTGGTATTCTGAGTAGGATTCAATGATTGAATGACTGTGATGAGCTTCAAACTCGCGATTGTGGGGCGTTAGTGACAGACGCAAAAGAATCACTGGATTCTATTCCGACATGATCGAGAACCGACAGCTGGATAGCCGTGCCGTGACAGGGTGCGTTAAACATTTCCACTGAGAGGATGGGAGGTAGCCACTGACAACGGTGAAACCCTTGCATACAGCTTGCCATGGAAAGGAGTAAGAAGGATTGGATGAAGACAGTAGGAAAGCAGAGAGACGGAAGGGACAAAGCATTTCCATACGCTTATCTGAAACTCTCACCAATGAAATACATAAGTATCTCTATCTTTATCTGTATGTTTTATTCATATATCATCCATAACCATTTGAGTCTGCCTGACTGAGATTTACAAGGTGACCATAGCTTGCTTCATACCAACAATCTCCGTGGGATCGACCCTTACTCGCGTAAGGTTTATTACTTGGACGACCCAGTGCACTTGCTGGTTAGTTGTGCGAAGTTGTGTTTATGCCATGGTATTGAGCACCAAGTCTTTGGGGCCATTACTAGGGATTATTTGAGTTGTGAAAAGTAGTGATCACAATTTCGCATACCACTTGTCCTCAAGCAAAAAGGAAAGGAAAGAAGAGAGAGAGGAGGAGAGCAAATTCGAATGGTGGGGAAAGGGGAATGGCCAAACGTGTATTTATAAGGGAGGGGGAGAGATTTCAAAAATTTTGAAGGAGATTTGAGAAGATATGGAAGGAATTTGAGAGATAATTGAGTTTTTGAAGAAGATTTGGAAAGGATTTGAATGAGATTTGAAGAATGATTTTAATTTTGAAAATTTGAAGGTGAATGATGAAAGTTTGAAATGTGTTTATGTAGAAAATTATGGATCAAAACAGGAAAGTTTGAAAAAATTTGAAGTGGAAAATTCATGAAGAGAATAGTGGGATTTGATAGGTGAGGGGTTTTTGGGGAAGAGGTGTTGAGGTGATTGGTGAATGGAGAAGAAGAAGAGAGAGAGTGGTGGGGCAGGTGGGGATCCTGTAGGGTCCACAGATCCTGAGGTGTCAAGAAAAATTCATCCCTGCACCAAGTGGCGAGCAAAAATGCTCTATATGCCAATTCTAGCATTAAACGCCAGGCTGGTGCCCATTTCTGGCGTTTAACACCAGCTTCTTGCCCTTTCCTGGCGTTTAACGCCAGTCTGGTGCCCCTTTCTGGCGTTAAACACCCAGAATGGTGCCAGACTGGGCGTTAAACGCCCATTTGCTACCTTTACTGGCGTTTAAACGCCAGCAAGGTTTTCCTCCAGGGTGTGCTATTTTTCTTTCTGTTTTTCATTCTGTTTTTGCTTTCTCAATTGATTTTGTGACTTTTCATGATCATCAACCTATAGAAAACATAAAATAACAAAGGAAATTAGATAAATATAACATTGGGTTGCCTCCCAACAAGCGCTCCTTTAATGTCAGTAGCTTGAAAGTGGCCTCTCATGGAGCCTTACAGATACTCAGAGCAATGTTGGAACCTCCCAACACCAAACTTAGAGTTTGAATGTGGGGGTTCAACACCAAACTTAGAAGTTGGTTGTGGCCTCCCAACACCAAACTTAGAGTTTGACTGCGGGGGCTGGTTTGACGCTGTTTTGAGAGAAGCTCTTCATGCTTCCTCTCCATGGTAACAGAGGGATATCCTTGAGCCTTAAACACAAAGGATTCTTCATTCACTTGAATGATCAATTCTCCTCTGTCAACATCAATCACAGCCTTTGTTGTGGCTTGGAAGGGTCTGCCAAGGATGATGGATTCATCCATGCACTTCCCAGTCTCTAGGACTATGAAATCAGCAGGGATGTAATGGTCTTCAACCTTTACCAAAACATCCTCTACAGGTCCATAAGCTTGTTTTCTTGAATTGTCTTTCATCTCTAGTGAGATTCTTGCAGCTTGTACCTCAAAGATCCCTAGCTTCTCCATTACAGAGAGAGGCATAAGGTTTATGCTTGACCCTAGGTCACACAGAGCCTTCTTAAAGGTCATGGTGCCTATGGTACAAGGTATTGAGAACTTTCCAGGGTCCTGTCTCTTTTGAGGTAATCTCTGCCCAGTCAAGTCATCCAGTTCTTTGGTGAGCAAAGGGGGTTCATCCTCCCAAGTCTCATTACCAAATAACTTGTCATTTAGCTTCATGATTGCTCCAGGGTATTTAGCAACTTGCTCTTCAGTGACATCTTCATCCTCTTCCGAGGAAGAATACTCATCAGAGCTCATGAATGGCAGAAGTAAATCCAATAGAATCTCTATGGTCTCATTATGAGCCTCAGATTCCCATGTTTCCTCATTAGGGAACTCATTGGAGGCCAGTGGACGTCCATTGAGGTCTTCCTCAGTGGCGATCACTGCCTCTTCCTCCTCTTCAGGTTTGGCCATGTTGATGGCCTTGCATTCTCCTTTTGGATTCTCTTTTGTATTGCTTGGAAGAGTACAAGGAGGGAGTTCAGTAATTTTCTTGCTCAGCTGTCCGACTTGTGCCTCCGAATTCCTAATGGAGGACCTTGTTTCAGTCATGAAACTTTGAGTGGTTTTGATTAGATCAGAGACCATGGTTGCTAAGTCAAAGTGGTTCTGCTTAGAATTCTCTGTCAATTGCTGAGAAGATGATGGAAAAAGCTTGCCATTGCTAAACCTGTTTCTTCCACCATTATTGTTGTTGAAACCTTGTTGAGGTCTCTGTTGATCCTTCCATGAGAGATTTGGATGATTTCTCCATGAAGGATTATAGGTGTTTCCATAGGGTTCTCCCATGTAATTCACCTCTTCCATTGAAGGGTTCTCAGGATCATAAGCTTCTTCTTCAGATGAAGCGTCCTTAGTACCTGGCTGGGCGTTAAATGCCAGAAATTCCTTTATCACTGGGCATTTTGCTAAACGCCCAGGATGCTGCACACCTGGCTTTAAACGCCAAGAATGGTGCCCATTCTGACGTTTAACGCCCAAAATGGTACCTTTACTGGCGTTAAACGCCCAGAATGGTGCCCATTCTGGCGTTTAACACCCAGAGTACCCCTTACTGGCATTTTTTTGCCAACAAGCTCCTTTTCTCTGCTTTTTGCACTGAATCCTTCTGTAACTTTGTGAATTCATTCAATTTTGATGATCGCCCTTTGAGAGTTTGTATCAAACTTTTATTAGACGAAACAGATAACCTGCTAATGATTGGGTTGCCTCCCAGCAAGCGCTTCTTTATTGTCTTTAGCTGGACCTTTACTGAGAATCATTCAGGCCTCAGTTTTGAGCATTCTTGCTCAAAATTGCCTTCAAGATAATGTTTGATCCTCTGTCCATTAACAATGAACTTTTTGTCAGAATCAATATCCTGAAGCTCAACATATCTATATGGTGACACTCCTGTAATCACATACGGACCCCTCCACCGGGATTTAAGTTTTCCTGGGAATAGTTTGAGCCTAGAGTTGAAGAGCAGAACTTTTTGTCCTGGCTCAAAGACTCTGGATGACAACTTCTTGTCATGCCATTTCTTTGCCTTTTCCTTATAAATTTTTGCATTTTCAAAGGCACTGAGTCTAAATTCATCTAGCTCATTTAGCTGGAGTAATCTTTTTTCACCAGCTAACTTAGCATCCAGGTTTAGGAATCTGGTTGCCGAGTAGGCTTTATGTTCCAGTTCCACGGGCAGATGACAGGCCTTGCCATACACAAGTTGGTATGGAGAGGTTCCTATAGGAGTCTTGAATGCTGTTCTGTATGCCCACAGAGCATCATCCAAGCTCTTTGCCCAATCCTTTCTACAGGCAATTACATTCCGTTCTAGGATTCCTTTTAGCTCTCTGTTAGAGACTTCAGCTTGCCCATTTGTTTGTGGATGATACGGAGTTGCTACTTTGTGGCTAATTCCATATCAGACCATAGCAGAGTACAGCTGTTTATTACAGAAATGAGTGCCCCTATCACTGATTAGTACTCTGGGAACACCAAACCTGCTAAAGATGTGTTTCTGGAGGAATTTAAGCACAGTCTTAGTATCATTAGTGGGTGTAGCAATTGCTTCTACCCATTTAGATACATAGTCCACTGCCACCAGAATATAAGTGTTTGAGTATGATGGTGGGAACGGACCCATAAAGTCAATACCCCATGCATCAAACAATTCAATCCCTAGGATTCCTTGTTAAGGCATGGCATAACCATGAGGCAAGTTACCAGCTCTTTGGCAACTGTCACAGTTACGCACAAACTCTCGGGCATCTCTATAGAGAGTAGGCCAGTAGAAGCCACATTGGAGGAATTTAGTGGCTGTTCGCTCACTTCCAAAATGTCCCCCATACTGTGATCTATGGCAATGCCACAGGATCCTTTGTGCTTCCTCTCTAGGTACACATCTGCGGATCATTCCGTCTGCACATCTCTTAAAGAGATATGGCTCATCCCATAGGTAGTACTTGGCATCTGAAATTAATTTCTTTCTTTGCACCCTACTGTACTCTTGGGGTATGAACCTCACAGCTTTATAATTTGCAATGTCTACAAACCATGGAGCTTCCTGAATGGCAAAGAGTTGCTCATCTGGGAAGGTCTCAGAGATCCCAGTAGAAGGGAGGGACGCCCCAGCTACTGGTTCTATTCGGGACAGATGATCAGCTACTTGGTTCTCTGTCCCTTTTCTGTCTCTTATTTCTATATCAAACTCTTGTAGAAGCAACACCCATCTTATGAGCCTGGGTTTTGAAGCTTGCTTTGTGAGTAAGTACTTAAGAACAGCATGGTCAGTATACACAATCACCTTTGATCCTACTAAATAGGATCTAAACTTGTCAATGGCATAGACCACTGCAAGTAACTCTTTTTCTGTGGTTGTGTAATTCTTCTGTGCGTTATTTAGAACACGGCTGGCATAATAAATGACGTGCAGAAGCTTGTTATGCCTCTGTCCCAACACTGCACCAACGGCATGTCACTAGCATCACACATTAGTTCAAATGGTAGTGTCCAGTCTGGTGCAGAGATGACTGGTGCTGTGACCAGCTTGGCTTTCAGGGTCTTAAACGCCTGCAGACACTGTGTGTCAAACACAAATGGTGTGTCAGCAGCTAGCAGGTTGCTTAGAGGTTTTGCAATTTTTGAAAAATCCTTCATAAACCTTCTGTAGAATCCTGCATGCCCCATAAAGCTTCTGATTGCTTTAACATTGGCAGGTGGTGGTAATTTTTCAATTACCTTTACCTTTGCTTTATCCACTTCTATTCCCTTGCTTGAAATTTTGTGCCCAAGGACAATTCCTTCAGTCACCATAAAGTGACATTTCTCCCATTTTAAGACCAGGTTAGTCTCTTAGCACCTTTTCAGGACAAGTGCTAGATGGTTAAAACAGGAGCTGAATGAGTCTCCATATACTGAGAAGTCATCCATGAAGACTTCCAGGAATTTCTCCACCATATCAGAGAAGATGGATAGCATGCATCTCTGAAAAGTTGCAGAAGCATTACACAGACCAAAAGGCATTCTTCTGTAAACAAACACGCCAGAAGGGCAAGTGAATGCTGTTTTCTCTTGGTCCTGAGGGTCTACTGCAATTTGGTTGTAACCTGAATAGCCATCCAAAAAGCAGTAATAATCATGACCAGCTAGTCTTTCTAGCATTTGGTCTATGAATGGTAAAGGAAAATGATCCTTTCTAGTGGCTGTATTGAGCCTTCTATAGTCAATACACATACGCTACCCTGTAACTGTTCTTGTAGGAACCAGTTCATTTTTTTCATTATGAACCACTGTCATGCCTCCCTTCTTGGGGACAACTTGGACAGGGCTCACCCAGGGGCTATCAGAAATAGGATAAATAATCCCAGCCTCTAGTAATTTAGTGACCTCTTTCTGCATCACCTCTTTCATGGCTGGATTTAGCCGCCTTTGTGATTGAACCACTGGTTTGGCACTATCCTTCAATAGGATCTTGTGCATGCATCTTGCTGGGCTAATACCTTTAAGATCACTTATGGACCATCCAAGAGCTGTCTTGTGTGTCCTTAGCACTTGAATTAGTGCTTCTTCTTCCTGTGAATTTAAAGAAGAGTTTATGATCACTGGAAAAGTGTCACCCTCTCCCAGAAAAGCATACTTCAGGGATGGTGGTAGTGGTTTGAGATCAGGTTTGGGAGGCTTATCCTCTTCCTGAGGAATTTTCAAAAATTCTTTTATTTCCTCTGCTTCCTCCTGATCAGGCTGAACATCCTTGAAGATGTCCTCTAGCTCTGATTCTAGACTTTCACTCAGATTGATCTCTTCCACCAAAGAGTAAATAATATCAGTGCTCATGCAGTCATTTGATGTGTCTGGATGCTGCATAGCCTTGACAGCATTCAACTTGAACTCATCCTCATTGACTCTCAGGGTTGCTTCCCCTTTTTGTACATCAATAAGAGTTTGTCCAGTTGCTAGGAAAGGTCTTCCTAGAATGAGAGTTGCACTCTTGTGCTCCTCTATTTCCAGTACTACAAAGTCAGTTGGGAAGGTGAATGGCCCAACCTTGACAATCATGTCCTCAATTATGCCTGATGGGTATTTAATGGAGCCATCAGCAAGTTGGAGACATATCCGGATTGGTTTGACCTCTTCAGTCAACCCAAGCTTTCTGATAGTAGATGCAGGTATTAGATTGATGCTTGCTCCAAGGTCACATAGGGCTGTCTTGGTGCAAGCACCTTCTAATGTGCATGGTATCATAAAGCTTCCTAGATCTTGAAGCTTTTCTGGTAAGCTTTTCAGAATGACTGCACTGCATTCTTCAGTGAGAAATACTTTTTCAGTTTCTCTCCAATCTTTCTTATGACTTAAGATCTCTTTCATGAACTTAGCATAAGAGGGTATTTGCTCAAGTGCCTCTGCAAACGGAATCTTTATTTCAAGAGTCCTTAGATAGTCTACAAAGCGGGCAAATTGCTTATCCTGTTCTGCTTGGTGGAGTTTCTGAGGATAAGGCATCTTGGCTTTATATTCTTTAACTTTAGTTGCTGCAGGTTTATTCTTCACAGAGGTGGTTGGAGAAGCCTTTTTAGAGGGGTTACTATCAGCACTCTCAGGTGTCTGATTCCCCATTGGCGCTTGAACGCCAGGATTGGGTGAGGAATGGGCGTTTAACGCCAACTTTTCCCCCTTTTCTGGCATTTGAATGCCATAACTGGGCAAGAAATGGGCGTTTAACGCCAGCTTTTCCCCCCTTTCTGGCGTTTGAACGCCAGTAGTATTCCTCTCTGGGCTCTTACTGTCCTCAGAGGGATTTTGGGCAGTGGTTTGGTTATCCTCTGTCAATTGTTCCTTTCTTGGCTTTTTGCTACTTTGAGCAGTGTTGCTCAATGTCTTCCCACTCCTCAGTTGAACTGCTTGGCACTCTTCTGTTATCTGTTTAGATAACTGCTATTTTGTCTGATTCAACTGTGATTCTATGTTCTTGTTAGCAATTTTAGTTTCTTGGAGCATCTCTTTAAATTCTGCTAACTGTTTTGTCATCAGGTGTAATTGCTGATTAAGCTCAACAATCTGTTCTTGAGGATTAGGATCAGCGGTTACTGCCATAACTTCTTCTTTTGTAGAGGACTCATTACTAGAGTACAAATGTTGATTTCTAGCAACAGTATTTATAAGCTCTTGAGCCTCTTCAATCGTCTTCCTCATATGTATAGATCCACCAGCTGAGTGGTCTAGAGACATCTGAGCTTTTTCTATAAGCCCATAGTAGAAGATGTCTAACTGTACCCACTCCAAAAACATTTCAGAGGGGCATTTTCTTAGCATACCTATGTACCTCTCCCAGGCATTATAAAGGGATTCATTATCCTCTTGTTTAAAGCCTTAGATGTCCAGCCTTAGCTGTGTCATCCTTTTTGGAGGGTAAAATTGATTCAGGAATTTGTCTGATAACTGTCTCCATGTCTTTATGCTTGCTGTAGGTTGGTTATTCAACCACCTCTTAGCTTGATCTTTTATAGCAAATGGAAACAGTAATAGTCTGTAGACATCCTGATCCACCTCTTTATCACGTACTGTGTCAGCAATTTGTAAGAATTGTGCCAAAAACTCAGTAGGTTCTTCCTGTGGAAGACCGGAATACTGGCAGTTTTGCTGCACCATGATAATGAGTTGAGGATTTAGTTCAAAGCTGCTTGCTTTAATGGGAGGTATACAGATGCTACTCCCATATGCAGCTGTAATGGGGTTAGCATATGACCCCAGAGTCCTTCTGGACTTGTCAATTCCACTTAGGTCCATGATGGAGAAAAGGAATATGATATGGATTCACAAGTAAAGTATAAATTTTTTTTTTTATTTAGGAATGACCGAAAATAATAAAACAAAATAGAAGAGAAAATAAAAGAAAATTTCAAAAACTAAAAGAAAATAAGATCAAAGCAAATTGAAAACTAAATCAATTAATTAATTAAAAAGATTTTGAAATTAGCAATTAAAAAAATATGATTGAAAAGATATGATTTTGAAAATTAGTGCAAAATTTTGAAGATTTAAAGGAAAACACAAAGAAGACACCAAACTTAGAAATTTTTAAAGATCAAGAAAGGACTAAGAACATGCAAATTCGAAAAATTAAAAGAAAACAAAAGCATGCAATTGACACCAAACTTAAAATATGAAACTAAACTCAAATAAAAGACTCTAAACCAACAAAAATAAAACAGTCCTAATCTAAGCAACAAGATAAGCCGTCAGTTGTCCAAACTCGAACAATCCCCGGCAACGGCACCAAAAACTTGGTGCACAAAATTGCAATCACACTTTTGCAATCCCGCACAACTAACCAGCAAGTGTACTGGGTCATCCAAGTAATACCTTACGTGAGTAAGGGTCGATCCCACGGAGATTGTCGGCATGAAGCAAGCTATGGTTATCTTGTAACTCTTAGTCAGGATATCAATAATTCTCAGGTTTAATTGTGAAAAGTAGAAGAACATGAAATAAATACTTGTTTTGCAGTAATGGAGAACAGGTTGAGATTTTGGAGATGCTCTATCTTCTGAATCTTTGCTTTCCTACTTTCTTCTTCTTCAAGCACGCAAGGCTCCTTCAATGGCAAGCTGTATGTAGGGTTTCACCGTTGTCAATGGCTACCTCCCATCCTCTCAGTGAAAATGTTCAACACGCTCTGTCACAGCACGGCTAATCATCTATCGGTTCTCAATCAGGTTGGAATAGAATCCAGTGATCCTTTTGCGTCTGTCACTAACGCCCAGCCTTCAGGAGTTTGAAGCTCGTCACAGTCATTCAATCCTTGAATCCTACTCAGATTACCACAGACAAGGTTTAGACCTTCCGGATTCTCTTGAATGCCGCCATCAATTCTAGCTTATACCACGAAGATTCTGATTAAGGAATCCAAGAGATATCTACTCAATCTAAGGTAGAACGGAGGTGGTTGTCAGGCACATGTTCATAGGTGAGAATGATGATGAGTGTCACGGATCATCACATTCATCAGGTTAGGAGCAAGTGATATCTTAGAATAGAAGCAAGCATGATTGAATGAAAAACAGTAGTAATTGCATTAATCCATCAAGACACAGCAGAGCTCCTCACCCCCAACCATGGGGTTTAGAGACTCATGCCGTAGAAGATACAATAAGAAATGTGTAAAGTGTCATGAGGTAGAGATACAATATCAGAAGGTCCTATTAATAGTGAACTAGTAACCTAGGGTATACAGAAATGAGTAAATGACATAAAAATCCACTTCCGGGGTCCACTTGGTGTGTGCTTGGGCTAAGCATTGAAGCTTTCATGTGTAGAGACTTTTTCTGGAGTTAAACGCCAGCTTTTATGCCAGTTTGGGCGTTTAACTCCAATTTTTGTGCCAGTTCCGGCGTTAAACGCCGGGAATTCTGAAGCTGATTTGCAACGCCAGTTTGGGCCATCAAATCTCGGGAAAAGTATAGACTATTATACATTGCTGGAAAGCCCAGGATGTCTACTTTCCAAAGAAATTGAGAACGTGCCAATTGAGCTTCTGTAGATCCAGAAAATCCACTTCGAGTGCAGGGAGGTCAGAATCCAACAGCATCTGCAGTCCTTTTCAGCCTCTGAAGCAGATTTTTGCTCAGGTCCCTCAATTTCTGCCAGAAAATACCTGAAATCACAGAAAAATACACAAACTCATAGTAAAGCCCAAAAAAGTGAATTTTAACTAAAAAATAATAAAAATGTAATAAAAACTAACAAAAATATACTAAAAACATACTAAAAACAATGCCAAAAGGCATATAAATTATCCGCTCATCACGTGCGCACAGTTACCTGTGCGTACGCACAAGAGGATTTTCAGCCAAGTGTTCGGACGCATAGGTCCCTGCACGTGATTTTATTAATAAAACACATGATTCGCGATTTCTGAGGCCTCTTGGCCCATTTTGGAAGGTTTGAAGGCTGAATTGGGATGCTATATCAAGGGAAATTCAACACTTATCAAGAGAGCCATCTTAGTTTTAGGAAAAACACATAGTAAGAGTAGGAGTAGAGTAGAAAATTCTCACTTAAGGTTCTTAGTTAGGGTTTGTAGCATTTTATAGTTCAAGTTTGATTTTGGATTATAGCAATTTTCTTGTAAGTATTTCTTTAATTCTCTCTTTTATTATACCACTTGTTCTACACTTGCTTTTATTTTCATCTCATTAGTCAATATTTACATTGTCTTGCAATTTTAATTCCTAGTTGTTTAATTTGGTGTTTGATGGCTTTTATATGTTTGTTAAGTTACTTTTATTGATTTTGATCATTTATGGTTCATAGCTTTCATTTATTTACCAATTTTGACATGTTTTATGTTTCTGCCATCTATGTGTTTGATGAAATGCCAATTTTGATTATGGGATAATTTCCACCCCTTGGCTTGCGAAAAATGAGTCTATGGATTACTAGAGCCAGAATGTCCAACATTTAGTGATAATTCTTGGGTTGTTAATTGTTCTTGTTCCCACTAATGCTAGCTTTTTACCAAGGTAATTAGTAAGTTAGCTAGGATTTGTGGGTTAAGAACACTTCTGCTCACTTGACTTACTCTCCGATGCGAGGGTTGACTTAGTGAGATTAATCCATCATAATTATCATAGTTATGGTTATGGCAAGGAAGGGATTCCATGACTAATCCCAAGTCAAGGTTTCATTTATGTTTGAAACCGCTTTTCCATCAATTTTGAGTCTTACTTATTTATATTACACACGTTGTTCTTTAGTTCTTTTATTACTTTATTACTTGCAATTTCGTCTAGTTCTTTTAGTTCCTTTGTTTGTTTGCTTCCTTATCGTTGAAACCCCTTGCTTTCCACAACCAAAATTGTGTGCACTTGTTGTCACTAGTTCCTAGGGAGAACGACCCGGGAGTTTAAATACTCTCGGAAAATTTTATATTGAATTGTGACATCTTTTGGATTAAACTTTGATTGTGAGATTTTATTGTTGATTTGGGCTATGCTACCAACGATGGAATTCTATTTTGAGAAACTCTAGATCAACGATAAAACACTCACTATCAAATTGGCGACGTTGCCGGGGAGCTAGCATCATGAGTGCTATGTTTTGGTTGTTGTAAATATGTCCATAGTGTGAATACATGCTTTTTGGTTGTTTGTTTGCTTCTGTTGATAATTAGGATTTTATTTCTTTTGTCACTTGATGTCTTTATTTTATATTTTCTATTTTCTCTATGAGTTATCACCCTCTTGGTTTGGAGTTTGGTTGTGATCATTTTGTAGGGTTTGATAAGTTTAATTGTGGATTGCATCATGGGTTTGGAGCATCAATTTTGGGAGGAGCAACCTCCTCCATATTACAATGAACCATACCCTCCCCAATATGCATACCCAAACCAAGGATATGGTGGATTTCACTATGACTATACACCTCCACCACCATATAACTACGACCCCTACCCTCAACACAACCCTCAATCACCATATTTTCAATCATCACACCACCACCATCATACACCTTCTTACACACCACCTCAAGATACTCATCAACATGAACTACCTCACACATATCCAACCTTCTTCCCAACCAATGAACCTTCCTTCTCACCTAATTGTGAAGCTTTTTCACCCTTGACCCAAGACCATCAAGACCTTCAAGCCTTTCTCCAATAGCAAGAAGGATTCTGAAGGACACAAGGACAATTTGTGGCAACCAAAGCCGAAGCGGTGAACCGCTTAATCCTCTTACGCTCATCCGATCAAGACACTTCACTTGAAGAATGTGAAGGATCAACTAAAGAATGTAATAAAGAGGAGATCATGGAGCCAAAAGGGAAAGAAGAAGAGTTAGAGCATGACAAGCAACAAGAGGAAGAGAGGGTAGTATGTGAACCGGAGGAGAGAAAAGAAGAATTGAGGGATATTGATCAAGATGAGGATTCCATCATAGATAATTTTTTGTCTTCCTCGATCAATCCCCTTAATGATCCTAATGAGCCTCTTCCCATTGAGCTTGAGAGAGACATGGAGGTAGACTTCTCAAAACCTCCGTATTATGATTTGAGTGATGGAAAAGAGAAAATTGGTGTGGTTGGAATTGACAACCAAGAACATATTGAGTGGGTGGCAATTTCACCCATGAGCCTTATTGGCTCCCATCAATATGCTATCTTGGAGACGGATTACCAACTCAAAGTCCTTCTTGGGTTGGTAAATGGTGAAGAAAGGAGTATTGGGTGCCAAGAGAATTCAAGGCTCTTCAAGAAGACCAATTCAAGAAGTAGGATTCAAGCATGGTTTGAAGCACAAGTGAGTGGTTTCTGAAGAATGTTAGGGTATTACAAGGGTAATTTGAGAGGTTGTCCATCCGGCTTAAAGAATAAAGATCAACAAGAGGGAGAACGGGAAACTCGAATATGGGATCCCGGAGAAGCTTTAAAGACCAAGCATGGATGGAGATTCAAGGAGGAGTGGAAACACAAGCCACCCTAGCAAGAGTCTCCTTTAGAAGTCCAACTTAAGGACTATAAAGTAAAGTGCTAGGTGGGAGACACCCCACCATGGTAACATCTTTCTTATCACTTTTCTTTGTTTATAGTTTTGGTTTATTGCATTTTTGTTTATCTTGGTTATCTTAGGATTAGTTTAATTTGGAATTTAGTTGGTTGATTTTGGTATGGATCATGATTTTTTGAAGGTTTGAATGTTTGGGGTTGAATTTTGGTTGAGCTAAAGTTGAGTGCATTAGATTTTGAAAGAAAAAAATTTTTGGAAAACAGGGCATCTGTGCGTGCGCACACAATTTCTATTTCCTGAGTCCTGTGCATACGCACAGGACCCGTGCGTACGCACACTCGTATACATGCTCTCTGTTTAGAGCGCTTGCAGCTTTTGTTCTTGCACCTTGTGCGTGCGCACGCGATTGTGCGTACGCATGCAACCTTCTTTTCGCACTCTCTACGCGGCCGCACAGGATTGTGCATCCACATGCCAAGTTGCATCCCTTCTCGTGGGAGCGCTGGCACAGCCTGTGCGCGTGAACCCCAACCCTTTTCATTCCTGTGCGCGCGCATGTACCTATGTGCTCCTACACACATGATCCTTGAAAAAAAAGTGTTTTGTGCGTGCGCACCCGCTTGTGCGTACGCACACGTCTTGTTTCCCTCTCTGTCCAGAGCATTCGCACACTCTGTGTGGACGCACCCCCTTCCCTTTTTTTCACTTAGTGTGTGTACGCTCACATGCCTGTGCATACGCACAAGTCCTATTTTGGGGCAAAATTCTATTTGCATTTTTCCTAAAGCCATAACGTACTCCCACCCCCCATTCCTTTCATTTTCTTGCTTTTTGCCCTCTTTTCTACTTGTTTTACTCAGTCTTCATTGTGTCTCATTTTTTTTTAGTAATTATATTAGCTTTACTCTAGTTGTTCCTAAATAAGTTGCAAGTGTTTGTTTGTTAGCGATAGGGTTGCATCTTGATCAAATACAATGCACTTATACTTTGCTTTAATATGCAAGTACCTAGTAGAATTGAATATTCATGTTTTGATTGTACCACTAGGGCAAATTGTATTGGATTAAGTGATTTGAGTTGAAATCACTTGTTCATCACGATTTTCATATCAACTTCATCACATGACCGATACTTGTTCCTTGTTAATGCTTTGCATTTATTTGAGTGACTTAACTTGATTCTTATCAAGCTTATCACTTTTTGTAACAAGTATCTTTACCATATGACTTTTTCCTTATATTTCATGATGAATAAGTGGTTTTCTTTTCATGAATAGATTGGTTGTTGTTTATTGTGCTATTTTATACTAATATGCACTTTCTCTTGCACAATTTCAATATCCAATACCTCATACACTTAATTCACTTTTGTCTTAACCTAGGGTTGCTTGTGCCTTAAGTTTTGCTCATTCTCCACTTGCAACCTAGGTTACCTAATTGAGAGACGTATGCTAATTCTTTTGATTGTGTGATCCCCATTTAGCAGGCCAATGTGTGTTATTCTAAACCATGCACACTTAGAACACACACATTGTCTTACCACACACATCTCACTTTTCGTCAATTGTGTTTATTTGTTTACTCAGCAACCGGAACCCCTTGAGCCCACCTGCTGAAGGTGGAGCTTCATAGCTCCTCACCACCAGATTGTGTTCATGCACGGAGGACCGTGCAAAGCTTAAGCGTGGAGGAACATTCGCCATTTTGCGGGGTAAAATTTCTTTTCTCAAACACTTTACACTTTCATTTTTGTTCTCTTTTATTATGTTTCTTGTAGATATTTGTTAGTATTTTTTATTATTGCATATTTACTCTAGTTAATATATATATATATATATATATATATATATATATATATAGTGCATTTTCATGGTATATATAGTATAGATATTGGTTGTGATTGGATGTTGTGAATAGCATGTGCCTAGTTCAATTTTGTCCTAATTGTTCATGTTAGTTTTTAGTTGTTGAAAATTAGGAAGATAACTAGGAAATATTGAAAATTTTGCATCCATCACAATATACATACATACATATAGGAAATAATTTTGGTAAAAAACAACAAAAATTTCCAAGAACTTTGTTTCAAGGGATTTCTAAAGAATTGATTTGGAAAATTGTTGATAAAACTTGCTTGAATGATTTTTTTTATTGAACATAGAAGAGAGAAAGAGCAAAATACCTTCTGAGTTGTTGATCTTTAATGAGTGGTTACAAATTTTAACCACTATTTTTTGTTTATTGTGTGCTATGCTCCTCTATGATTGTAATCTTGGTTTTGTTTGATTTTTTATGTCCAATGTTTGATCTTTTGAATGCATTTAGCATGATTGAGGCTATTTTTTTGTATTAAACTTTCTCACCCATATGGACTTATCCTTGCATCTACCTTTCTTAACCCCTTTTGAGCTTTTAATCCCCTTTTGTTCTAATTATAACCACATCAAAACCTTGAGCATAAAATCATGGAATGACCTTGAATTGCATCTTTGATTAGCTTAGGTTGAAGTGTGTGTTTCATTTAAGTGTGGAAAAATTTTGGAAATCATTGGTAGAGAAAAATTTTATTATGGGTATTTATTGAAAATTTGAAAAAATGGGTGCACATTCATGTGCCAATTTGCCTTAGCCACATGCATTTATCAAAAAAAAAATTAATAATAAGAGGGGACAAAGGTTGCCCCAAAGAAAAGAGAAAGAAAAAAAATGAATAAGGAATGCATGTGTTTGAAAAGAAACTAAGGCATGAATGTGTGTGAAAAGAAGTAATGGTTGGTTAGAATGCATTTTTGTGATTTGGTAAATATAGGTTGAGTGAGGTACTTGAGCTAATCAAAGATCCAATTCCCTAGTCCACCTAGCCATATTTACCTTACCTTAACCCTAACCCCATTACAACCTTCTAAAGACCTCCTGATACTTGTATTCATTCATCACATATTTCTTAATTGTTAGATGAAAAGCAAATCTTTGAAAGCATGATTAGGAGAAAATTTGAGTGATTAAACCCTAAAACACCGAGCGTTAAGAGTGTATATACACCTAGTGAGGGTTTGATCACTCAACTCTATGTTTCCATACTTCTTATCATGTATTCTTGCAAGTTGCTTCATATTTGATGAGTTGAATCAATTCTATAGATTTTGTTTGCATTAAACTATTTCCTTGCTTTGCGCTATTTGTCTATACTTGCTTGGGAATTTGAGTGTTTGTTTTCACCAACTTCATAGGAAACTATAGATACACAGATATATATAGATAGTATATAGTATACTTGCATGCATATAGATAGTTACATTCATTCCCTTTGATCATCCTCCTTGTTTAGTTTAGCATGAGGACATACTATTGTTTAAGTGTGGGGGAACTGATGAGTTCATATTTCACGATATATTTTAGCTTGAATTGAGTGGATTTCATCACATAAACACACACGTATTCACTAAAGTAGCATACTTTTGTGTTTGATCCCTAATTTGAACCTAAATATGAAAACATGCAATTTTGTGCTTAAAATGAGCAATTTAGTTCCACTTTTATTCCATTCGATGCCATGCATGTTTGTTCAGTGATTTCAGGCCTTAGAGGCAAGAATGGATGGCCAAAAGTGGAAGAAAGAATGTACAAGGGAGAACACATGAAGAAAACAAGGAAAAGCACACACATCGACGTGTGCGTGCGCACAGTTACAGCCAAGTGTGCGGACACACTCATCTGTGCGTCCGCACAGGTCCCTACACGTGATTTTATTAATGAAAAACGTGCTTCGCGATTTTTGAGGCCTCTTGGCCCATTTTGAAAGGTTTGAAGGCTGAATTGGAGTGCTATATCAAGGGGAATTCAACACTTATCAAGAGAGCCATCATAGTTTTAGGAAAAACACATAGTAGGAGTAGGAGTAGAGTAGAAAATTCTCTCTTAGAGTTATTAGTTAGGGTTTTTAGCATTTTATACTTCAAGTTTGATTTTGGATTATAGTAGTTTTCTTGTAAGTATTTCTTTAATTCTCTCTTTTATTATACCACTTGTTCTATACTTGCTTTTATTTTCATCTCATTGGTCAACATTTACATTGTCTTGCAATTTTGATTCCTAGTTGTTTAATTTGATGTTTGATGGCTTTTATATATTTGTTGAGTTGCTTTTATTGATTTTGATCATTTATGGTTCATAGCTTTCATTAATTTACCAATTTTGCCATGTTTTATGTTTATGCCCTCTATGTGTTTGATGAAATGCCGATTTTGATTATGGGGTAATTTTTACCCCTTGGCTTGGGAAAAATGAGTCTATGAAGTACTAGAGCCATAATGTCCAATATTTAGTGATAATTCTTGGGTTGTTAATTGTTCTTGTTCCCACTAACGCTGGCTTTTTACCAAGGTAATTAGTAAGTTAGCTAGGATTTGTTGGTTAAGAACACTTATGCTCGCTTGACTTACTCTCCGATGCGAGGGTTGACTTAGTGAGATTAATCCATCATAATTATAATAGTTGTGGTTATGGCAAGGAAGGGATTCCATGACTTATCCCAAGTCAAGGTTTCATTTATGTTTTAAACCGCTTTTCTATCAATTTTGAGTCTTACTTGTTTATATTACATCCGTAGTTCTTTATTTCTTTTATTACTTTATTACTTGCAATTTTGTCTAGTTCTTTTAATTCCTTTATTTGTTTGCTTCCTTATCGTTGAAACCCCTTGCTTTCCACAACCAAAATTGTGTGCACTTGTTGTCACTAGTTCCTAGGGAGAACGACCCGGGAGTTTAAATACTCTCGGTAAATTTTATATTGAATTGTGACATCTTTTGGATTAAACTTTGATTGTGAGATTTTATTGTTGATTTAAGCTATGCTACCAACGATGGAATTCTATTTTGAGAAACTCTAGATCAACGATAAAACACTCACTATCAACTCTACTTCACATTTTTTTCCTGGTCATGATTCTTGTGCTTGGTGTTTTGTTTCTGCTACATACTTCTGTTTGAATGTTTTGATCTCTCTTCCTTTTTTGAAAAAGGTTGAAGATTTTTGATTTTTCACTTTTCTTGTTTGCTGAATGTGCTAGGGTTTTGATTTTCTATGATTCTTTGTATTTCTTCCTTTCTGTATCTGCATTGCCTCCAAAGGGTGCCTCTGGGTTTTAGTTGGTCATCTTTGCTTTTGTGAACCTTGGCACACCCTTTTTACTGCCATACTTTGTTGTTTGCTGGTTGTTTTTTCGTTTTCTGTTTCTGGCCGAGTTACTTGGTAGTGACGCCCCTTTCATTTTCTTGTTGTTGGTGTAGTTTCTATGTTTTCTCGTCGAAATATTGTTGAGATGTCCACAAAGGTTCCTCCTGGTATGGCTGACTGGTTAGATTCCGTAGTGCTAGGGTGTGATACTGTAGCGGATCCAAAATATTACGAAAAATTTAGGAGGTTTCATAGGATTTGTGGGAATAGAGAATATGAGAAGGATTATGAGCTGGTGTCGTCCGACCCCGAGGAGAGGGTCAGTTTTCCTCCCTTAAGTCGGGTAGAGCATCCTTTCTTTTATGCCTTTGACTGCTTTTTCACCAAATTAGGTATTACCCTTCCCTTTTCTGAGTTTGGAACCAACTTGCTTTGGAACTGCAACCTTGTCCCTTCCTAGCTTCATCCTAATTCCTGGGCTTTTATGAAAAATTTTCAGCTACTGTGCCGGGAGTTGGGTGTCCGACCTTCCCTTAGTCTTTTTCTTTACCTGTTTGTGCTACCCAGGGAAGAAATGTATTTTCTATTTTTGATTACTCCTTTCATGAATTTAAGAATTTTTACTTTAAGGTTAGGGCAGTAGATGGTGTTCTTCCCTTTTTTCTTGATGAGAATAAGGAGCCCACCTTTCCCCTTTGGTTCCATTCAGAGCCTGTAGTTTTTAAGTATTTGTGGTTGAGTCTAGATGAGGTAGAGAGGGTCTTTATGGGTGTTTTGGAGGAACACTGGGGAGAGCCCCCTCATTTGGACACAAAGAGGTTTTTCGAGGATCCTGCTCTCCTTCAGTCCAAGCTAGGTAGTGCGTGACTTTCTAAAGAATTTCTTCTTTACTGTTGTTTGTTTGCTATTTTGTCCAATATATAATTGTTTTTGTGATCCCTTTCTTTTTTCCAAGATGGTTGCTAGTTCTAATTCCATGAAGGTCCTTCGCAAGACCAAGAAAATGGTGGCCGCTCAAAACATCCAAAGGAAGTCATCGGGGGACGGCTCTTCCCAAGTCCTGCCTAAGAAGCTGGTCACTGGTCCTCAGGGTCCGAGGAAGATCATCCCGACCCCTCAAGTTCGGGTGGCCTCTACTGATCTGCCTCTAACAACTTCTGGTGCTGCCTCTTCTCCTTCTTCATCTGATTCTTCTCCTAAGAGGCCGGGGACTACTGGGACTTATGATCTTAATGACAAGAACGTTGACGGCGTGGCCTTTGCGGCGGAGCATATCGACCCTCATGGGTTCGTTCCGACTGATAATGTGTCCATTCTCCACCACCTTGACTTTATATCTAGTAATAGTATTCAGATGGCTAACCTTAGTGCCGCTTTGTCTATGGATTTCAAGAAGTCTCCTATCCATGCTACTAGTGCCTTTCTTGAGAAGGCCAACGCTGATTATGATAGGGTAGAGGGTTTGAGGCTTGAGTTAGAGGCGAAGAATATTGGGTTGGAGCTTGCTGCGGAGAAAGAGAAGGCCTGGGCTACTACTGTGGAGGCGGCTACCAATTTGGCTAAGGATATGGCAAAGAAGACTAAGGAGAGCTACACCCGGACTTATGATGAGCTTCTGGAGGTTAAGGAGAAACTCCAGCCCTCTTTTGATGATTACGCCGAGCTTCAAGGCTACATAGTGAATGGCATGACCTCTCTATATGAGAATTTGAAAGCACAGGTCCAGGTTCTTTTCCTGATGCCGATCTTACCTTATTTAGTATGGATAGCATTGTTGAAGATGGTAAGATCGTGCCAGCCTCCAATGAGACTCTTACTCCAGATCCTTCCGCCAAAGCTCCTTCTTCTGAGACGATCTGATCTGAGGCCGACCCTGATGTGGAGATCTTGAATGGCCTTGATGGTGTTGTCGGAGTGATGCCTGGGCATCTTGGTGGTGGACGAAATTGTGATCATCAACAATGGCTCCAAAGGCTTGGTAGCGCTCTCAAACGTGAATCACACTTAGTCACAACTCCGCACAACTAACCAGCAAGTGTACTGGGTCGTCCAAGTAATACCTTACGTGAGTAAGGGTCGATCCCACAGAGATTGTTGGTATGAAGCAAGCTATGGTCATCTTGTAAATCTTAGTCAGGCGGATTCAACTATGTTAAGAAATTATAGTATACGCAAAGGAATAAAATAGGATAGAGATACTTATGTAAATTAATGGTGGGAATTTCAGACAAGCGCATGGAGCTACTTGTGCCTTCTGAATCTCTGCTTTCCAATTGCTTTCCTTAAATCCTTCTTACTCCTTTCCATGGCAAGCTATATGTAGGGCATCACCGTTGTCAATGGCTACATCCCATCCGCTCAGTGAAAATGGTCCAAATGCTCTCTCACAGCACGGCTAATCATCTGTTGGTTCTCGATCATGTTGGAATAGAATCCCTTGATTCTTTTGCGTTTGTCATCACGCCCAGCAATCACGGGTTTGAAGCTCATCACAGTCATTCAATTCCAGAATCCTACTCGGAATACCATAGACAAGGTTAGACTTTCCGGATTCCCATGAATGCCGCCATCAATTCTAGCTTATACCACGAAGATTCTGATTAAGGAATCCAAGAGATATGCGCCCGGTCTAAGGTAGAACGGAAGTGGTTGTTAGTCATGCGTTCATAGGTGAGAATGATGATGAGTGTCACGGATCATCACATTCATAATGTTTAAGTGCAACGAATATCTTAGAATAAGAATAAGTCGAATTGAATAGAGAATAGTAGTACTTGCATTGAAACTTGAGGTACAGCAGAGCTCCACACCCTTAATCTATGGTGTGTAGAAACTCCACCGTTGAAAATACATAAGTGATGAAGGTCCAGGCATGGCCGAATGGCCAGCCCCAAAACGTGATCACAGGATCAAAAATACAATCCAGGATTAAAATATAATAGTAAAAAGTCCTATTTATACTAGACTAGCTACTAGGGTGTACAAAAGTAAGTAATTGATGCGGAAATCCACTTCCAGGGCCCACTTGGTGTGTGCTTGGGCTGAGCTTGATCTATCCACGAACTGAGGCTTCTCTTGGAGTTGAACGCCAAGTTGTAACGTGTTTTGGGCGTTCAACTCTGGTTCGTCACGTGTTTCTGGCGTTTGACTTCCAGATTACAGCATAGAACTGGCCTTGAGCGCCAGTTTACGTCGCCTAATCATGCATAAAGTATGGACTATTATATAGTGCTGGAAAGCTCTGGATGTCTACTTTCCAACGCCATTGAGAGCACGCCATTTGGAGTTCTGTAGCTCCAGAAAATCCATTTCGAGTGCAGGGAGGTCAGAATCCAACAGCATCAACTGTCCTTTGTCAGCCTTTTATCAGAGTTTTGCTCAGGTCCCTCAATTTCAGCCAGAAATTACCTGAAATCACAGAAAAACACACAAACTCATAGTAAAGTCCAGAAATATGAATTTAACATAAAAACTAATGAAAACATCCCTAAAAGTAACTAGATCATACTAAAAAACTACCTAAAAACAATGCCAAAAAGCGTATAAATTATCCGGTCATCACAACACCAAACTTAAATTGTTGCTTGTCCCCAAGCAACTGAAAATCAATTAGGATAAAAAAAAGAGAATATACTATAAATCCCAAAATATCAATGAATACTAATTCTAATTAGATGATTGGGACTTGTAGCTTTTTGCTTCTGAACAGTTTTGGCATCTCACTTTCTCCTTTGAAGTTTAGAATGATTGGCATCCATAGGAACTTAGAATTTCAGATAGTGTTATTGATTCTCCTAGTTAAGTATGTTGATTCTTGAACACAACTACTTTTATGAGTCTTGGCCGTGGCCCTAAGCACTTTGTTTTCCAATCTTACCACCGGATACATAAATGCCACAGACACATACCTGGGTGAACATTTTCAGATTGTGACTCAACTTTGCTAAAGTCCCCAGTTAGAGGTGTCCAGAGCTCTTAAGCACACTCTTTTTGCTTTGGATCATGACTTTAACCACTCAGTCTCAAGCTTTTCACTTGGACCTGCATGCCACAAGCACATGGTTAGGGACAGCTTGATTTAGCCGCTTAGGCCTGGATTTTATTTCCTTGGGCCCTCCTATCCATTGATGCTCAAAGCCTTGGATCCTTTTTACCCTTGCCTTTTGGTTTTAAGGGCTATTGGCTTTTTCTGCTTGCTTTTTCTTTTTCTTTCTAATTTTTTTCACCATTTTTTTCTTTTTCTTTTTTTCGCAAGCTTTTGCTTTTTCACTGCTTTTTCTTGCTTCAAGAATCAATTTAATGATTTTTTAGATTATCAATAGCATTTCTGTTTGTTCATCATTCTTTCAAGAGCCAACAATTTTAACATTCATAAACAACAAGATCAAAATTATGCACTGTTAGCATTCATTCAGAAAACAAAAAGCATTGTCACCACATCAATATAATTAAACTAAATTCAAGGATAATTTCGAAATTCATGTACTTCTTGTTCTTTTGAATTAGAAACATTTTTCATTTAAGAGAGGTGAAGGATTCATGGAATTGTTCATAGCCTTAAGACATAATTACTAAATACTAATGATCATGAAGTAGAGACACAAAACATAAACAAACATAAAGCATAAAAACAGAAAAACAGAAAAAAATTATGAACAAGGAATGAGTCCACCTTAGTGATGGTGGCGCTTTCTTCTTGAAGAGCCAATGATGCTTTTTGAGCTCCTTTATGTCTCTTCCTTGCCTTTGTTGCATGATCCCTAGTGATTTTGGTGCTCCTATCCTTAGTTGCTCCCAATAATTATGTGGAGGAACATGTATCCGCTGAGGTATCTCAGGGATTTCTTTGATGAGAAAACTCCTCATGCTCTCTTGATGTGTAGTCAAATTCTCTATTACTGAGCTATGGACCCTTGAGATGAATCTCTCCATCTCCCATGACTCAGAGGTGGAAGCAATTGTCTTCCCTTTTTCTTCTTCTTTTTTTTTTTGAGGTTTCTTTGGCCTTAGGTGCCATCAATGGTTATGGAAAAGCAAAAAAGCTATGCTTTTACCACACCAAACTTAGAATGTTGCTCGCCCTCGAGCAAAAGAAGAAAGAATAGAAGAAGAAGAAGAAGACATGGAGGAGAGGAAGAGAGGTGTGTATTCGGCTATGTAGGGTGGGTTTGGGTGGGAAAGAGATGATGGATGTGAGTGGTGAAGATGTAATGGGGAAGAGAGATTGAGGTGATTGGTGAAGAAGAGAGAAGGTGAGTTGAGGTAGGTGGGGATCCTGTGGGTCCACAGATCCTGAGGTGTCAAGGATTTACATCCCTGCACCAATTAGGCATGTACAATGCCTTTGCTTGCAATTCTGGCGTTTAAACGCCGAGTGATACATGTTCTGGGCGTTCAACGCCCATGTGCAGCATGTTTCTGGCGTTGAACGCCAGTTCCATGCTTGTTTCTGGCGTTCAGCGCCAGCTCTCCTCAGGGTGCATTCCTGGCGTTTGAACGCCGGGATGTTGCTTGTTTCTGGCATTCAGCACCAGATCCATGCTCTGTTCTGGCGTTGAACGCTAGCCAGATGCTCCTTACTGGCGTTTAAACACCAGTAAGTTCTTCCTCCAGGGTGTGATTTTTCTTCTGCTATTTTTGATTCCGTTTTTAATTTTAATATTTTTTTCGTGCTCCACATGATCATGAATCTAATAAAACATAAAAGAACAATAAAATAAAAAATAAAATTAGATAAATAAAAAATGGGTTACCTCCCAACAAGAACTTCTTTAATGTCACTAGCTTGACAATAGCTCTCATGGAGCCTCACAGATGTTAAGAGCATGATGAGGGCCTCCCAACACCAAACTTAGAGTTTGAATGTGGGGGATTCTCAACACCAAACTTAGAGTTTGGTTGTGGCTTCCTAACACCAAACTTAGAGTTTGATTGTGGGGGCTTTGTTTGACTTTGTATTGAGAGAAGCTTACTGTGCCTCTTTTCCATGTTTATAGAAGAACACCATTGGGTCTTAAACACAAGGTAGTCCCCATTCAATTGAAGGACTAGCTCTCCTCTATCAACATCAATCACAGCTCCTGCTGTGGCTAGGAAAGGTCTTCTAAGGATGATGCATTCATCCTCCTCCTTCCTAGTGTATAAGATTATGAAATCAGCAGGGATGTAAAGGCCTTCAACCTTCACTAACACATCCTCTACCAATCCATAAGCTTGTCTTACTGACTTGTCTGCCATTTGTAATGAGAATATGGCAGGTTGTATCTCAATGATCCCTAGTTTCTCCATTACAGAGAGTGGCATATGATTTATGCTTGACCCCAGGTCGCATAGAGCCTTGTTAAAGGTCATGGTGCCTATGGTACAGGGTATTAACAATTTGCCAGGATCTTGTCTCATTTTAGGTAATGTTTGCTGAACCCATGTATCTAGTTCACAGCAAGGGAGGTTCACCTTCCCAAGTCTCATTACCAAATAACTTGGCATTCAGCTTCATGATAGCTTCTAAATATTGAGCAACTTGCTCTCCAGTTACATCTTCATCCTCTTCAGAGGAAGAACAGTCTTCAGAGCTCATGAATGGCAGAAGGAGGTTTAATGGAATCTCTATGGTCTCTATATGAGCCTCAGATTCCTTTAGGTCCTCAATAGGGGACTCCTTCTTGCTCAGAGGACGTCCTAGGAGGTCTTCCTCACTAGAATTTTTGTCCTTTCCTCCCTTTCTGCATTCGGCCATATTGACTATATCAGTTGCCTTGCACTCTCTCTTTGGATTCTCTTATGTATTGCTTAGGAGAGTACTAGGAGGAGTTTCAGTTACTTTCTTACTCAGCTGGCCCACTTGTGTCTCCAAATTTCTGGTGGAGGACCTTGTTTCACTCATGAAACTTAAAGTGGCCTTAGACAGATCAGAGACTATATTTGCTAAATTAGAGGAGCTCTGCTCAGAATTCTCTATCTGTTGTTGAGAAGATGATGGAAAAGGCTTGTTATTGCTAAACCTGTTTCTTCCACCATTATTAAAGCCTTGTTGAGGCTTTTGTTGATCCTTCCATGAGAAATTTGGATGATTTCTCCATGATGAATTATAGGTGTTTCCATAAGGTTCACCCATGTAATTTACCTCTGCCATTGCAGGGTTCTCAGGATCATAAGCTTCTTCTTCAGAAGATGCCTCTTTAGTACTGTTGGATTCATTTTGCCATCCATTCAGACCTTGAGAAATCATGTTGACTTGCTAAGTCAACACTTTGTTCTGAGCCAATATGGCATTCAGAGCATCAATTTCAAGAACTCCCTTCCTCTGAGGCGTCCCATTATTCACGGAATTCCTCTCAGAAGTGTACATGAATTGGTTATTTGCAACCATGTCAATAAGTTCTTGAGCTTCTGCAGGCGTTTTCTTTAGGTGAATGGATCTACCTGCAGAATGGTCCAATGACATTTTGGAAAACTCAGATAGACCATAATAGAATATATCTAATATGGTCTATTCTGAAAATATGTCAGAAGGACATTTTTTGGTCATCTGCTTGTATCTTTCCCAAGTTTCATAGAGGGATTCACCATCTTTTTGGTTAAAGGTCTGAACATCCACTCTAAGCTTGCTCAGCTTTTGAGGAGGAAAGAATTTATCCAAGAAGGTTGTGACCAGCTTATCCCTGGAGTCCAGGCTATCTTTAGGTTGTGAGTCCAACCATGTTCTAGCTCTGTCTCTTACAGCAAAAGGGAAAAGCATGAGCCTGTAGACTTCAGTATCTACTCCATTCGTCTTAACAGTCTCACAAATCTGCAAGAACTCAGTTAAAAACTGGTAAGGATCTTCAGATGGAAGTCCATGAAACTTGCAGTTCTGTTGCATTAAAGCAACTAATTGAGGTTTTAGCTCAAAATTGTTTGCTCCAATGGCCGGAATTGAGATGCTTCTTCCATCAAACTTGGACGTGGGTTTAGTAAAATCACCAAGCATCCTCCTTGCATTATTGTTGTTGGGTTCTGCTGTCATCTCCTTCTCTTGTTCGAAACTTTCAGAAAGGTAGCCTCTGGATTGTTGTAATTTAGCTTCTCTTAGTTTCCTCTTCAGAGTCCTTTCAGGTTCAGGATCAGCTTCAACAAGAGTATTTTTTTTCCTTGTTCCTGCTCAAATGAAAGAGAAGAGAAAAAAAAGAAGAGGAATCCTCTATGTCACAGTAAAGAGGATCCTTATTATTAGTAGAAGAAGAAAAGAATAAAGAAAGGAGAATCCAAACACAAAGGTAAGGATAGAGGCAGTGATTGGAGATGAAGAGAGGTGAAGAGAAGTGTTAGTAAATGAATAAATAAATAGAAGAAGATGAGAGAGAGAATTCGAAAATTAATTTTGAAAAGGAGTTAATGATTTTTTAAAATTAAAGATGAGATAGAATTAAAATTCAAATTTAAAATAATTAGTTAATTTAAGAAGAATTTTGAAAAAGGGATGAAATATTTTCGAAAATTAGAGAGGAAAAAGTAGTTAGGTGGTTTTGAAAAAGATAAGAAACAAACAAAAAGTTAATTAGTTAGTTGAAAAAGATTTGAAAATCAAATTTGAAAAGATAAGAAAATAAAAAGTTAGATAAGATATTTTAAAATCCAATTTTTGAAAAAGATAAAATTTTGAAAAAGATATGATATAAAAGATAGGATAAGATAGATTTTAATTTTTTAAAGTTAAAATTAATTACTTAACTAACAAGAAACTTAAAAGATAAGATTCTAGAATTTAAAGATTGAACCTATCCTAACAAGAAATTAACAACTTCAAATTTTTGAACCAATCACATTAATTGTTAGCATAATTTTTGAAAATAAAGATAAAATTAAGAAAAAGATTTTTGAAAAATATATTAAAAAATAAATTTCGAAAATTAATAAAAAATGAAAAAGATTTTATTTTTGAAAAAGTTTTGAAAAGATAAGATTTTTTAAAATTGAAAATTTGACTTGACTTATGAGAAACAACTAATTTTAAAAATTTTTTACTAAGTCAACTCAAATTTTCGAAAATTATGAGAAAATTAGGAAAAGATATTTTTTGATTTTTTTGAATTTTTAATGATGAAAGAGAAAAACAACAAAAATGACTCACAACATGAAAATTATGAATCAAAACTCATGATGCATGCAAGAACACTATGAATGTCAAGATGAATGCCAAGAACACTTTGAAGATCATGATGAACATCAAGAACATATTTTTGAAAAAATTTTTATGCAAAGAAAACATGCAAGACACCAAACTTAGAATTCTTTAATGCAAGGATACTATGAATGCAAAAATGCATATGAAAAACAATAAAAGACACAAAACAAGAAAACATCAAGATCAAACAAGAAGACTTACCAAGAACAACTTGAAGATCATGAAGAACACCATGAATGTATGAATTTTCAAAAAATAATGCATAAATTTTTAAAAACATGCAATTGACACCAAACTTAAAAATTGACTCAAGACTCTAACAAGAAACACAAAATATTTTTTATTTTTATGATTTTATGATTTTTTTTTGTATTTTTATTGTTTATTTTTTCGAAAATATTCTTTAGGAAAACAAAAATAAAGACAAAATTTTTTTTTTCTTGAAAAGAAAATAAAAAGAAAATTACCTAATCTGAGCAACAAGATGAACCGTCAGTTGTCCATACTCGAACAATCCCCGGCAACGGCGCCAAAAACTTGGTGGACGAAATTGTGATCATCAACAATGGCTCCAAAGGCTTGGTAGCACTCTCAAATGTGAATCACACTTAGTCACAACTCTGCACAACTAACCAGCAAGTGTACTGGGTCGTCCAAGTAATACCTTACGTGAGTAAGGGTCAATCCCACAGAGATTGTTGGTATAAAGCAAGCTATGGTCATCTTGTAAATCCCAGTTAGGCGGATTCAACTATGTTAATAAATTATAGTATACGTGAAGGAATAAAATAGGATAGAGATACTTATGTAAATTAATTGTGGGAATTTCAGACAAGCGCATGGAGCTGCTTCTGCCTTCTGAATCTCTGCTTTCCTACTACTTTCCTTCAATCCTTTTTACTCCTTTCCATGGCAAGCTGTATGTAGGGCATCACCGTTGTCAATAGCTACATCTCATCCTCTCAGTAAAAATGGTCCAAATGCTCTGTCACAGCACGGCTAATCATCTGTCGGTTCTTGATCATGTTGGAATAGAATCCCTTCATTCTTTTGCGTTTGTCATCACGCCTAGCAATCGCGAGTTTGAAGCATGTCACAGTCATTCAATCCTGAATCTTACTCGGAATACCACAGACATGGTTAGACTTTCCGGATTCCCATGAATGCCGCCATCAATTCTAGCTTATACCACGAAGATTCTGATTAAGGAATCCAAGAGATATGCGCCCGGTCTAAGGTAGAACGGAAGTGGTTGTCAGTCACGCGTTCATAGGTGAGAATGATGATGAGTGTCACAGATCATCAAATTCATCATGTTGAAGTGCAACGAATATCTTAGAATAAGAATAAGTCGAATTGAATAGAGAATAGTAGTACTTGCATTGAAACTTGAGGTACAGTAAAGCTCCACACCCTTAATCTATGGTGTGTAGAAACTCCACCGTTGAAAATACATAAGTGATGAAGATCCAGGCATGGCCAAATGGCCAGCCCCCAAAACGTGATCACGGGATCAAAAATACAATCCAGGATTAAAATATAATAGTAAAAAGTCCTATTTATACTAGATTAGCTACTAGGGTTTACAGAAGTAAGTAATTGATGCAGAAATCCACTTCCAGGGCCCACTTGGTGTGTGCTTGGGATGAGCTTGATCTATCCACGAGCTGAGGCTTCTCTTGGAGTTGAACGCCAAGTTGTAACGTGTTTTGGGCGTTCAACTCTTGTTCGTGACGTGTTTCTGGCGTTTGACTTCCAGAATGCAGCATGGAACTGGCGTTGAGCGCCAGTTTACATCGTCTAATCATGAATAAAGTATGGACTATTATATATTGCTGGAAAGCTCTAGATGTCTACTTTTTAATGTCATTGAGAGTACGCCATTTGGAGTTCTGTAGCTCCAGAAAATCCATTTCGAGTGAAGGGAGGTCAGAATCCAACAGCATCAGCAGTCCTTTGTCAGCCTTTTATCAGAGTTTTGCTCAGGTCCCTCAATTTCAGCCAAAAATTACCCAAAATCATGAAAAAACACACAAACTCATAGTAAAGTCCAGAAATGTGAATTTAGCATAAAAACTAATTAAAACATCCCTAAAACTAACTAGATCATACTAAAAACTACCTAAAAACAATGCCAAAAAGAGTATAAATTATCCGCTCATCACTTGGCTAGTTTTACTAGCCATTTTTTGTATGCTTTAGGTTGGTTTCATGCATTTTCTTAGGAAATAAGCAAATATTTGGTTAAAAATGCATTCATACCATGATTTAAGCAAACATTGTGAATTTCGAATGATTTCATGAGAATTATGCATGAATTGAATGATAAAATGGATGATGCATAATTTCATGATTAAGAGCAAGACTTTGATGCACTTTGTTTGATTGATTTCAGGTAACAAGAAGCAAAGAAGAGCCCCGTTAGTGGCTACGTTAGTGCCATTAACGTGAAGGGTAGCATGGAGAAAGGGATGATGTGCCAACGTTAGTGACACTAACCTTTGTCACTAACGTTGGAGATAGCAAAGGAAGACCCATGTTAATGGCCACGTTAACACCACTAACGTGGACCATTAACGTGGAAGAGGAGGGGTTGTTGTAGCATTAGTGACAAAGGTGAGTGTCACTAACGCCCTCGGGCCTTGGCATGCCTATGTTAAAGGCCATGTTAGTTACACTAACATAGACCATTAACGTGGAAAAGAGGGACAAGGGCCAGCGTTATTGGCAAAAGTGAGTGCCAATAATGCTAGCGAAGCAAAGGAAGACCCACGTTAATGGCCACGTTAGTTACACTAACGTGGGCAAAATCTCACCCGGCAGCCTGACCATGCCTTCTTCAAACAAGAATATATGGAACTACATGGTGGACACTAAATTTGAAGGAGAAAATCTGTCCCGAAAGTGCAAAGATGAACATGGTATCAACCTGTAATAAGGCCAGCTGACCTCTTCACCTTCCAAGAAGTCTAATGCGAGTTGTAGAGCTCCAAATGATGCGCTTCTAAAGGCGTTGGAAAGTAGACATCCAGGGCTTTCCAACAATATATAATAGTATTGGGTGGACATTAAGTTTGAACTTCAGAACCTGGAAATATTAATCCCTTGATCGCTAGCGTTATTGTGGCACACTTTTTCCAATAACGCCAGCGACTATGCCACCGACCCTACCCGCTTCAAAGGAGCATAACGTGAGTTATAGAGGTTCAATTGATGTGATTCTAGTTGCGTTAGAAAGCTGACATTTAGAGCTTTCCAAAGATATATAATGCTTTATAGTGGGCATGAAATTGAAGCACAAACAATAGGCATCTTCTAAGCCCCAAAACACCAACTGGTAGCAAGTGTAACGTTAGCCACACTAACTTCAGCACTAACGCCACACTTGTAGCGTTAGTGTGGCTAACGGTAACACTAATGATTACCACCTGGACCTCAACTTTATTCACTTCTTTCAAGGACCACCCAATGATGAGGGAACTTTTGTGTGGTCTAGAATTCAGAATAAATTTCCGTTGGAGGTACAGCTTCTAAACTAACAAAAGTCCTTTCATTCAAACGTTTTGGTTGTCACAAGTAACAAACCCCTTTTTAAAATTGATAACTGAGTATTTAAACCTGGGGTCGTCTTCTCAAGGAATTGCAGGGAAGTATGAATTATTATTGGTTATGCAAAACAGTGTTTTTGGGGGTTGAAAAGGTTTTGACCAAGAGAAAGGGATTACAGGGAATTAATAGATTAATAACTAATAAAACTCTTGGCAAGGTATGAAAACTGGAGGTCCTATCCCTGTTATCCTTATCAATTGTGATGTGAATTGGATTTTTCTCCCACTATGTTAACCTCTAACTATGAAGGTATATTAAGTGAATGAATTAATTCGAATCCTCAAGTCCCAGTCTTTCCTTAGAAAAAGTTAGAGTTATTGGATCTCGAATTAATTCTTGAAGAATTCCAATTTTCAGTCAACAATGAGTTTGATAACTCAAGAGTTACCAATTAATCAACCAAAGTCAAAAGGGAATAAAATCTAAATTAAATTAAAAGCATCAATAACATAAATAGAAGAAGGCAATCAAACTACATTTAAACATAAATTCAAATTTAGCATGAAGGAGTTCATAAAGTAAATTGGAAAAATAAATAAAAGGAATAATAACCTGGAACTCAGAAGATGAAATCCTAATCCTAATGTAAATCCTAATCCTAATCCTAATCCTAAGAGAGTGGAGAGAACCTCTCTCTCTAAAAACTACATCTAAAACTAAAATTATGAATTATGAGAGCCTCCTGAGTCTCTACAAGTTCCCTGACTTTAATCTGTGTTTTTGGGCCAAAAACTGGGTTGAAATGTGGCCCAGAATCTCTGCCAGCAACTTTTGTAATTCTGTAGATCGCGCACGTCACGCGATCGCGTCTTCCAAGGATATTAGAATGATATAAAAATTAGTGAAATACTATAAAAATTTCTTGAAAAAGAAAATATTACTTTAACCAAGTGGTAAAATATGCACAAAAAATAAACATGCAATCAAACATGCAAATGCAACAATGAAAAATAAAAACTGGTGTTGAGAAGGGACTAACTAACCCGTGGAGATCGGTATCGACCTCCCCACACTTAAAGATTGCACCGTCCTCGGTGCATGCTGAGATGTGCAGGTGGATGGGGGTTGTAGTTCCTCAGCTAGTGCTCTTTGTGTTCCTTTCCTTGCCGGTGGTTTGGGAGTAGCTTTCTCTCTTTACCCTTCTTGGTGGCCATCCTGAAAGGGGAAAAAGGAAAGTAACAAGTAAAGCTAGGGGATCCAACAAGGAAGAGAGCGGGAAAGGTGGTAATCAATGCACAGTAAAGAAGAATGATGTTAACACATGGTCATGACTACATGTGAAAAGTCATCAATGGAAATATAGTAAGTGCATGTGATGACAGTTAAATGCAAGATGTTTATTGGCATGCTGGGAAAGGCATGAGTAGCATAGATCAAGCATTCAATGTCCAAGTTAGATTACCAAGTCTTTCAAACTAACAACATGTTTGTAATAACAATTATATTTAATTAATAAAATATAAAAAGGGTTTTGTGAAAAGCAAGCATTTATAGTGGTAGATTAAAAGAAATCTTAAAAATAGTGCACAATGCCATACGGGCGTTTTCACAAACACATAACATGCATGGTAAATAAGCTATTTGAAAGTATTAAATTGAACATGCAAGCAACCCTTTAAAAAGTAATATATAATTGTCAAATAATCCACAAAAATATAGAAAAAACAATGACCCAAATAAAATTCCAACACCAATGAAAATAATGCAATGAATGAAAGTATCCAATTAAGTAAAAGAAAATGAAAGATAAAAAAAATGAGAAGGGAAAGAAGGGAAGAAGAAGTAAGTAAGAAAGGAGGGAGGAAAAATTAGGATTGGGGAAAAGAAAGATAAGATATTTTGGTAATTTAGGTTGAGCTGTACGGCGTAAGCGACGCGGCCGCGTGGGGCACGCGTTCGCGTGATTGCGCTTTAATTCAGTTGACGCGGTCGCGTGACCCATGTTATGCTTCTGCCGCGAGTGCAGCCTCGCGCCTGCACAACTCTCTGTTCGAATTTATATATTTGCCAAATTTGGGGTGACGCGATCGCGCGGGGCATGCGATCGCGTGAGTGGACTTCAGAAAGGAATGACGCGGATGCGTCGGCAACGCGGTTGCGTGATAGTGATTGTGCGTCCAGCACCAATCCAGCACCACTCTCGCACAATAATTCATTGTGCACCCTTTTTACGTCGAAAATCAGGGCACGCGGCCGCGTGGGGCAAGCGGTCGCGTGGGAAGCCATTATTTTCATGTGACGCGGACGCGTCAGCGACGCGGTCGCGTGGGACGATTTGGGCCACTGGCACACCTCCAGCCACGCTCCAGCGTGACTCTCTGTTCGTTTTTATTTTCTCCCCTCTCCTTTCGACGCGGACGTGTCGCTGATGCAGTCGCGTCGCGTGGCATTTTTTTTAATATGAAGTATGCAGAATGCAAAATGATATGAATGTTATGAGTAATTCCAGGTTCAATGAAAAACTTGAAAACAAATAAAACTAAATAAAAATGAAAAGGAACGATCATACCATGGTGGGTTGTCTCCCACCTAGCACTTTTAGTTAAAGTCCTTAAGTTGGACAATTGAGAAGCTTCCTGTTATGGCGGCTTGTGCTTGAACTCATCCAAAAATCTCCACCAATGTTTGGAATTCCAGTAGCCTCCAGGGTCCCAAACAAGGCATAGAAAGCCTTCAAGCAAGTTAAAGCAAGTGACAAGGCCCCAAGAGTGTTGATTTCTAGATTGAATTCTGGGGTCCCAAATCTTGCTTTTGCACCCGTCTTCTTGTTGAGCAATATTGTTCCATCCGGGTGGCAAACAGTCTGAATTCTCACTGAAGCAGCCAGACAACTTTCTAGACCCATTCATTTGAGCTCTAAACCAACCTTTGCGTTTAAATGTTGAGCACACAACCATGTTGAACCTTACAGGATAAATCTTATCACTGACCATCTTCCTCTTACTCTTTATGCCACAAAGAGCTCTAAGTTGACCATCCGTCTCCAGTAGCCCATATTCAAGTGGGGTTAGAAAGCTAAGGGATATGAATTTTACCCACTTGAATGTTGTGAAGGATGATGGCAACTTAGGGGGAGGTATTTTTAATGAAATTGCAAGCTCCACTCCCTTGTGCTCTTTGACAACTTCCACCTCTTTGCAAACTTCTTTGATTTCAACCTCTTCCTCTTGGTAGCTTTCTTCTAATTCAAACTCTTCTTCATTGCGCACCAAGGGCATGGGAGGTTGTGCCTCTTTTTCTTGAATCTCCATCTCTCGATTAACCTCTTCCAAGTCTTCTATTATGACATGCCTTGGAGGTTGTACACCCTCCTCAACATCAATTTCAAATACCTTGGAAGGAGGCTTTATGACTTGAATTTCCCATGGAGGTTCTGCATCTCCTAAGTCTGCAACTGCTTCTTCCTCTTCAATAATTATGGCTTCCTCCACTTGTTCCAATACAAATTCATTCTCCTTACTGTCCACTGGAGTTTCTAGTGTCTCCTTCATGCTATGTTCTTCATTAGATTCTCCATATGAAGCCATGGGGGTTCCTTGAGTGTCCAAACGTCTAGAAGGTAACTGATTTATTGCTTGCTCCAATTGATGAAGGGTTGCATGAAATTGATCTACTGTTTCCTTGAGACGATCCCTTGACTCTTGTTCCATTTCAATAGCATAACTGGGATCATCTTGCTCTTGGATTGATGGATGTGGGTGCTCTTCCATGGATGGTGGTGATGGGATGGGTGATGATGAAATGGGTAGATCATTATATGGTTGAAAAGAAAGTACACTAGAGCTTGAGGGTTGATTGTTGAAGGTATTCGGTGGTCTGATTTGGGTGACCAGAGCTTGTATAGTAGAGTTTAAATCGGTAAATACTTTCTCCATGGAGGTTTGGGGTGGATAGGAGGGTTCATTTTGATAATGATAAGGAGATGGTGTATATTGCGGTGGTGGTTCTATGTATGGTTCATTTGGCTCATAAGGTGGTTGGTATGGTGGATATGGATTAGGGTCATACGGAGGTGTTTGGTGGAAAGGAGCTTGTGAGTATGGTGGTTCAAAATTATATTGAGGAGGAGGGGGTTCATAGGCATATGGTGGGTCTTGTTGGTAGTCAAAAGAGTGCTCACCATAGCCATTGCCTTGATATACATCACAGAATGGTTGTTGATAGTCCATTGGAGGTGGTTGTTGCCATGAGGGCTGATCAAATCCTTGTGGCTCCTCCCATCTTTGATTGTTCTAACCATGGTGCATGTTGTCATTATAATCTCCTCTTCCTGCAACATAATTATAACCAGACTCATAGCCAAAGGGGTGAGAGTTCATAGTAGTGAGAAATAATAAAAACAAAAACTAACAAAAAAGGAAAAAATATATATATAAATTTTGAAAAATATTTACAATAACCAATAAAAAGGCACACGTTTGCAATTCCCCGGCAACGGCGCTATTTTGATGAGAGAACTTTTGCGTGGTCTAGAATTCAGAATAAATTCCCAATGCAAGTACAGCTTCTAAACTAACAAAAGTCCTTTCATACAAACGTTTTGGTTGTCACAAGTAACAAACCCCTTTTTAAAATTGATAACCGAGTATTTAAACCTTGGGTCTTCTTCTCAAGGAATTGCAGGGAAGTATGAATTATTATTGGTTATGCAAAACAGTATTTTTGGGGGTTGAAAAGGTTTTGAAGAAGAGAAAGGGATTGCAGGGAATTAATAGATTAATAACTAATAAAACTCTTGGCAAGGTATGAAAGCCGGAGGTCCTATCCCTGTTATCCTTATCAATTGTGATGAGAATTGGATTTTTCTCCCACTATGTTAACCTCTAACTATGAAGTTAAGTTAAGTGAATGAATTAATTCAAATCCTCAAGCCAGTCTTTCCTTGGGAAAAGTTAGAGTTATTGGATCTCGAATTAATTCTTGAAGAATTCCAATTTTCAGTCAACAATGAGTTTGATAACTCAAGAGTTACCAATTAATCAACCAAAGTCAAAAGGGAATAAAATCTAAATTAAATTAAAAGCATCAATGACATAAATAGAAGAAGGCAATCAAACTACGTTTAAACATAAATTCAAATTTAGCATGAAGGAGTTCATAAAGTAAATTGGAAAAATAAATAAAAGGAATAATAACCTGGAACTCAGAAGATGAAATCCTAATCCTAATGTAAATCCTAATCCTAATCCTAATCTTAAGAGAGAGGAGAGAACCTCTCTCTCTAAAAACTACATCTAAATCTAAAATTATGAATTATGAGAGCCTCCTGAGTCTCTGCAAGTTCCCTGACTTTAATCTGTGTTTCTGGGCCAAAAATTGGGCTGAAATGCGGCCCAGAATCTCTGCCAGTGACTTTTGTAATTCTGCAGATCGCACACGTCACGCGATCGCGTCATCCATGCGAACGCGTCATTCGTGTTTTTCCCTGCCACGCGTTCATGTCGTCCACGCTTCCGCGTCACTTGTGCTTTTCCAATCCTCGCGGTCGCGTGAGCCATGCGGCCGCGTCACTGCGGATTCCTTTCTTTTGCGCGGTCGCATCGCTGACGCGTACGCGTCACTTCTCGCTGGTCATCTGCTCAATTTCTTGTGTTCCTTCCATTTTTGCAAGCTTCCTTCCCAATCTCTCACTCATTCATGCCCTATAAAGCCTGAAACACTTAACACACAGATCAAGGCATCAAATGGTAATAAGAGAGGATTAAGATTAGCTAAATTAAGACCAAAAGAAGCATGTTTTCAATCATGTAATAATTTTTGGAAGGAAATATAAATGCATGCTATTTATATGAATAAGTGGGTAAATACCATGATAAAACCACACAATTAAACACATTGTAAACCATAAAACAGTGGTTTATCACCCAACCTCAAGGAAGCAAGCCCACAAGTGTCAACCAATCAAGGCCACAAGAAGCATCTAGAATAGGAATCTTCATTTAATTGTAATTTGCTTTTAATTTCATTTCATTTTGTAATTTAGGAGAGCCTATATAAGGGGCCTTAGTTTTTACATTAAAGGGGGGAATTCTGAAAAGGCTGGAAGCCAGGGATTGAAGAGGGGTCTTCGGACTCCCTCCCCTCACACACTTCTCCTTCTTTTTCTTTTCTTAGTAGTAGTTTAATTTCAATTTGTACTTTTCAATTATGAACTTTGAAGTTTCAATTTCAGTTTTAATCTTCATCTTTATTTTTCTGCACTTTCTTTATTTTCTATTTTGGTAGAGCAATGAACAACTAACTCTTTTCATTGGGTTAGAGAGCTCTATTGTGATTTAATGGATCAATTGTAGTTTTTATTCTTCTTCTTCTTTCTTTTCTCTTGATTTTACTAGAGATCTTTCGATCTTCATCTAATTGGGTAATTATCTCGGAAGAAAAATTCCTCATACGTGGATTTCCTCTGAACCTTGGAAGAGGAATGAGGAAATCATGCTAGAAATGCTCTCTCATATTGGATTAGGTTGGGGGTTAGATGGATATTGTGACATTTAATCCTACCAATACTTTAATCTATGAATGTGTGTGGTATAATTAGTGATCAAACTTCATCTCTTCCCTTGAGCAATTAAATCAAGGATTGGAAAATTGTTTAAGCTTAGAGAGATTGGATTGCCAAGGAATTGGGATCCAATCACTTAAGATTGCCAAGGAGATCAATGAATGCATTGATTGAGGAAGAGATGAGAATGAACTTGATCCGGAGGATTGCAATATCTCTTGATCCCAATGTTCATTTTATTTTTAGTTCTTACATTTACTTTTCTTGCCATTTTACTTTTCTGCACTTTACTGCTTTCTTTAGTTTTATGCCATTTACAGTTCCTTGTTACTCATCACTCCAATATGATTCGTCTAACTAGTAAAATCAATTAACCATTTATTGCTTAATCCGTTAATCCCTGTGGATTCGACCTCACTCTACTGTGAATTTTTACTTGATGATAATTCGGTATACTTGCCGAAGGGACATTTGTTGAGAGACAAGTTTCCGTGCATCACGGAGCCATCCCTATTTCAATCATTCCTCCTACTCCTAAGGATGCGGCGACAACAGTGAAGTTGGACCCCTTATGACTCTTTCTTTTTTGTCTCTCTTTTGATTATGTATTAGTATTGTCCGACTTTGGGCCTTTGAACTCTTGATTTTGTAATATTTTGGGATAACTCTCTGACACTTATGGCTGCTTTCTAGCAACTTTTAGTTTTTTAATCAAAGCACTTTTGCTCTTGGGTTGCCTGCTAGGTAATCCTTTGAGTTCCTAGTGCTTTAATTTTGTGTCAACTGTGCTGGCTTGGTTTCTGGGAAGTGTTCCCATCCTTTGGCTGTTGCTTCACCCCCTTTCTGGTTTCCTTCTTGGGGTGGCGTCCCATTGCGCGTTTTGGTCTGCTCTTTTAGGCGTTTGGTGTTTTCTGACCGACGTCTTTCCTGATGACCTTGTGGGTAGTGTTCTTTTCATGAACCTCTACCTTTTGTTTATTGTTCTGCACTTCTTCTGGTTTTGTTGACAACCTTGCCGAGTCGCATTTGCTCTGCTTTTTTGGTGATCTTGCCTTTGCAGCTTGGTGTTTGGGCTTTCAGTCGATTTCCAATAACTTTCTAGGTAGTGTTCTTTATTTAGAACCTTTTCTTTTCAGTTTATTTGGACGACTTTTGAGCCTTGTTCGGGTTTGAGATTGCCTTTGCTTTTTAAGTAGCATCCTTTTCGGACTCTTACCTTTTTAGCTTGGCGACTTTGGTGCTTAGGTTTTCCAACCTTTTTTGGACCTTCGCATGGCTAGGTAGGCTATGTTCCCTTTTTTAGTGATCCTTTAGATGGTCCGACTTCTCTTTCGGGCCTTGATGAGCGGATAATTTGTACGCTTTTTGGCATTGTTTTTAGTATGTTTTGGTTAGTTTTTAGTATATTTTTATTAGTTTTTAATTAAAATTTACTTTTCTGAACTTTACTATGAGTTTGTGTGTTTTTCTGTGATTTCAGGTATTTTCTGGCTGAAATTGAGGGACCTGAGCAAAAATCTGATTCAGAGACTGAAAAGGACTGCAGATGCTGTTGGATTCTGACCTCCCTGCACTCGAAGTGGATTTTCTGGAGCTACAGAAGCCCAATTGGCGCGCTCTTAACGGCGTTGGAAAGTAGACATCCTGGGCTTTCCAGCAATATATCATAGTCCATACTTTGCCCAAGATTTGATGGCCCAAACTGGCGTTCAAAGTCACCTTCAGAATTCCCAGCGTTAAACGCCGGAACTGGCACCAAAGTGTGAGTTAAACGCCCAAACTGGCACAAAAGCTGGCGTTTAACTCCAAGAAAAGTCTCTACACGAAAATGCTTCAATGCTCAGCCCAAGCACACACCAAGTGGGCTCGGAAGTGGATTTTTATGTCTTTTACTCATCTTTGTAATTCTTAAGCTACTAGTTCCCTATAAATAGGACCTTTTGCTATTGTATTTTTCATCTTGGTAGCGATCTTTGGATCTTAGATCATCTTGAGATCTTTGAATCTTTTGATCACTGGGGGCTGGCCTCACGGCCATGCCTAGACCTTGTTCTTATGTATTTTCAACGGTGGAGTTTCTACAAACCATAGATTAAGGTGTGGAGCTCTGCTGTACCTCGAGTATTAATGCAATTACTATTGTTCTTCTATTCAATTCAGCTTGTTCTTGTTCCAAGATATCACTTGTTCTTCAACTTGATGAATGTGATGATCCGTGACACTCATCATCATTCTCACCTATGAACGTGTGACCGTCAATCACCTCCGTTCTACCTTAGATTGGGTGGATATCTCTTGGGTTCTTTAACCAGAATCTTCGTGGTATAAGCTAGAATTGATGACTGCATTCAAGAGAATCCGGAAGGTCTAAACCTTGTCTGTGGTATTCTGAGTAGGATTCAATGATTGAATGACTGTGACGAGCTTCAAACTCGCGATTGTGGGCCGTTAGTGACAGACGCAAAAGAATCACTGGATTCTATTCCGACATGATCGAGAACCGACAGCTGGATAGCCGTGCCATGACAGGGTGCGTTGAACATTTCCACTGAGAGGATGGGAGGTAGCCACTGACAACGGTGAAACCCTTGCATACAGCTTGCCATGGAAAGGAGTAAGAAGGATTGGATGAAGACAGTAGGAAAGCAGAGAGACGGAAGGGACAAAGCATCTCCATTCACTTATCTAAAGTTCTTACCAATGAATTGCATAAGTATCTCTATCCTTATCTTTATGTTTTATTCATATATCACCCATACCCATTTGAGTCTGCCTGATTGAGATTTACAAGGTGACCATAGTTTTCTTCATACCAACAATCTCCGTGGGATCGACCCTTACTCGCGTAAGGTTTATTACTTGGATGACCCAGTGCACTTGTTGGTTAGTTGTGCGAAGTTGTGTTTATGCCATGGTATTGAGCACCAAGTCTTTGGGGCCATTACTAGGGATTATTTGAGTTGTGAAAAGTAGTGATCACAATTTCGTGCACCAAGTTTTTGGCGCCGTTGCCGGGGATTGTTTCGAGTATGGACAACTGACGGTTCATCTTGTTGCTTAGATTAGGTATTTTTTTTCATAGTTCTTAAGAATGAGTTATAGAGTTTCATGATGATCTGTTGAAGTCTGGCTGGCTGTGAAGCCATGTCTAATCTTATTGGACCGAGGTTTCAACTTATCATCACAAGAGCTTGTTGATTTCTATCAATCTTGCTATTGGAGCAATGATCTGCTAAGGCTTGGCTGGCCATTGGCCATGTCTAGTGTTTTGGACCGAAGCTTTCTTTGAAAGCTTGGCTGGCTGTGAAGCCATGTCTAATTCCTGGACCGAAGTCTTAGACTAGCATTGCAATGATTCCTGGAATTCTCATTAAAAATTTTGATACCTTTATTTTCTTTTCCACTTAAATTTCGAAAAATCCAAAAAAATTACAAAATCATAAAAACCAAAAATATTTTATGTTTCTTGTTTGAGTCCAGTGTCTCATTTTAAGTTTGGTGTCTTGCATGCTTTGTTTATTTGATCTTGGTTCTATTTTCAAGTCAATAATACAGGAAACTGAAGATTCAGTACATGCAGCAGAGGAATTATACAGAAAAAGCTGGGCGTTCAAAACGCCCAGTGAAGAAGGAAAAACTGGCGTTTAACGCCCAAAAAGGTAGCATTTTGGGCGTTAAACGCCAGAATGGATACCATTCTGGGTGTTTAACACCAGGATGGCACAAGAGGGAAGATTTTGTTTTTAATGCAAATTTTTTTTTTCAAGTTTTCAAAGTTTTTCAAAATCAAATCTTTTTCAAATCATATCTTTTCAATCAAATCTTTTTCAAAATCAATTTCTTTCCTTTTTCAAAGATACTTGCTAACAATTAATGATTTGATTCAACATTACAAGTATGTTGCCTTTTCTGTTGAGAAAGGTTTAATGTTTGAATCATATCTTTTCTTGTTAGCCAAGTCATTAATTTTTAAAATCAAATCTTTCTAAATTATTTTTCAAACCATAACTTTTCAATCACATCTTTTTCAAAAAAGTTTTCAATCATATCTTCTTCAAAATCTTTTTCAAAATGATTTTAAAATCTTTTTAATTAATTTTTGAAAAATCTCTTCCCCTCTTCTCACATCCTTCTATTTATGGAGTACCACTCCTCCTCAATGCACAATTCGAACTCTATCTCACTAAGTTCGAATTCTTCTACCTCTTCCTTCTATTTTTCTTTTCCTCTGACACCTCAAGGAATCTCTATACTGTGACATAGAGGATTCCACATTTTCTTGTCCTCTTCTCTTTCATAGGAGCAGGAGCACGGACAAAAGCATTCTTGTTGAGGCTAACCCTGAACCTGAAAGGACCTTGAAGCGAAAGCTAAGAGAAGCTAAGGCACAATTCTCTGTAGAGGACCTAACAGAAATCTTCAAAGAAGAAAAACCCATGGCAGTCGAAAACAACAACAATGCCATCAATGCAAGGAAGGTACTGGGTGACTTTACTGCACCTACTCCCGACTTCTATGGGAGAAGCATCTCTATCCCTGCCATTGGAGCAAACAACTTTGAGCTTAAGCCTCAATTAGTTTCTCTAATGCAACAGAATTGCAAGTTCCATGGACTTTCATTGGAAGATCCTCATCAGTTTTTAGCTGAATTCTTGCAAATCTGTGACACTGTCAAGACTAATGGGGTTGACCCTGAGGTCTATAGACTTATGCTATTCCCTTTTGTTATAAGAGACAGAGCTAGAATATGGTTGGACTCACAACCTAAAGAAAGCCGGAACTCTTGGGAAAAACTAGTCAATGTCTTCTTGGCAAAGTTCTTTCTACCTCAAAAATTGAGTAAGCTTAGAGTGGAAGTCCAAACCCTCAGACAGAAGGAAGGAGAATCCCTCTATGAAGCTTGGGAAAGATACAAACAATTGATCAGAAAGTGTCCCTCTGACATGCTTTCTGAATGGAGCATCATAGGTATCTTCTATGATGGTCTGTCTGAACATTCCAAGATGTCTTTGGATAGCTCTGCTGGAGGATCTCTTCATCTGAAGAAGACGCCTACAGAAGCTCAAGAACTAATTGAAATGGTTGCAAATAACCAATTCATGTACACTTCTGAAAGGAATCCTGTGAACAATGGGACAAATCAGAAGAAAGGAGTTCTTGAGATTGATACTCTGAATGCCATACTGGCTCAGAACAAAATATTGACTCAGCAAGTCAATTTGATTTCTCAAAGTCTGTCTGGAATGCAAAATGCACCAAGCAGTACTAAGGATGCTTCATCTGAAGAAGAAGCTTATGATCCTGATAACCCTTCAATGGAAGAGGTGAATTACATGGGAGAACCCTATGGAAACACCTATAATTCTTCATGGAGAAATCATCCAAATTTCTCATGGAAGGATCAACAGAGACCTCAACAAGGTTTCAACAATAATAATGGTGGAAGAAACAGGTTTAGCAATGGCAAGCCTTTTCCATCATCTTCTCAGCAACAGACAGAGAATTCTAAGCAGAACCACTTTGACTTAGCAACCATGGTCTCCGATCTAATCAAAACCACTCAAAGTTTCATGACTGAAACAAGATCTTCCATTAGAAACTTGGAGGCACAAGTGGGTCAGCTGAGCAAGAAAATTACTGAACTCCCTCCTAGTGCTCTTCCAAGCAATACAGAAGAAAATCCAAAAGGAGAGTGCAAGGCCATCAATATGGCCGAATTTAGAGAGGAGGAAGAGGAAGTGAACGCCACTGAGGAAGACCTCAGTGGACGTCCACTGGCCTCCAATGAGTTCCCCAATGAGGAACCATGGGAATCTGACGCTCACACTGAGACCATAGAGATTCCATTGGACTTACTTCTGCCATTCATGAGCTCTGATGAGTATTCTTCCTCTGAAGAGGATGAGTATGTCACTGAAGAGCAAGTTGCTAAATACCTTGGAGCAATCATGAAGCTAAATGACAAGTTATTTGGTAATGAGACTTGGGAGGATGAACCCCCTTTGCTCACCAAAGAACTGGATGACTTGTCTAGGCAGAAATTACCTCAAAAGAGGCAGGACCCTGGAAGTTCTCAATACCTTGTACCATAGGCACCATGACCTTCAAGAAGGCTCTGTGTGAGCTAGGGTCAAGTGTAAACCTCATGCCTCTCTCTGTAATGGAGAAGCTAGGGATCTTTGAGGTACAAGCTGCAAGAATCTCACTAGAGATGGCAGACAATTCAAAGAAACAAGCTTATGGACTTGTAGAGGATATTCTGGTAAAGGTTAAAGACCATTGCATCCCTGCTGATTTCATAGTCCTAGAGACTGGGAAGTGCATGGATGAATCCATCATCCTTGGCAGACCCTTCTTAGCCACAGCAAAGGCTGTGATTGATGTTGATAGAGGTGAACTGATCATTCAAGTGAATGAAGAATCCTTTGTGTTTAAGGCTCAAGGATATCCCTCTGTCACCATGGAGAGGAAGCATGAAGAGCTTCTCTCAAAACAGAGTCAAACAGAGCCCCGACAGTCAAACTCTAAGTTTGGTGTTTGGAGGCCACAACCAAATTCTAAGTTTGGTGTTGAACCCCCACATTCAAACTCTAAGTTTGGTATTGGGAGGTTCCAACATTGCTCTGAGCATTTGTGAGGCTCCATGAGAGCCCACTGTCAAGCTACTGACATTAAAGAAGCGCTTGTTGGGAGGCAACCCAATGTTATATTTTATCTATTTTCCTTTGTTATTTTATGTTTTCTTTAGGTTGATGATCATGGAAAGTCACAAAATCAATTGAAAAAGCAAAAACAGAATGAAAAACAGGAAGAAAAATAGCACACCCTGGAAGAAGATCCTGCTGGCGTTCAAACGCCAGTAAGGGTAGCAGTTGGGCGTTTAACGCCCAGTCTGGCACCATTCTGGGCGTTTAACGCCAGAAAGGGGCACCAGACTGGCGTTAAACGCCAGGAAAGGGCAAGAACATGGCGTTAAACGCCAGAAATGGGCACCAGCCCGGCGTTTAATGCCAGAATTAGCATGAAGTGCATTTTTGCACGCCACTTGGTGCAGGGATGACTTTTCCTTGACACCTCAGGATCTGTGGACCCCACAGGATCCCCACCTACCCCACCAACCTCTCTCTTCTTCTTCACCCATTCACCAATCACCTCTACCACTCTTCCCCAAAAACCCTCACCTATCAAATCCCATCTTCCCTTCACCCCTATATAAACCCATCTTCACTCCTTCATTTTCACACACCCTAAACACTACTTCTCCCCCCTTTAGCTGAACCACAAAGCCATCTCCCTCTCCTCTATTTCTTCTTCTTCTACTCTCTTCTTTCTTCTTTTGCTCGAGGACGAGCAAACCTTTTAAGTTTGGTGTGGTAAAAGCATTGCTTTTTGTTTTTCCATAACCATTTATGGCATCCAAGGCCGGAGAAATCTCTAGAAAGAGGAAAGGGAAGGCAAAAGCTTTCACCTCCGAGTCATGGGAGATGGAGAGATTCATCTCAAGGGTGCATCAAGACCACTTCTATGAAGCTGTGGCCTTGAAGAAGGTGATCCCCGAGGTCCCCTTCAAACTCAAAAAGGGTCAACTTTGATCAAAGGTTGGACCAAGTCCTCTTAGACATCTGTGAAGAGGGCGCCCAATGGAAGAGAGATTCAAGAGGGAAGCCGGTTCAACTGAGAAGGCATGACCTCAAGCCCATCACTAAGAAAAGGATGGAGCAAGCATGAGGAAATTCCTCATCATGAAATCCCTGAGATGCCTCAAGGGATGCACCTTCCTCCACAAAACTACTGGGAGCAAATCAACACCTCCCTAGGATAATTAAGTTCCAATATGGGACAACTAAGGATGGAGCACCAAGAACACTCCATCCTCCTCCATGAAATTAGAGAAGATCAAAGAATCATGAGAGAGGAGCAACAAAGACAAGGAAGAGACATTGAGGAGCTCAAGCACTCCATAAGACCTTCAAGAGGAAGAACAAGCCATCACTAAGGTGGACCCGTTCTTTAATCTCCTTGTTCTTTATTTTCCTGTTTTTCGAATTTTCATGCTTATGTTTATCCATGTTTGTGTCTTATGATCATTAGTGTCTTAGTGTCTATGCCTTAAAGTTATGAATGTCCTATGAATCCATCACCTTTCTTAAATAAAGAAAAATGTTCTTAATTGAAAAAAGAGAAGAATTGCATGAATTTTAAATTTTATAACAGATTAATTATTTTGATGTGGTGGCAATACTTTTGTTTTCTGAATGTATGCTTGAACAGTGCATATGTCTTTTGAATTTGTTGTTCATGAATGTTAAAATTGTTGGCTCTTGAAAGAATAATGAAAAAGGAGACATGTTACTGAGGATCTGAAAAATCATAAAAATGATTCTTGAAGCAAGAAAAAGCAGTGAATACAAAAAAAAAAGAAGAAGCAAAAAAAAAAGAAAAAAAATGAAAAAAAGAAAAAAAGGGAGAAAGAAAAAGAAAGAAAAAGAAAGAAATAAAGTTGTGATCCAAGGCAAAAAGAGTGTGTTTAAGAACCCTGGACACCTCTAATTGGGGACTCTAGCAAAGCTGAGTCACAATCTGAAAAAGTTCACCCAATTATGTGTCTGTGGCATGTATGTATCTGGTGGTAATACTGGAAGATAGAGTGCTTTGGGCCACGGCCAAGACTCGTAAAGTAGCTGTGTTCAAGAATCATCATACTTAACTAGGAGAATCAATAACACTATCTGGATTCTGAGTTCCTAAAGAAGCCAATCATTCTGAATTTCAAAGGATAGAGTGAGATGCCAAAACTGTTCAGAGGCAAAAAGCTAAAAGCCCTGCTCATCTAATTAATACTGATCTTCATAGATGTTTTTGGAATTCATTGCATATTCTCTTCTCTTTATCTTATTTGATTTTCAGTTGCTTGGGGACAAGCAACAATTTAAGTTTGGTGTTGTGATGAGCGGATAATTTGTACGCTTTTTGGCATTGTTTTTAGTATGTTTTTAGTATGTTTTGGTTAGTTTTTAGTATATTTTTATTAGTTTTTAATTAAAATTCACTTTTCTGGACTTTACCATGAGTTTGTGTGTTTTTTTGTGATTTCAGGTATTTTCTGGCTGAAATTGAGGGACCTGAGCAAAAATCTGATTCAGAGACTGAAAAGGACTGCAGATGCTGTTGGATTCTGACCTCCCTGCACTCGAAGTGAATTTTCTGGAGCTACAGAAGCCCAATTGGCACGCTTTCAACGGCGTTGGAAAGTAGACATCCTGGGCTTTCCAGAAATATATGATAGTTCATACTTTTCCCAAGATTTGATGGCCCAAACCGGCGATCAAAGTCACCTTCAGAATTTCCAGCGTTAAACACCGGAACTGGCACCAAAGTGGGAGTTAAACGCCCAAACTGGCACAAAAGCTGGCGTTTAACTCCAAGAAAAGTCTCTACACGAAAATGCTTCAATTCTCAGCCCAAGCACACACCAAGTGGGCCCAGAAGTGGATTTTTATGTCTTTTACTCATCTTTGTAATTCTTAAGCTACTAGTTCCCTATAAATAGGACCTTTTGCTATTGTATTTTTCATCTTGGTAGCGATCTTTGGATCTTAGATCATCTTGAGATCTTTGAATCTTTTGATCACTGGGGGCTGGCCTCACGGCCATGCCTAGACCTTGTTCTTATGTATTTTCAACGGTGGAGTTTCTACACACCATAGATTAAGGTGTGGAGCTCTGCTGTACCTCGAGTATTAATGCAATTACTATTGTTCTTCTATTCAATTCAGCTTGTTCTTGTTCCAAGATATCACTTGTTCTTCAACTTGATGAATTTGATGATCCGTGACACTCATCATCATTCTCACCTATGAACGTGTGACCGTCAATCACCTCCGTTCTACCTTAGATTGGGTGGATATCTCTTGGGTTCTTTAACCGGAATCTTCGTGGTATAAGCTAGAATTGATGACTACATTTAAGAGAATCCGGAAGGTTTAAACCTTGTCTGTGGTATTCTGAGTAGGATTCAATGATTGAATGACTGTGACGAGCTTCAAACTCGCGATTGTGGGGCGTTAGTGACAGACGCGAAAGAATCACTGGATTCTATTCCGACATGATCGAGAACCGACAGCTGGATAGCCGTGCCGTGACAGGGTGTGTTGAACATTTCCACTGAGAGGATGGGAGGTAGCCACTGACAACGGTGAAACCCTTGCATACAGCTTGCCATGGAAAGGAGTAAGAAGGATTGGATGAAGACAGTAGGAAAGCAGAGAGACGGAAGGGACAAAGCATCTCCATTCGCTTATCTAAAGTTCTTACCAATGAATTGCATAAGTATCTCTATCCTTATCTTTATGTTTTATTCATATATCACCCATACCCATTTGAGTCTGCCTGACTGAGATTTACAAGGTGACCATAGCTTGCTTCATACCAACAATCTCCGTGGGATCGACCCTTACTCGCGTAAGGTTTATTACTTGGACGACCCAGTGCAGTTGCTGGTTAGTTGTGCGATGTTGTGTTTATGCCATGGTATTGAGCACCAAGTCTTTGGGGCCATTACTAGGGATTATTTGAGTTGTAAAAAGTAGTGATCACAATTTCGTGCACCAGGCCTTTTCAAGTTATTTATGCAACCCCATTTTGTATCCGACCTCGTCAGGTCGCTTACTACTTTTATAACTTCTTGCATTAATTTGGACGTCGCCGCCTCACCATATCGACCTTTGCTGGTCGAGTGATGAGTTTTGCATTTTTTCGAGCATAAATTAAGAGCGCGCCTTGGCCAAGACCTTTTTCTAGCTATAGTACCTTCTTAGGTTACAGGCGTGCCACGACCTCAGGAGCTCCTACCCTTGGAGGTCGGCTACCCCGTAGTAACCTTTTCCTAGTACTTCTGTAATCGGGTATGGGTCTTTCCAGTTTGCTGCCAGCTTTCCTTCTCCTGACCATCCTGCTCCGATGTCATTTCGGATTAGGATGAGGTCATTGGTAGCGAAGCTTCGTTGGATTACCTTCTGGCTGTACTTTGAGGCCATTCGATGTTTCAAGGATTCCTCTCTGATCCGAGCTCTTTCTCGGACTTCTGGAAGCAGGTTGAGTTCTTCCTTTTGTGCTCGGGAGTTGGTGTCCTCGTTGTAAAAGATCACCCTAGGAGATCATTCATCTACTTCTACAGGGATCATTGCCTCTATTTCGTACGCGAGTCGGAAAGGTGACTCACCAGTGGTGGAGTGTGGCATTGTCGGGTATGCCCGTAGGATTTGTGGGAGCTCTTCAGACCAGGCTCCTTTTTGCGTCCTGCAGTCAACGTTTTAACCCGTCCAATATGACCTTATTGGCGGCTTCTGCCTGCCAGTTGGTGTAACGACCTAACTCGCAGTATGCCATGATCATACAAGAAGCTAAGTGTTACTAACTTATCCTTCCTAGTTATTAACTATTATTTAATATAGGAGCCTGTTCCTTGTTAGAACGATGCCAATTTTACGAGTAAATTTTTTTTTATTCATTGCGGTGAAGAGATAAAATAAACAAGCATACATTGAGGGCAATAAAAGGAAGCATAGGAAAATATAGAAATATAACAGATAATATACATCATGTACACTATAACAAAACATGTTGCGTTTATACAAGATCAAGTCAGTTTACATCCTCGCCATCCTACGTAGCTAATATATACACGACACTCCCAGGGCCTGGCCCATACAAAAAGCTGCTAAACTGGCACCCAGGCTAGCCTAACCACTAAATAGCTCCTAGTTCTTGGGTGTACTAACACAAGTGAGAATGCCCCCTCTGCTGTCAAACTATATCTACACGTGGCTGTTCGGAGAATCGTCGTGAGGCTCGTCCATCTCCTCATCCTGCTCTATCTCTATCTCAGGATCCTCCTCCTCCTCCTCGTACACAGCTACAACTATACCCTCAAAACCACCAGAAGCACTACTGTCACTATGTACAAAACCATTCTCAAGCACAGGTCCGTTCGCGTATATAGGGGCTACCCCACCGTCCGATAGTGCTGGCTCATCAGGCTGTGGAAAGTCGGGGATCGGCTTAGGGGGAAAATCCTACTTTGGTGGTATCACAGGTACGTAGTGGTGGACGAAATTGTGATCACATCAATGTAGTATTTTTTGTTGTTGTATGGAATCATTATTATGGCACTTATGTGTGACACAACTCCGTTCAACTAACCAGCAAGTGCACTGGGTCGTCCAAGTAATACCTTACGTGAGTAAGGGTCGATCCCACGGAGATTGTTGGTATGAAGCAAGCTATGGTCACCTTGTAAATCCCAGTCGGGTTAAATAACTAAATTAAGAGATTATAGGATTAAATTAAATAAACTGAAAATAAAGATAAAGTTACTCATGTAATCCAATGGTGGGAATTTCAGATAAGCGTATGGAGATGCTGTGTTCCTTCTGAATCTCTGCTTTCCTGCTGCTTTCATCCAATTCTTCTTACTCCTTTCCATGGCAAGCTGTATGTAGGGCATCGCCGTTGTCAGTGGCTACATCCCATCCTCTCAGTGAAAATGGTCCTCTGCGGCTGTCACTCGCATGGCTAATCATCTGTCGGTTCTCAATCAGGTTGGAATAGAATCCATTGATTCTTTTGCGCTTGTCATCACGCCCAGCCTTCAGGAGTTTGAAGCTCGTCACAGTCATTCAATCCCAGAATCCTACTCGGAATACCATAGACAAGGTTTAGACTTTTCGGATCCTCATGAATGCCGCCATCTATCTAACTTATACCACGAAGATTCTGTTGGGGAATCTAAGAGATACACATTCAAGCTCTGTTGCATGTAGAACGGAAGTGGTTGTCAATCACACGCGTTCGTAAGTGAGAATGATAATGAGGGTTATTTACTCATCACATTCATCATGTTCTTGGGTGCGAATGAATATCTTGGAATAGGAATAAATGGAATTGAATAGGATATAATAGTAATTGCATTGAAACTTGAGGTACAGCAGAGCTCCACACCCTTAATCTATGGTGTGTAGAAACTCCACCGTTGAAAATACATAAGTGAGAGGTTCAGGCATGGCCGAATGGCCAGCCCCCATGATCTGAGAACTAATCGTCCCAAGATGTCAAATACATTAGTTAAATGTTCTATTTATAATAAACTAGCTCCTAGGGTTTACATGAGTAAGTATTTGATGCATAAATCCACTTCCGGGGCCCACTTGGTGTATGTTTGGGCTGAGCTTGATCAATCCACGAGCTGAGGCTTCTCTTGGAGTTGAACTCCGAGTTATGACGTGTTTTGGGCGTTCAACTCCGGATCATGACGTTTTTCTGGCGTTTAACTCCAGACAGCAGCATGTACTTGGCGTTCAACGCCAAGTTACGTCATCAATTTCCGAATAAAGTATGGACTATTATATATTGCTGGAAAGCCCTGGATGTCTATTTTCCAACGCCGTTGAGAGCGCGCCATTTGGATTTCTGTAGCTCCAGAAAATCGACTTTGAGTGCAGGGAGGTCAGATTCCAACAGCATCAGCAGTCCTTTTGTCAGCCTTTTTCAGAGTTTTGCTCAAATCCCTCAATTTCAGTCAGAATTTACCTGAAATCACAGAAAAACACACAAACTCATAGTAAAGTCCAGAAATGTGAATTTAACATAAAAACTAATGAAAACATCCCTAAAAGTAGCTTGAACTTACTAAAAACTACTTAAAAACAATGCCAAAAAGCGTATAAATTATCCGCTCATCACAACACCAAACTTAAATTGTTGCTTGTCCCCAAGCAACTGAAAATCAATTAGGATAAAAAGAAGAGAATATACTATAAATTCCAAAATATCAATGAATATTAATTATAATTAAATGAGCGGGACTTTTAGCTTTTTGCTTCTGAACAGTTTTGGCATCTCACTTTTTCCTTTGAAGTTTAGAATGATTGGCTTCTCTAGGAACTTAGAATTTCGGATAGTGTTATTGACTTTCCTAGTTAAGCATGTTGATTCTTGAACACAGCTACTTATGAGTCTTGGCTGTGGCCCTAAGCACTTTGTTTTCCAGTATTACCACCAGATACATAAATGCCACAGACACATAATTGGGTGAACCTTTTCAGATTGTGACTCAGCTTTGCTAGAGTCCCCAGTTAGTGGTGTCCAGAGCTCTTAAGCACACTCTTTTTCTTTGGATCACGACTTTAACCACTCAGTCTCAAGCTTTTCACTTGGACCTTCATGACACAAGCACATGGTTAGGGACAGCTTGATTTAGCCGCTTAGGCCTGGATTTAATTTCCTTGGGCCCTCCTATCCATTGATGCTCAAAGCCTTGGATCCTTTTTACCCTTGCCTTTTGGTTTTAAGGGCTACTGGCTTTTTCTACTTGCTTTTTCTTTTTCTTTCTATATTTTTATTTTTATTTTTTTATTTTTTTTCGCAAGCTTCTTCTTGTTCACTGCTTTTTCTTGCTTCAAGAATTAATTTCATGATTTTTCAGATCCTCAATAACATTTCTCTTTGTTCATCATTCTTTCAAGAGCCAACAATTTTAACATTCATAAACAACAAGATCAAAAGACATATGCACTGTTCAAGCATTCATTCAGAAAACAAAAGTATTGCCACCACATCAATATAATTAAATTAAATTCAAGAACAATTTTCGAAATTTATGTACTTCTTGTTCTTTTGAATTAAAAACATTTTTTTTAAGAGAGGTGAAGGATTTATAGAATTTATTCATAGCTTTAAGACATAGTTACTACATACTAATGATCATGAAGTAGAGACATAAAACATAGATAGACATGAAGCATAAAAACCGAAAAAGCAGAGAAAATAAGAACAAGGAATGAGTCCACCTGAGTGAGGGTGGCGCCTTCTTGAAGGTCCAATGGTGCTTTTTGAGGTCCTTTATGTCTTTTCATTGCTTCTGTTTGCATGATCCCTAGTAATTTTGGTGCCCCTCCCCTTAGTTGCTTCCAATATTTGTGTGGAGGACAACTTATCCCCTGAGGTATCTCAGGGATCTCTTGATTTGCAGCCACATGTTCTACCACTGAGCTATGACGGCTTATATTAGTCTTTCCATCTCCCAAGACTCAGAGGTGGAAAGCCTTTATCCCTGTTCCTGCTCATATGAAAGAGAAGAAAACAAGAAAAGAAAGAGGAATCCTCTATGTCACAGTATAGAGATTCCTTTATGTTAGTAGAAAAAGAAGGGAGTAGAAGAATGAAGAAGAATTCGGATTTTTAGATGAAGAGAGGTGAAGAGAAGTGTTAGTAAACAAATAATTAAATAGAAGAAGAAAAAAGAAAGAGAATTTCGAAAATAATTTTAAAAAGGGTTTAGTGATTTTCGAAAATTAGAGATAAATGTAATTGAAATTAAAATTTGAAACAATTAATTAATTAAAAAGAATTTTTGAATATTTTTCGAAAATAGAAGAGGGAGAAGTAGTTAGGTGGTTTTGAAAAAGATAAGAAACAAACAAAAAGTTAGTTAGTTGATTGAAAAAGATTTGAAATCAAAATTGAAAAGATAAGAAGGTAAGAGGTTTAGATAAGATATTTTGAAATCAAATTTTGAAAAAGATAAATTTTTTTTTTTAAAAAAAATATGATAAAAAGATAAGATAAAAAATTTTAATAAAAAGATATTTTGAAAAAGATTTAATTTTTAAAATGACTTAACTAACAAGAAACTACAAGATAAGATTCTAGAAATTAAAGATTGAACCTTTCTTAACAAGAAAGTAACAAACTTCAAATTTTTGAATCAATCACATTAATTGTTAGCATATTTTCGAAAAAATGATAGAAAGATAAGAAAAAGATTTGAAAATATTTTGAAAAATAATTTTGAAATTTTCGAGAAATATAAAAAAATGAGAAGGATATGATTTTTGAAAAAAGATTTTGAAAAGATAAGATTTTTAAAATTGAAAATTTGACTTGACTTGTAAGAAACAACTAATTTTGAAAATTTTTGACTAAGTCAACTCAAATTTTCGAAAATTATGAGAAAAATAAGGAAAAGATAATTTTTTTTATTTTTGAATTTTTTTAATTATGAGAGAGAAGAACACAAAAATGACCCAAAACATGAAAATTTTGGATCAAAACATAAGATGCATGCAAGAACACTATGAATGTCAAGATGAACACCAAGAACACTTTGAAGATCATGATGAACATCAAGAACATAATTTTGAAAAATTTTTGATGCAAAGAAAACATGCAAGACACCAAACTTAGAAATCTTTAATGCATGGACTCTAACAAACGAAAAATGCATATGAAAAACAACAAACAACACAAAACAAGAAATCATCAAGATCAAACAAGAAGACTTGTCAAGAACAACTTGAAGATCATGAAGAACACTATGAATGCATGGGATTTTCGAAAAAAAATGCAAGAAAAATTTTTAAAGCATGCAATTTACACCAAACTTAAAAATTGACTCAAGACTCAAACAAGAAACACAAAATATTTTTGATTTTTATGATTTTATGATTTTTTTTTGTATTTTTATTATTTTTTTTTGAAAATATTCTTTAAAAAAAAACAAAAATAAAGAAAAAAATTTTTTGAAATTTTTTTTTTTTGAAAACTTTTTGAAAGGAAAATTACCTAATCTGAGCAACAAGATGAACCGTCAGTTGTCCATACTCGAACAATCCCCGGCAACGGCGCCAAAAACTTGGTGGACGAAATTGTGATCACATCAATGTAGTATTTTTTGTTGTTGTATAGAATCATTATTATGGCACTTATGTGTGACACAACTCCGTTCAACTAACCAGCAAGTGCACTGGGTCGTCCAAGTAATACCTTACGTGAGTAAGGGTCGATCCCACGGAGATTGTTGGTATGAAGCAAGCTATGGTCACCTTGTAAATCCCAGTCGGGTTAAATAACTAAATTAAGAGATTATAGGATTAAATTAAATAAACTAAAAATAAAGATAAAGTTACTCATGTAATCCAATGGTGGGAATTTCAGATAAGCGTATGGAGATGCTGTGTTCCTTCTGAATCTCTGCTTTCCTGCTGCTTTCATCCAATTCTTCTTACTCCTTTCCATGGCAAGCTGTATGTAGGGCATCGCCGTTGTCAGTGGCTACATCCCATCCTCTCAGTGAAAATGGTCCTCTGCGGCTGTCACTCGCATGGCTAATCATCTGTCGGTTCTCAATCAGGTTGGAATAGAATCCATTGATTCTTTTGCGCTTGTCATCACGCCCAGCCTTCAGAAGTTTGAAGCTCGTCACAATCATTCAATCCCAGAATCCTACTCGGAATACCATAGACATGGTTTAGACTTTCCGGATCCTCATGAATGCCGCCATCTATCTAACTTATACCACGAAGATTCTGTTGGGGAATCTAAGAGATACACATTCAAGCTCTGTTGCATGTAGAACGGAAGTGGTTGTCAATCACACGCGTTCGTAAGTGAGAATGATAATGAGGGTTATTTACTCATCACATTCATCATGTTCTTGGGTGCGAATGAATATCTTGGAATAGGAATAAATGGAATTGAATAGGATATAATAGTAATTGCATTGAAACTTGAGGTACAGCAGAGCTCCACACCCTTAATCTATGGTGTGTAGAAACTCCACCGTTGAAAATACATAAGTGAGAGGTTCAGGCATGGCCGAATGGCCAGCCCCCATGATCTGAGAACTAATCGTCCCAAGATGTCAAATACATTAGTTAAATGTTCTATTTATAATAAACTAGCTCCTAGGGTTTACATGAGTAAGTATTTGATGCATAAATCCACTTCCGGGGCCCACTTGGTGTATGTTTGGGCTGAGCTTGATCAATCCACGAGCTGAGGCTTCTCTTGGAGTTGAACTCCGAGTTATGACGTGTTTTGGGCGTTCAACTCCGGATCATGACCTTTTTTTGGCGTTTAACTCCAGACAGCAGCATGTACTTGGCGTTCAACGCCAAGTTACGTCGTCAATTTCCGAATAAAGTATGGACTATTATATATTTCTGGAAAGCCCTGGATGTCTATTTTCCAACGCCGTTGAGAGCGCGCCATTTGGATTTCTGTAGCTCCAGAAAATCCACTTTGAGTGAAGGGAGGTCAGATTCCAACAGCATCAGCAGTCCTTTTGTCAGTCTTTTTCAGAGTTTTGCTCAAATCCCTCAATTTCAGTCAGAATTTACCTGAAATCACAGAAAAACACACAAACTCATAGTAAAGTCCAGAAATGTGAATTTAACATAAAAACTAATGAAAACATCCCTAAAAGTAGCTTGAACTTACTAAAAACTACTTAAAAACAATGCCAAAAAGCGTATAAATTATCCGCTCATCACGTAGTCACCAGCTAACTCGGGGTCATCAGGAATGATAGGCTCAGGTTCCACCTCATTCAAAGGTTGAGCTGATATGGGGTGTCTGGGATCATCAGGAAAAGGATGTCTAGGTGCGTCAGGATGTAACCAAGATAAGGGAAGTTCATAAGGAGCATCGGGGTCAAAATGTGGGCTAGACAGAGGATGTTAAAAATCTCTATTAGGTAATGCATATCGTCTAATACGAGGCTCCAATCCCATAATGAAGTAACTGTGATGTACTGGGTACTCGTAGACGTAAGGGTCCTCGAACTCATAGAATATCACGCCCGTCTCCATCTGAAGGGGAGGAAGGAAGAGAAGGGATAAGAACTGTGGAGTTCTTAATAGGGTCGGGGCTATTAATTACGTTCATTTATTCGGTGTCGATTAGCAGACGAATAACAGAATATAGCAAAGCAGTAAACCAAAGATAAAGATAGCAAGAGAAAGTATAGACAACAGAAAGCAGAACACAAACAAAAGTATACAAGAAAATAAAACACAGAAATAGCATGCAAGCAGACAAACATAAAGAAATAGATCACACACAGAAAGAAATGCAACAGAGAATGATGCAAAAACAAGAATGATGTATGTCTAGCCCTAGCGCAGGCCATGAGCTCATGTGTCGGTTGGCTGCCCCCGGTCACGAGTAATCCCGATTTCCTGGATACGATTTTCCGTTCAAATAAATGCGCATATAATTATTAGCAGCTCTATTGAGACAGCCTCTGCTTTCTACTCGCAGGAAATATACTCTTGGAAACGGAAAATTGCTGTAGGTATCCTAGTTTCCCTACAGAAGCTCTTGGGAACGAAAAATTGCTGTAGGTATCCTAGTTTCCCTACAGAAGCTCTTGGGTTGCTTTAAGCAACAGATAAATAAACATTATCTCTTGGGTTGCATTAAGCAACGAATAAGTAAACAATGTCTCTTGGGTTGCCTCAAGCAACAAATAACTTTTCGATAAGCATTCTGCTCTTAGTTTCTTTACTCTGCTCTTATTTCTCTGTTTAACGTGTGTATTTAAGACTTATGTAAATTTCGGTATGAATAGTTAGCCTGTCCCAAGTATAGGTTCATTAAGTTTATACTGAAACAGTTTAACTTTTTATATAATACCTAATCCTAGTCGCAACTCAAGGACTAACTATGTTGCCCTAGTTTGTTCACTAGTCTCTGTCTGTTTTTCTATCATTAAAACTTTACAGACTTTTTCTTTGACTTTTATATTTTCTTCAACTTTTTATCTTTCTTTTATCTTTGCCTCACTAATATGTTCTTACCACTCCCTAAGTGTTTTATGAAGGTAATTAAGAGATTCTGCGCTTAAAATTGTCTTTCTAAAGCTTTTACAGAATACTGCCTTTTTCCGCATTTATTATTATTTATTATTTTATCATTAATTTTCAAAAATTAACTTACCTTTTACTTTTAACCTTTAAAATTCACTTTTTACCACCCGTAACTTTTAATATTTCTACTTTAACCACCCTAACTTTTAGAAATTACCAAATAACCCCTTAAACACCAAAAATTTTACTTCCTTGCCCTTTTAAAGATCTAAAACCTGTTCTCCATTGTTCTTCATCACACTCAAAGTGTTCCTCATGTTATTCGTAAATTCTTCAGATTCTTCCTCTGTTTTTACCCGTTTTTCAGTCTTTTCAGCAACCAATTTTTACCATAATTCAAAATTAATTAGCAGCCACTAAAACCCCATCTTTTCTACATGATTTTAACACAAATTGAACCCCAATTTAGGGTCTAGCATTTCATTTTCTAGCTGCTCCAAGAACATGAACTCAAAGCTTGAATTTTATCAAATTTCATCAAAATTTCACCAAATTTTCACCAAGAATCAATCATATATGCAACCAATTTTTAGCACAGCCAAATCATACAACATTCACATAACTCAAACACAAATAATCAAGATTAATTTCGTTACACCCTACCTGATTTTGCTGCTCCTAATTCAGTTAGACTTTCAGGTGGTCCTTAAGCACTTTTTCCTCCTAAATCACATCAAGAACAACTTTAAATCCAAAAACCCTCAACTAACCAAATCTCACTCAGAATGTTAGACAGGGATTTCTCACCTTATACCTGCTGGAAACTCACGTTTCTTGGCCCTCAATTCAAGTTAAGCATGATTCCTAAGGAAGAACATCAAGAAAACACATGTTTAAGCATGTTTTCTGGAAACCGAATCAAAAGGGAGATGGTGCAGCCAACTCACCTTGATTCTAGCCTTGATAAGTCATATGATCATGTAGAGAAAGAAGAGAGTATCATTTTGGTTGGATTGGAATTTTGATTTGAGTTTTAGTTCAGCAGAAATCAAGCTTTGAAGATTAAAGTGTCATGAAAGTTTCTCTCTTTTTCTCTCTTCTCATTTTCGGCCAAAGGGAGTAAATGACCAGCCTTGGAGTGCTTTGGGGGTGTAAGGAGAGTTGTGATTGGTTGGCTTGGAGGTGGGTTAAAATAATATTAAAATATCTCCGTGTATAACTACTAAAACTAGATGTATTGGAACACTTGTAAAAACATCTCTAAAAATTATTTTCTGAGCTACTAGCATAAATAACACTAGTAACATATCTATTATGAGAATAAAACATGTATAATGAGGCCTTAGCATTGCTAAAGTCATCAGAGAGTGCTGGTGCTAAGCTGCACCAGTAAACTGTGAACCCGGTTAAACCGATTTTCTGTTTTTAACTAAAACTGACCAGGTAACCTTATAATATCATCCAAGAAGCTTCTAATACTAATATAATGATGATATTATCCTATTATCTCTCTTCTCTTATGAATCAAGTCCAGTTCATCAAATTGAGACAATTTACGAAAAACAGAATCAAAATTTCTAACTGATGTGGTTCAAGAACGAGGTTCTTTGTGACTGCGTTATCAAGCTTGCCTCGGAAAAGGTTCTAGCTTAAAGATGACATAATGACAATGAGGATCGAGATACTTGATGATATATCAAAGGTTTTCCTCTTACTGATCTTCTGGAGAAATTCGTACTTTCAGAAAATATCTCGTGTACTCAAAAACTGGGGTTGTTACAGTTGGCTTGTGGGTGTTCCACTGAGGTGAACTAGTGATTGATTTTCAGATCAGCTACTAGGTTCCTAAAGCCTCTGTTAGTGAACTGAGTTCTATTGTCCATGGTGATGGAGTACGAAACCCTAAACCTTGTGACGATGTTTCTATACAGGAACTTTTGACTTCTCTGGGCAGTAGCGGTGGCCAGTGGCTCTGCCTCAATCCACTTTGTGAAGTAATCTATTCCTACAATGAGAAATTTGACTTGTCTCAACCCCTGGGGGGAATGGTTCGAGGAGGTTGAGCCCCCACTTTGCGAACGGCCAGAATGAAGTGACGCAAATGAGCTCTTCATGTGAGGAGATGTGAAAGTTGGCGTGCTTCTGGCATGGAGGGCATATTTTGACGAACTCTATTACTTCCTTCTGTAAGGTCGGCCAGTAGAAGCCGGCTTGGAGTACCTTTTTGGATAGAGCCCGTGCCCCGAGGTGGTTGTCGCACATGCCGCTGTGAACGTCCTCTAGGACCTCCTTTGTGGCAGAAGTCGGGACACACTTTAGGAGGGGTGTTGAAATTCCTCTCCTGTACAGGACGTCGTGTACCAGGGTGTTATATTGTGCTTCCCGTATAAGCCTTTTTGCATCCTTCTTTTTTGTGGGAAGTATTTCGGACTTGAGGTAGTTGATTATGGGGGTCATCCACCCTAGGTTCTGGTCTGATATGCTTAAGACCTTCTCTTCCCTTGAAGTCGATGGGTGCTGTAATGTTTCTTGGATAAGGCTTCTATTGTTGCCCCCTGCTTGGTGCTGGGTAGTTTTGATAGTGCGTCGGATCGGGCATTTTCTTCCCGAGGTATGTGTTGGATCTCATATTTTCTGAAGTTCCCGTGCTGTTCTTTGGTCTTGTTTAGGTACTTTTTCATGGTGGGATCCTTTGCTTGGTAGCTTCCTTCTATCTAGGAGGTGATTACTTGTGAATCGCTGAGGATGGTAAGCTCTTGTGCTCTGACTTCCCTAGCCAGTTTCAGGCCAGCCAGTAGGGCTTCATACTCTTCATACTCTTTTTGGTCGCTTCCTAGGATATCGCCTGCCCCACTTCTGGCTTTGTTCAATGAGTAGTCGACATAGAGATTCCATTCTATGGAGGTCCCCGGGGTGTCTGTGTACTATACAATGAAGTCAGCCAAGTACTGGGACTTGATGGCAGTGCGAGCTTCATATTTGAGGTCGAATTCTGACAGCCCGATTGCCCATTGTAGAATTCTTCCAGCCAGATATGTTTTTTGCATGATTCCTTTCATAGGTTGATTAGTCCGTACCCTGATGGTGTGGGCTTGAAAATATGGTCGAAGCTGCCAGGAGGTGAGTTTGAGGGTGTAAGCGAATTTTTCTATCTTTTGGTAGTTCAGTTCAGGCCCTTGTAAAACCTTACTGATGAAGTAAATGGGTTGTTGTCCACTATCATCTTCTCTAACTAGTGCTGATGCTTGACGAGCGGATTCTTTCGTGGTCTAGAATTTCACAAATAAGTTTTTGTTGAAAGTATAGTTTCTAAACCAACAAGAATCCTTTCGTACAAAAGATTGTTTGTCATAAGTAACAAATCCCTAATAAATAATAACCGAAGTATTTAAACCTCGGGTCTTCTCTCAGGGAATTACAGAGAAGTGTTATTGTTATTGGTTATGTAAAGGTCTATTTTGGGGTTTTTAAGATAAGAAGCAAGAATAGTAAATGGCAAAAGGAATAAACTAATAACTAGATAAGCTCTTGGCAAGGTATGAGAACTGGAAATCATATCCTAGTTATCCTTATCAATTATGATGAGAATTGTTCATTGCTCCCACTTAGTTAACCCTCAACGAATGAAGGAAAGTCAAGTGGACTAATCAATTTGATTCCTCATGTCCTAATCAACTCCTAAGGAAAGACTAGCTTTAGAGGGATCTAAATCAATCAACAACTTCCAATTATCAATCAACAAAGGAGTTTGATAACTCAAGTGTCACCAATTACTCAACCAAAGCCAAGAGGACAAATCTAACATAAAACATCAATTAATAACAAATAATAGAAGAAGTAATAAATATGAAACACCTCATTTGCATTAATAAGAGAAATCAATTCTAATATGGAAAATTCATAGCCAAAATGAATAAGAAGAGAATCCACAAGAGGAATAGATAAACTAGAGTAATGGGATAAATAAAAAGTAGAAGAAAAATAAATTAAAGGAACATTGAACCTGGAATTGGGAAGAAACAAACCTAAAACTAAGAGAAATCCTAAATCCTAAAGCCTAAATAGAGGAGAGAGCCCATCTCTCTCTAAAAATTACATCTAAAACCTAAACTTGTGTGAATGATAAGTGAATGATGATTGAATGAATGGATTCTCTGACTTTGTAGCCTCTAATCTGCATATTCTGGGCCAAAAATTAGGTTAAAAAAAGCCCAGAAATCGACCTCAGTGATTTCTGATATGTCCAGCACGTGTCTCTGTCACGCGTACGCGTCGTCCACACGTATGCGTGGATTGAACTTTTGCCAAGTCACGTGTACGTGTGATCCACGCGTGCGCATCACCTAACAGCATGGCAACTATTGCAAATTATATGTAGTTGTGAAGCCTCGGATGTTAGCTTTCCAACGCAACTGGAACCGTTTCAATTGGACCTCTGTAGCTCAAGTTATGATCGATTGAATGCGAAGGGGTCAAGCTGGAAAGCTCAGCAATTCCTTCAATTTCTTGTATTCCTTCCACTTTTGCATGCTTCCTTTCTATCCTCTAAGCCATTCATGCCCTATAAATTGTGAGATCACTTAACACACATATCTAGGCATCGAATGGTAATAAGAGGGGATTAAAATTAGCTAAATTAAGACCAAAGAAACATGTTTCCAATCATAGCACAAAATCAGGAAGAAAAATGTAAAACATGCTATTTCTATGAATAAGTGTGAGATTAGTGGATAAAATTCACTCAATTAAGCACAAGATGTACCACGAAATAGTGGTGCATCAAATCTCCCCACACTTAAACATTAACATGTCCTCATGCTAAGCTCAAGAGAAGCTATACGAGTGAAGAGGAATGGTAGAATAGATGAAATGCAACCTATCTATATGAATGCAACTACATGCAAAATGTTTCTACCCACTTGGTTAAAAATAGATAAATTTTTCAAAAACAAATATGAACTGTATTTCACTAATTCAAATCATAAAAATAAAGTACAAATAGACTTGCAGAAAAAAATAACTCATGAAAGCAGGGAACATAAAATCAAGCATTGAACCCTAACAGGAAGTGTATATGCGCTCTAATCTCTCAAGTGTCTAGGGTCAATCACTCTACTCTTCTCTAATCATGCTTTCTAAAACTTTGTTCTTCATCTAATCAATCAACAAGTATTTAATTAGTATACCAATGCAAACATCATGAGGACTTTTCAAGGTTGTAATGGGGCTAAGGTAAGGGTGAGGATATATGTATGGTCAAGTGAGCTAAAATATGAATCTTTAATTAACCTAAGCTCTCACCTAACACACATACACACTCTATGTAATTCCAAAATCATGCCTAGCTACCCAAAATTTCCACTTTTACATTACATACTCATGTACCAAATTATCTTTAATTTTATCACATATGCATTGATCGTTTATTAAACTTAACATTGGGCAAATCTTGTCCCCTTATTCACTTATTTACTTAATTATTTGAATATTTTCGGTTTTTCTCTTTTTTTTTTTGGAAGCAAACATAACATATCAATGCACATGAGTTTTAAATTTTTCTGGTCTCACATGAGTAGGTACCCAAATTCCCAATATTTTTTCAATGAAACACTGTATACTTTCATCAACCCAAGTTCCCACAGTTTTCCACACTTAATTGACACACAATCTCTAACTTAAGCTAACCAAAGATTCATTTGGGGTAATTAATTATTTTTTCGCTTAAGGCTAGTGATGTGGTAAAATATAGAACAAACGGGGATTAAAAGGCTCAAGGTGGCAAACAAATGTGATTGAAAGGGTAGGCTATTTGGGATAAGGGAGCTAACAACAAATGTTGGCCTCAATCATATGCAAGCATGTAAATACACTAAATAATGGAAATATAGAATGGAGCAAAATATAGATTACAATCATAGAGAAGAAAACACACAAGAATAAAAATTTATGGTTAAATAATGTAACCATATAATTAAGCTCAAGTCTCACAGGTTGTGTGTTCTTAGCTATAAACTATGTTCCAAATACAATTTTTTCAAATAGGTTTAACAAAAGTTTTAATTCAAATTAGTGAAATACTCTAAAAAGTTTCTTGAAAAAGAATTCATCATTTCAACTAAGTAACGGTAATATATGCACAAAATCAAACAAACATGCAAATGCAACAATGAACTAACAAAGAAAAACAAAAATTGGTGTTGAAAAGAAAGTGACTAACCCACGGAGATCGGTATCGACCTCCCCACACTTAAAGATTGCACCGTCCTCGGTGCATGCAGAGATGTACAAGTGGATGGGTGGCTCCAACTGATGCTTTTTTTTCCAAAGATTGTGCGGTAGACTTGTTTATTGCTCCAGTTAGAAACTTTTCCTTTTACCTCTTGGTGGCCAGCCTGAAAGAAGAGAAAAAGGAAGGAAAAGAACCCACAAGCAAAGATATGAAAAGAAATAAAGCATATGTGGGCTAGTGCCAAATAATGAGGTTCTTGACTACATGTAGCTACAACATGTAAGTGAGAAATTAATAGAAGCATAGGGCATGTCAACTAAATAGCAAACAAGTCAAGGAGCACCCAAAAAAATGCAGGAAATATGCAACAGTTGAGTAAGAAAAATTTAACACCAATGTGAAAACAACAAATATAGAAAAAAAGGGAGAAGAAACAATGAAGTAAAAATGCCATGAATGTGAGTATGCAAATGTAACAAATAGAAGAAAATAAAGGGAATAAAGATGAGAGGGGAGGAGAAGAAAGAAGAGAGGGGAAAGAAGAAAGAAGAAAGAAGAAGGAAGAGAATTAGGATTTGGGAGGAGGGAATAATTGAAACTGGGCGGCGCGCTGGTGTAGTGGTGCCGTGTAAGCGACGCATACGCGTGATTGATGCGTACACGTGGGGTGTGCAATTGGGAAGGCGATGATGACAATTCAGCTTATGCTAGCTTTTCAAGCATTTTTCACTTGTTTCATTAGGTTTTATGCACTTTCTTGCATTGTAAGTAAGTAATATGGAGTGGATTTGCATGGTTTTGTTGAATCAATCAATCATCCTTTATTTGACACAAAATCATCCTTGTGAATTTGGTGATACTTTGATTGGTTGTTTTGATTACTTGTAGGTGAAGAAATGGTGGAAAAAGGAATTTTTGGCATGCTTTTGAAGTTAAAGCACGCTTTGGACCTTAGGCCACGCTTTGGAAAGCATGACCTAAGGAAATAAAAAAGTGGCAATCAAGGAAACAAAAGCGTGGCATCAACCAAGGGAGCAAGGCCTATAGCGTTAAGTGAACTCACTTAACTGAGCACTACAAGGAACCAAAGAAAGCAAGGGCACTCAGTTAACTAAGTTAACTTTATCGGGCTCCTCATGAAAATGAAATCAAGGCGCAATGCTAAGGAATGATGGAGCTAAGGTTCGAAATGGGGACAAGGAAGGAGCAACACAAGGCTTTGGCAAGGAAACTAGCCAAAATGGCTTCACCAAGTTTCTAACCATGTACACAAGGAGAAGGAAGGAGCGCTAGTGTGCAAGGAAATTGCCCAAAATGAAGCTAGCAAGGATCGAACTGGGGAACACAAGGGAAGCAACAAGTAGCGCTACATTTGTGTAGTTCACTGAGCGCTACTTTACATTGCTTGGGCCAAGGAAATTTGCCACAAAATGCATCCACCAGGGCTCGAAGAGGGAGCCTTTCCTCAAGGCATGAAGCGCTACTCTTCACAAAGGAAATTGGTCCAAAATGAGTTCACCAAGTCTCAAAGAGGGAATCCTACTTAAGCATGTAGCACTGCGTTACAATAATTCACTGAGCACTACTTTGCTATGCATATGGGCTTGGCATGAGCCCAGGAAGAAGGCAAGGGAGCGCTACGTTATTTTACATAACTGAGCGCTCCACTGGAGGTGGTTCCTGAGTCCAATTTCAATCAAAAGCTACCTTGGATCAAAATTTTCACCAAATTGAGAAGCCCACTCCAAATTCTCAAGATAAAAAAATAGAAATTGTATAAATAGGACTTAGTTTGATTTAGAGATAACTTTTTTTTTACTTTCACTTTTGAACCTTCTTTTATTTTTGAGTTTTATTTTGAGCTGACTTTGACATTTGAGCTTTGAATTGGGATTGAGAGTTGAGTTCTCTCCTTCTTTTTCTTACTTTCGCGTTTCTTACTTTCTGTTTATAAATTTTGGATTGAGATTGAAGAATTCTATTTCAATAATTGATCTACAATTCATCTTTGTTTTCTTCTGCATAATTCTAAGATTTGGGAATTGGATTTAGCCTTCTGTTTTCATTTTCATTCCTTCTACTATTTTTGCTTTCTGTTTTGCAATTTGAATTGAGATTGAAGAGTTTCATTGATTCAAAGTTTGAGAATCATCTTTACCTCTCTTCTCAATTGTTCCAAGAATTGAATCTGAGTTTCCTTTACTGTTTTCATTTTCTTTTCTTCTACAAATTGTTCTCTATTGGATCAAGGAAAGAATTGAGATCTAGACTTGTTTTCTAGTCTCATTGAGCCTCTGATCTCTTGGATTTCTTTCCTAGCTCTTGCAATTGAGTTGAATTTACTTTCTGTTTTGTTCTTCATTGCAATTTTCCAATTCTATTTAGATCTACTGCATTTAACTCATCTTTTTTACTTTCTGTTGTTAAATTTTGAATCCCAGAATCCCACACCCCTTTATTATCACTACAAAAGAAAAGGTCTATGGTCACGGTGAAAACCTGTTACCATAGCTAGTGAAAAAGGTGACCATAGGTCTATGGTCACGGTTTTTGACATATGGTCAGGATTTTTCTGCCGTGGCCTATTCTCTCGTGGCCATAGACCTATGGTCACGGTGTTTTTATCTATGGTCACGATTTCTATGATCATGGTTGTAATGTTCAAATTCTGGCACTTTAGGCCACATTTTTTTATCGTGACCATAGGTTAATCTATGGTCAAGCGAGAAAACCGTGACCATAGCTTATCTATGGTCATGGTTTTCACCGTGGCCATAACTTATCTATGGTAACCTATTTTTTTAAAACATAATCACATTCCAAAATAATGATAATCACAAAATAAATCTTAGAATGAGAAATTCAATTAATGTAAATCATAAAAGTTTCATCAAAAAGTAAATATCCATTACAACACTAATCAAAATAGGGTGTCATTTATCCATTACATGTAATATCGGATAAAGTCCCTTATCAAAATGTAAAGAACACATCAAAATAATACATTTAGATAACTAAAATCATTATAAGACCCATCCCATCTTATATTTGTATTGAACATATTTTCTTCACATCATGTCCTCCTGTTAGCAAAAGAAATAAAGAAGTTAGAACAGAACAAAAATGTTTTTGATGATGCATGCAGTGCAGTTGAGTAATGAATATGGAGCACAAGTTAAGTAAGTCAATCAATATGAAAATTTCAACCACTAAATAATAAGGAGCATTTGCTAATGTTTTGAGACATTTGGTAATGTTTATATGTTTTTAATCTATCTTTGAGGGGAACTTCAACTCCCCTGTTGAAGTCGCTTAAAACTGAAAAAAATCCAGCACAAAGAAACAACTACAACCAAAATAGAAGCTTAAAAAATACGGTAATACCGAAATACTATTATTAGCTTCCAACCTATCAAACAAATCAAGTAATCAACACCAGCAAAACAGAAAAAACAGATCGAGTGTGAAATCAATAGACAAAGTCAAATTTAAAATAATATTACTGAGTACTAATTCAATGCTGATTGCTACCCCTTCAGCCACTATTAAGCAATCAGCCACTATTAAGCAAACAGCAATCAGCCACTATTAATTTAACTACTAACTTTGACAGTACTTACTTCCATAGCTTTTGACACATGGTTCGATCCTAGTGAAAGAGGAATGCTTCGCCTCGCATCATTTGGTGCACTACTTGCATCAGGCGGAGATTGTTGGGCAGCTTCTATCATTACTTGCACTTGTTTCGCACTAATACCAGGATTAACTTGTTGCAACAACGTTTTGATCAAGCTCGTTAAACTATCCAACTTGGAAGTTAAGTTATTTTGATTTTTCTCCATAGTTGAAACCACTTCAGTATGTTGTTGTTGCATTTGTCGAATTTGCTTATCCTTTTTAAGTGAGGATTTTGTGACTGATCGACCGTAGAAACGAACTCTACCATGTCTCTCCTTTCCAAAAACCGTTTGAAGTGCTTCATCATCACTGTATCCAGCTTGCTTCAAATTTTGAAGATGATCCTATTACAAAGAAGGAAAATTGTAATAAGTTCATGTGCGCATATGCTGAAAATAAAAAAAATGATTTACACATTTCTTTTAGTGTACATTTCTACGAAACTAAACAATTCACAATCGTCTCTTGTGTTCCCGAGTCAGTCTCTCCTTTCTTGTTAGTACGAGTTACAACAAACATCTCATACTGTGATGGATCTTCATTGTGCTCTTTTTTTGCATGCTACAAAGAAACCACCAAGATTACTCAAAGTCCACACAGATGAAGTCAACATAGATGACATGAAAGATGTAAAGATACTTAAATGCGAAGCATAAATATGATACCAATTCAGTGCGTACTAATTCAAAACTAACAGGTCCCATTCGATGATTCCATTTTTGTTTGGATCTATTTTCACGATTTTTGTGAGAAATAACCTACATATTGTTGCAATGCAAAAATACATAATGTTAGTTAAATACACGATACCATTAATAAAGCTAAGAAAGTTGTGAAAATAACTTACTTTGATGATATCAAGACTCCAAAATTGAACTAATTTTCTAAAATGCAGTTCAGGTATAGTAATTGGATGATTTTTTATCATCTCTCTGAATGAGCTGTACGGTGTATAGTGGTATTTTTTTATGCATTTCTTAAATTGCTTCCATGACTCTCCAGTGGTATCTATCACCCAAGGCTCAGCATCACTTGGAATTTTATATTTAGACTATGAATAAACAGTGAATTATGTTATTTTACCATACAATGCTAAGCCTAATTGTAAACAATTTAAAAAGGAGAATGGTCTAGTTACCTTTGCATAATCGAACATTAAAGTTTTAGTCTCACTTGAAACAGCTTGCCAACTAGTATATAATAACATGACCAAATTAGAGTTTCTTGCAAGTGTACCTAAGAATCGACTAAACAATTGAACCTGAGTCTTTGTTGGGCCTATAGGTCTGTCGTTGCACCATGTTAACTCTATCTGTGTCTCCATAGCATGAATATGCTTGAGTTGGGTGGGACCACAAACTTTTTTCTTTTTCGTACCTATTTCCAATGTCATTACTAGAGAATATTAACAAGAATACTAATAAAGTAAATAAAAGAGTAATCAACTAAATTACAAGAGTTAGATTGATGTCTTTCACTATTTGCTATTGAAAAAAAAAAGGATAAAGGCATTACCGAGTTGACTGTCACTACAATCACCAACACTTGGATTGTGATCATCATAATCATATTCATATTCCTCATCATTTTCATCCAATGATATCCCATATTTTTTGAAAAATTCATCCAAAGTCATAGTTGGGATAAGAGACTCAATCTTATGTTCTTCTTCGTTGGCATCTTCTTCATTTGATTTCTTCATCAGCATGTTCTTATTGGTCGGCTTCTTGCTTTGACCATTATCGTCATTGCTATTCATCTTGGTTTTATCATCTTCCATCTTTGATTTCTTCATTGTCACCTTCTTCCTAGACGGCTTCTTCCCACTTTGACCCTCAATTTCATTGGCTTTCATCTTGCCTAGATGATTTTCTTCGTTGCAGTTCTTTGTTGGCATCTTGATTTGATCCTCACGGTCTTTCATGTTTGTTATCTTCTTGGTTGCCATTTTGCTTTGACCTTCATCGTCAACTCTTGTCAGCAACTTTTTTGGCATCTTGTCCTTTTTCATGTCTCATGTTTACTATTATCCCCACATGCAGCTAAAATATCTTCCCTTTTGATTTGAAATTGTTTTAACAATGCATAAGCACTCGTGAATTATATTTTTCCTGAATTTTTTATTGGACTCCTCATCTTCAAGGGACTTCTTTGTGACTCTATTTGTGATAGGGTCCTTAACCTTTTTCTTTTGGGATTTCCTTCATTGTTCATCCTGTATAAAAAAAGTCAAATAAAGCATCAACATAATTCAATTGCATGAAGAGAAAAAAATAAAGCATCAAAACTAATAAAGAAATTGGCATATGCATAATCATACGGCAGTGGTGCACGAAATTGCAATCACACTTTTGCAACCTCGCACAACTAACCAGCAAGTGCACTGGGTCGTCCAAGTAATACCTTACGTGAGTAAGGGTCGATCCCACGGAGATTGTCGGCTTGAAGCAAGCTATGGTTATCTTGTAAATCTTAGTCAGGATATCAGAAATTATCAGGATTGATTGTGAAAAGCAAAAGAACATGAAATAAGTACTTGTTACGCAGAAAGGGGAATAGGTTGAGGTTTTGGAGATGCTCCATCTTACGAATCTCTGCTTTCCTACTGTCTTCTTCATCAAACACGCAAGACTCCTTCCATGGCAAGCTGTATGTAGGGTTTCACCGTTGTCAGTGGCTACCTCCCATCCTCTCAGTGGAAATGTTCAACGCACCCTGTCACGGCACGGCTATCCATCTGTCGGTTCTCGATCAGGCCGGAATAGAATCCATTGATTCTTTTGCGTCTGTCACTAACGCCCCGCCTTCAGGAGTTTGAAGCTCGTCACAGTCATTCAATCATTGAATCCTACTCAGAATACCATAGACAAGGTTTAGACCTTCCGGATTCTCTTGAATGCCGCCACCAGTTCTAGCTTATACCACGAAGATTCCGGTTAAAGAACCCAAGAGATATCTACTTAATCTAAGGTAGAACGGAGGTGGTTGTCAGGCACACGTTCATAGTTGAGAATGATGATGAGTGTCACGGATCACCACATTCATCCGGTTTAAGAACAAGTAATATCTTAGAATGGAAGCAAGCATGATTGAATAAGAAACAGTAGTAATTGCATTAATCCATCAAGACACAGTAGAGCTCCTCACCCCCAACCATGGGGTTTAGAGACTCATGCTGTAAGAAGTACACAAAGAAACGTGTAAAGTGTCATCAGGTACAGATACAATGTCAAAAGATCCTATTAATAGTGAACTAGTAACCTAAGGTTTACAGAATTGAGTAAATGACAGAAAAATCCACTTCTGGGTCCACTTAGTGTGTGCTTGGGCTGAACAATGAAGCATTTTCGTGTAGAGACCTTTTCTGGAGTTAAACGCCAGCTTTTATGCCAGTTTGGGCGTTTAACTCCAAGTTTTATGCCAGTTCCAGCGTTAAACGCTGGAAATTCTGAGGCTGATTTGCCACGCCGGTTTGGGCCATCCAATCTTGGGCAAAGTATGGACTATCATATATTGCTGGAAAGCCCAGGATGTCTACTTTCCAACACCGTTGAGAGCGCGCCAATTGGGTTTCTGTAGCTCCAGAAAATCCACTTCGAGTGCAGGGAGGTCAGAATCCAACAGCATCTGCAGTCCTTTTCAGCCTCTAAATCAGATTTTTGCTCAGAACCCTCAATTTCAGTCAGAAAATACCTGAAATCACAGAAAAACACAAAAACTCATAGTAAAGTCCAGAAAAGTGAATTTTAACTAAAAACTAATAAAAATATACTAAAAACTTAACTAAATATACTAAAAGCATACTAAAAACAATGCCAAAAAGCGTATAAATTATCCGCTCATCACAACACCAAACTTAAATTGTTGCTTGTCCCCAAGCAACTGAAAATCAAAATAGAATAAAAAGAAGAGAATATACTATAGACTCCAAAATATCAAAGAAACATAGTTCCAATTAGATGAGCGGGACTAGTAGCTTTTTGCCTCCGAACAGTTTTGGCATCTCACTCTATCCTTTGAAGTTCAGAATGATTGGCATCTATAAGAACTCAGAACTCAGATAGGGTTATTGATTCTCCTAGTTAAGTATAATGATTCTTGAACATAGCTAGTGTATGAGTCTTGGCTGTGGCCCAAAGCACTCTGTCTTCCAGTATTACCACCGGATACATACATGCCACAGACACATAATTGGGTGAACCTTTTTAAATTGTGACTCAGCTTTGCTAGAGTCCCCAATTAGAGGTGTCCAGGGTTCTTAAGCACACTCTTTTTGCCTTGGTTCACAACTTTAATTTTTTTTTCTTTTCTTTTCTTCTTTTTTTTTTCGAAATTTTTTTTTGTATTCACTGCTTTTTCTTGCTTCAAGAATCAATTAGATGATTTTTTTAGATCCTCAATAACAGTTCTCTTTTTCCTCATTCTTTCAAGAGCCAACAATTTTTAACATTCTCAAAACAACAAATTCAAGAAACATATGCACTGTTCAAGCATTCATTCAGAAAACAAAAAGTATTGTCACCACATCAAACTAATTCAACTAGTTTCAAGGATAAATTTCGAAATCCTGTACTTCTTGTTCTTTTGTGATTAAAGCATTTTTCATTTAAGAGAGGTGATGGATTCATAGGATATTCATAGCTTTAAGACATGAATTCTAAATTTTATTAATTATGAATTAAGAACAAGACTCAAAAATGGATATAAGATGAGACTAAAAAAATTATAAAACAAAAATTTAAACTAGGCTCCTAATGATAGAGGTTTTCACAGAGTTAGGACTCAACAACCTTGATTTTGAGAAGTGGATGCTCCCTCAGCTTGAGAGGAGAGCTTTTGGCGTTTCAACTCTTGGAGTTCACGCCCCTGCTTCTCTTGTTCCTTCAGCAATTTACAGAGCATGCAGTTCTGATTCTGCTGTTCTTCCTTAAGTTGCTCCATAGTCTCTTACAACTTGTTGATAGATGCTTCTAGGCTGGCCCATTAGCCAATTTCAGGGAATTCAGGGAGGAACTCCTGCGCCCTCCTTTTGATAGAGTTGTCTTGCATTTGTCCTTTCATTGACTTCTTGGTGATTGGATGTTCAATGGGTATGAATTCATCTACTCCCATCTTTACCCCAGCCTCTTTACAGAGCAAGGAGATCAAGCTTGGGTAAGCCAATTTGGCTTCAGTGGAATTCTTATTTGCAATTGTGTAGATCTCACAAGCAATCACATGATGCACCTCCACTTCTTTTCCAAGCATAATGCAATGAATCATCACTGCTCTCTTGATAGTGACCTCAGAACGGTTGCTAGTGGGCAGTATAGAACGCCCAATAAAGTCTAGCCAACCTCTTGCAATTGGTTTGAGGTCTCCCCTCTTGAGTTGGTTTGGGACACCCTTTGAATTGGTTATCCACTTAGTTCCAGGGAGGCATATGTCCTCTAGAACTTGATCCAACCCTTTATCTGCTCTCACCATTCTCCTATTAAAGGAGTCAGGATCATCTTGCAGTTGAGGCAACTTGAAGATTTCTCTTATTTTGTCCAGATGGAAGTACATAACTTTCCCTCTGACCATGGTTCTGTAGGTATGGTAAGCGGTTCCAGTCATTCTCTGCTTATCTGTTAGCCACAGATTTGAGTAGAATTCCTGAACCATGTTCCTTTCAACCTTTATCTCAGGATTGGTTAGAACTTCCCATCCTCTGTTTCGAATTTTCTCTTGGATCTCCGGATATTCATCTTCTTTCAGATCAAATTTTACATCCGGGATCACTGACCTCAGACCCATTATTTTGTGATAATGGTCTTCATGTTCTTTGGTTAAGAACTTCTCTTGATTCCAAAGATTCTTTGGATTATTCTCTTTCTTTCCTCTTAAATTGGTTTGTTTTGCCTTAGGAGCCATGATATTGATGAATCTTGGCTTTAGTGATCACGGAAAAGCACACCAAACTTAGAGGTTTGCTTGTCCTCAAGCAAAAGAAAGGAAGGAGAAGAGAGAGGAGAAGAGCAAATTCGAATGGTGTGGGGAAATGGTGAGGCCGAACGTGTTCTTATAAGGGGGGGGGGAAAGGAGATTTCGAAAAAAAAAAAGAAGAGATTTGAGAAGATATGGAGAGAATTTGAAAAAAAAAAGGGTGAGTTTTTGAATGAGATTTGGAATTGATTTGAGATAGATTTGAAGAATGGTTTTGATTTTTGAAGATTTGAGAGTGAATGATGAGAGGGTGAAGTGTGTTTATGTAGAAGAGTATGGGTAACAAAAGGAAAGTTTTAAAAAATTTGATTGAAAAACGAAATCTTGGTCCCCCCACCTTTCTGGCGTTAAACGCCCAGAATGGCATCCATTCTGGCGTTTAACGCCCATCTGTTGCCCAATTTGGGCGTTTAACGCCCAGCCAGGTGCCCTGGCTGGCGTTAAACGCCAGAATTCCTTTATCACTGGGCGTTTTGCTAAACGCCCAGGATGCGGCACACCTGGCGTTAAACGCCCAGAATGGTGCCCATTCTGGCGTTTAACGCCCAAAATGGCACCATTCCTGGCGTTAAACGCCCAGAATGGTACCCATTCTGGCGTTTAACGCCCAAAATGCCCCTTACTGGCGTTTTTTCGCCAGCAAGCTCTTTTTCTCTGCTTTTTGAGTTGAATCCTTCTGTAACTCTGTGAATTGCTTCATTTTTGATACTTGCCTCTGTAAAAACAAATCATATAACCTCCTAATGACTGGGTTGCCTCCCAGCAAGCGCTTCTTTACTGTCTTTAGCTGGACTTTTACTGAGACTCACTCAAGTCTCAGTTTTGAGCATTCCTGCTCAAAATTGCTTTCAAGATAATGATTGATTCTCTGTCCATTAACAATGAACTTTTTGTCAGAATCAATGTCCTGAAGCTCAACATATCCATATGGTGACACTCCTGTGATCACATACGGACCCCTCCACCGGAATTTGAGTTTTCCTGGAAACAATTTGAGCCTAGAGTTGAAGAGCAGAACTTTTTGTCCTAGCTCAAAGACTCTGGTTGACAACTTCTTGTCATGCCACTTCTTTGCCTTTTCCTTATAAATTTTTGCATTTTCAAAGGCATTGAGTCTGAACTCCTCTAGCTCATTTAACTGGAGCAATCTTTTTTCACCAGCTAACTGAGCATCCATGTTTAGGAATCTGGTTGCCCAGTAGGCTTTATGTTCCAGTTCCACGGGCAGATGACAGGCCTTCCCATACACCAGTTGGTATGGAGAGGTTCCTATAGGAGTCTTGAATGCTGTTCTGTATGCCCACAGAGCATCATCCAAGCTCTTTGCCCAATCCTTTCTTCGGGCTATCACAGTCCGTTCTAGGATTCTTTTTAGCTCTCTGTTAGAGACTTCAGCTTGCCCATTTGTCTGTGGATGATACGGAGTTGCCACTTTGTGGCTAATTCCATATCTGACCATAGCAGAGTACAGCTGTCTATTGCAGAAATGAGTGCCCCCATCACTGATTAGTACTCTGGGAACACCAAACCTACTGAAGATGTGTTTCTGGAGGAATTTCAGCACGGTCTTGGTATCATTGGTGGGTGTAGCAATTGCTTCTACCCACTTAGATACATAGTCTACTGCCACCAGAATGTAAGTGTTTGAATATGATGGTGGGAATGGACCCATGAAGTCAATTCCCCATACATCAAACAATTCTATCTCTAATATCCCTTGTTGAGGCATGGCATATCCGTGAGGCAAGTTACCAGCTCTTTGGCAGCTGTCACAGTTACGCACAAACTCTCGGGAATCTTTATAGAGAGTAGGCCAGTAGAAGCCACATTGGAGGACTTTAGTGGCTGTTCGCTCACTTCCAAAATGTCCTCCATACTGTGATCCATGGCAATGCCATAGGATCCTTTGTGCTTCTTCTCTGGGTACACATCTGCGGATCATTCCGTCTGCACATCTCTTAAAGAGATATGGCTCATCCCATAAGTAGTACTTGGCATCTGAAATTAATTTCTTTCTTTGCACTCTGCTGTACTCCTGGGGTATGAACCTTACAGCTTTATAGTTTGCAATGTCTGCAAACCATGGAGCTTCCTGAATGGCAAAGAGTTGCTCATCTGAGAAAGTCTCAGAGATCTCAGTAGAAGGGAGGGACGTCCCAGCTACTGGCTCTATTCGGGACAGATGATCAGCTACTTGGTTCTCTGTCCCTTTTCTGTCTCTTATTTCTATATCAAACTCTTACAGAAGCAACACCCATCTTATTAGCCTGGGTTTTGAATCCTGCTTTGTGAGTAAGTATTTAAGAGCAGCATGGTCAGTGTACACAATCACTTTGGATCCCACTAGATAAGATCTAAACTTGTCAATGGCATAAACCACTACAAGTAATTCTTTTTCTGTGGTTGTGTAATTCTTCTGTGCATCATTTAGAACACGGCTAGCATAATAAATGACGTGCAGAAGCTTGTTATGCCTCTGTCCCAACACTGCACCAATGGCATGGTCACTGGCATCACACATTAGTTCAAATGGCAATGTCCAATCTGGTGCAGAGATGACTGGTGCTGTGACCAGCTTAGCTTTCAGGGTCTCAAATGCCTGCAGACACTGTGTGTCAAACACAAATGGTGTGTCAGCAGCTAGCAGATTACTCAGAGGTTTTGCAATTTTCGAAAAATCCTTTATGAACCTTCTGTAGAATCCTGTATGCCCCAGAAAGCTTCTGATTGCCTTAACATTGGCAGGTGGTGGTAATTTTTCAATTACCTCTACCTTTGCCTTATCCACCTCTATTCCCCTGCTTGAAATTTTGTGCCCAAGGACAATTCCCTCAGTCACCATAAAGTGACATTTCTCCCAGTTTAAAACCAGGTTAGTCTCTTGGCACCTTTTCAGGACAAGTGCTAGGTGATTAAGACAGGAGCTGAATGAGTCTCCATATACTGAGAAGTCATCCATGAAGACTTCCAGAAATTTCTCTACCATGTCTGAGAAGATAGAGAGCATGCACCTCTGAAAGGTTGCAGGTGCATTGCACAGACCAAAAGGCATCCTTCTGTAGGCAAACACGCCAGAAGGGCAAGTAAATGCTGTTTTCTCTTGGTCCTGAGGATCTACTACAATTTGGTTGTAGCCTGCATAGCCATCCAAAAAGTAGTAATAATCATGACCAGCTAGTCTTTCTAGCATTTGGTCTATGAATGGTAAAGGAAAATGATCCTTTCTGGTGGCTGTATTGAGCCTTCTGTAGTCAATACACATACGCCACCCTGTGACTGTTCTTGTAGGAACCAGTTCATTTTTTTCATTATGAACCACTGTCATGCCTCCCTTTTTGGGGACAACTTGGACAGGGCTCACCCAGGGGCTATCAGAAATAGGATAAATAATCCCAGCCTCTAGTAATTTAGTGACCTCTTTCTGCACCACCTCCTTCATGGCTGGATTTAGCCTCCTCTGTGGTTGGACCACTGGTTTGGCATTATCCTTCAACAGGATCTTGTGCATGCATCTAGCTGGGCTAATGCCCTTAAGATCACTTATGGACCACCCAAGAGCTGTCTTGTGTGTCCTTAGCACTTGAATCAGTGCTTCCTCTTCCTGTGGATTCAAAGCAGAGCTTATAATCACTGGAAAAGTGTCACCCTCTCCCAGAAATGCATACTTCAGGGATGGTGGTAGTGGTTTGAGTTCAGGTTTGGGAGGCTTATCCTCCTCCTGAGGAATTTTCGAAAATTCCTTTGTTTCCTGTGGTTCTTCTTGATCAGGTTGAACATCCTTGAAGATGTCTTCAAGCTCTGATTCTAGGCTTTCAGTCATATTGATCTCTTCCACTAGAGAGTCAATAATGTCAGCGCCCATGCAGTCATTTAGTGTGTCTAGATGCTGCATAGCTTTTACAGCATTCAACTTGAACTCATCCTCATTGACTCTCAGGGTTACTTCCCCTTTTTGTACATCAATGAGAGTTCGTCCAGTTGCTAGGAAAGGTCTTCCTAGAATGAGAGTTGCACTTTTGTGCTCCTCCATTTCCAGCACCACAAAGTCAGTTGGAAAGGCAAATGGCCCAACCTTGACAATCATGTCCTCTATTATGCCTGATGGATGTTTAATGGAGCCATCAGCAAGTTGGAGGCATATCCTGGTTGGTTTGACTTCTCCAGTCAACCCAAGCTTTCTAATAGTGGATGCAGGTATTAGATTGATGCTTGCTCCAAGATCACATAGGGCTGTCTTGGTGCAAGCACCTTCTAATGTGCATGGTATCATAAAGCTTCCTGGATCTTGAAGCTTTTCTGGTAAGCTTTTCAGAATGACTGCACTGCATTCTTCAGTGAGAAATACTTTTTCAGTTTCTCTCCAATCCTTCTTATGACTTAAGATCTCTTTCATGAACTTAGCATAAGAAGGTATTTGCTCAAGTGCCTCTGCAAATGGAATCTTTATTTCAAGAGTCCTTAAATAATCTGCAAAGCGGGCAAATTGCTTATCCTGCTCCGCTTGGCGGAGTTTCTGAGGATAAGGCATCTTGGCTTTATATTCTTCAACCTTAGTTGTTGCAGGCTTATTCCTTACAGAAGTGGTTGAAGAAGCCTTTTTAGAGGGATTACTGTCAGCACTCTCAGGTGTCTGATCCTCCCTTGGCGTCTGAACGCCAGGAATGGGTGAAGATTGGGCGTTAAACGGCAACTTCTCTCCCTTTTCTGGCGTTTGAACGCCAGAACTGGGCAAGGAATGGGCGTTTAACGCCAGCTTTCCTTCCCCTTCTGGCGTTTGAACGCCACTAGCATTCCTCTCTGGGCTCTTACTGTCCTCAGAGGGATTTTGAACAGGGGTTTGGTTATCCTCTGTCAATTGTTCCTTATTTGACTTTTTGCTCTTTTGAGTGGTGTTGTTCAGTGTCTTCCCACTCCTCAGTTGAACTGCTTGACACTCTCCTGTTATCTGTTTAGATATCTGCTGTTTTGCTTGATTCAACTGCAGTTCTATGTTCTTGTTAGCAACTTTAGTTTCATGGAGCATCTCTTTAAATTCTGCTAACTGTTCTGTCATCAGGAGTAACTGTTGATTAAGCTCAATCATCTGTTCTTGAGGATTAGGATCAGTGACTACTGCCATGACTTCCTCCTTTGGAAAGAACTCATTGCTAGAGTATAAGTATTGGTTTCTAGCAACAGTGTCTATAAGCTCTTGAGCTTCTTCAATTGTCTTCCTCATGTGTATAGATCCACCAGCTGAGTGGTCTAAAGACATCTGAGCTTTTTCCGTAAGCCCATAGTAGAAGATGTCTAAATGTACCCACTCTGAAAACATTTCAGAGGGGCATTTTCTAAGCATACCTCTATACCTCTCCCAGGCATTATAAAGGGATTCATTATCCTCTTGTTTAAAGCCTTGGATGTCCAGCCTTAGCTGTGTCATCCTCTTTGGAGGGTAAAAATGATTCAGGAATTTGTCTGATAACTGTTTCCATGTCTTTATGCTTGCTGTAGGTTGGTTATTCAACCACCTTTTAGCTTGATCTTTTACAGGAAATGGAAACAGTAATAGTCTGTAGACATCCTGATCCACCTCTTTATCATGTACTGTGTCAGCAATTTGCAAGAACTGTGCCAGAAACTCAGTAGGTTCTTCCTGTGGAAGACCGGAATACTGGCAATTTTGCTGCACTATGATAATGAGTTGAGGATTTAGCTCAAAGCTGCTTGCTTTGATGGGAGGTGTACAGATGCTACTCCCATATGCAGCTGTAATGGGGTTAGCATATGACCCCAGAGTCCTTCTGGACTGATCAATCCCACTTAGGTCCATAACGGATAAAGGAAAATGATATGGATTGCAAATAGATAAATTTTGTTTTTTTTTTTTGAATTAACCGAAAAAATAAAATAAAATAAAATAAAACAAAAGGAAAACAAAATAAAAATTCGAAAATTAAAAGAAAATAAGATCAAAGCAAATTGAAAACTGACTCAATTAGTTAATTAAAAAGATTTTGAGATTAGCAATTAGAAAGATATGATTGAAAAATTTTTATGAAAAAGATTTGATTTTTGAAAAGAGGAAAGAGAAAAACAACAAAATGACACCAAACTTAAAATTTTTAGAAAATCAAACACAATTTTTCGAAAATTTTAAAAGAAAAACATAAAGAGGACACCAAACTTAGAATTTTTACGGATCAAAAAGGGACTAAAGACATGCAAATTCGAAAATTAGAAGAAAAACAAAAGCATGCAATTGAAAACAAACTTAAAATATGAAACTAGACTCAAATAAAAGACTCTAAACTAACAAAAATAAAACAGTCCTAATCTAAGCAACAAGATAAACCGTCAGTTGTCCAAACTCGAACAATCCCCGGCAACGGCGCCAAAAACTTGGTGCACGAAATTGCAATCACACTTTTGCAACCTCGCACAACTAACCAGCAAGTGCATTGGGTCGTCCAAGTAATACCTTACGTGAGTAAGGGTCGATCCCACGGAGATTGTCGGCTTGAAGCAAGCTATGGTTATCTTGTAAATCTTAGTCAGGATATCAGAAATTATCAGGATTGATTGTGAAAAGCAAAAGAACATGAAATAAGTACTTGTTACACAGAAAGGGGAATAGGTTGAGGTTTTGGAGATGCTCCATCTTACGAATCTCTGCTTTCCTACTGTCTTCTTCATCAAACACGCAAGACTCCTTCCATGGCAAGCTGTATGTAGGGTTTCACCGTTGTCAGTGGCTACCTCCCATCCTCTCAGTGGAAATGTTCAACGCACCCTGTCACGGCACGGCTATCCATCTGTCGGTTCTCGATCAGGCCGGAATAGAATCCATTGATTCTTTTGCGTCTGTCACTAACGCCCCGCCTTCAGGAGTTTGAAGCTCGTCACAGTCATTTAATCATTGAATCCTACTCAGAATACCACAGACAAGGTTTAGACCTTCCGGATTCTCTTGAATGCCGTCATCAGTTCTAGCTTATACCACGAAGATTCCGGTTAAAAAACCCAAGAGATATCTACTTAATCTAAGGTAGAACGGAGGTGGTTGTCAAGCACACGTTCATAGTTGAGAATGATGATGAGTGTCACGGATCACCACATTCATCCGGTTTAAGAACAAGTAATATCTTGGAATGGAAGCAAGCATGATTGAATAAGAAAAAGTAGTAATTGCATTAATCCATCAAGACACAGCAGAGCTCCTCACCCCCAACCATGGGGTTTAGAGACTCATGCTGTAAGAAGTACACAAAGAAACGTGTAAAGTGTCATCAGGTACAGATACAATGTCAAAAGATCCTATTAATAGTGAACTAGTAACCTAAGGTTTACAGAATTGAGTAAATGACAGAAAAATCCACTTCTGGGTCCACTTAGTGTGTGCTTCGGCTGAACAATGAAGCATTTTCGTGTAGAGACCTTTTTTGGAGTTAAACGCCAGCTTTTATGCCAGTTTGGGCGTTTAACTCCAAGTTTTATGCCAGTTCCAGCGTTAAACGCTGGAAATTCTGAGGCTGATTTGCCACGCCAGTTTGGGCCATCAAATCTTGGGCAAAGTATGGACTATCATATATTGCTGGAAATCCCAGGATGTCTACTTTCCAACGCCGTTGAGAGCGCGCCAATTGGGTTTCCGTAGCTCCAGAAAATCCACTTTGAGTGCAGGGAGGTCAGAATCCAACAGCATCTGCAGTCCTTTTCAGCCTCTAAATCAGATTTTTGCTCAGAACCCTCAATTTCAGTCAGAAAATACCTGAAATCACAGAAAAACACACAAACTCATAGTAAAGTCCAGAAAAGTGAATTTTAACTAAAAAATAATAAAAATATACTAAAAACTTAACTAAATATACTAAAAGCATACTAAAAACAATGCCAAAAAGCGTATAAATTATCCGCTCATCAGGCAGCCACATAATAAAGTAAACAAACATTGAGATTTCATGAACAAATAAAGCTTGATGGACGAATAAATCATACGGCATCCACATATTTTAAGAAGGCTATGGCCCACTATTCTCATCAATTTTGTACAAATAAATCATATGGACAGCGACATATAAAGCATCATGAACAAATAAAGCATCATGGACAATTTTTGTACTACCTCAATTTCAACTTCACTCTCAGAATCATCAGACTCTATTTCTTTGTGGTTAGGTTTGATCTTGTTCGGTGCCACATCAACAATAGTGGGTCGCACACCCTGTCTAACCAAGTCTACCTCGCCAATATCACTCAAGGGTATCGGACTATTCGCCGATTCATGTGGCTCTCTTATGTTAGGGTCAAACTGTAATTGGACACCAATGTTAAACAAGTCTCTTGGAACCGTTTTCATTACATAATACTTCTGGGGAATATATGGATCTTTCACATAAAAGCACTGGTGTGGTTGGCTTGCCAACACAAATTGTTCGTCTTGGTAACATCTTTTGTTGAAATTAACGTATGTCAGACCATAATCATCTTCCTCAGCCATAAACCACTCACACTTAAATAACACAACTTTAAATTGGCTATAATAGTCTAACTCGATAATATCCATGATTCTACCATAATATCTTATATTGGCTGTGATTGGTTTTTGGTCCTTAACACTTGCAAAGCTTGTAGTTTCAGCTACCACACTGACACCACTGTTTTGCGTTTTTCGCATCACTTCTCACCATTTAGTATAAAATCTGTACCCATTGACGACATAAGCAGAAAATGATTTTGCCACTTTATTTAGACCCTTAGACAACTGTTGTATCCAACTGGGAACATCATCCTTCATGGCACGTCTTGTAAACCAGTCTATAAAGTCTTCATTCTGATCTTTAACAACGTTCCACTTTCGCTTCCGCTTGTCTTGCTTTTGTTGCTCACCATGTTCTCTACAAGGGATGTATATTATTATGTAATACTACCAAAATTAGTCTAAGGAATAGAACTAATGAGAAGTGCAAATTTACCTCATGTAAGGCTCCACGTTAATACAATTGTTCAATACATATGCATTAGCTTGAAGGAGTGATTTCTCGTCCAAAATAATTAGTTGTCTTTTTTTCCACCCAATGGACTTCCCTTGTTTGTGAACAAGTTTGAATCAGGCTCTTTGGTTGAAGTGCCTTTATCTTTATTCTGAGATACTCGATTGAATATTATTTTCACTCCTTCATGCAAATATCTTGAACAAAAAGTTAAACACTCTTCAGCCAAATAACCATCCGCAATTGATCCTTTTGGACGACTTCTATTACACATACCCTTTTAGTGTGCACATGTATTTCTCAATCGGATACATCCATCGAAACTGGATGGGACTACCTAACCTTAATTGATTAGCTAAATGAATAGGCAAATGAACTATTATATCAAAAAAGGTAGGGGGAAAAATCCTCTCCAACTGGCACAATGTCTCTACAATCTCTGACTCCAAACCATTAATCTATTCTAAAGAGATTTCCTTTTGACATAGCCGACGAAAAAAGGAACCCAAGCGAACTAACGGTCCAGCAACATGATCTGGAAGAATGCTCTTGATTGGTATTTGCAACAGGTAATGCAACATGAAGTGAGCATCATGAGTCTTGTAACCGTAAAGCTTTATCTCTTCTTGTTGTACACAACGAGAAATGTTTGAAGCACTTCCATCAGGCAATTTTGTTTTCTTCAAAACACCGCAAAAAATGGATTTCTCGGCTTTGGTCATGGAGAAGCATGCTCTAGTAACTTTAGTTTTTTTGCCATCCTTCGTATTTATTGGGTAAAGATTCTTTCGAATGCCCATCTCCTTAAGATCATAACGAGCCTTTGCATGATCCTTTGTCTTTCCAGGAATATCCAATAAGGTACCAATTATACTGTCGACTATGTTTTTTTCGATATGCATTACATCAAGGTTGTGCCTGAGCATACAATGCTGCCAATATGGTAACTCAAAAAATATTGATCTTTTTTTCCATTGGCCGTTACTTTTGCTTTGCGTCTTCCCAAGGGCATTATCTATTGACTTTAGCATATCTAGAACCTCTTCACTTGTTAACATTCATGGTGGACTGAATTCTATTTTTCCATTAAAAGATCTCTTGTTAGACCTCCATGCATGATCAATTGGCAAAAATCTCCTACGGTCCATGTAAACTGTCTTTTGACTATGTTTCAAGTAACAAAAAGAAGTATCATGGTTACAACAAGGGCAAGCAAGCTTCCCTTTCGTACTCCAATAGGACAACATCGCATATGTAGGAAAATCATTGATTGTCCAAAGAAGTGCAGCATGCATTTGAAAATTTTATCCCTTAAAAGAATCATATGTATCTATCCCTGACACCCATAGCTCCTTTAGCTCTTCGATCAATGGTTGCAAAAAATATCAATATTATTTCCTAGGGAACAAGGTCCAAGTATGAGTAAAGAGAGCATGTAGTATTCTGACTTCATGGACATCCAAGGGGGGAAATTGTACATTAAGACAACTGGTCATGTGTTATGTGACACGTTTATAGTTCGGAAAGGATTAAAACCATCACTTGCCAAACCAAGCCTCAAGTTCTAAAGTTCTTTTGAAAAGTTTGGGTACCGAGTGTCCAAGTTCTTCCATGCTTGGCCATCAGCAGGGTGCCTTATGTAACCGTCTTTCAAACGCTGCTCATCATGCCACCTCAATGCCTCTGCTATGTTTGGGCACATAAAAAGCCTTTTAAGCCTTGGTATTAAAGGAAAGTATATTAAGGTCTTCGCAACAACCTTATGAACTTTATTGGGAAGCGCAAAGTCATCTTCGTTGCCATCCATAGTAGGAGTCTGATTATATCAAGACTCTCCACAGATATGGCAAATTGAGTCATTTATGTACTCATTCCGATATAGCATGCAGTCATTAGGACATGCATCAATCTTTTCATAGTCAAGACCCAAGTCTTTAACCATATTCTTTGCTTTATTAAAAGAAGTGGGAATGTTCAAATCAGGTATAGCTTCTTTCAATAACTCCAAGAGGGAGGTAAAGGATGTGTTACTCCAACCATGCAGACACTTCAAGTGGTAAAGACGAATGATAAACGATAGTCTCGAAAATCCAGTAGTACAATTCGGATGTAATTCTAGACCTGCTTCATCTACCAGCTTATAAAATCTCTTCGCATCTTCATTTAACCCGTTGTTTCCCTCTTCAAGATTTGTCATATTTCCGAATGCATCACGCAGCAACCTGTCAATATCATCAATGCCCCCTTAATCATCAATGTCACTATCTACAACTGTTGGAATTACCGATTCCCCATGATTAATCCATCATTTATAACCTTCGACAAAACCATAGCAAATAAGATGCTCATGTACGTCTTCTTGTTCACGCCAATAAGTGTTTCCACACTTTGCACATGGACATTGGATTTCTTTTCCAACCGGTTTTCCAATTACGAAGGCAAACTCTAAAAAATTATTTACACCAACTATGTACTCGTTCTCAAAACTTGGTAAATCCATCCAATCTTTTGACAAAACATGATTAAACCTAAGAATGCAAATATCTGAACTTACTAAGCATAATCTAATAGGTTAATTATAGAGACAATCTAACTACCATATATGTGCTTACTACCCTAGTTAAATGTGCTATCAAATTATTATATATGGCAATTACAAGATAAACTTACTGCTTAGTTCCTTCATTTTGAAATGCCATATGAAGTTTTTATAAACGGTGCCGCAGCAACTTCTGTTATCTTTACCAGTACGAAAAAATTATCTTGTACACAAAACAAAGTCAAAATAATCAAGTTCAGAAAGGGAAAACCAAATAATGCCCAATTTTAAGTTTCTATACTAATGTACATTTTTTTGCACTTATTAAGTTAACTTTTTTTACTAATATGGGTTCGCATCTAAAATAGGCAGAATAATTCCCATTAGTGTCCCATGATCTTGATATATACATAATATAGAGTAGCAGGATAAGTTCTAACTAATAATGCAGTGTAATAATAGGGAATAAGGTTGAGCTTTAAATTACCGAGTCAATGTTGCAAAACTGACGAGCTCAAAGGGACAGATTAGACTTCAGAAACCAAAAACATCATCACTTTGTGGAGGTAAAGACTCATGAAATAGACCTATGAAAAAGAATTTTCTATACATGATTTAAAAAATTTTCTATACAGCAGCATAACAAATAATCACCCCTAAATTAAATCAAACCAACAGCATAACAAAATCACTAATCATAAATCACAGATCACTTTTCACAAATTCAAAATTCAAAACACTCAGTGCCATAAGTCCATAACAAAATAGCAGCTTAACAAGTCACTAATCAAAATTTTATTATTATTTTATTTATTTTGTGTAAACTATCTATTAGAATGTGCATCCGAAAATATGTTTTCAAGCTTACAAAAATTTAAAAAATTAAAAGTAATACTAATATTAAGAATCGTTTTTTCTTTTTAGGTTTTGGAAAATAAAGTTATTTGTAAGAAGGCTATTATAAGAGTTCTCCAATTTGAAGGCCATGTTATCCACGGTGATTGTGGGCCATCTAGACAATCAATATATATATATATATATATATATATATATATATATATATATATATATATATATATATCTTTTTTTTTTTTACAGAACTTGGGTCTAGTGACCTGGATTTGAATTCAATTGTAGCCTTTGAAAAATAAAAAATCATTGAGTAGTTGGGACTATGATATGGGCTTTATGCTAGAAATGTATCATTTAGTCTTAAGAATCAAACACAAAAATTAGTATTTTTATATTAAAGTCAATTTACAAGCATTTTTTTTCATTCAACTCACTCATGGAAGGGGTTCACCCAATGGACCATAATTGAAACCAAAAACACTGAAACTTAACTAAGTGATCGTATAAACATAAATATAAATTGTAAGAGAAACAAGTAGAAGACTTTATTCCTGCTCACTGTACACATACATATATAAACTACTATTGACAAGAGTTTAAATACAAGTAAGAATATCATTAGCTGTTGATTTGAATATGGGAAAGATAAAAGTTCATTAACCATACATCTAACCTCTAATATTCCAGGGAAGCAAAAAGAGAGAAGATCCATGCATTTAAGAGGCCACTTTTTTATGGAGGATAGAAAAATAAGACCTGGAAAAATTTGAATATGAGTGTTAAAAGGTACTCAGACCTTCCCTAGTGCCACAAAAGACACCCAAGGGACAAAGAAAAAGCTACAAAATGGGAGGAGTGCAAAGAAATGACATTGAGAAGTGGGAAGGCTGTGGGAAAGGAAGCCACCATTAAGAAGAACACGATAGAGAGGTTTCAAAAAAGAAGATAGAGGAGAGAAATGAGGAGGATCACAAGACTAAAGACTCACAAATGTCAAAGGAAGACAAGCACATCCTTGAACCACAGCCACAAGAGAAGAAGAAAGAGGTGAAGTCATATGTCTCCAAACTTTCATATCCTCAAATGTTCAAGGAAGAAAACAAGGAGAAGCAGTACTCCAAATTCTTGGAGATATTCAAGACACTCCACATCAATATTCCTTTCACAGAAGCACTTGAAGATGCCACTATATGCCAAGTTTATGAAGGAACTGTTAACAAAGAAAAGGCCCTTGAAAGAAGGACAAATTGTTGAGATGACAATGGAGTGTAGTGCTATGTTCCAAAGAGGTCTACCAGTGAAGAAAGATGATCCTGGGAGCTCTCATATCCCTTGCACCATAGGGAACATCACAATTAAGAAATCATTCTATGACCTTGGTGCAAGCATAAACTTGATTCCTCTATCTCTCATGAGGAAACTTCAAATTCTTGAACTGAAATCCACTCGGATAGTGATCCACACAAACTTGTCTCTCAACAAGTTTCCCTTTGGCAAGTATTCCGAATTGTCGTCAAGTAAAAACTCACAATAGAGTGAGGTCGAATCCCACAGGGGTTGATTGGTCGAGCAACTTTAATTAGAGGAGTGTTCTAGTCAAGCTAAGCCAAATTGAGTGAGAATTGCAGAAAATTAAAGGCGGGAAAGATAAATGACATGGAATATAAATTTGCAGAATCTTAAATGGGGGATTGGGGAGATGAGCAAGAAAGTAAATAATAGAAAGTAAAGAGAATGGGTAAGATCAGAGATGGGAAATTCATTGGGCTTAGGAGATGTTACATTCTCCGGATCAAGTTCATCTTCATCTCTTCCTCAATCAATGCATTCATTGATCTCATTGGCAATCTTAGGTGATTGGATCCCAATTTCTTGGCAACCCAATCTCTCTAAGCTTGAACAATTTTCCAATTTCTTGATTTAATTGCTCATGAGAAGAGATGAAGTTTGGTCACTGATTATACCATATACCTTCATGGATCAAAGTATTGGTAGGATTACATGTCACGATATCCATCCAACCCCCAACCTAATCCAATGTGAGAAAGCATTTCTAGCATGATCTCCTCATTCATCTTCCAAGGCTCAGAGGAGATCCAATTATGGAGAGTTTCTTTTCTAAGATAACTAACCAATTGGTTGAAGACCGAAAGCTTTCTAGCAAAATCAAGAGAAAAGAAAGAGGAAGAAGAATGAAAACTATAATTGATCTATCAAGTTACAACAAAGCTCCCTAACCCAATGAAATGGGTTTAGTTGTTCATAGCTCTGGGAATGGAACGCGTAAAAGAAAAGTGCATTCTAAAGTAACTAGAAATTGCAGAGTAAATATACAGAGTGTAGCTCCCAATAATGCCGAGCTCTCTTCTAGTTAAAAACTACTCCTATATATACTACTCTTCTGATCTTCTAGTTAGCTCTCCAAGTCTTGGATATGGGTCTTTGATCTTTAGTTGAAGCAGTTACAGTCCTCAGTGGGCTCAGCTTTGCTTGCAGAAAGAGGGTGAGTCAGGAATGGTATGCAGTTAGTCAGGACGTTAGTGGTGTTAACGTTAAGTGTGAATTCTGGTTCGAAGACGTTAGTGACACTAACTTTGTCACTAACGTCCCAACCTACTTGAGCCACGTTAACTCCAACGTTAGTGGCACTAACGTGACCACTAACATAGCCTTTCCATCCTTCGCTAGCGTTATTGGCGCTAACTTTGCCAATAACGCTACCTTCTTCCCCTTTTCTCCCATGTTAATGGTCCTCGTTAGTGTAACTAACGTGACCATTAACGTAGGCATGCCATGACACGAAGGCGTTAGTGACACTAACTTTGTCACTAACGCTACAAAACTCTTTCTCTTCCACGTTAGAGCTCACCTTAATTGCATTAACGTGGCCACTAACGTGGGTGTACTTTGCCATCTCCAACGTTAGTGACAAAGTTCATGTCACTAACGTTGGCATCTTCATTCCTTGCTCCATGATGAGCGGATAATTTATACGCTTTTTCGCATTGTTTTTAGGTAGTTTTTAGTATGATCTAGTTACTTTTAGGGATGTTTTCATTATTTTTTATGCTAAATTCACATTTCTTGACTTTACTATGAGTTTGTGTGTTTTTTTGTGATTTCAGGTATTTTCTGGCTGAAATTGAGGGACCTGAGCAAAACTCTGATAGGAGGCTGACAAAGGACTGCTGATGCTGTTGGAATTTGACCTCCCTGCACTCAAAATAGATTTTCTAGAGCTACAGAAAATCAAATGGCGCGCTCTCAACGGCGTTAGAAAGTAGACATCCAGAGCTTTCCAGCAATATATAATAGTCCATACTTTATTCGTAATTAGATGACGTAAACTGGCGCTCAACGCCAGTTCCATGCTGTATTCTGGAGTCAAACGGCAGAAACACGTCACGAACCAGAGTTGAACGCCCAAAACACGTTACAACTTGGCGTTCAACTCCAAGAGAAGCCTCAACTCGTGGATAGATCAAGCTCAGCCCAAGCACATACCAAGTGGGCCCCGGAAGTGAATTTATGCATCAATTACTTACTTCTATAAACCCTAGTAGCTAGTTTAGTATAAATAGAACTTTTTACTAGTTTATTAGATGTCTTTGACCATTTGGTCTTTTGATCACATATCTGGTCCTTCTCCTTATTTTTGAATTCATATCATATTTTGGGGGCTGGCCATTCGGCCATGCCTGGACCTTCATCACTTATGTATTTTCAACGGTTGAGTTTCTACACACCATAGATTAAGGGTGTGGAGCTTTGCTGTACCTCAAGTTTCAATGCAATTACTATTTTCTATTCAATTCGACTTATTCCTATTCTAAGATATTCGTTGCACTTCAACATGATGAATGTGATGATCCGTGACACTCATCATCATTCTCACCTATGAACGCGTGACTGACAACCACTTCCGTTCTACCTTAGATCGGGCGCATATCTCTTGGATTCCTTAATCAGAATCTTCGTGGTATAAGCAATAATTGATGGCGGCATTCATGGGAATCCGGAGAGTCTAACCTTGTCTGTGGTATTCCGAGTAGGATTCCGGGATTGAATGACTGTGACGAGCTTCAAACTCGCGATTGCTGGGCGTGATGACAAACGCAAAAGAATCAAGGGATTCTATTCCAACATGATCGAGAACCGACAGATGATTAGCTGTGCTGTGACAGAGCATTTGGACCATTTTTACTGAGAGGATGGGATGTAGCCATTGACAACAGTGATGCCCTACATACAGCTTTCCATAGAAAGGAGTGACAAAAATGGGATAAAAGTAGTAAGAAAGCAAAGATTCAGAAGGAACACAGCATCTGCATACACCTATCTGAAATTCCCACCATTGAATTACATGAGTAACTCTATGTTTATTTTCTATTTAAATTTATTATTATTATTCGAAAATCTAATAATCTCTTAATATAGTTGAATCCGCCTGACTGGGATTTACAAGATGACCATAGCTTGCTTCATACCAACAATCTCTGTGGGATCGATCCTTACTCATGTAAGGTATTACTTGGACGACCCAGTACAGTTGCTGGTTAGTTGTGTGGAGTTGTGACAAAGTGTGATTCACGTTTGATAGCACCAAGCCTTTGAGGCCATTGTTGATGATCACAATTTCGTCCACCAACTTTTTGGCGCCGTTGCCGGGGATTGTTCAAGTATGGACAACTGACGGTTCATCTTGTTGCTCAGATCAGGTAATTTTCTTTTCGTTTTAATTTCAAAAAATTTTCAAAAAAATCTTTCAAAAATTTTTTCTCTTTTTCATTTTCCTAAAGAATATTTTCGAAAAAAAATAATAAAAATACAAAAAAATAATAAAATCATAAAAATAAAAAATATTTTGTGATTCTTGTTTGAGTCTTGAGTCAAGTTTTAAGTTTGGTGTCAATTGCATGTTTTAAAAATATATTTCTTGCATTTTTTGAAAATTCATGCATTCATAGTGTTCTTCATGATCTTCAAGTTATTCTTGGTAAGTCTTCTTGTTTGATCTTTAAATTTCCTTGTTTTGTGTTGTTTATTGTTTTTCATGTGTATTTTTGCATTCATAGTGTCTAAGCATTAAAGATATCTAAGTTTGGTGTCTTGCATGTTTTTTTTGCATCAAAAAAATTTTCAAAAATATGTTCTTGATGTTCATCATGATCTTCAAAGTGTTCTTGGTGTTCATCTTGACATTCATAATGTCCTTGCATGCATCATGTGTTTTGATTCATAATTTTCATGTTGTGAGTCATTTTAGTTGTTTTTCTCTTTCATCATTAAAAATTCAAAAAATAAAAAATATCTTTTCCTTAATTTGCCCATAATTTTCGAAAATTTGAGTTGACTTAGTCAAAAAATTTTAAAATTAGTTGTTTCTTATAAGTCAAGTCAAATTTTCAATTTTAAAAATCTTATCTTTTCAAAACTCTTTCAATAATCAAATCTTTTTCTTATCTTTATTTCAAAAAAAAAATTTGAAGCTTTACTAACAATTAATGTGATTGATTCAAAAATTTGAAGTTTGTTACTTTCTTGTTAAGAAAGGTTCAATCTTTAAATTCTAGAATCTTATCTTTTAGTTTCTTGTTAGTCAAGTAATTAATTTTAATTTTAAAAATCAAATATTTTTCAAAATATCTTTTTCAACCATATCTTTTTAATCATATCATTTTATCATATCTTTTTAAATTATATCTTTTTCAATAATTTGATTTTAAAATATCTTTTCTAACTTCTTATCTTCTTATCTTCTTATCTTTTCAAATTTGATTTTCAAATCTTTTTCAACTAACTATGTAACTTTTTGTTTGTTTCTTATCTTTTTCAAAACCACCTAACAACTTTTCCCTCTCTAATTTTCGAAAATACCTCCCTGTTTTTCAAAAAAAAAAATTCTTTTTAATTAACTAATTGTTTTAAATTTTAATTTTAATTCTATCTCATCTTTAATTTTCGAAAATCATCAACTCCTTTTCAAAATTAATTTTTGAATTCTCTTTCTCATCTTCTTCTATTTATTTATTCATTTACTAACACTTCTCTTCACCTCTCTTCATCTTCAATCACTGCCTCTATCCTTATCTTTGTGTTTGGATTCTCCTTTCTTTATTCCCTTTCTTCTTCTACTAACAATAAGGAACCTCTTTACTGTGACATAGAGGATTCCTCTTCTCTTCTTTTCTTGTTCTCTTCTCTTTCATATGAGCAAGAACAAGGAAAAAAGCACTTTTGTTGAAGCTGATCCTGAACCTGAAAGGACTCCGAAGAAAAAACTAAGAGAAGCTAAATTACAACAATCCAGAGGCATCCTTTCTGAAATTTTCGAACAAGAGAAGGAGATGGCAGCCGAACCCAACAACAATAATGCAAGGAGGATGCTTGGTGATTTTACTAAACCCACGTCCAAGTTTGATGGAAGAAGCATCTCAATTTATGCCATTGGAGCAAACAATTTTGAGCTGAAACCTCAATTAGTTGCTCTAATGCAACAGAACTGCAAGTTTCATGGACTTCCATCTGAAGATCCTTACCAGTTTTTAACTAAGTTCTTACAGATTTGTGAGACTGTTAAGATGTAAGACCCAGAATATTTGAAAAGTCTTATTATGATCAAGTCTCAAATCATATAGTTATTTATAGCGTTAATTTCAAAGATTATTTTATTAAGGATAATTAAGGCGAGTTTTGATTTATTGGATTTGATATAAGTTATTATTATTATCCAATTTTATAATTATTGGATTATTTTCTATATTTAAAGTATAAAGTTGATAGTTATGAAATAATAAGGATCTTATATGATTAGATAAATAATATTTTAAATATTATTACTGCTATTTTGGAAAATGAAGAAATTAAGTATACCATTTCTAATTTTTAGATTTGGGCATTTTATTGAAAATAATTTGTGAACTTGATGAGCAAATAGTATTTTCTATGTACAAATAGTGTTGGATTTAATTTGAGTTTCAATTACTATATTATACCTATTTTTAAGTAAAATTACAAAAATGCCCTTAACCCTAGTTTTCAAAAAATGAACGAAACCCTGAGGCCTCCATCCCAGCAGCTGAAACCCCACCTATCTTCCCTTTCACCCACGGAGCAAAAGAACAGAATCAAGGAAGGGAAGGGAGACTGAGCTGCAGCGATGAGGGGAGGAGGGAGCTCATCGCCGTCATCGCGCCTCACTGCGCCGCGCCGCCGCAGCAGTCCATGCTGCCAGGGTCACCGTCGCCAAGCTCCCTCACCGTCGCACCACTATGTCGCCACCAATTTGCCATCGTCGAAGCTCTCTGCGTCGCCACTGTTCGCGCAGGAGAGGGTTTGAGAGGGGGCAGTTGTCACGCGAGTTAGAGGAGCTCGTCCTCGCTGACCAGTCACCGTCAACAATGGAGGAGAGGGAAGGAGTCAAACGCGCGGAGGAGGAGGAGCAGGATCTGAGGCCGAGCGGAGGCCCAACCACCGCGTCGGGACCCCTCCATGTCGCCAGCGTCGCCGTAACCTCCAGCCGTGCCGTCGCCAATCCTGCTTGTTCAGTCGCCGGTCTGCTCACCGCCAGCGTCGCCGGTATTGAGGTCAGCCACTCCACTACCACCGTCGAGCTTTATTTGGTGCTGGTGCTTCTCTTGGAGGTTTGGAGAAGGGAGGCAGAACCCCGAGGTAGAGGGGCCAGTGGGCGTTTGCTGTCGAGCTGCTGCACCAACCACCGCCGCAAGTGTCGCTGCCGGAGGAGGGAGCTGCACCTCTGTAATTCTGGCCTCCGGGAGTGGTTCTGTGACTTCCGGGATCACCGCCGGAGCTTCTGGTCGAGCCTCAACCGTCGGGAACGCCGCTGTCGCCACCGAGCTCCACTGCCGGTAAGACTTTTAAGTTAAGTTTCCCTTCTGTTAAGTTTCCTGGAACTTCATCGTCACTGCGTGTGGTTCAGATTGCCGCTGCTGCTTGGGGCTGACTGCCAGGTTGCCACCGAACCGGTTCAGAGACCGCCGCGGTTTCGGTTCAGTCGCTCGTTCTTCGGTTCGGTAAGCGTTTCGATTTGAAAGCCCTTTAGTTACCGTTCTGTTATCATACGCTGAGGTTGTGGCGTTAATTGCTGAGATTGAGTTCGGTTGTTGTATGTTGCGATTAGAGTTGTTGAGATTGTTGCGAAAGTGGTTTGGAGCTGAGGTTTTGGTGGCCGTCAGTTCGGTTTGAGACGGAAAGGACTTGATGAAGCATTTGGGTTATGGAATTTGCGTTTTGAGGTAGGGGCGCTTTCCAAAAACTATGTTTTATGTATTGGAATTATTACATATGGATACTGATGTGAGATATTATGTATTTGGTGATTGTATCTGCCTTATGTATTATTTGATTGACTCGAATGATTATGGATGTTGGTTTGGCTGAATTATTGTGCGGCTTTGTGAATTGTAATGTTTGAAGTCGATTCTTTAAAGATTTGAAATCTAAGTTTAATCCGTTGAGGATTGATTTGTTTTGAGTTAATTATTTTGATGATTTGAGAAGTTGAATGCACTTTTGAATTCAGCCTGGTTTACTTTAATTGACTTGGTTTTGGACAAATAATTTATTTCTGAACCGATTCTTTTAAGCTTTGGAAATGAGTTAAATCGGTTGATATTGTGTAGATTTTGAAATGGTTTCCTTGAGATATGCCACTGAGGCAACTGTTGGATTTAGCTTGCTTTTGAATTGATTTCTGGTTTTGAGCTGTTGAAAAGGATTGTGGAACGGTTTAGTTGGGACCCGAACCGGGTGGCAAAGTCCAAGTTTTAGGGGAGATGCTGCCGAAATTTTTATAAAATCCGAGTTTTCAATTGAAACGTTATATGGGAAATTTTGAGTTCAGTGCCTTTCCTAATTATTTGGAGGATTGTGAATTTAGGGCTTCTCTTATTATCTTTACTTAAAACAATTATGAAAGCGATGAAGCTACGCTTTGAAAGAATTATTGAAAAGGGAATCGTAGTTTCTTCTTATTTTTCTAAGAAGCATAGTATGTTTTTGGGTACAAGTCATTCGAAAGAGAATTTTGCCTTGAGGCTGTTTTAAAAAGGTAAAACGGTTTTATGCTTTCTCTATTAAACATAAAGATTGCCCTTTTGGAAGAGTTTTCGTGATTTTGAAAAGGATTTGGATTTTGATTGATGAACCTTATTATTTTGACGTTTTAAATAAGCTTCAAAGTACCCTTTGAACTCTAAATTAACACAACGAAAATGATTCTCTTAGCAATTTAAAATGCTTCAGATTTAATTATGGAATTGAAGCCGATTTTGTTTAAGTAAAGAAAACGGCTTTGAAAAGAGTAATTGATTACATGACTCGGATTGGCTTAGATCCTATTTTACTACTCAAATCAGGAAGCCAAGGTTTTTAATGAATTTAAAATGAACTTGGCGAAATGAGTTATGTTATTCTCCCCTAAAGACTTGGGACTCTGCCGAGAAACTTTTGTTATAAAATCCCATTGTTGGATGGGTGATTTTGAATGCTTTGAAATAAATCCTTAACTTGTCATGGTTTTGGAAGTTTTGGAAAGAGAATGCCGAGAGTGGCTCTGTTTTAAAAAGGGAACTCACTTTGAGTAAATTTGGCTTATGAGCTGGTGGACGAAATTGTGATCATCATTATATGTTTCTTGAATTTTGAATGAATATACCCTTAGGGCACTGTTTATTTTCTTAACTTGAATTCACAACTCCGTTCAACTAACCAGCAAGTGTACTGGGTCGTCCAAGTAATAACCTTACGTGAGTAAGGGTCGAATCCACAGAGATTGTTGGTATGAAGCAAGCTATGGTCACCTTGTAAATCTCAGTTAGGCGGATTAAATATTGATTTATGGGTTTCGAAAATAGAAAGAAATAAATAATAAAAAGGGATAGAAATACTTATGTAGATTCATTGGTAGGAATTTCAGATAAGCGGAATGGAGATGCTGTAGAGCTCTCGGACGCCTGCTCTCCTATTCCTTCTACTCAATCCTTCTTACTCCTTTCCATGGCAAGCTTTGTATAGGGGTTCACCATCAACTGTGGCTACTTTCAATCCTCTCGGGGAAATATCCTATGCGGCTGTCACTCGCACAGCTAACCAGTCTGGAGGCATCACCCATGGTTGATGGCTACATCCCATCCTCGCAGTGAAAGCTAATGCTCACGCACTCTGTCACAGTACGGCCAATCACCGGTTGGTTCCCTCCCCTACTGGAATAGAATCCATTGATTCTTTTGCGTTGTCACTACGCCCAGCAGGTTACAAGTTTGAAGCACGTCACAGTCATTCATTACCGGAATCCTACTCGGACACCACAGACAAGGTAGACTTTCCGGATTCCCAGGATCCTACTCGGAACACCACAGACAAGGTTGGACTTTCCGGATCCTCATAAATGCCGCCATCCATCTAGCTTATACCACGAAGATTCTGTTGGGGAATCTAAGAGATATACATTCAAGCTTGTGTTGCATGTAGAACGTAAGTGGTTGTCAATCACGCGCGTTCATAAGTGAGAATGATAATGAGGGTTATCTAACTCATCACATTCATCATATTCTTGGGTACGAATGAATATCTTGGAATAAGAATAAAAGAGGATTTGAATAAAAGAAAGTAGAACTTCATTAATCTTTGAGGTACAGCAGAGCTCCACACCCTTAATCTATGGTGTGCAGAAACTCCACCGTTGAAAATACATAAGCAAAGGGTTCAGGCATGGCCGAATGGCCAGCCCCCTAAACCGTGATCAATGATCTCCTAAGATGAAGAATAAAACAAAACTGAGGCCAAAGATGTCTAATACAATAGTTAAATGTCCTATTTATACTAGACTAGCTACTAGGGTTTACATGAGTAAGTAATTGATGCATAAATCCACTTCCGGGGCCCACTTGGTGTATGCTTGGGCTGAGCTTGATCAATCCACGAGCTAAGGCATTTCTTGGCGTTGAACTTTGAGTTATGACGTGTTTTGGGCGTTCAACTCCGGATCATGACGTTTTTCTGGCGTTTAACTCCAGACAGCAGCATGAACTTGGCGTTTAACGCCAAGTTACGTCGTCATTCTTCGAATAAAGCATGGACTATTATATATTGCTGGAAAGCCCTGGATGTCTACTTTCCAACGCCGTTGAGAGCGCGCCATTTAGAGTTCTGTAGCTCCAGAAAATCCATTTCGAGTGCAGGGAGGTCAGAATCCAACAGCATCAGCAGTCCTTTTGTCAGCCTTTTTCAGAGTTTTGCTCAAATCCCTCAATTTCAGTCAGAATTTACCTGAAATCACAGAAAAACACACAAACTCATAGTAAAGTCCAGAAATGTGAATTTAACATAAAAACTAAGGAAAACATCCCTAAAAGTAGCTTGAACTTACTAAAAACTACCTAAAAACAATGCCAAAAAGCGTATAAATTATCCGCTCATCACAACACTAAACTTAAATTGTTGCTTGTCCCCAAGCAACTGAAAATCAAATAGGATAAAAAGAAGAGAATATACTATAAAGTCCAAAATATCAATGAATATTAATTTAATTAGATGAGCGGGACTTGTAGCTTTTTGCTTCTGAACAGTTTTGGCATCTCACTTCTTCCTTTGAAGTTTAGAATGGTTGGCTTCTCTAGGAACTTAGAATTTCAGATAGTGTTATTGACTTTCCTATTTTAAGCATGTTGATTCTTGAACACAGCTATTTTATGAGTCTTGGCTGTGGCCCTAAGCACTTTGTCTTCCAGTATTACCACCGGATACACAAATGCCACAGACACATAACTGGGTGAACCTTTTCAGATTGTGACTCAGCTTTGCTAAAGTCCCCATTTAGTGGTGTCCAGAGCTCTTAAGCACACTCTTTTGCTTAGGATCACGACTTTAACCACTCAGTCTCAAGCTTTTCACTTGGACCTTCATGACACAAGCACATGGTTAGGGACAGCTTGATTTAGCCGCTTAGGCCTGGATTTAATTTCCTTGGGCCCTCCTATCCATTAATGCTCAAAGCCTTGGATCCTTGCTTCTTAAAATTTTCGCCTCTTTTTTTTTTTTTTGCTGCTTTTTCTTGCTTCAAGAATCAATTTCATGGTGTTTTTCAGATCATCAATAACATTTCTCTTTGTTCCTCATTCTTTCAAGAACCAACAATTTTAACACTCATAAACAACAAGATCCAAAGACATATGCACTGTTCATTCATTCATTCAGAAAACAAAAAGCATTGTCACCACATCAATATAATTAAACTAAATTCAATAATAATTTCGAAAATTATGTACTTCTTGTTCTTTTGAATTAAAACATTTTTCTTTTTAAGAGAGGTGAAGGACTAATGGATTTTATTTCATAGCTTTAAGACATGGTTACACACTAATGATCATGAAGTAAAGACACAAAAACATAGATAAACATAATAATTAAAAACCGAAAACAGAAAGAAATAAAGAACAAGGAATGAATCCACCTTTTAGTGGCGTCTTCTTCTTGAAGGACCAATGATGTTCTTCAACTCTTCTATGTCCCTTCCTTGCCTTTGTTGCTCCTCCCTCATTGCTCTTTGATCTTCTCTTATTTCTTGGAGAATGATGGAGTGCTCATGATGTTCCACCCTTAATTGTTCAACATTATGGCTCAAATCTTCTAAGGAGGTATTAAGTTGCTCCCAATAGTTGTTGGGAGGAAAGTGCATTCCTTGAGGCATTTGTTGATGATGAACTTCCTCATGTTCTCCTTGAGGGCCGTGAGGAACTTCTCTTGTTTGCTCCATCTTTTTCTTGGTGATGGGCTTGTCTTCTTCAATGGAGACATCTCCTTCTATGATAACTCCAGCTGAGTAACATAGATGGCATATAAGGTGGGGGAAGGCTAGCCGTGCCATGTATGAAGGCTTGTCAGCTATTTTGTAGAGTTCATTGGAGATGACTTCATGAACTTCCACCTCCTCTCCAATCATGATGCTATGAACCATGATGGCCCGATCCACAGTAACTTCAGATCGGTTGCTTGTAGGGATGATGGATCTTTGAATGAACTCCAACCATCCTCTAGCTACAGGCTTGAGGTCCAGTCTTCTTAGTTGGACTGGCTTGCCTTTGGAGTCTACTCTCCATTGGGCGCCTTCCACACATATGTCCATAAGGACTTGGTCCAACCTTTGATTAAAGTTGACCCTTCTTGTGTAGGGGCGTTCATCACCTTGCATCATGGGTAAGTGAAACGCCAACCTCACATTTTCCGGACCGAAATCCAAGTATTTCCCCCTAACCATTGTGAGATAATTCTTTGGGCTTGGGTTCATACTTTGGTCATGGTTCCTAGTGATCCATGCATTAGCATAGAACTCTTGAACCATCAATAATCCGACTTGTTGCATGGGGTTGGCTAGGACTTCCCAACCTCTTCTTTGGATTTCATGTCGGATTTCCGGATATTCATTCTTCTTGAGCTTGAAAGGGACCTCAGGGATCACTTTCTTCTTTGCCACAACATCATAGAAGTGGTCTTGATGGCTCTTGGAGATGAATCTCTCCTTCTCCCATGACTCGGAGGAAGAAGCTTTTGCTTTCCCTTTTCCTTTTCTTGAGGAAACTCCGGTCTTAGGTGCCATTGATGGTGAATGAAAATCAAAAAGCTTAGGCTTTTTACCACACCAAACTTAAAATTTGCTCGTCCTCGAGCAAGAAAAGAAAAGAAGAGTAGAAGAAGAAGAAGAAAATATGGTAGAGAGGGAGAAGAGAGGGTTCGGCTATGTGGGAGAATGTGGGTTTGTGTTGTGTGAAAATGTAAAAGAAAAGAAGGGTATTTATAGGGAGGGGGGAGGGTATAGGTTCAGCCATTTTGGGTGGGAAAGGGTGGGAAATTGAATTTGAATTTGATGGAGGTAGGTGGGGTTTATGGGGAAGAGAAGGTTGATGTGAATGGTGAATGGAGTAATTGGGAAGAGGAATTGAGGTGATTGATGAAGAAGATTGGGAATTGTGACATGGGGAATCACATTACAAAAACTAGGATTAGAAGGTAAGGTGGGAATATGTTAGGTGGGGATCCTGTGGGGTCCACAGATCCTGAAGTGGGGATCCTGTGGGGTCCACAGATCCTGAGGTGAAAAGAAATACCATTCCTTCACCCTATAGGCATGTAACATGCCTTCATGCATCATTCTGGCGTTCAAACGCCCATTGGTGCATGTTCTGGGCGTTAAACGCCCATGTGATGCTTGTTTCTGGCGTTGAACGCCAGTTTCAAGCTTGTTTCTGGCGTTCAGCGCCAGATTGTCCTCTGTGTGCGCATCCTGGCGTTAAACGCCAGGATGTAGCTTGTTTTGGGCGTTCAGCGCCAGAAAGATGCTCTGTTCTGGCGTTGAACGCCAGCCAGATGCTCCTTCTGGGCGTTGAACGCCAGCCCGTGCGTCCTCCAGGGTGAAAATTTTTTTCTTCTGTTTTTGACTCTGTTTTTAATTTTTTTTTTATTTTTTCGTGACTCCTCATGATCATGTACCTAATTCAACACAAAAATAACACCAAAACAAAATAAAATAAAATTAGATAAATAAAATTGGGTTGCCTCCCAACAAGCGCTTCTTTAATGTCAATAGCTTGACAGTGGCTCTTATGGAGCCACAAGGTGATCAGGTCAACTTAAGTGTGATATTCCCAACACCAAACTTAGAGTTTGGATATGGGGTTTGAACACCAAACTTAGAGTTTGGTTGTAGCCTCACAACACCAAACTTAGAGTTTGACTGTGTGGGCTTTTCTTGACTCTGAACTGAGAGAAGCTCTTCATGCTTACTCTCTTTTGTCACAGAGGGATGGCCATGTGCCTGAAACACAAGGTAGTCCCCATTCAATTGAAGGACTAACTCTCCTCTGTTGACATCTATCACAGCTCCTGCTGTGGCTAGGAAAGGTCTTCCTAGGATGATGCATTCATCATCTTCCTTCCTAGTGTCTAGGATTATGAAATCAGTAGGGATGTAAAGGCCTTCAACCCTTACTAGCACGTCCTCTACTATTCCATAAGCTTGTCTTATGGACTTATCTGCCAATTGTAATGAGAACAAGGCAGGTTGTACCTCAATGATTCCCAGCTTCTCCATCACAGAGAGTGGCATAAGATTTATCCCTGACCCAAGATCACATAGAGCTTTTTCAAAGCTCATGGTGCCAATGGTGCAAGGTATTAAGAACTTGCCAGGATCTTGTTTCTTTTGAGGTAGAGTCTTTTGAATCCAACTATCTAGTTCACTAATGAGCAAGGGAGGTTCACTTTCCCAGGTCTCATTACCAAACAGCTTGGCATTCAGCTTCATGATAGCTCCTAAGTATCGAGCAACTTGCTCTCCAATCACATCTTCATTCTCTTCAGAGGATAAATATTCTTCAGAGCTCATGAATGGCAGAAGGAGATTTAAAGGAATCTCTATGGTCTCTTGATGAGCCTCATATTCCTCAGGATCCTTAATAGGAAACTCCTTCTTGTTTGAGGAACGTCCCAGGAGGTCTTCCTCACTGGGATTTTCGTCCTCCTCCTACTTGGTGCATTCGGCCACTTTGATTAAATCAATGGCCTTGCACTCTCCTTTTGGATTTTCTTCTGTATTGCTTGGGAGAGTACTGGGAGGAGTGTCAATGACTTTCTTACTCAGCTGGCCCACTTGTGCCTCCAGATTTCTAATAGAGGATCTTGTTTCATTCATGAAACTAAAAGTGGCCTTTGACAGATCAGAGACTATATTGGCTAAATTAGAATTATTTTGTTCAGAGTTCTCTGTCTGTTGCTGAGAAGATGATGGATATGGCTTACTATTATTCAGCCTGCTGCGTCCACCATTGTTAAAACCTTGTTGAGGTTTTTGTTGATCCTTCCATGAGAAATTTGGATGATTTCTCCATGATGAGTTATAGGTGTTTCCATAAGGTTCACCTAAGTAATTAACCTCTGCCATGGCAGGGTTCTCAGGATCATAAGCTTCTTCAGAAGCTGCCTCTCTAGTATTATTGGATGCATGTTGCAATCCATTCAGATTTTGAGAGATCATGTTGACCTGTTGAGTCAACACTTTGTTCTGAGCCAATATGGCATTCAGAGCATCAATTTCAAGAACTCCTTTCTTCTGAGGTACCCCATTATTCACGGAATTCCTCTCAGAAGTGTACATGAATTGGTTGTTTGCAACCATGTCAATGAGTTCTTGAGCCTCTTCAGGCATTTTCTTCAGGTGAATAGATCCACCTGCAGAATGGTCCAATGACATTTTCGAAAATTCAGAGAGACCATAATAGAATATATCTAATATGGTCCATTTTGAAAACATGTCAGATGGACATCTCTTGGTCAGCTGCTTGTATCTTTCCCAAGCTTCATAGAGGGATTCACCATCTTTTTGTTTGAAGGTTTGAACATCCACTCTCAGCTTGCTCAGCTTTTGAGGAGGAAAGAATTTATCTAAGAATGCAGTGACAAGCTTATCCCATGAGTCCAGGCTATCCTTGGGTTGTGAATCCAACCATACTCTAGCTCTGTCTCTTACAGCAAAAGGGAAAAGCAAAAGTCTGTAGACTTCAGGATTAACTCCATTTGTCTTAACAGTGTCACAGATCTGCAAGAACTCAGTTAAAAACTGGTAAGGATCTTCAGATGGAAGTCCATAAAACTTGCAGTTTTGTTGCATTAAAGCAACTAGTTGAGGCTTAAGCTCAAAATCATTGGCTCCAATGGCAGGAATGGAGATGCTTCTTCCATCAAACTTGGATGTTGGCTTTGTGAAGTCACCAAGCATTCTCCTTGCATTATTATTATTATTTTCGGCTGCCATGTCCTTCTCTTGTTCGAAAATTTCTGAAAGGTTGTTTCTCTTAAAGATGTTTTTGGATTGTTGTAATTTAGCTTCTCTTAATCTTCTCTTCAGAGTCCTTTCAGGTTCTGGATCAACTTCAACAAGAGTGCCTTTATCCCTGTTCCTGCTCATATAAAAAGAGAAGAGAACAAGAATAGAAAGAGGAATCCTCTATGTCACAGTATAGAGATTCCTTTATGTTAGTAGAAAAAGAAAGGGGGTAGAAGAATGAAGAAGGGGGTTCGGTTTTTAGATGAAGAGAGGTGAAGAGAAGTGTTAGTAATTAATTAATTAAATAGAAGAAGAGAAGAAAGGGAAAATTCGAAAATAATTTTTGAAAAAGAAGTTAGTAATTTTCGAAAATCGAAGACAAAATGTAATTAAAATTAAAACATGAAACAATTAATTAATTAAAAAGAATTTTTGAAAAAGGAGGGAGATATTTTCGAAAATAGAAGAGAGAGAAGTAGTTAGGTGGTTTTGAAAAAGATAAGAAACAAACAAAAAGTTAGTTAGTTGATTGAAAAAGATTTGAAATCAAATTTTGAAAAAGATAAGAAGATAGGAAGTTAGATAAGATATTTTGAAATCAAATTTTGAAAAAGATAAAATTTTTGAAAAAGATAAGATAAAGATAAAATAAAAGTTTTAAGAAAAAGATATTTTGAAAAAGATTTAATTTTTAAAAAGACTTAACTAACAAGAAACTACAAGATAAGATTCTAGAACTTAAAGATTGAACCTTTCTTAACAAGAAAGTAACAAACTTCAAATTTTTGAACCAATCACATTAATTGTTAGCTAATTTTCGAAAATTACATATAAAGGTAAGAAAAAGATTTTGAAAATAATTTGAAAAAGATTTTTGAAATTTTCGAAAAATAGGATAAAAAAATGAAAAAGATATGATTTTTGAAAAAGATTTTGAAAAGATAAGATTTTTAAAATTGAAATTTTGACTTGACTTGTAAGAAACAACTAATTTTGAAAATTTTTGACCAAGTCAACCCAAAATTTCGAAATTTTGGAGGGAAATAAGGAAAAGATATTTTTGATTTTTTTTTTTTAAATTTTTAAAGAAAAACACAAAAATGACCCAAAACATGAAAATTTTGGATCAAGACTCAAGATGCATGCAAGAATGCTATGAATGTCAAGATGAACACCAAGAACACTATGAAGATCATGATGAACATCAAGAACATAATTTTGAAAACTTTTTGATGCAAAGAAAACATGCAGGACACCAAACTTAGAAATTTTTAATGCATGAAAAATATGAATGCAAAAATGCACATGAAAAACAAGAAAAGACGTAAAACAAGAAATCATCAAGATCAAACAAGAGGACTTTATCAAGAACAACTTGAAGATCATGAAGAACACTATGAATGCATGAGATTTTCGAAAAAAATGCAAGAAAAAAATTTTAAAGCATGCAATTGACACCAAACTTAAAAATTAACACAAGACTCAAACAAGAACACAAAATATTTCTGGTTTTTATGATTTTCTAAATTTTTTTTTTTTGGATTTTTATTATTATTTTTCGAAGATAAAGTTTAAAAACACGAAAAATAAAAAGAAAAATTTTGAAAAAGATTTTTGAAAAGAAAATTACCTAATCTGAGCAACAAGATGAACCGTCAGTTGTCCATACTCGAACAATCCCCGGCAACGGCGCCAAAAACTTGGTGGACGAAATTGTGATCATCATTATATGTTTCTTGGATTTTGAATGAATATACCCTTAGGGCACTGTTTATTTTCTTAACTTGAATTCACAACTCCGTTCAACTAACCAGCAAGTGTACTGGGTCGTCCAAGTAATAACCTTACGTGAGTAAGGGTCGAATCCACAGAGATTGTTGGTATGAAGCAAGCTATGGTCACCTTGTAAATCTCAGTTAGGCGGATTAAATATTGATTTATGGGTTTCGAAAATAGAAAGAAATAAATAATAAAAAGGGATAGAAATACTTATGTAGATTCATTGGTAGGAATTTCAGATAAGCGGAATGGAGATGCTGTAGAGCTCTCGGACGCCTGCTCTCCTATTCCTTCTACTCAATCCTTCTTACTCCTTTCCATGGCAAGCTTTGTATAGGGGTTCACCATCAACTGTGGCTACTTTCAATCCTCTCGGGGAAATATCCTATGCGGCTGTCACTCGCACAGCTAACCAGTCTGGAGGCATCACCCATGGTTGATGGCTACATCCCATCCTCGCAGTGAAAGCTAATGCTCACGCACTCTGTCACAGTACGGCCAATCACCGGTTGGTTCCCTCCCCTACTGGAATAGAATCCATTGATTCTTTTGCGTTGTCACTACGCCCAGCAGGTTACAAGTTTGAAGCACGTCACAGTCATTCATTACCGGAATCCTACTCGGACACCACAGACAAGGTAGACTTTCCGGATTCCCAGGATCCTACTCGGAACACCACAGACAAGGTTGGACTTTCCGGATCCTCATAAATGCCGCCATCCATCTAGCTTATACCACAAAGATTCTGTTGGGGAATCTAAGAGATATACATTCAAGCTTGTGTTGCATGTAGAACGTAAGTGGTTGTCAATCACGCGCGTTCATAAGTGAGAATGATAATGAGGGTTATCTAACTCATCACATTCATCATATTCTTGGGTACGAATGAATATCTTGGAATAAGAATAAAAGAGGATTTGAATAAAAGAAAGTAGAACTTCATTAATCTTTGAGGTACAGCAGAGCTCCACACCCTTAATCTATGGTGTGCAGAAACTCCACCGTTGAAAATACATAAGCAAAGGGTTCAGGCATGGCCGAATGGCCAGCCCCCTAAACCGTGATCAATGATCTCCTAAGATGAAGAATAAAACAAAACTGAGACCAAAGATGTCTAATACAATAGTTAAATGTCCTATTTATACTAGACTAGCTACTAGGGTTTACATGAGTAGGTAATTGATGCATAAATCCACTTCCGGGGCCCACTTGGTGTATGCTTGGGCTGAGCTTGATCAATCCACGAGCTAAGGCATTTCTTGGCGTTGAACTTTGAGTTATGACGTGTTTTGGGCGTTCAACTCCGGATCATGACGTTTTTCTGGCGTTTAACTCCAGACAGCAGCATGAACTTGGCGTTTAACGCCAAGTTACGTCGTTATTCTTCGAATAAAGCATGGACTATTATATATTGCTGGAAAGCCCTGGATGTCTACTTTCCAACGCCGTTGAGAGCGCGCCATTTAGAGTTCTGTAGCTCCAGAAAATCCATTTCGAGTGCAGGGAGGTCAGAATCCAACAGCATCAGCAGTCCTTTTGTCAGCCTTTTTCAGAGTTTTGCTCAAATCCCTCAATTTCAGTCAGAATTTACCTGAAATCACAGAAAAACACACAAACTCATAGTAAAGTCCAGAAATGTGAATTTAACATAAAAACTAAGGAAAACATCCCTAAAAGTAGCTTGAACTTACTAAAAACTACCTAAAAACAATGCCAAAAAGCGTATAAATTATCCGCTCATCATGAGCCTGAGATGATTTGAGAAGAGAGATTTCTAAAAGCCAAGGCTAAAAAGAGTCGAAACTTGATTTCAAAGTGAAATGAATTGAGAAAATGATTTATGGCTTAAATGCCGATTTCATGAATTTGATGATTTTGAATGTGGAAGTGCTGTTTTGTTGAGAGCCGGATTGGCTGTGTATGTTTATACATATTGATTGGTTCTGGATTGAACCGTGAGCCGGAATGGCTGTATATGATATGAATATTGGCTGGTTCTGGAATGAACCGTGAGCCGGATGGCTGAGATGGATGGTGATCCATGGATGAGATTGAATGCATGTTTATGCTGAATCATTGATAAATGTGAATGTTGCACTTCCACTATCTGAGATACGGGTTTCCCTGGGTAGTAGCAGTGGCTAGCCACCATGTGCTCCAGGTTGAGACTTGATACTCTGTTGACCCTATGTCGTAAGTGTGGCCGGGCACTGTGAAAGCCCCGGATGAGCTCGCCCCCGAAATATTCACCAGTGAGGGTGATGGATATGGATCATGTTTGTGATCAAATTTATGATGAGTATAACTCGAGTTAGGGATGCGCGACAGAGGGACAGTCCAATGGTTAGCTACCAGGACTTGTCGGGTTGGCTCTATAACCGACAGATGATATCATCAGCCACTAGGGACAGGCATGCATCATATGCATCTATGTGACATTGTTTGGGTATGCATATTGTACTTGGTTTGCCTATGTGATTAACTGCTAATTGTACTACTTGCAATAACTGTTTGTTTGTGTTTGCATCTTCCTACTTGTGTTTGCTTCTGGAACTATGTTGGATTGTGGTGGATTGGTTGTGGTTGGATTGTTTGGGCCTAGGGCCGTGGTTGAATGGGATGGACCGATGGTTGATTTCGGTTTTGTGGTTCTGGTTTGGAATAAGATATGAAAGGTTATTTTGGTTCAGTATAGATAAACCTTTTTGAAATGCTTTGATGTTTTGAGAATTGAACGGTTCCCCTTTCAGAAAAGATTTCTGACTTTACTTTTATTGTAAACTGTTGTTTTTTGAAAAGAGGCATAAGATGGTTAATAATCACTGGTACGGTTTATCTTCATGTATCCTATTATAGTAATTCCCAAAAACCCTCTACTGAGAACCCTTTCGAGGATGATGTTCTCACCCCCTACATTTTTCCCCTTTCAGGATTTGGGCGCAGAAGTTATGAAGAGTTTGATTATTTGTTATTAAGATGCTCTGTATTGCTTTAGATTATTATTTTTGTACCCTCGCCTTTATCTTGATATATTTTGTAAGAGGGATAGGGATTGTATTGGTTAATGTTTGTAGTATTAATTATATATATATATATATGTATGTATGTATATACATGGGTGTACTCTTTACGAGTTTATTATAAGTTGTATGATATCTATGGATGTACGTTATCGAATGGAGTATCTTGGGAACGATATTGTGGTAAAAAGTTTTAAACAGGCTCATATTTTAGTATTAAAGAGTATAAGTGTCGTCGTAATGTCCGAGCTATCAGAGTTGCGCAGCCGGAAGCGTGAGCTTTGGTAGTTAGGGTGTTACATTATGGTATCAGAGCAGTCCTTCCTGTAGAGCCTGAGGAATGGACCGACTATGCTTCAGTTGCATACTCTGAGCGTTTGTCATGTAATAGGTCTTGTTGAATGACGAGAAATAGGGCTTTATGCACATGACGGTCTATCGATTAACACTGTTAGTCTTGCATCGCATAATTCTTGGTATTAAGTTTGGCGGGCTTAATACTAGTGAGTTATGTATATGAGAGCACTAATGGGTTATCATAGATGGTATACGAGTGTTGAGTAAAGCGAATCGCGGGTTTTGGGAACGCTAGAAACTATTTCTCGAGGCTGCTCAGTTGTGTGTCTTGAAATTCTATTCGAGTCGACCTGTTCGTTCATATCCTAATTTGAAGTTCTTGTTTGCTACTCCTTTCGAAAAGTAATTTGATGTTTCCACTCTATTTTTTTTATTCATATGCATTCTTGTTTGATCTCAATCGCACATGCTTGTTTGGAATCCTTGTTGCATCTGTCTTTCTCTGTTTGAGTCCTTCCTGATTCCAATATTCCTTGATATAGCTTTGAACTTGTCTTGATGTGCTGTGACTTTAACTCCGGGTTCTGATTTCATTCTTAGAGAACTTGTTGATTCAGTTTTTCTCTTATTTGACAGTGATCACAGCCAATTTTGAGATTTTATGAAAATTGCTGTTGAATAGATACATACTTATCTATATATGAAACTTTGAATATTTCTTATACAGTTTAACAACTATTTGTTTCTAATACTTCGCCTGTACTTTTACTGGTTTACAGAACTGCATCTACTTTAAATTACAATTTGACTTTCTAGTAAATTTACCATAGTTCTAATGCACATCTTCATTCGATTATGAATTTGGATATTTTTCAAAATTCTGGAAAGGAAAGATTTTTCACTTTTATCCCGATTGATTTTCGTTTGATAAGCTTTACTTAATTCATTTTGAATTGAGTTTGATTTAGCATACTACATGGTTTATGCCACTGTTGTTCTTTTGAAAATGTTGGACTCATAGCTTTCTTCTTATGAACGGACTAAATTCTTTGTTAAACCTATCATCTCTATGAATGTCATACTTGATTTTGTTTTTAACTAATTTCTTACATCTTGTGAGCATTACCATTGATCTTGGTTTATCCAATCTTGTGAATCTCATTCTTATGTGAGTTAGTTTGATTCGTGTCCAAATAGTGCATCATTTATATATCCTCTCATTATCTTTACAAAAGTTTTTAGTTAAAGATTTATCCTTGAGAAATTACTAATAATTGAGTTGTCTTTTCCTTATGACTTTTATATTCTTTTGGATCAATTGAAAGCTTGTTTGATGACTCATGCCTAGTGAATCTTGTTTGAACTACTTTGGTTTAAGATCCTTTCTTGTATGGCTTGACTCCTTTTCAAGTACATCCTAATATCCTTGAATATCCTTTTGAAATGGTGATTTGAACTATACTTTTGGAGTCTTGTTTTGAACTTTTAAAGAAGTTTTGAATTCTCTTTAAAGAAATTCTAAACTGAATCTATTCCCTGTTACTTGATTGAGAGTGAAACCATTATTCGATTTTGATGAAATTGTTCTTAAAGTTGGCATGCGCTATTTTAAATGAGGTTTTGAAAAGTTTCCTTGTTTAGTGGAAACCGGTTCGTTTGTAACGCACCACTTATTTCCTTTACCAAATTGTAAGCAAATTTTTACTTCGGAATTTCCTTTCTAAAAAGAGTTTAACTCATCTTTTGTCCTTGCTATAAATGTCATACACGCTTGTTTGAATATGGACTTTGGAAAATTTTGAACAAGCATTTGATTTTTCTTCCAAGCCTTCTGAACTACTTTTGGCTGAGTTTGTGCACTGACTATCTTTCTAAGATACTTGAGGAAATATTTTGGCTCTTAGCCAAACTTGTGTGCATTTTGTTTTAAAACTCTACATAATCTACTTCAACGCGAAAGTGATTTAGAGCAAGGCCACATTTATGCTTTTGTTACTCTCTTGAAGAATGTTTATTACTTAATTTTCTTCTAAACTGCGAAGTGATTTTTCTGCAAGTTTTCGATTCTTTTATGAACAATGTATTTGGAAGTATTTTTAATCATGCTCTTAAATTCTGTGAGCTTTGCCTTGGGTTTGAGATATTCTCTTCTGTAAACCTCATACTTCTTCGACTCAGCTTGAATTTGTTTCAAACCAATGCGCTGATTCTCCTTCTTATTGATCCTATTGGATTTTCTTGATCCAAGGGTTATCTTGAAGCTGTCAATTGAATTGAGTCTAGCAAACTTCATTGCTTGAGTGTCCTTGTTTGTTTGGAATTGGATACATTCTCTCAAATCTTTGAGTACTATCCTTGACATTTGACTCTCCTTTTTAAATCTTGTATCCTTCTGAGTAGACTCGAGAATTGTTTTGATATCACGTGCGACTTGTAGACGTAGTAACGCGATACGTTAGTTCTTTAAGACGTCATGTGTATACGGAAGTTGAAGCGGTAGGTGTGCAACGTATGAATTGTGGGCGTTTTGTTCCTTGCGAACGGATTTGTGGTTGTCAGGCTAATGATCGAAATTGGGGTTTGTAAAGTGCTTGATGGAGTTGGGAAGTTGAAACTTTGAGGTTGATATGAGATTAGTGTGCGGAGGTCGAGCACGTCGTTTTAACTCCATCCTGTTTAATAGCCTTTGATGCCTTGCCCTTCTATCACATGATTGACCCATGTTAACTTTTGCATTGAGCCTACCCTGTAACGTTTGCTTTGCAATCAGACTCATACCTTTACATCCTTAAGCTTATGACAATCAAAGTATTTGAAAATCGTATATATGATTATATTTTGAGATATTTTTGCTTCTTCCTTAAATGTGTTCAAGGGTGAACTGTTATGGAATTTCTTTCATTTTGTATCAATTTTTGAGGACAAAAATTTTTATAAGGTGGGTAGAATGTAAGACCCAGAATATTTGAAAAGTATTATTATGATCAAGTCTCAAATCATATAGTTATTTATAGCCTTAATTTCAAAGATTATTTTATTAAGGATAATTAAGGCGAGTTTTGATTTATTGGATTTGATATAAGTTATGATTATTATCCAATTTTATAATTATTGGATTATTTTCTATATTTAAAGTATAAAGTTGATAGTTATGAAATAATAAGGATCTTATATGATTAGATAAATAATATTTTAAATATTATTACTGCTATTTTGGAAAATGAAGAAATTAAGTATACCATTTCTAATTTTTAGATTTGGGCATTTTATTGAAAATAATTTGTGAACTTGATGAGCAAATAGTATTTTCTATGTACAAATAGTGTTGGATTTAATTTGAGTTTCAATTACTATATTATACCTATTTTTAAGTAAAATTACAAAAATGCCCTTAACCCTAGTTTTCAAAAAATGAACGAAACCCTGTGGCCTCCATCCCAGCAGCTGAAACCCCACCTATCTTCCCTTTCACCCACGGAGCAACACCTATGATTTCCCTTCTTCCACGGACGAAAAGAACAGAATCAAGGAAGGGAAGGGAGACTGAGCTGCAGCGATGAGGGGAGGAGGGAGCTCATCGCCGTCATCGTGCCTCACTGCGCCGCGCCGCCGCAGCAGTCCATGCTGCCAGGGTCACCGTCGCCAAGCTCCCTCACCGTCGCACCACTATGTCGCCACCAATTTGCCATCGTCGAAGCTCCCTGCGTCGCCACTGTTCGCGCAGGAGAGGGTTTGAGAGGGGGCAGTTGTCGCGCGAGTTAGAGGAGCTCGTCCTCGCCGACCAGTCACCGTCAACAATGGAGGAGAGGGAAGGAGTCAAACGCGCGGAGGAGGAGGAGCAGGATCTGAGGCCGAGCGGAGGCCCAACCACCGCGTCGGGACCCCTCCATGTCGCCAGTGTCGCCGTAACCTCCAGCCGTGCCGTCGCCAATCCTGCTTGTTCAGTCGCCGATCTGCTCACCGCCAGCGTCGCCGGTATTGAGGTCAGCCACTCCACTACCACTGTCGAGCTTTGTTTGGTGCTGGTGCTTCTCTTGGAGGTTTGGAGAAGGGAGGCAGAACCCCGAGGTAGAGGGGCCAGTGGGCGTTTGCTGTCGAGCTGCTGCACCAACCACCGCCGCAAGTGTCGCTGCCGGAAGAGGGAGCTGCACCTCTGTAATTCTGGCCTCCGGGAGTGGTTCTGTGACTTCCGGGATCACCGCCGGAGCTTCTGGTCGAGCCTCAACCGTCGGGAACGCCGCTGTCGCCACCGAGCTCCACTGCCGGTAAGACTTTTAAGTTAAGTTTCCCTTCTGTTGAGTTTCCTGGAACTTCATCGTCACTGCGTGTGGTTCAGATTGCCGCTGCTGCTTGGGGCTGACTGCCAGGTTGCCACCGAACCGGTTCAGAGACCGCCGCGGTTTCGGTTCAGTCGCTCCTTCTTCGGTTCGGTAAGCGTTTCGATTTGAAAGCCCTTTAGTTACCGTTCTGTTATCATACGCTGAGGTTGTGGCGTTAATTGCTGAGATTGAGTTCGGTTGTTGTATGTTGCGATTAGAGTTGTTGAGACTGTTGCGAAAGTGGTTTGGAGCTGAGGTTTTGGTGGCCGTCAGTTCGGTTTGAGACGGAAAGGACTTGATGAAGCATTTGGGTTATGGAATTTGCGTTTTGAGGTAGGGGCGCTTTCCAAAAACTATGTTTTATGTATTGGAATTATTACATATGGATACTGATGTGAGATATTATGTATTTGGTGATTGTATCTGCCTTATGTATTATTTGATTGACTCGAATGATTATGGATGTTGGTTTGGCTGAATTATTGTGCGGCTTTGTGAATTGTAATGTTTGAAGTCGATTCTTTAAAGATTTGAAATCTAAGTTTAATCCGTTGAGGATTGATTTGTTTTGAGTTAATTATTTTGATGATTTGAGAAGTTGAATGCACTTTTGAATTCAGCCTGGTTTACTTTAATTGACTTGGTTTTGGACAAATGATTTATTTCTGAACCGATTCTTTTAAGCTTTGGAAATGAGTTAAATCGGTTGATATTGTGTAGATTTTGAAATGGTTTCCTTGAGATATGCCACTGAGGCAACTGTTGGATTTAGCTTGCTTTTGAATTGATTTCTGGTTTTGAGCTGTTGAAAAGGATTGTGGAACGGTTTAGTTGGGACCCGAACCGGGTGGCAAAGTCCAAGTTTTAGGGGAGATGCTGCCGAATTTTTTATAAAATCCGAGTTTTCAATTGAAACGTTATTTGGGAAATTTTGAGTTCAGTGCCTTTCCTAATTATTTGGAGGATTGTGAATTTAGGGCTTCTCTTATTATCATTACTTAAAACAATTATGAAAGCGATGAAGCTACGCTTTGAAAGAATTATTGAAAAGGGAATCGTAGTTTCTTCTTATTTTTCTAAGAAGCATAGTATGTTTTTGGGTACAAGTCATTCGAAAGAGAATTTTGCCTTGAGGCTGTTTTAAAAAGGTAAAACGGTTTTATGCTTTCTCTATTAAACATAAAGATTGCCCTTTTGGAAGAGTTTTCGTGATTTTGAAAAGGATTTGGATTTTGATTGATGAACCTTATTATTTTGACGTTTTAAATAAGCTTCAAAGTACCCTTTGAACTCTAAATTAACACAACGAAAATGATTCTCTTAGCAATTTAAAACGCTTCAGATTTAATTATGGAATTGAAGCCGATTTTGTTTAAGTAAAGAAAACGGCTTTGAAAAGAGTAATTGATTACATGACTCGGATTGGCTTAGATCCTATTTTACTACTCAAATCAGGAAGCCAAGGTTTTTAATGAATTTAAAATGAACTTGGCGAAATGAGTTATGTTATTCTCCCCTAAAGACTTGGGACTCTGCCGAGAAACTTTTGTTATAAAATCCCATTGTTGGATGGGTGATTTTGAATGCTTTGAAATAAATCCTTAACTTGTCATGGTTTTGGAAGTTTTGGAAAGAGAATGCCGAGAGTGGTTCTGTTTTAAAAAGGGAACTCACTTTGAGTAAATTTGGCTTATGAGCCTGAGATGATTTGAGAAGCGAGATTTCTAAAAGCCAAGGCTAAAAAGAGTCGAAACTTGATTTCAAAGTGAAATGAATTGAGAAAATGATTTATGGCTTAAATGCCGATTTCATGAATTTGATGATTTTGAATGTGGAAGTGCTGTTTTGTTGAGAGCCGGATTGGCTGTGTATGTTTATACATATTGATTGGTTCTGGATTGAACCGTGAGCCGGAATGGCTGTGTATGATATGAATATTGGCTGGTTCTGGAATGAACCGTGAGCCGGATGGCTGAGATGGATGGTGATCCATGGATGAGATTGAATGCATGTTTATGCTGAATCATTGATAAATGTGAATGTTGCACTTCCACTATCTGAGATACGGGTTTTCCTGGGTAGTAGCAGTGGCTAGCCACCATGTGCTCCAGGTTGAGACTTGATACTCTGTTGACCCTATGTCGTAAGTGTGGCCGGGCACTGTGAAAGCCCCGGATGAGCTCGCCCCCGAAATATTCACCAGTGAGGGTGATGGATATGGATCATGTTTGTGATCAAATTTATGATGAGTATAACTCGAGTTGGGGATGCGCGACAGAGGGACAGTCCAATGGTTAGCTACCAGGACTTGTCGGGTTGGCTCTATAACCGACAGATGATATCATCAGCCACTAGGGACAGGCATGCATCATATGCATCTATGTGACATTGTTTGGGTATGCATATTGTACTTGGTTTGCCTATGTGATTAATGCTAATTGTACTACTTGCAATAACTGTTTGTTTGTGTTTGCATCTTCCTACTTGTGTTTGCTTCTGGAACTATGTTGGATTGTGGTGGATTGGTTGTGGTTGGATTGTTTGGGCCTAGGGCCGTGGTTGAATGGGATGGACCGATGGTTGATTTCGGTTTTGTGGTTCTGGTTTGGAATAAGATATGAAAGGTTATTTTGGTTCAGTATAGATAAACCTTTTTGAAATGCTTTGATGTTTTGAGAATTGACGGTTCCCCTTTCAGAAAAGATTTCTGACTTTACTTTTATTGTAAACTGTTGTTTTTTGAAAAGAGGCATAAGATGGTTATAATCACTGGTACGGTTTATCTTCATGTATCCTATTATAGTAATTCCCAAAAACCCTCTACTGAGAACCCTTTCGAGGATGATGTTCTCACCCCCTACATTTTTCCCCTTTCAGGATTGGGCGCAGAAGTTATGAAGAGTTTGATTATTTGTTATTTAGATGCTCTGTATTGCTTTAGATTATTATTTTTGTACCCTCGCCTTTATCTTGATATATTTTGTAAGAGGGATAGGGATTGTATTGGTTAATGTTTGTAGTATTAATTATATATATATATATATATATATATATATATATATATATATATATATGTATGTATGTATATACATGGGTGTACTCTTTACGAGTTTATTATAAGTTGTATGATATCTATGGATGTACGTTATCGAATGGAGTATCTTGGGAACGATATTGTGGTAAAAAGTTTTAAACAGGCTCATATTTTAGTATTAAAGAGTATAAGTGTCGTCGTAATGTCCGAGCTATCAGAGTTGCGCAGCCGGAAGCGTGAGCTTTGGTAGTTAGGGTGTTACATAAGACAAATGGAGTAGATCCTGAAGTCTACAGGCTCATGCTTTTCCCTTTTGCTGTAAGAGACAGAGCTAGAACATGGTTGGGCTCACAACCTAAAGATAGCCTGGACTCCTGGGATAAGCTGGTCATGGCCTTCTTGAATAAATTCTTTCCTCCTCAAAAGCTGAGCAAGCTTAGAGTGGATGTTCAGACCTTCAAGCAAAAAGATGGTGAATCCCTCTATGAAGCTTGGGAAAGATACAAGCAGATGACCAAAAAGTGTCCTTCTAACATGTTTTCAGAGTGGACCATAATAGATATATCTATTATGGTCTATCTGAGTTCTCTAAGATGTCATTGGACCATTCTGCAGGTGGATCTATTCACCTAAAGAAAACGCCTGCAGAAGCTCAGGAACTTATTGATATGGTTGCAAATAACCAATTCATGTACACTTCTAAGAGGAATTCCGTGAATAATGGGACGCCTCAGAGGAAGGGAGTTCTTGAAATTGATGCTCTGAATGCCATATTGGCTCAGAACAAAGTGTTGACTCAGCAAGTCAACATGATTTCTCAAAGTCTGAATGGATGGCAAAATGCATCCAACAGTACTAAAGAGGCATCTTCTGAAGAAGAAGCTTATAATCCTGAGAACCCTGCAATGGCAGAGGTAAATTACATGGGTGAACCTTATGGAAACATCTATAATTCATCATGGAGAAATCATCCAAATTTCTCATGGAAGGATCAGCAAAAGCCTCAACAAGGCTTTAATAATGGTGGAAGAAATAGGCTCAGCAATATCAAGCCTTATCCATCATCTTCTCAACAACAGACAGAGAATTATGAACAAAATACCTCTAACTTAGCAAATTTAGTCTCTGATCTGTCTAAGGCCACTTTAAGTTTCATGAATGAAACAAGATCCTCCATTAGAAATCCGGAGGCACAAGTAGGCCAGCTGAGTAAGAAAATCACTTAAACTCCTCATAGTACTCTCCTAAGCAATACAAAAGAGAATCCAAAAAGAGAGTGCAAGGCCATTGATATAATCAATATGGCCGAATGCAAGAAGGAGGGAGAGGACGCGAATCCCAATGAGGAAGATCTCATAGGACGTCTCTCAAGCAGGAAGGAGTTCCTTATTGAGGATCCAAAGGAATCTGAGGCTCATATAGAGACCATATAGATTCCATTAAATCTCCTTCTGCCATTCACGAGCTCTGAAGATTATTCTTCTTCTGAAGAGGATGAAGATGTAACTGGAGAGCAAGTTGCTCAATATCTAGGAGCCATCATGAAGCTGAATGCCAAGTTATTTGGTAATGAGACTTGGGAAGGTGAACCTCCCTTGCTCATTAGTGAACTTGATACATGGGTTCAGCAAACTTTACCTCAAAAGAAACAAGATCCTGGAAAATTCTTAATACCCTGTACCATAGGCACCATGACCTTTGAAAAAACTCTGTGTGACCTAGGGTCAGGCATAAATCTTATGGCACTCTCTGTAATGGAGAAGCTGGGGATCATTGAGGTACAGCCTGCCTTATTCTCATTACAATTGGCAGACAAGTCAGTAAGACAAGCTTATGGATTAGTAGAGGACATGTTGGTAAAGGTTAAAGGCCTTTACATTCCTGCTGATTTCATAATCCTTGGAAGACCTTTCCTAGCCACAGTAGAAGCTGTGATAGATGTTAACAGAGGAGAATTAGTCCTTCAATTGAATGGGGACTACCTTGTGTTTAAGGCACATGGCTATCCTTCTATAACAAGGGAGAGTAAGCATGCAGAGCTTCTCTCAGTACAGAGTCAAACAGAGCCCCCACAATCAAACTCTAAGTTTTGTATTAGGAGGTCGTGCACGAAATTGCAATCACACTTTTGCAATCCCGCACAACTAACCAGCAAGTGCACTGGGTCGTCCAAGTAATACCTTACGTGAGTAAGGGTCGATCCCACGGAGATTGTCGGCTTAAAGCAAGCTATGGTTATCTTGTAAATCTTAGTCAGGATATCAAAGATTATCAGGGTTGATTGTGAAAAGTAAAAGAACATGAAATAAGTACTTGTTTTGCAGTAATGGGGAACAGGTTGAGGTTTTGGAGATGCTCCATCTTCTGAATCTCTACTTTCCTACTGTCTTCTTCATCAAACACGCAAGGCTCCTTCCATGGCAAGCTGTATGTAGGATTTCACCGTTGTCAATGGCTACCTCCCATCCTCTCAGTGGAAATGTTCAACGCACTCTGTCACGGCACGGCAATCCATCTGTCGGTTCTCAATCAGGCCGGAATAGAATCCAATGATTCTTTTGCGTCTGTCACTAACACCCCGCCCTCAGGAGTTTGAAGCTCGTCACAGTCATTCAATCATTGAATCCTACTCAAAATACCACAGACAAGGTTTAGACCTTACGGATTCTCTTGAATGCCGCCATCAATTCTAGCTTATACCACGAAGATTCTGATTAAAGAATCCAAGAGATATCTACTCAATCTAAAGTAGAACGGAGGTGGTTGTCAGGCACGCGTTCATAGTTGAGAATATGATGAGTGTCACGGGTCATCACATTCATCCGGGTTAAGAACAAGTGATATCTTAGAACGGAAGCAAGCATGATTGAATAAGAAACAGTAGTAATTGCATTAATCCATCAAGACACAGCAGAGCTCCTCACCCCCAACCATGGGGTTTAGAGACTCATGCTGTAAGAAGTACACAAAGAAACGAGTAAAGTGTCATGAGGTATAGATACAATGTCAAAAGATCCTATTAATAGTAAACTAGTAACCTAAGGTTTACAGAAATGAGTAGATGACAGAAAAATCCACTTCCGGGCCCACTTGGTGTGTGCTTGGGCTGAGCATTGAAGCATTTTTGTGTAGAGGCTCTTTCTGGAGTTAAACGCCAGCTTTTATGCCAGTTTGGGCGTTTAACTCCAATTCCTATGCCAGTTCCAGCGTTAAACGCTAGGATTTCTGAAGCTGATTTGCAACGCCGGTTTGGGCCATCAAATCTCGGGCAAAGTATGGACTATTATACATTGCTGGAAAGCCCAGGATGTCTACTTTCCAACGCCATTGAGAGCGCGCTAATTGGGCTTCTGTAGCTCCAGAAAATCCACTTCGAGTGCAGGGAGGTCAGAATCCAACAGCATCTGCAGTCCTTTTCAGCCTCTAAATCAGATTTTTGCTCAGATCCCTCAATTTCAGCCAGAAAATACCTGAAATCACAGAAAAACACACAAACTCATAGTAAAGTCCAGAAAAGTGAATTTTAACTAAAAACTAATAAAAATATACTAAAAACTAACTAAATCATACTAAAAACATACTAAAAACAATGCCAAAAAGCGTATAAATTATCCGCTCATCACAACACCAAACTTAAATTGTTGCTTGTCCCCAAGCAACTGAAAATCAAAATAGAATAAAAAGAAGAGAATATACTATAGACTCCAAAATATCAAAGAAACATAGTTCCAATTAGATGAGCGGGACTAGTAGCTTTTTGCTTCCGAACAGTTTTGGCACCTCGCTTTATCCTTTGAGGTTCAGAATGATTGGCATCCATAGGAACTTAGAATTCAGATAGTGTTATTGATTCTCCTAGTTAGGTATGATGATTCTTGAACACAGCTACTTTATGAGTCTTGGCCGTGGCCCAAAGCACTCTGTCTTCCAGTATTACCACCAGATACATACATGCCACAGACACATAATTGGGTGAACCTTTTCAGATTGTGACTCAGCTTTGCTAGAGTCCCCAATTAGAGGTGTCCAGGGTTCTTAAGCACACTCTTTTTACCTTGGATCACGACTTTAACCGCTCAGTCTCAAGTTTTCACTTGACACCTTCACGCCACAAGCACATGGTTAGGGACAGCTTGGTTTAGCCGCTTAGGCCAGGATGTTATTCCTGTAGGCCCTCCTATCCACTGATGCTCAAAGCCTTGGATCCTTTTTATTACCCTTGCCTTTTGGTTTAAAGGGCTATTGGCTTCTTCTGCTTGCTCTTTCTTTTTCTCTTTTTTTTTCGTTTTTTTTTTGAATACACTGCTTTTTCTTGCTTCAAGAATCATTTTAATGATTTTTCAGATCCTCAATAACATTTCTCTTTTTTCCATCATTCTTTCAAGAGCCAACAATTTTAACATTCTTAAAACAACAAATTCAAAAGACATATGCACTGTTCAAGCATTCATTCAGAAAATAAAAAGTATTGTCACCACATCAAACTAATTCAACTAGTTTCAGAGATGAATTCGAAATCCTGTACTTCTTGTTCTTTTGTGATTAAAGCATTTTTCATTTAAGAGAGGTGATGGATTCATAGGACATTTATAGCTTTAAGGCATAGACACTAAGATACTAATGATCATGTAATAAGACACAAACATAGATAAACATAAGCATAAAAATTCGAAAATAGAAAATAAAGAACAGGAGATTAAAGAACGGGTCCACCTTAGTGATGGCGGCTTGTTCTTCCTCTTGAAGATCTTATGGAGTGCTTGAGCTCCTCAATGTCTCTTCCTTGCCTTTGTTGCTCCTCTCTCATGATTCTATGATCTTCTTTAATTTCATGGAGGAGGATGGAATGTTCTTGGTGCTCCACCCTTAGTTGTCCCATGTTGGAACTCAATTCTCCTAGGGAGGTGTTGATTTGCTCCCAATAGTTTTGTGGAGGAAAGTGCATCCCTTGAGATGAATCTCTCCATCTTCCATGGCTCTGAGGTGGAAGCTTTTGCCTTCCCTTTCCTCTTTCTAGAGGTTTCTCCGGCCTTAGGTGCCAAAAATGGTTATGGAGAAACAAAAAGCAACGCTTTTACCACACCAAACTTAGAAGGCTTGCTCGTCCTCGAGCAAAAGAAGAAAGAAGAGAGAGAGTGGTGGGGTAGGTGGGGATCCTGTGGGGTCCACAGATCCTGAGGTGTCAAGGATAATTCATTCCTGCACCAAGTGGCGAGCAAAAATGCTCCTACTGCCAATCCTGGCGTTAAACGCCGGGCTGGTGTCCATTTCTGGCTTTTAACGCCAGCTTGGTGCCCATTACTGGCGTTTAACGCCAGTCTGGTGCCCCTTTCTGGCGTTAAACGCCCAGAATGGTGCCAGACTGGGCGTTAAACGCCCATTTGCTGCCTTTACTGGTGTTTAAACGCCAGCAAGGTTTTCCTCCAGGGTGAGCTGTTTTTCTTTCTGTTTTTCATTCTGTTTCTGCTTTTTCAATTGAATTTTGTGACTTCCCATGATCATCAACCTATAGAAAACATAAAATAACAAAAGAAGATAATAAATATAACATTGGGTTGCCTCCCAACAAGCGCTTCTTTAATGTCAGTAGCTTGACAGTGGGCTCTCATGGAGCCTCACAGATGTTCAGAGCAATGTTGGAACCTCCCAACACCAAACTTAGAGTTTGAATGTGGGGGTTCAACACCAAACTTAGAAGTTGGTGGTGGCCTCCCAACACCAAACTTAGAGTTTGACTGTGGGGGCTCTGTTTGACTCTGATTTGAGAGAAGCTCTTCATGCTTCCTCTCCATGGTTACAGAAGGAGAACCTTGAGTCTTATAGTTTGCACTATCTGCAAGCCACGGAGCTTCCTGAATAGCAAACAATTGCTCATCCGGAAAGGTTTCAGAGATCTCAGTAGGAGGGAGGGATGCTCCTTCTACTGGTTCTATCCGGGACAGGTGATCAGCCACTTGATTCTCTGTCCCTTTTCTGTCTCTTATTTCTATATCAAACTCTTGTAGAAGCAACACCCATCTTATGAGCTTGGGTTTTGAATCCTGCTTTGTGAGTAGATATTTAAGAGCAGCATGGTCAGTGTACACAATCACTTTTGATCCTACTAAATAAGATCTGAACTTGTCAATGGCATAAACCACTGCAAGTAACTCCTTTTCTGTGGTTGTGTAGTTCTTCTGTGTATCATTTAGAATACGGCTGCCATAATAAATGACGTGCAGAAGCTTACCATGCCTTTGTCCCAAAACTGCACCAATGGCATGGTCACTGGCATCACACATTAGTTCAAATGGTAATGTCCAGTTTGGTGCAGAGATGACTGGTGCTGTGACCAGCTTAGCTTTCAGAGTCTCAAACGCCTGCAGACACTCATTATCAAAGATAAATGGAGTGTTAGCAGCTAGCAGATTACTCAGAGGTTTGGCAATTTTTGAAAAATCCTTTATAAACCTTCTGTAGAATCCTGCATGCCCCAGAAAGCTTCTGATTGCCTTAACATTGGCAGGTGGTGGTAATTTTTCAATTACCTCCACCTTAGCTTGATCCACCTCTATTCCTTTGTTCGAAATTTTATGCCCAAGGACAATTCCTTCAGTCACCATGAAGTGACATTTTTCCCAGTTTAAAACTAGGTTGGTCTCTTGGCATCTTTTCAGAACAAGTGCTAGATGGTTAAGGCAGGAGCTGAATGAGTCTCCAAATACTGAAAAGTCATCTATGAAGACTTCCAAAAATTTCTCTACCATATCTGAGAAGATAGAGAGCATGCACCTTTGAAAGGTTGCAGGTGCATTACACAGACCAAAAGGCATCCTTCTGTAGGCAAATACTCCAGAAGGACATGTAAATGCTGTTTTCTCTTGGTCCTGAGGATCTACTGCAATTTGGTTGTAACCTGAGTAGCCGTCCAAAAAGCAGTAGTATTCATGACCTGCCAGTCTCTCTAGCATCTGGTCTATGAATGGTAAAGGAAAATGATCCTTTCTGGTGACTGTATTGAGCCTTCTGTAATCAATACACATGCGCCACCCTGTAACTGTTCTTGTAGGAACCAGTTCATTCTTTTCATTATGAACTACTGTCATGCCTCCCTTCTTAGGGACAACGTGGACAGGGCTCACCCAGGGGCTATCAGAAATAAGATAAATAATCCCAGCCTCTAGTAACTTAGTGACCTCTTTCAGCACCACCTCCTTCATGGCTGGATTTAGCCGCCTTTGTGGTTGAACCACTGGCTTAGCATCATCCTCCAATAGGATCTTGTGCATGCATCTTGCTGGGCTAATGCCCTTAAGATCACTTATGGACCACCCAAGAGCTGTCTTGTGTGTCCTTAGCACTTGAATTAGTGCTTCTTCTTCCTGTGGATTTAAAGCAGAGCTTATGATCACTTGAAAAGTGTCACCTTCTCCCAGAAATGCATATTTCAGGGATGGTGGTAGTGGGTTGAGCTCCCGTTTAGGAAGCTTATCTTCTTCCTGAGGAATTTTCAGAATTTCTTTTATTTCCTTTAGTTCCTCCAGATCAGGCTGAACATCTTTAAAGATGTCATCTAGCTCTGATTCAAGACTTTCAGTCATATTGACCTCCTCCACCAAAGAGTCAATAATATCAGTGCTCATGCAGTCATTTGATGTGTCTGGATGCTGCATAGCTTTGACAACATTCAACTTGAACTCATCCTCATTGACTCTCAGGGTTATTTCCCCTTTTTATACATCAATGAGAGTTCGTCCAGTTGCTAGGAAAGGTCTTCCTAGAATAAGAGTTGCACTCTTGTGCTCCTCCATCTCCAGCACTACAAAGTCAGTTGGAAAGGCAAATGGCCCTATGATGAGCGGATAATTTATACGCTTTTTGGCATTGTTTTTAGTATGCTTTTAGTATATTTAGTTAAGTTTTTAGTATATTTTTATTAGTTTTTAGTTAAAATTCACTTTTCTGGACTTTACTATGAGTTTGTGTGTTTTTCTGTGATTTCAGGTATTTTCTGACTGAAAATGAGGGTTCTGAGCAAAAATCTGATTTAGAGGCTGAAAAGGACTGCAGATGCTGTTGGATTCTGACCTCCCTGCACTCGAAGTGGATTTTCTGGAGCTACAGAAGCCCAATTGGCGCGCTCTCAACGGCGTTGGAAAGTAGACATCCTGGGCTTTCCAGCAATATATGATAGTCAATACTTTGCCCAAGATTTGATGGCCCAAATCGGCGTGGCAAATCAGCCTCAGAATTTCCAGCGTTTAACGCTGGAACTGGCATAAAACTTGGGGTTAAACGCCCAAACTGGCATAAAAGCTGGCGTTTAACTCCAGAAAAGGTCTCTACACGAAAATGCTTCATTGTTCAGCCCAAGCACACACTAAGTGGACCCAGAAGGGGATTTTTCTGTCATTTACTCAATTCTGTAAACCTTAGGTTACTAGTTCACTATTAATAGGATCTTTTGACATTGTATCTGTACCTCATGACACTTTACACGTTTCTTTGTGTACCTTCCACGGCATGAGTCTCTAAACCCCATGGTTGGGGGTGAGGAGCTCTGCTGTGTCTTGATGGATTAATGCAATTACTACTGTTTCTTATTCAATCATGCTTGCTTCCATTCTAAGATATCACTTGTTCTTAACCCGGATGAATGTGATGATCCATGGCACTCATCATGTTCTCAACTATGAACGTGTGCCTAACAACCACCTCCGTTCTACCTTAGATTGAGTAGATATCTCTTGGATTCTTTAATCAGAATCTTCGTGGTATAAGCTAGAATTGATGGCGGCATTCAAGAGAATCCGGAAGGTCTAAACCTTGTCTGTGGTATTCTGAGTAGGATTCAATGATTGAATGACTGTGACGAGCTTCAAACTCCTGAAGGCGGGGCGTTAGTGACAGACGCAAAAGAATCAATGGATTCTATTCCGGCCTGATCGAGAACCGACAGATGGATAGCCGTGCCGTGACAGGGTGCGTTGAACATTTCCACTGAGAGGATGGGAGGTAGCCACTGACAACGGTGAAACCCTACATACAGCTTGCCATGGAAGGAGCTTTGTGTGTTTGATGAAGAAGACAGTAGGAAAGCAGAGATTCGGAAGATGGAGCATCTCCAAAACCTCAACCTATTCTCCTTTACTGCGTAACAAGTACTTATTTCATGTTCTTTTGCTTTTCACAATCAATCCTGATAATTTCTGATATCCTGACTAAGATTTACAAGATAACCATAGCTTGCTTCAAGCCGACAATCTCCGTGGGATCGACCCTTACTCACGTAAGGTATTACTTGGACGACCCAGTGCACATGCTGGTTAGTTGTGCGAGGTTGCAAAAGTGTGATTGCAATTTCGTGCACCAAGTTTTTGGCGCCGTTGCCGGGGATTGTTCGAGTTTGGACAACTGACGGCTTATCTTGTTGCTTAGATCAGGACTGTATTATTTTTGTTGGTTTAGAGTCTTTTAGTTGAGTCTAGTTTCATATTTTAAGTTTGGTGTCAATTGCATGCTTTTGTTTTTCTTTTAATTTTCGATTTTGCATGTCCTTAGTCCCTTTTTGATCCATAAAAGTTCTAAGTTTGGTGTCCTCTTTGTGTTTTTCCCTTAAAAATTTTCGAAAGTTAGTGTTTGATTTTCTAAAAATTTTAAGTTTGGTGTCATTTTGTTGTTTTTCTCTTTCCTCTTTTCAAAAATCAAATCTTTATCATAAAAATTTTTTCAATCATATCTTTTCAATCAAATCTTTATCATAAAAATATATTTTCAAAATCTTTTTAATTAACTAATTGATTCAGTTCTCAATTTGCTTTGATCTTATTTTCTTTTTGATTTTCGAATTTTTATTTTAATTTCCTTTTGTTTTATTTTATT